>NW_026542594.1:189964476-190596570 GCF_028750875.1 Macrosteles quadrilineatus
TTAAATTCCAGTTCTTATTTTGAAGAGTTCCTTAGAGCATAAGTTTAAGTATGCAATATCAGAACTGAACGCTGTATGATGTTAAGACCCTCTGGGACCATGGATTGTTGTTGACAACTGAGATATGTTTTAGAATTATTAGATAAGTTAAGTTTAAAATTTTTTTAAATTTTTTTATGACATCCTAAACGTTTTTAATTTACAAAAAAAATGATTGTGTAAGCTATGACAACTTACTGGCTGATGTCATTTAAGACTACTTAATTGATCAGCAAAATTTGTTGCAGCACTTAATAAATCAGAGTAATTATTTGGGATGATTTTTCTGGTTGTTTTGAGCTACCAAATGTTGAGGGGTTCTGTGGGTTGAAAACGTGGTTTTAATAGGTAGGCTATACATAGATATATTGAAAAATATTGGATCATAGCCACTAAATTCTAGAAAGTGTTTTTTATTGCATAAAAAAACAACAACAATTAACTTGTTTTTAATTTCCTTCAACTGGTCTGGAATATGGTTTTAAAAATAGACTATCAAACTCGCTCCTACCTTATTATCACCTTGCTGTGAAAGTAAAAGAATAAGAATAACGTTTGTTAACCACCTTTCCATTGAACATTTATCAATAACACGTACGAAAGAACTTTTGTTCCTCCAATATGACAGCGATGTGGTTTATGGTGCAAAGAGAGCTTTGTTCGCAAAACACAATATTTCCACTATATTTACATGTGTGCCGTAACCACATATTACAATGTGAAATAACAAGCCTGCATATTTTTCTGCATATTGTCTACTTATTTTGGGTCTAATTCATTTCATCACTGATGTTCTCCGTAAGAATTTCACAAGTGTTCGTACAATACAACTTGAACCTCAAAACACTTGAGCATCAATGAAAAAAAAAAAACTGAATCCTCAAATTCCAAATAATATAAAAATGGTATATCGAAATATTTTAATAATGAAACAATATATAGAAGCTTTAAATATTCTGGAGTAATTCCCATATATTTTACTACTAATTAAATCAATTAATTTGTAAATTTTGTTATTAATTTTTCCTTTTAATTGGCAACATTAATCTTTACTTACTAGTTATAGAAGATGCGCATGGATAAATTAATTTTAAGATATAAATTATAAGGTATTTTCAAAGCCATATGCCTTGAACCCCTCCTTCCAAAAAACAAACGAAAAACAGAGAAAAAACAAAAGCAAGAACGAACATGCAAGAAAACAATACATTTTGCTGAGTGATTGGTGTTTTTGTGTTAAAACAAATACGTGTCCATATTATAATGCCTGCGGGGTGAGCGTGTAAATGGACCTTTGAAAAAACAAAGAGATGTAAAAATTGATTGGAAAGGGTTTTATGCTTGTAAAATATTACGGGATAAAACATGTGATGTAATTTGTGTAGATAGCCAGAGATTCTAGTGCTTGGCTTCAAATCTGATGATCTGGTTCGATTCTAAGCGAGATATATTTAGGACCCTATTTTCAGTTGTCTCCTATTTTGATGTTGCTATCCAACAAAAACAGCAAAAAAGACCTGGAATGCTCAATTTAATTAAATAAATTCCAGTTGCGTAGAACAAAAAAATTAAAATTTAATATTCTCTCAGCAAACCTACTTAAAAAGCGAATTCATAAGGCTTCTTTTTTAAAAACTACTAAAATGAACTAGAATTTGGAGTTCTTGCTACAAGGCATGACAAATTTGGATAAGTTTATAATTGAGGAAAAGAAACAAGTTTACAGAAATTCTTGGCGAAAAAATTAAAAACATTTGAAACAGATATAGTTTTCTTCAATTTTAAAGCTCTTAGCCTGGTGTTGCATGTTATGATTTTTATTGTATTACACTTAAAACAAGCATTTTACAACATCTCAGTTTATAAAGTGCCTCAACTAGTCTCTTAATTTGCGTTAGTATTATCATCATTAGTATAACAAGTTGCCTTCGTCATAAAGGAGATGCAGTAATAAAACTATTATTTGTAAAATATTAGAAAATACTTAATATAGGCCTAACAATAAATAGATAAATGAAGGCACGTCAACAAACAAAAGTGAATTTGTAAACAACTTTAAATTAATTATATTATTTATCGAAAAAAAAACTTGTTACCTTATAGTTTATTTAACAATGTAGGTTGTTTATTTGGTTAACATAGGAAATACAATATGCAAACGTAAGTAAGTATTACAAGTATTTTTGATGACAAGATATAAATTCTTTGAAAATAAAAATTTTAGAATAGTTGTTTCACAAATAAGTATTTCAATGTATTAATTTAAGCTATTCTCTATTTAATTTAAGATTACATTAGATGGACCAACAGGCGTTTTGTCATTTACGTTTGAAGGAATGCTCTAGAATACCTGATGCAAGTGTATAAGATTACTTTCAGGGCGCATTCCACTACCTTGTGGCTTACCTCTTCATTCTAAGTGTCTTTGCGAAGCTTTGA
This sequence comes from Macrosteles quadrilineatus, assembly GCF_028750875.1. Lineage (NCBI taxonomy): Eukaryota > Metazoa > Arthropoda > Insecta > Hemiptera > Cicadellidae > Macrosteles > Macrosteles quadrilineatus. Next base: position 189,966,955 of record NW_026542594.1, read on the forward strand.
GGACACCTATCCTTTAATCTTACACCTACACTAATGTAATGTTCTGAATGCGTTCAAAGTAAAATAAATACAATTAAAATTTACTCTGACCTGAATTATGTTGTTGTATAATCAGTTAATAACAAACACAAATCTTAAACTTCTCTTAAAAAGGTGGATTTTGAGTGATATCTGTTTTTTTATCATTGATTAGCCTGTATTTACTCATTTATAGTATTTACTGTGACGTTATCATTATTGTTCTCTGTTCTTATTTCGTTCTTGTTGCTTGGAATCTATTGTATTGTTATTTTGTTCTGCTAGTTATTTACAGTGAATCTTGAATCACGTTTTTTGTCTTTAATAAATTATTGTCTCCAGTATTTTCACTACTTATGTACTGACCAGTTATTTGTCACAAAGACATTCTGTAAACAGTATTGTGAAAAAACAGTATTGTGAAAATGGTGTATCCGTATATGAAAAAACCATGAAATTAATCATCATATAAAACAGCTAAAGACCTATTTCAATGTACCTTATGGAACCAGTTTCATTTTATCATGGGATACTATTGATACAAATACAGACAAAGAGAATGTTTGTCAAGTAAAAGGATAACCGTTTTGTTGCAAAAGAAAAATGCGAGTTCATTATAAAATCTGTCAAAATTACAAGCAAGGCTACATAGTTAAGTTTCTCTTTTGCTACATACCTAACGCTATTGGTCAGCATATTGTGTTTCCAATTGTCCTGTTTCCAAATACGCAGATCACACTTTTTGCCGTGAGTCAGTACGCCCGCATGTCTTTAAATTGGATAACCCACTGTCCAATTGCAGGACTAATTCATGTTAGTCAGTTCTACTACATCGCAACAACATGCTGCACTTTTCAGCGTTTGTCATTTGTGTATTTGCAGCCATTGTATGTAAGTAATTAAATAATTTTCATTGGCATTTCATGTGTGTGTACAATATACAGGGTGGTTACAAACTGTCCAATAATTTTAAGTGGCATTATGGACAAAAGTCGAACCAAAATAAAATTTTCTATAACTCAAAAGTTACTTGTACAGCCACCATTTTGTTTTTCACAAAACTATTTTATAAAAGCTTTTTGTTCAGTAGATTATTATTCAGTACGTAAATGAATAATGCAAAGACCTATTTAGGAAAAAAATTATAGTTTTTATTTTCAAAATGACAATCATTTACAAGCTAAATTATTGACGGTTCGTTTTTTTAGACTCTATTACAATTCTAATGGTAACAAATTCAAGAAAGTCTGTTCATAAAGAAGGGAGAAAACTTAAATTGTTTGTTAAAATTCTTTGTCTGTAGAACTGATGCAACTAAAAGAACAAAAAACTACATAAAATGCCAATATTTTTATTTAGGTCTATTCGATATGCTTTATTAATTACATGCACCATCTGTAGAAAACGTTTGATTAAATAAAAATATTTTAAAGACTTAAACTACGAAAAATATTGTATTTTTTTTTTTATTTTATTTTGCTTCCAACGGTCCAAACAAACAAATTTAAAATTATGTTTACAATAAATATTCAATGTTACTAATATCTAAGGGTCAAGCTAAACATGGAATGGAATCTGTTGTGGAAAAATACTAACACCCTTAACTATTGACATATAAACTCTAGTTTAAAAAAAAAATCTACGATAACACAATGTAACCTTTTCAGACTCTCATGAACTATACAACGAGGGTATTGTATCAGATACAATGATTTTAAGAGACCATCGAGATCAAGGTATGTATCAATATTGAATAATCTAATTCTTTGATACAATTAGTTTTTTTTCTAATTCGTATGGTATTAAATATTGGAAAAAATAATTTATTTGTTTAAATGTAATTGTAAGATAAATAAAAGTGTGTGATAGTATATTTTTAGTTTACTTAGTAAATTTTATGTAACGCTGTGCAATACAAGACATATGGACAAAATTACTTAAAGTAGTATGTTTTGTGGAAAATTGCACATAACATGGATTTCAGAACTAATTGCATATCTCTTTTATGATGAGACATCACTTAGATCATTCAAATATACTAAACAGGCTTCAATGTGTAATGAACACATACAAAATGTGTTTTTTTCACTTATCTACAAAACATACACAATTCTTGTATGTAACAGTAATTTACTAACCAATAAAAAGTGCGATAATAAGATCGGTTTGGTTAATATTTTATTAAACAATTGTTAGCATATTAACACATCTGATGTTTTCAAAACCATGGGTTGCTTTATTAAACGGGTTTACATTAGAAATATGGCTTAGGAATTGTTTCAGAGGTTTTTAAGAAAGCTACAAACTGTAAATTTAAAGCTCATAATAGATATGACAATTACGAAAGTCCGATTGACAAATGTGTATGCATTGCCCAAGTAATGGAATATTTGGCATGTTTTTTGAGAAAGTTATTTGGGAACAGATTATTATTTTTAACTTTTTGTACTACTTTTTGCACTTTGTTTGTACTTACAGAGTACAACGTCCACTTTTCGCTAAAAAAAATCATCCTTAATATCCTATCTATTAAAGTTTCTACGCCGAATGTCTAATAAAAAAGTCAAACATCATTTTTTTAACTATATTTCTTATAATTTTTGTAGAGGATCCACATTGCACCCATCATATCCACAAGCTATATCGTCATATGAAGTGTGAACCGGAAATATCAGCTGGAGCTAAGTGTCCAACAAACTACAAATGTGGTGAGTAGGCCTACAACTAAAATAGTTATTGATAATAATTACTTTTTTGATATAAACGTTACTTAACACCATTTATTTTTACGTTCATTTAAAATAAAAGATATAGGCCCTATTATAGGCAACAATCCATTATTTTCCTAAGCCGGTCATAGAGTGCATAAATGCAACTATGTGGATAAATGCCACCATGTGGATGGACTCCAGTATGTGGACAAATTACTCTATGTGGATAAATGCCACTATGTGAATAAATTTCAGTATGTGTACAAATTTCTCACGGTGAATAAATGACACTATGTGGATAAATTCCACTATGTACATGAATTCCAATATGTGGATGAATTCCACTATGTACATAAATTAAAATATGTGGATTAATTCCACTTTTCACAGCAATGGTACGACATGGTGATGTCAAATACTTTAAGAACTTCAGCAATACGACGACAAATTTTTATTTCATAAGGAACAACCCCTCGAATTTACAAGTTTTGTTTTTTTTACTGGAATAATTTTATGTCTAGACATAAATTTCTGTCTTCCTTATATTGTGTTGTGCCTAAGTGTGTTTATTGCTAAACATCGCGTTTTCCTTATTACACCTACTAAGAGGGATATCTCAAAGGTGCAAAATTTCATAGATTAAAAGGACTGTAACAAAACAAACTGCAATCAAAATTGTAAGTGCAATTTTGTGAAAAACACTTAACTTAATTTTGAAGAGTTAGATAGGAATATATATATTATAAACGAAATTTAAAAAAAAAACGAAAACTCATGGTGATATTATAGATCAGTACAGACATAACAAATTTAATCAAATCCGAACCACATGTGTAGTCTAGCTCTATCTATACCCACTTACTTCAGGGGCATCCATAAATAATATTTCCTACCAAAACCCAAACTCGAAGATTTGGAAGAAAACAATGTTTTCTCAATAATTATTGGGAAGACAAAAAAAATACAAAATCATGTCAAAACAACTGAAACTATAACTACTAGAAATATCAACCTTACATTAAACAATGACTTTATACAGCCACACTCGGAGACAGAAGCGCAGACCCCTGCTACTAGGGTGGGAAATCCTACAACGTAGGCTTCAACCTCACCAGTGCCATGGTGGAGTTTCATTCACCGTGTATACAGAGCTGCCAGTGTGTCAGAATGTACGAGGGGTGAGTTATAGTCTTAAACACACTAAACCATTACTTTATACAGCTACGCTCGGAGACAGAAGTGCAGACCGCTGCTACTACGGTAGGAAATCCTACAACGTAGGCTTCAACCTCACCAATGCCATGGTGGAGTTTCATTCGCCTTGTATACAGAGCTGCCAGTGTGTCAGAATGTACGAGGGGTGAGTTCTAGTCTTAAACACATGAAACCATGACTTTATACAGCCACACTCGGAGACAGAAGTGCAGACCGCTGCTACTACGATGGGAAATCCTACAACGTAGGCTTCAACCTCACCAATGCCATGGTGGAGTTTCATTCGCCCTGTATACAGAGCTGCCAGTGTGTCAGAATGTACGAGGGGTGAGTTCTAGTCTTAAACACATGAAACCATGACTTTATACAGCCACACTCGGAGACAGAAGTGCAGACCGCTGCTACTACGGTGGGAAATCCTACAACGTAGGCTTCAACCTCACCAATGCCATGGTGGAGTTTCATTCGCCCTGTATACAGAGCTGCCAGTGTGTCAGGATGTACGAGGGGTGAGTTCTAGTCTTAAACACATGAAACCATGACTTTATACAGCCACACTCGGAGACAGAAGTGCAGACCGCTGCTACTACGGTGGGAAATCCTACAACGTAGGCTTCAACCTCACCAATGCCATGGTGGAGTTTCATTCGCCCTGTATACAGAGCTGCCAGTGTGTCAGAATGTACGAGGGGTGAGTTCTAGTCTTAAACACATGAAACCATGACTTTATACAGCCACACTAGGAGACAGAAGCGCAGACCGCTGCTACTACGGTGGGAAATCCTACAACGTAGGCTTCAACCTCACCAGTGCCATGGTGGAGTTTCATTCACCCTGTATACAGAGCTGCCAGTGTGTCAGAATGTACGAGGGGTGAGTTCTAGTCTTAAACACATTAAACCATGACTTTATACAGCCACACTAGGAGACAGAAGCGCAGACCGCTGCTACTACGGTGGGAAATCCTACAACGTAGGCTTCAACCTCACCAGTGCCATGGTGGAGTTTCATTCACCCTGTATACAGAGCTGCCAGTGTGTCAGGATGTACGAGGGGTGAGTTGTAGTCTTTAACACATTAAAGGTGTTTATTATTGAACTAAAAAACAATAAATATGTGAGTTTGTGGTCAATAAATATGTGGCCGATAGCGCTGCGGACTCAGAAGCAAGACAGGTCGCGGGGTTTGCGTATTCATTTTGCCACAAACATTTTTTTTGTACTGTTCTTCCTTGAGCTGTACTGGTTCACACTTTGCTTTGGTTTATATTTTTGCCCGGCATTTATGTACAGGCCTTTTAGGTCCAAGTGAGATGGTAAAAGCAAAATAAATACATAGATTATTAACCAATTTGAAACCCGGTAGTTTAAATCATTGTTTTGGTTTTACACTTTTTATCATTTGTTAAAACTAAATAGGCAACTTGTTTTCTTCACACGTAAATAAATTAAATAAAGTGAAAAATAAAATAACTTTGAACAATATCCATTGATTTTTATGTCTCGATTGTTCACCGTAGAACAGAGTAAATATTATCAGGAAATTACAATCGTTACTAAACGCTCAAATAATGGAAAACATCTTTCAGAAATCTTAGCCTTAATGTGAAAATGTTGGCTCTATTTGGTTGTGGTTGGTTAATTATTGTATACTGTTTGAAGCTAAAATTATTTTAAAATGGAAATGTTGCTAGAAGATGATATAGACAAGGTGATATAATTGTTAGTATTACTAATAATGACGATGGATATATTAATTTTTCACTTTAAATTTGAACCAAATCGTTTTTAATCAGTTTGCATGTTCATACACTGTTTTATTTTTATATCTTTGGTGTATGCATGAACCTCTCAGCTTATTATTATTATTATTTTTTTATTTATTACACTCGTTTGAGGGAATCACGCTAAGATACATGCGACAAAACTGTACTTTGGTACTAGTAATAGTTAACAAATAAGTCGTGGAGCACTTTGCGGTAATTTCGCACCGGGTCTTCCTCCACCGAGAACGTTGTAGTTCATGGGGGCAGTGTTGTACTTTACCCTTTACCCTAGACACTACTTAAGTGTACCATTGCATTTTTCCACTTTATGTATCTGTGACTAGTCTATCTTTTATCTTCACCTCACACTCAATCGTAATTTTCCAAGTTTAAGACATGATTAATTTTAAACCCACCAATCAACTACTTGTAAATGAAGGTTTCTCCTACAACCTATGTAAATTCACCTTAAAATATTCATTTTAGGCTAGGCCTATTCTACAAATGTTTAAAGTTAATAAGTTAACAAAGATATGGATTACAAAATGTGTTTTATTAAAACAAATGAACAATTAACATGCAATGAGAAAAGGCTTGACGTTACAATGAAAGGATTGACAATGGTGTATGGGGTTGAAATTAAATTGAAATAAAAAAATAAATTTGGATAATAACTTAAAGGTTCAAATAATTTAGATGTGACATCTCTCAGGGTAGGGTGTCGTGCTGGCTTGAATGCTGATAATTAATAAATTTAATAGCGTCCAAATAGGCCTAATTAAAGTGTTAAATTTACACAATCTCAACAATGGAAAATCTAATTTTGGTGTTGTCCAAAAGGTAAGTCCAATTAGTACAAAATTTAAAAGAGTTTAAAGAAAAGGTTATACTTAATTTTGAAGATAATGATTGAGTTGAGTCCTCTTGAGGTTTAGGCTAAAAAAAACTGTGATATAACTTGAAACTGGTTTTCTTGATGAATGAATTTGATTTAGGTAAAAATTTTGAGTCCTTCTTCTAACAATTTCAACTTCTCAATGGCTTCCTTCTCTTTCCATCTCAATGTTCACATCACTATTGTTGAACACATGGGATCACTTTCACTGCTACTTAAATTTTGATTCCTTAAGGACTAATTTTGAAATGATATTATAAGAAATTTTGATGTATTGCAATTCTTTTACATATTTAATAAATAATTAGGTTGTGGGCGTTGTAAAAAAATATATATAGGCTATGGAATGAATATTATTAATGATTAATTGAACATATTAATGAAATGATATAAATTAGGAAAATGAATATTAGGACAGTCTTTCTGAGGAGTGATTATTAGGTGTATGAATAGAAGTTAACATAAAAAAAAAATTAATACTAAATAATGAATGAAATGAAATGAAATATTACACCTACTCATTACGTTACTAACTCCACCTCCATTGTTCTTCAGAGCTAGGTTCTACTGCTCCCACGACGTTCGTAGACCTAAAGTCTGTCCCGCACCTTCTGGATGTCGTCACTACAGCTTCCTGGAGGACTTTACTTGCTGCCAAAGAGGGGTTGTCAGCTGTAACAAAGGTAACACCATGAACAGGTGATAATTAACTATACAGTTGAGGAATCCAAAGTGAATTGGGAGGTAAAATAAATTGGTAAGTCTTTCTTTGAAAATATGCAGAATTAACCGTGGCTGTTAACCTCTAAACGATAATTTTCATTTAGAATTTATTTGTGATTTTCTTGATTCTACTACGACAAACTAAACCAACTTCCAATGAGAACAAACGTTTTGGCAGAAACAACCAGTTGACTCCATACATTTATGTTTTTTGTTTTCCAGTGTTTACGTGTTTATATGCAGATATCGTATTTGTTTTGTACCATACGCTTTTATTAATATTTTAGTCAAAAACGTGTTACAAGTGTAATACAAAAGGGTGGTTAGCACCACACTAATTTAAAAAAGTCTACGTACTTTTGGTACAGTATTTCTATTGTTTTGGAGCTAAATAATGCAATTTGATGACGAGAACGTTTTGTTTTTATCTTTTTTTTGTAATTATTATTTATTGTAGAGATAAATAGGCATTGTTATTGTACTTAGAAATGTAACAAAATATAACAGAACATGACGAAAATAAAAACGAGTTCTTGTTTAACTGAGCAAGAGATGAATGAGATTCAAAATAAACTCTTTTCGTCAGCATTACGATCTATATTTGTAGTCATACATTAACACCAGTACATTTTAAAATCAAATCATTAACTGTTTGGTTTTTAAAAATCAGATACTAAAAAGGGCTTTATCTAGTTATGTTCAATGATAATGACTTTTTCCGTTGTTAGAGACCATACGTAAATAATTACTCTGCTAACACGAGAATTAGGTAAAAAAAAATATTCTAAAAATTACATTACTATCCATCCAACTGTTATTAAAAGGTATTTCTATTGTATTGAAATATGAAATGTGAAAAAATAATAATCAAAATAAATGTTTAACGGTTAATAACTTGCATAGCTTACCTCAAGTCTTTTCCTCTAGGGATGAAGAGGTTTAATTTTACATGTTTCTTGAAACAACTATGATTAACTCGCATAAATCATAAAATATGTTCAGGGAAGCCAGACAGTGTCAAGTGCGTTCATGGAGGCTTGTCCTACAGCGAAGGAGAAAAGTTCTTCCCGCACGACGACATCACATGTACTCAGTGTATATGTGCTTCTGGGTTTAATGGTAAGGATATGTTGACGATTAATAAAAAAAAAAACAATCAAAACGATTACAGAACATACAATTTGTTATGGCCTGTAGTTGTTCTCGTACAAAGGTCAGGGTGAGATAGAGCGCGAGGCTTCTGTCCGTGAGGTCCCGGGTTCAAATCCCGCCAATCACCTGATGGATTTTATCTCAATTATAGTGCCTCGACCCTAGGGTTAGGCTAAAGTAATACGTATGAAGGCTCCGGGGTAGAGCGAAGTCGGGATAACAATTTGTAAATTCGTAGTCTTTTTCCTGATCTTCCCATTTAGGACTATATACAAAACCACATAACGAGAATATTGTGTAGATATTCAACAATTCATTGTATATTTAGGTCCATAAACATCTTGGATACCAATGGATTCCGAAATTATTTGTCTAATATGATGATTGATTCTACATAGGTAAATGTGTCAAAGAAGAACAGGAAATACAATAATAAGAACCTTTGTTGTTAAAACTATAACTCAACTTAAGATGGGCTGTTCAAACTATCGATGCAACATTAGGGGTTAAATTGTTTAACTACCCCTTAACTGATTCGTAGCATATTTTTCGATTATGGCTGTAAACAATTCTACATGACTTCCTTGCGAATTTTCAAAGACCAAGGGTGTCTTAAATGGTTACAAACGACAAGAATTTTCTTGAAAAGAATGAAGTTTTTAATATAAAAACTTATTTGTTTCATTTTTTAGCGAATTTCCCATATAGGGAATAAGCTATTACCGTAGGTCTCGTGGTAAGACCTAGACCCGGGACCGATTTACTTTTTCGTTTTGAGGTCCCCAGAGGCCAAAAACACCATCCGTTCAAATTCATATATATATATATATATATATATTTATATATATATATATATATTTATATATGTGTCCGTTAGCGCGATAACTCGAGCAAAATTGATCCGATTTTGATGAAATTTGGTACAAACGTGTAAACCTACATTTATTCGAACGAGTTCGCGAACCAGCATAATCGGACAATGGGATCAGGGGTTTATGGGGGGTTTTATGGGGTAAAAATGGGTTTTTCTCATTTTTGACCCTAAAAACTTTAAATTTCTAAATTTCTCTCTAGTCCATTTTGAAGAGCTTAAAAAAACAAATAATTTAGTATATTGAAGTGTTTTTAAATGTTCATTGACTACGGAGAAAATTAAAAAAATTGTAAATTTAAAATTCCCATGTTATTCTTATGGAGAATAAATAAACTGTTCTAGTTTGCTTGTTTATGGATATATTTTAATCAAATTTGGCAATTTGGTTTATTTCATACTAAGCTATCAATATTTCAATTGAAAAAACACACCTCAACATCTTCCCCGTAGCAGCAAACCTAACTACTCACTAAAATTAATGTTATTTAAATAGGAAATAAATCTGAAAATTTATAGGGAATATTTTAGTAGAAATCAAGCTGGGTAAATGGAAATTCGCTTAGTATGCAGGTTTGCTGCGACGGGGGTATTTGTTAGTTTACCTTTCCGCACGGTCATTTCAGTGGTATGTTACATTTGTCCGTTCGTTGTAGGCACCATAGCACCGCCCTATTGCCAGCAGTTCGCCTGCGACCTAGAGTTGTGGGGTGACACCCCTATCATGCTCACAAGGGGTTGTATCCCCGTGTACCTCAGTGACCATGGCTGTTGCCCTATCAGCTTTAGATGTCGTAAGTATTGTGGTTTTATTCATTTGTATTTTACACCATGTATGCTTTCTAAGTAACAGGCAATCCAACCAAACTTAGTGGTTAAATTATATTATTTCAAGGTTTTAATTCATAGACCATCCAACTGGAATAGTTTTGAATTTTGTTTATGATAAAAAGTTAACTAGAAAAAATTTTTTGGTTAAGGTAATTTCTTGGAAATAATTGGGGGAGAATATACTAGTACGTTTTTTTAAGTAAGGGCCGTTTTTAAATTTCTTCGTTCCAGCAGTGCGATTGGCATTTTCAACATTTGCGCCGTGTATGTGCATCTAATTGGTAAGACATAGCCGGAAATTTGAGAAAAATCGGCCGTGTTTACATCCGGTTTCAAGCATTCAAAATGGTGCCGCCAATTGAGACTGCCGCCGACTGTGAAGTGCGCGCTGTAATTAGATTTTTAAGAGCTTAAGGTGTGAAAGCCATTAAAAATCATCGACAGATTAGTGAAGTGTATGGCGAGAACATTATGAGTGTCATAATTGTATGCAAGTGGATATGGGAATTGAAGTACGGTACCACGAACGTTCATGATGAGTAACGCACTGGGCGGCGTCATTACTGTCCCCGTACCCATGATGACAACCAGTGCAGTGCGTTGCTCATCATGAACGTTGGTGGGGCCGTCTTAAAATGTCCTTACCTACTTGCGTACCATTCCGTCACTCATAATGTTCTCGCCATACACTTCACTAATCTGTCGATGATATTCAATAGCTTTCACACCTTTATCTCTTAAAAATCTAATTACAGCGCGCACTTCACAGTCGGCGGCAGTCTCAATTGGCGGCACCATTTTGAATGCTTGAAACCGGATGTAAACACGGCCGATTTTTCTCAAATTTCCGGCTATGTCTTACCAATAGATGCACATACACGGCGCAAATGTTGAAAATGCCAATCGCACTGCTGGAACGAAGAAATTTAAAAACGGCCCTTAATTAAAAAACGTACCTAGTAGGTTTAACCTTTTTATTGGAAAATAGCCTTTGACCAAAATGGATCTTAAGTGAAAATTACAACACATAAAATATGCTATCTTGAAGAATTTCTCACTATATACGTAAAAGCCTACTTGTAAACGTTTTCTTTTCATATTTAATATGGTTTTTGTTGAAATATTTAAAATTATAATTATATATTTATAAAAGTCTTTTACACTATGTTTTTACAATACGATATTTTTTAGTCTTTGATTACGAAATGGCATAATTTCGAGGCTTTAATTCTCAGTCCTTCCATTTACAATGTAAATTGTTTCAGCAAAGCCAAGTGATCGGATTGTCAAAGCTAAAGACGTCAGTGTCATAAAATCAGGTAAAACAATATAAGATGGCTAAAACAATTAATAAACTAGGTGCGTTGAAAGTTTTTAACATTTGATGACATTTCTTTTCTATGCTTAAACATATAAAATGGTCAGTGTGTATACTCTGAAAACCTGTGCTATTTACATTGAGTAAAGTAAAGTGTTTAACTCGTAACTTCAAAGCTACAACCCACCCCTATCCCCGTGCTCTACTACAAAAAAGCCAGAATAGGAGGAAAAACTCATAAATTGGAGAAAGGGAGAAAAGACGTACCCAGGAAGAAAACTTGTCCTTGGAAAAAGGTGAGAGCATAAAAAGAAGGGCTCCCAATCCCTGTGAGTTGCCAATTTCGACAAGCTGGAGAAATCTGCGATTCCATCTAACCCAGGAAATTGAACACAGATTTCCAATGATTGTACATTTAAAAAGTAGTAATTATTAATACATGAAGTGGTTTATGTTCAAACAATGTTATAGTAATTTATAGTATAATGAAAGGGGTTACACAATGTGACACAAATCTTAAGGTTTCTTAAGGTTTTGGTCAATTTATGAGAAAAATATTTATCTTTCTGATTGGTAAAAACTAAAATCTCTACTCAGAAATTCATAGTAAATTGGAAATTTTAGAAATGGTCCTAGCTCAAAATAATGTATGTTAGGTCAGTAAAAAAAAACAAGGTCTTGATAATCGAAACTAATCGGTAATGCATATTAAGGATAAAATTAAGTCCTTACTCATTATGAAAAAGATGGTATCGTTATGAAGTAGTGGTATCATGAAAAAGCATACTTGTAACCTGTTCACTGTATACTATTTGTCCAGCTAAATGTTTCCTATCTAACATTCTCTCAAATGAGATCTCTGGCAAAGATAGAACAGACCCAGAGTGGCTGATCGAACCGAATAGATGAATTAGTGGAAGATCATAACCCTTTTTTCCTCATATTATATTTAGTCAACCTCTGTTCCACTCTATCTACACTAATAGTGATTTCACTCCGTTTTACCCCAAGGTAAACACTGCAGATTCGGCAACCTGACGATGGACGTCGGTGACAAACTCTCCCCCTGGCTGGAGAGGAATACCAAGGAGGTCGAGTGTTCCTGCAGAGTTCCCCCCATGGCTTCGTGTGTCCGCCGGAACTTTACGATGACACCCGAACTTCGCCGAGAATTTGCCCGAGAGGGACTCGACAATAAATCTTAGAAACTATAAATTGTTATATTTGCCGTTAATAAGTCAATAAGTCATTTAGTCATGTTCTAATGTTAATAAGAATTGTAGTAGAATATATATATTCCTTCATTTGCACTTATATTTTCTTTAAATTATTTTACTCCTTGATAGTTTTTAACTTGTTAAATTAAAAATTAAATTAAAAATAAATTTCAAATTCCAAATATTTATACAGTCAAATAAATCTTTCTGTTTGCAAAACATACTTTTACACACGTGTTATATGGATAATGATACAAATTAGTGAAATTTATTTGATTTAATTCATAAATAAGTATGTTCATCTAATGGCTTAGAGGTTCATATAGTGTATTAAATAGTATTTATATTTGTAAGGACTGTATTGAAGAAACTTCCATTCAAAATCTTACCACATCCGTTAAGTATAATTTTAATTACGACTAATTTGAAACACAGAAACTAATTCTGAATCCACACCATGAAATTTGTAACACTTTTAACATTTAAGTTAGCAGATTGAAAGCTTTTCTTACAGTTTTAGATTTACATCACAATTTATTTCACTAACTTATAGTACTTAAAATATGGTTGTTTTAAATTTATTGATGGTTGCTATAAAAATGCATATCTGTTCTAGCTATAAACTAAAATAAAAAAAAATCATTGTACCGTAAGTATAAAAAGGTACTAGACTTTAAAAGTGACTTTAAATCAAGGCCAGTTTTGAAATGAGGAATTTCATTGTTGGATCCCGAACGTACTGAGCTTTGTATTTTTTTTTTTATTTAGAACCATTTAACATATTTGAACTACAATTTTTATCTGTTAAAATTATTTAGATTGTTTAAATTGTACTAAACAGCTAATGAAAAAATTACATACAAATACGATGTTTACATAATTGCATCAATTGCTTTATTTGCTGTTTAATCATACATAGTTACAAAATATAAACACTTGGTTACAATATATTATTTCTCTGTGTAGTGTTTATTACAGGTGATTAGTAAAGCTCACTTCAGCCAGCTGTCTGGTCAGTTTGGAAGGACAATAGTGACTTCATATATTTCGTTGATAAATGAACACGTCAACGTATAAATTCCGACATATTGTTTTGCAGCACAACTTTTTCGACTACATCTGTCAAATGCCACTTGTTTTTCAGTAAATAATGGAAATTTAGAAAACTATTTTAAAAACGCATCACCAATAACAATTTTTATTTCCGGAATTTACTGATACCCAACTGGTAAGTGGTAAATCTACTGTTACCAAAGGTAATGAGGAATACTTTAATGTTTCTCATGATGTGGCCTATTTTTATTTTTTTTATCCTGTCTACGCCAGTGGCGTTTTTGTAATGAAATCAAACACTTTTAAGGGAAAGCGCTTTTAACAGAAAGTTGTAATGCTGTGAAAACTTACTATTCTCATTTAGGACTAGGTAAAAGTACCCTCACAAAAACAACCCTTTTCCGTTTATACCTACATCTATCAAAAATGAAAAAAATAATGCAAAAAACATATTTGTAAAAAAATAGCAGAATTTTGATACTTAATTTCATCACAGACTCTTTAATAAGATATAACTGATGATTATATTGAAAAGAACAGAGCATAAACTATACATATTGGCATTTTTAACTCCTACCTTCATATAAAACTTTACTGCAATGGTCATGAAATGAAAGGTAAACGGATTTCAACAAAAGTCAAACGAATACAAAAAAGATTAATGTCTTTTACTTATATGCATTTTAAACATTTTTGAATGTATATAGATTGTCTGAATGAAAAGTGTGTATAACAAAGTAGATTTTCAAGGGTATTCAGCAAAATTCACAAATTTATTGATCAGTGATTTCGTGTTTAATAAGAGCAATTTATTGAGAAATGACAAATCGCGAAAACTCATATCAAAAAAGATTTTTTTTATTTCAACCAGGCCTTTAATTTTATTGATTATGCTATTTGCAGATCAGTTCTTAATTTTGTATGTTTCTGTTTATTTATAAATGTAGCCAATACTTACATTTGATTTATTACAAAAGATAGTCTAAATGTAAATATAATAATGGAAGCTTAATACAAACTTTTAATTTAGAGTTCATGCTGTTTTTCCTGCTACGAATTATCATAAAATATGATTAAAAGATATCCCAGGGACATTGAAAATGCAATATAAAACAAAGAAGGTTAAATGAAATTTTAACTAGTTTATATTCTCAGCGCAACTGTTGACTGCTGCCATGTTTAACAAGGATAATTACTTTACATCGCTTTATTCTTTTATGGACACAATTTGATTTAGTAGCCGCATACAGTTCGGACAAAAACATTGTTGTTTTATGATCTTGTGTAAAGTGAAATTTTTAATAATTCATTCCAAATCACCAAACGTATTGTTAAGAAAGATTTCAAAACTTACATTTAGAAAATGAAATAATAAATATTATTGCTACACATGTTCTAGATCTAAATAGCCTCATTTAATTGGATTAACTATTTTTTGTTGTAGTATCTTAATGTAGTCACCACAGCTGAATAGCTGATTTAATTTACTACAAGCGCAGTAATAATTAAAATGTAAACAGATTGAACTATTAAAAAGTAAATATTTTTTATAATTTGATACTCTACTTAAATGCCTTTAATTTTAGGGCTTATTAAAAAGTCCCGATGATAAAATCACTCATAATTGGTAATTAAAAACGAATTTTGTTCATTTGGCACTCATCCGTATCGTGCATCCTCCTACGTCAAAAAATACCTATAAGTATAAAGTTTAAGATTGTGTTTAGCTGTCGATTTCCATCACACATTGATCCACTAATATTATACTATATATTTTCAATACTATATAATAAACTCATATTATAAATTATGTCAGTATCTTATCACACATGTTCACGACCATTATTAAGTTGGCCAACGTTAGAACCCTCACCATCTTAAAACCCAGTATGCAAAGATGAGATAATGCTCACCGCAATCATAATCCTGTATGTAAATCTCACTCATCTAATTCTTTTTCTGAAAAACTGTAGACATTCGCGAATAGAATTATGTACCTTCTCTGCTTGGTAAAAGATAATACTTTCTGGAACTATACACCATTTACAGAAGAAGAATAAACAAAGAAATTCTGAATAATTCACAAGACGATGGTGATTCCATCAATGACGTCATCCTTTTTCATAAATATGCAAACTCTCAATTTCTAAGATTGTTTTGTATTGTATACATTTTCCCTCTACGTTAAGTGGAATATTGTCCACATTAATTTGAGCTAGTTCTTGAGTGGGTTGCGGCATTATCGTTTGGATAAAATCCATTGGGGATTGAAAGGATTTGAACCCGGGACCTCGAGGTACAAAGTCCAGTGCTCTTTCTCTAAACTGACTGGCTCCCCGATCGCTTCAGAGTGTAACTGGAATCTGTTAAGAGCATTTTAGCGCACACGTGTAGTTTTTTATGTCGACTATTTTCTCATAGTTAATTTAATTTTGGGCAACGTATGTTTCATTATTTTATAGCGTTTATTTATGTTTTAAAGCTATTTTTGCTATAGAAAAATGTTAGTATTGTATCCAATACTGAAAAACAATTGTCACATCATAAGAAGGAATCTAAAACTGGCATTTTTACCAAATAATTTTAACCTATTTGTGTCAGGCAATATAACAACTGACTTTTGGGACTAAATAACTTCGATTAGCTACTAATTACCAGCCACAAAATACTACTGTATTTCCTCTAAAAAACATGAAACATTTTTTAAAACATGGTATATTGTTTACATGCCTATTCATACTATCAATCCATATTTTTTTATTTCTTGAAATCAATTCAAATTGGTTTGTTTATACTGGATTCTGGTAAAGCAGGGCACCTTTTTTCAACATTTCATAAACTACCTGGCTGTAATTCACCGACCAAGTATCATCGAGAAGCAGGAAGCCAGCCTAATTGGACTTCCGGTCAGCTGATTGCAACCACGTGACTGGAGTTTGAAAAACAAAATATCTTATTAGCCGACTTGTGTAGGGATTTGTGTTGGGGCTTGGCAACTTGATTGTGAATTCTAAGCATGTTTAGGTGTCTAATTGAACACCAAAAACGTGCAATTTATCGAAATAACAGTAAATGGAACTATAAAAATAAGTATGCCCAAAATATAGGTTTAAGTATTTTATACTTACAACGAAAAAAACAAAAAGGGATATTTTGAAATTAAAACAGTATTCAAATGTTCGTGAACTAAAAAGTGTTTTCTCCACGATAAATTTCTGCTCCACCTTTTTTTAAAACCTTTCCTTAACTCTTTACTTTTAGCACAGCAAACCATATGTTATTTGCAAGTAAAATTAAAGTTTACATGTGAAGTAAACTAACTGTCTTTAAAAATTGCAGATTTACCTTCAAGAAAAGTTGTTTGAATTTTTTAACAATTTGTTTAGCATGACATTTATTTTTATTATGGAACGACTGGGGCTCGGTTGAATTTAGAGATGTTAAGATAAATATACTTTGTAATATAAGTTACTTTATATTTTTACTCTTTGGCATTTTCAAATAACATTTGAGCGAATCTTTGAATTGACCTATCAATAAATTTGAGCAAACATAATACTTCTCACTGAGAATTTGTACCATACAAATACATTTGTAAAACTAAAAATGATATAATATATTTTTCGAAATGATTAGTAGAATATAGTTATTAATGTTATACGCCAAACAAAAGGACAATCATATCAGCAAATTGTGAATGGACTACAGGCAACGTTTTATAAGTGTCAAAAGCAAATGTACAATGGTCTTTTGTTACCGATACACAAACGAAATATCATCAGTGTTTCCCTGAAAACATAGTTAACCTATGTATCCCTGTATCAAACATTTTTAGTTTTAAAAATGGAACCAGTAAATAAATAACACTTATTTGTAAAAATCTACGTTAAACATGAGGAACTCATATTTAACATCAAATTAAATTACAATTTTATGGTCAAACTTTTGTTTAAAGTTTTCAATTCACAATTTTAAAACAGCGCAAAAACAGTTTTTAAGGAAAATCTTATATACTTTAATGATACCCTTGTTGATATAGTCATTCTCTAGCAAAAATTGTAAAAAGCCGCGAGGTCTTTAACAATAAACCACAACTTGGTTTAATTAAGCTTTGCAGACTATGATAACGATCAGGTGTTTTTTATCAAATTTTTGCGTTTACATTTAATTTTTTTATTTGAGCTTTACCCCTTTTTAATTCCTATTCAATACTACTACCCCTACTGCTATTACTAAAATTCACTATTTTAAAAAGGTGAAATTATTTTGTTCCTGCCAACTATAATGATCATATACAACTCATAACAAACCAGAAATCATGAATATGGCTTTGCAAAACAGCTGTCAAAAAGTTAAAATTAGGCTAATATACACTGACTCTATTAAGTTAGACATTTGTAGATAAAAAGGACAATCGTTTTTTTCTCTCGGAAATCAGCCTATACACAATTTTTAGACGACTTGAATTTGTCTTGGATATATTTTCGATCCTACCAATGTGTGTTCCTAAAGACGAAAAAACTTAACACGAAAATATTTAATAATAGCCTACGTTAAAGGTAATAACAACGACTATAGTCATTCTTCTATTCAGGGATAATTATTTTATTACCTCGAAAAATATTACTATGCAATTTCAAATTTGACTACCTTAAATTGTTATAAACTAGAAAGGTAAATTTTCATTTCCGTTTATTTCACCTGATTATTGTTTCCAAACATCTATGTGTGTTCAATTCTTAGCAGTAGAACGTATAACATTTATAATTGATACACCATCAGAAAATATGATTGAAGGATGTAGTAATTAAATTTGATGTAAGAAAAGTTGCAAAAAAGTTTGATAGACGAAGAGCCACAAAAACATTGCAGCAGGGGAATTGAGTTATGTAGTTATTTGTTGTTTCCGTCCGTTCCTTAATTAACTGTAAGTTTTGTTTGTTCTAAGATCCAGCAAGAAATTCCATTACACTCTTGTTTGATCAACCGAAACGAAAATATTGAATGTCGAAAAATACTTACTTTACGTTTTGTTTGAAGTGTTTTTCCTATAAAACCGTAGTTACACAAACCTTTTTCCTTACTAAGTTATCACTACATCTTAACTATAATATTAAATCTTATTAAACTTCACATTGAAGTACAATCTTGTTGTTTTACACTCATAAAAGCTATAATACAAAAATATTACAGTGATAAAAGTTTGTTAAATATTTCACTCAATAATAATGGAACTGAATAAATATGATGATTATATATTGAGTAACAATGTAAAAAATATGCGATTGGTTGAGTATTCGTTCCAAAAATCACTTAAGGTTTGGTATGATTGGCTAAATTAATTGAATAGATAGCTGTTGTATGTTTGAAATATTAAAATGATGAGCTGGCATTTCCCTTTATCATCAGCAGCTCGAAAGGAGATTTTGTCACCTGTTATTAAGCCTTTAAAGTCGATATAGCACAATAATCATTTTAAAGTTCCTCAATCAAGTGTGTTTCTATACTTTTGTTCCATTTGTTTTTTGTGTGAAATATTATATAAGATTTATCTATTTAACTTAGATAATTTCTCTGTAAGAAGATATTCAATGAAGAATATAAGAATTTAATTAGAATATTTTTAGGTTTAGATTTTGATGAATTATTAATCAAATGTGTTAATCTATGTATGTATAAATCACATTTTACACCAAATAATCCAATAATACATAATGGAATTAAAGTAAAGGGGTTTTCCAGCAAAAATATCGCTTGGAATAAAAATTATATTTAAAGAACCATTTTCAACAACACCGTTTTACAAATCCACCCTTGTCTTTGTATTCCCTTTATACAACACATCTTTGCCTCAATAGGCTAGATATAATAGAGAAAAACGTTAACTATATCTTTATCCCTCGTATAGTAGACGGGAAGCACATAAAGACGCTCAGAACTAGGTTTATTACACTGTTCATATTTATGACCTCCATACTTGTAGCCATTGTAACTGTCTGTGTAGTTACGACCAATGAGCTACATAGCGTAATAATATAGTCTTAAAGTCATAACGCACAGAACGTTATCATGTGCACAACTAGGAAATATTATGTGTGGGATTTTGAATATTTTGAATGATTTAATTTTAATATTGTTTGACGTAGTCTTAAACATTTAACCAAAAAATTAACAAATGTAAGAAAGTGTCAGTGCTTGCCTTCAAATCTGAGGGCCAATAGTTCAATTCCAAGCAAAATTATTTCCATTTTTTATTTTGTTATTTATAGGTTAAAATATGCACACACGTGGTATCTCCAACTTAATGATAAATAATGAATTGGACTTTGAATTAATGATGCTATATAAAAATAAAATCTGATTTTAGTAACAAGACCAGAGTTTAGACCGTTCCCTCTCAAAACGTAAAAAAATGCCACTGTCGTATAAACACAGAAAAGTGCAAAAAGTTACTGATATTATTTATCAAATTTTTATTTTAATGTGAATTTTTCAGGTTATTGATGTTTTCCACTTAAACCTATTACACAAAAGTTAAAAATACGATTTGACGTTTTAAATGTTTGAAAATAATCTAATTATTTCAACAAACCCATAAGCTAAAACAATTTATATTTCACCACAAATTAGAAAATTATTTACAAAAATGTTGTAAAAATGCTCTTTATACGTTTAATCATGTATATTCGTTAGCTTGTTTATGATTTGTCACTGATGTATCAGATTATATGAAAAGGAATCCTTGGTGGAGCATTATGCAGAACATTCCTGAATAATTCATTAATACGAAAGCAATTCTGTATCTGTCTCCGTTTTCAACGAATAAAACAAATTCTTTAGAATATTGTTGCAATTTACGTTGCGTAGTGCCAACGTGATGACTTCCAAAGACTGTGGAATTTCCCAATCACGTGGGTAATCCCTAGATTCCTTTACAAAGTGTTCAGTGTACGTGGAGCTATCTGGAAAGATGTAGAAACCAATGTAGAATGCCAATCTTCGAAAATATCTGATGCTTTGCAGATGTTTTCAGAATTGTTTTGGTTCAATACTCAATGAGGCTTCAGCTTATAGTTGGTCACATGTTCTTTTAGATGGTTACAACATAAAAAAAATTCAGGTTTCAAAAATGTGTTTTGGAACAGAAGGTCATCTAGAATGATTAAAATCTAGTACTGGTATTTTAAATAAAACGCTTCTGCACTCTTTGTAGGTGGTAAAAGCCCTTAATTTGGACATGAGTGGTAAATAATGGAAAATGAATAAAATATTACATTTCTGAGTCAAAAGAAAGAAGATTAAGATGTAAAGAGTAGGCGTTTCAAAAAGAATACAAATTTAGATTTTCCATTAAACCTCCCAACAGTAGGCTTAAGTTCTACATTTTCTCATCCAAAAAATACATCAAACACATTAAAATTTATCGAAGACTCATTCGTAATTATTTGTCAAAAATTGTCTAGCTAGTTTATTGTAACGTACCATTTGGTTGTATATATTTACTAGATGTATCAGTTGACTTATAATGGTAAATTAATTTATTTATGTTTCTTACATTGTATCGGAGTCATCATTGTTCTGGTGTATGCAAAGTGCAAATATTGTAATAAAAATATTTGCATTAATTTACGATGTTTCCAAAATACTTTTACACTTCCAGTAAGTAAACTAGATTTTGACCAATCGTCAAACTCTTTATCAAATGCAATAATAAATAAGTGAAATAAGTTATTTATAAAATAAATAAATCATAATAATATTATCGTGTTAAAAGTTATTTCGGGGAAATAATTCTTATTCTACTTGGTTGCTCTAATGTGAGGCCAGTCCTGTAGAAAGCCCCAGCTAACTAATGATGTTTCCCAGACCATAACTCAGCCCCTACAACATTACTTGTGTAATAAAATGGTTCCTACTACCAATAAATGGTTTACCTGTTATTTAATTCTTCGATTAAATATTGCGCTTGAAGATTTTATTAGTAAAATGAAAATATGTAGTGATGGTTACGTGTCTACCAAATAACGCTAAAAACGATGTAGTTTAAGAGGACTGTGACTCAATAAAATATCATAAATTGAAAAAAAATAGTACAGTAACAGTTTTCCTGATACGAAAAACAAATTTTTATTGAAAATAAATAGAGATTTTACCAAAATTAGATGTTTGATTAATGAGAGTACAAACTCAAAGTGAAGTAATTTCTTTTTGCATTACATCACACCATCAAAATATTTTTTACCCAAGTATTTGTAAAGTACATAATTTGTATTGCCGTACTTGTTGGCCATAGCATTAACGACGACGACCTAACCTAACCTAACCTTTATTATTGTGCTCTTAAAACCCAAGTACCAACAAGTAAAAAACAAAACAAAACACGAGAACATCGTAATGCATTACAGACGGTTAACGAATGTAAAAAATTGATACATTATTATAATTATAAGTAACTGCTTCAAATAGCTTAGGCATATTTTTATTTTAAAATACCAAAAGGTATTTTAAGGAACCCCCAGCTACGACTTGAAGTTCAAAAATAAACCCTATGTAAGAACAAAATAACGTTAGAGTGCGAGGAAGATTAAAGGAGGTTCCATCAAAGGTTTCTCAGAGCCACTTAGACGACAGAGGTACACCACAAGGCGGTCGAATAGGTCCTTTAATGTTACTCTTGCTGTCACTTGTATAAAGGTATTTCCTGGAAGTAGCTCAAAAAATACCTTCACCAAGAAGATACTTAATGGAGTTTACTTATTACAAACGGCAACCATTATTTATTTTACGCACTTACTAATTGATATTAAACCAAAAATCATAAGTCGTGGAGGAGACAACATCGACGACGTCTACCCTACGCTGAGTTGGAGGAAATATATAAATGTCGCTTTGTTATTGTGAATTTATTGTGAATACAATTCACAAGTGTTTCTCTAAAATGAAGCTCATGTTAATCATTAATAGTGTACATTCATGGAAATAAGTAGGCTACTGTTGTGACGCTCCTCACAGTTTATACAGCCTGTAGTTTTTTATTAGGATTCTAGTAGATTAAGTATAATCTGACAACTCGGCAGAAAACATTTCTTTGCACGAAAAAGATTACAGTTATTTTTATAGAAAATATAGGATCGTACTATTTGAGCTTGTGGTAGCATCTTGAGTCTTATTCACAATAAGTTCCAATACACAAATCCGTGTGGACATATCAGCGAAACGGCGATAAAGTAAAAGAAGTATGGCTGCCAACTTAAAGCTTGTTTTGACATAACAGTGAATCTGAACATTTGATTTGGTCAGCGTCGAAAACAAAACGATGGAAGAGTGTAGTAGAAAATTCTAAAGTAGAAGGCAGTAAAAAAATAAAAAGACACTCAAGAAGCATTTAAAAAGATAATGCAAAAATGGAAAGGAAGTAAGCCTATAACAAGAAAAACTTTAATAGACTGAAAATTTTTATTGTTAATTTTTTTATAATGCCTGGTTAAAGTTTTCTTGACATACATTGATTGTACACTATGCACAAGTTAGGGTCATTGAGGATATTAAAACATATGAATTATTTAGTATATTTTTATGTTTCCTACGAGAAATCACGTTTACCAACGTTATAAAAATGTTGCATGACGTTGAAACCAAAACTACATGATGGATGGGTTGCGTCAGACAAGTTTCACCGCTAATGGTCTCTTCAAAAGATGTCTTTAGTGACTCTTTACCCAGAGTTGTCAAGGAAAACTTGAATGTTAATTATCTAAACCCCTCCAGGTGTAACAACGAACTCTAATTATGTGTCACTTTTGTGGAGAAAGTATTTACAAGCCCAAAATACTTAAATAACTAGAACTAAATTTTCAAAAACTCAAATAAAATGCTTTTACCCATTAATAAATTACATATTTAAAAAGATGTTCATCACAATTGATTATACCTATTTGGTTTTTATCAAAATGTTTTTTTACATACTGATAGCCGCTATACCCGTGCCTTGCAACGGGGTCAAGATACGGAAGAGACAATTATTTTGGTTCCTTGAAAATAATGGCAAGCGGCTTGAATAGAACTATTATTATTTGATGATAGACTTTTATTAATTTACTATTAGTATTAACTGGCTATATAAACATAACTGTAAAATATACATCCATTCCATGTATCACAGCTTTTTGTTTCTGCTTGGTACAAATTAGCTGTTGTCATAAATGAAAAAAATAGTGCTGCACCCTGTTGATAAACCTATTATAACTTTTAAATACTATTGAACATCACAGAATCAAATTGTTCAGTTGAAACAGCTGTTAAGACTCTTTAATTCCATTTAAACATAGAAACTCATTAGGTTAACATGGGGAAACTCCAGAGCCACTGGGGCGGAGCCGATTGGACGAATCACGAGATTAATGGTGTATAAACCTATTCCATGATATTCTACACGTTTATACCAAGTTTCGTGGCAATCGTTCCAACGGTGTCCAAGATCATAACGTTCAAACATACAAACTTCCTCTTTTATAAATATAGATTTCCTAAGAATGCCTTTTAAACTTGATTGAAATTCAATGTCAACACACTTAAAGTTATATCGGGATATCAAGTAAAAGAAAATCTCTATTAAAATGTAATTTTGCACGTTGAAGTGTTTGAATTACGAATATAATTACTACTTATGAAGAATTGTAAGTAATCAAAATGTTAGCAGTAATCAAGCAAGTACAATGTACAGAGTTAATGTACACTTTGTGGTGTGTAAAATGTTACAACTGATGACCTATTTGCCTACCTTGTGGGTTTCCTGTTTGATCTAAGTGGCTTTATAAAAGACCTTTGAGAAAACTCCTTTAAAATATCCTCTCCTGAAACTCGTTAAGGGATGCTTCTTAGTAGGGAAACATACTGGAAATGTAATAGTGGTGTAAATAGGGAAAGCTTTTACGGAAAATATTCAGTAATGTAAACCATGAAAGGGGCCTTTAACAAGTTTGACTATAGGTAGCTTTAACTGAAGCTAAAATGGAAATACCTTGAATAAGGGACGCACTTTTAAAATATATGGTCTCCAGAAACCAAAAACATAATACCTCAAAACGATAACAATTTATGAAATGTACAAAACTCATGCAAAGACTTTATGATTAAAAACATTATTTTATGAAACATATACACCGACGTTTATTCAAGAGGGTCCTTTGGACATAAATTTGTGGCGTTTTACTCTAAAAAGCTGGATATTAACTTTCTTTTTTTAGATTTACAATAAATATCTTCACTGTTCGATATGAGAAAAATCTATTCTATTATTTTATCCTACTTCACCTTTTGGTTAATGGTAAGTTTGATTAAATATAGTATGATGTCCCAATTTTTTATAGACCACGTTACCTATTTTATATTGATTATCAATTGTCATTTTACCGAGTGTGGCAAATAAATTGTATTTATTCCAAGCCTGATTTAAAAAGGTGGTGAAACACAACCATTTTAAAATATATTCTTTACATGGAGTTCCAGTTAAATCCAGTTAACCTGCAGTATTAGCCTATGACGATCCCAAACCCTGTGTTATGGGTTATAAAGTCAATTTGATATTCTAAAATGTTCTCTATACGTTCTATAGAACTGAAATACTTCTCTAAATCTTAGGACTCTTGGTTCTAGTCCGGAACAGTTTACACATGACTTCACGATAGGACCTGAGGCCCCGGCATCATTCAATAGATACAAATCCATTGGTGGTTAGCGGGATTCGAACCTAGAATCTTTGGTACAGAAGACCTGGGCTCTATAGATCAACCAGCTTACTTCCCGGACCATAAAACTGTAGTGAATCTATCATTCAATTACATAGTACTTCTCGAAATTGGCTATTTGTTCTGCCCGTGCCTAACAACAGGGAGAGAACGCAGAAAATTACAGAGATTCTTCACCGCCTCATCCAGTGCAAACTGATTGGTGATTAAGCTTGTTCTTTATGTAAATAACGTTATCAATGTCCATGTCACAAGGAAAATTACTAAACAGATGCGTTTTTCCAGTTTGAACACGTAAGGCTCAGTCTAAACTCTATAGTTCTTGAATCCCTTAAATATAAACAAAATTTGTCTGCAATATCAATTGGTGTGTTTTTAAAATGTATACTGAAATGATACGTAATCGATTGTAACGGAATGAAAAGGTTTGAACATTATCCCTAATTATAAGAAAAACACATTGTCACTTCTCTTGATGCAATATCTATTGTATAATCAAAAGGTGAACTCAAGGAAATGTAAAAAAAGTAAAACCAAACTAATCTAACACCACGGCTGATGTATCTTTAATATTTTCAATCTCATTAAATGCAACCCTTTTTATTTTGTGGTTAGCCCCTTAGAGGCTTATCGAAAAAACCGGATATTTTTCACATTTACACTGGTTGATATGTGTGCGGCTTATGGTTTTCTATAAAAATCATGAACCTTATTAGCTTTATTTAGATCGATTCCTAGTAACCTACTTTCAAAAAGACCAATAAGAGGTTTCAAACTCAAGTCACGGATTCACAATCAGCTGATCGGAAGCCCTGATTAGCCTGGTTTTCAGAAGCTACATAGTGTATTTTCGTACCCTTAACTTTTGGTAACTTAAAATGAATAATGAATGTTATTACTAAAACAAGAGTAATCATAAAGATGAGGGTTTTAAACATATAGAACGTAAAAAGAATGAAAAGTTCTCCAAAATGAAAAAAGAGTGTTCCCAAATATCTTTTGAGATTTTTAGGAGAATTTGGTTGGAAATGTAGTTTTCGTGCGCTCAAGTGTTTGGTCAACATCCATATGCTAAGGTAAATCTGTTAAATGAACAAACAACAACTTCACTGACGGGGGGTTTTTTCAGTATAAACACTGGAAACATGTGTAAATATGTTTTGAAGAATATTATTGTTTAAATTTACTTTTTGTAGCTATTTTGCTGTCCACACTATATCATGCAAATACCAAATTATTAAGCCCAAATTATTTTATACTTTGGAAGTCAATAACATACCTCTATAGGTGAATTCTTCTCTCTGTCTTTAAGCTCCGTTAGGTCAGGGGAGGTTAAATAAAGTATTTATTGGTCTATGGTAAAAAATGATTAAATGATTGAGAACTATTTAACTTTTGTATGTAATGCCTCACTGATTTAAATACGGCTGATTTAAATAAATAACTGGTAATACAACAAAAAATCCAGATATCGAAATTAATTATTTCGCCTAAACTAGTGAAAAAAAACTAGTGAAACTAAACTAGTAAAACTTGTGAAAATGATTTGTGAGTAATCATTTTTATTTTTCATTTCGACGGATGGCAACCATATTGTGACAAGGAACGAGTGCAAGAATAGGATTATAAAGTATGAACAAGGTAATAAACCAAGTATCTCCTGTCCGTAGCATCAAACTCACAACTGTAGAAGGTCACAAGTCTACTAATAATTAAAAGTTTATGTGGTTTACAAATGCAAGTATATCATCAATTTCAATAGTAGCTTATCTTTTTTCTGCTGTAGAATGCTTATGACCTTTCTTCTGATTATTATTTAGTGTGTATTGATTCTAATGCAACTTGAATGGATCTACAATTTATTAAATGCGAATATACTATAGTTCAAGTGTAAATATGATATACAAAAAAGTTATGATCATGTAATTTTCAAGGTTAGGATAGGTTTAGGCTAGGCTCAGTTAAAATTATTAGCTTGAGTTAAGTAAGGTTAAGATAGTTAGCATGAGTTAGACTAGGTTAGTTTTGTTTAGTTTAGGTTAATTTAGTTTATGTTAGGATCAAATTGGTTAGCTTGAGTTTGGTTAGCTTAGTATATGATTGGTTAAGGTTAGGTCAGGCAAGTTTAGTTTTGGTTAAGGTTAGTACGATAGGTTAGCTTGAGGTAGGGTTTTTTAGGTTTCGTTGGTTTAAGTTAGGTTTGTTACGTTTAGGTTAGCTTGAGATGGTTTAGATTAGTTTAGTTTAGGTTTTTTGTTGGTTGTTAAGCTAAAATAGATTTTTTAAGTATTCATATTTTACCTAGGTTTGTATCACAAATACAGACGTAACACGGGGTTGTGTTAGAAGAGCTGAGTGATAGTCTGAAGATACCATTAGTTACTGGGGCTTTCAACAAGACTGAACACACATTAAGCACTCACCAACAGTAATGGAAGAATGTCTTGTTAATGTTTACAACATAAACAGTACAATATACTCCCATATGTACCAAGTACTGCTAATTATATAAACATCTGTTCCCGGTTCACATTTAAATTTGAAACAGTCTGCGTGGACTTACGAAATATATTTTTTACTTTAAAACGATTTTAGATGCCAAGGAATTTGTCATGTAAAAGTACTTTGCCGGATTTCACGTTCAAGATGAAAAAACTTTAGAGTTTTAAAACCTATTACCATTAAGTTTACTAGTATTAAATGAAAATGCTTCTTTATTGGGGTGAACTTAGACCCTTTCTAACAGCTAACCTCTGAGTTGGTATCGCTTACTGACTGAAGATTTTACCGTCTAGGAAATGTATATAAGAGCTATTTTATGCGAAGTAGTAGTGCCAAGTTAGATTGTAAATTTACTCAAATTTTACGAACATTTCCAGATCTACACACAAATACAAGTATCATAATTGAAATATAACTTCGTTTACAAAACTGTAGATCGTTGTAGAATCGCAACAAAATCACACATTAAGCATAGTAAAAAAAATTAAATAAAAAATATTATCTTAGCAAAACAATCATGTTGATCTTATAGGAATAGCGGCTTAAAAGCAAAAAGGAAAATCCATTTAAATTAGCAGTTCTAACTAATTAGTGAGTGAATGTGAAAAAAGAAGCTTGTTACTAAAAAATATGAGGGGTTGGCTTTCCATTGACGTTATAAGATGTCATCCCATTATAAAATTTGACCACTGTGTGATGACTGAACTTAAATAATTTTTATGAATTGTTACCTCACATATATTTTGCACTTGGAATGAGGATTATTTGTTTATATCTTTGTTTGGGGTCGCATAACTAAATTAAACTTATTTTAATTGAAGCTAACTGCATAACATTATTTGTAATGCAAAGTAGAATGAAAATTTCTCAAAATTTGTTTTTACTTTTCGAAAAACTCTTAAACTATGAAAAAGTGTGCAGGAAAACAACAATTGTTGTTCTTTATAATCCGTAGTTACGGAGACTAAGCTGGTTAAAAATTAATTCAGTGTTTTATATTATCGAGTTTGCGAAGCCCAGGAGTGACTCTTTTTAAAGTAATCTAAAACATAATTAATTGTGTCTTACGGCTGTAAACATATATACACCTTTTAAGGTTATTATTTGTATTTAATGTTGTTTTATTTTTTATTCAAGATGTAGATTTTAACGTTGGCTTATTTTAACAGTATGTCTAAAATAGAATTAAGGAACTCAAAATTTACTAACTAAATTAGATTCAAAAACTCTTGATTGATTAGTTCTTGTTTCGTAAACAAAAGCACCCTAGTTTTTAATAAATAATGATATTGTTTTTTTATTTTAATGAGGGGAAGTAATATAAGATTGCCATGTAGAATAAAAGATAGTTTTGTTCGTAAATTGCTTTTACCACATTAGTTACCCTCCATGAAGTGCAAAGTAAATGAGGAAAGGCTCATCAAGAACGAGGGTATCATCTATTTTTCCTTTTCTAAATTTCTCAGATGTTTTATTTTATTTTTTAAAAGTAAATTATTTACTGCAACGCTATCGAAACCTGCCTACGTACTTTGAAAACTTAATATTTTTTATTAATTTAAAATCTTTAGGAATCTTTAAAATATTGAATTTGAATAGACTACAAAACGCATGGCTTATTTATAGGCTCGAAAGGTTAACATAATGGTTATAAGGGTCATTAAGCCCCGAATAATACGGACACATGTATACACATGCCTTAGAAGCAAATAAATAAAAAAGGTAAAATCTGTCAATTTTGTTTTCTTGATAGTTACTCAAAACATTACAGTATTATACAGTTTACAATGCAGAATAACTTTTTCACAATAAACTAATAATTTCAATCCATTATCTACGGTAAATGTAGTTAATTTATTAATACCCATACACTTTATGCTTTGACCATTTTGCCATTCTTACAATCTTTAGCATTTCCAATGTATTTTCGAATGATTTAGCAAACCTATCATTAATATTTGAAAAGTTACAAGTGCTTAGGAGATAATGGTTTCGGGTGTTTAATTTATAGCCAAAATTACGACGGAAGTTTTGCTCGATGACAAATCACCTAACATAATCCCAATCGAAATGTATTATTTATTTATTTTGTAGCAGTAAAAGCAACAGAAAAAATGTATGCTACGTGATAAAAATAATTTACTCTAAGTTATGACAAGCGTTGCCATAGCAAAAACATCACGAAACACCCCACCGCAGCACATCTGCATACTAAGCGAATTTCTAGGTGCCTATTTGATTTCCACTAGGATTTTTCCGTCCCTATTATCCGATCATACTGGTTCGTGAACTCGTTCGAAAGATGAGGGTTTGCACGTTTGTACAAAATATAACAAAAATCTAACCATAATTACTCGAGGTATTTTGCTAAAGTATACAATAATGATGTATAAAATAGTTATGCATCAATTTCAATAGATGGGTGTTTTTGGCCTCTGGGGAACTCAAAACAAAACAAAATTAATCAGTCCCAGGGCTCGGTATTAACATGAGACCCACGGTAATATCTTATTCCTCTTATGGGAAATTCTCTAAAACTAAATATAAGTTTTGACCCCATCGCAATAACACATCGAAACATCCCATTTGATCGACTAGTCAAATAGATCATTATTATTAATAATAGTACAAATATATAAATACTACTTGAATGTTTAACTACAACCCGTTATACGTTAGTTTTGTAACCATTCCCGTTACGGTTTATTACGTTGTAATCCCCGTAAGAGGGTGGTTTGTTACTTCCCCTGTATGTAATCATTATCGACGTCATTATGACATCAGTAAGACCAACGTTACTTAATTAACTAGTTGCAGTTCCATCAGCTGTTTAAGTGCAAAGTTTGCAACATATATAATACCCCTAAGTGACCTCCAAATTGCGAAACCAAAATCATATTGTTTACGCTTGTTATTGTTGATCAAAACAGCAATGTACTGAAAATGGTTATCATGTGTAAATACAAAACATAAGTATCATTTCAAAAAAATTTCAATTTAGAAACATAAAAAATACTTTTGTTGAAATTAAAGAAAATACATCATCTGGGAAATAAACGGAATATCAAACAGTAAATTAACATCTTTGTTACAGTTGAGAGTTATCTAATAAAAAGAGATCACATTTATGTTTTTGACGAGACAGAAATCAAACGTATTATTATTCTATTAGGTATTCAAATACATATGATCAATTAATAATGTACTTCTTCTACCGAAGTAAAGCAGTTCAATGAAGAGGGGGTTTAAGAAGCTCGTCTGTTCTTTTGGCAAAGTTTTCTTTTTAAACAATTATTTGGGGTTAGGATATACTGTTCTAGGCCTAAAATACCTAATAATGATACATTTATATATTTCCTTTGTATTTTTGAACTAGTGATAAATAATGTTTAGATGTATGATCATTAAAATTAAAAGTAGTCATGTTCAATGCACTAGTATTATTTTAGTGAACACATTTTTATTTTCATTTGCAACAACTTGCTGTTGATAACATTGTGTTCAGGAATATTTAGAATCAAAGTCCTTTCGTTAGAAAGATTGTAGGAAACAGAAAAGTTAAAAATGAATCCAATTAAATACACTTTTGTAACTTGGTGATATTTATATGTCTTTAACTTGACTTTGTTCTTATAGTAATGTATTATACTAAGATAATGAATCTTATATCCTAGGTAATCTTTAAGGATATGTCTAGTGGAATATTTTACTGATGTTTTCGAAATAAGTAAATAAAATTAATAATCTAGCAACGATAGTGTAAACAATTAAATACAAATGTATCAGAATTATATGTATGTGATAAGAAATTTTATAACTTATACTATAAAACATTAAGGAGTAATACATTTTAGTTTAATTTCTGTTTATATTACCATAACGTTATCTTTTCATGGTTAAAATATAAGCTTAGTAATGCAAAAACAAGCAACACGAGTTTTAAATCTATATAGGAAATGCTAATTACGACAAAGAACATGTATATTACAATTAATTATAAGCGTTTGTTTTGATTGATATAAACATTTAAAAAATAGTCTCATTGGATTTGTTGGCTAGTATCAAATTTGAATGTAATATGTTGAAGCAGAGGTCAACCACAAAACACAAATCAATTTATCCCAATTTTGCGGGTCGGGTTGGCTGAGTTTTAAACTTGTTAGTGTACAATTTAACAAATGAACCCAAGTTAAACAAGTCTATTGCAAATTTTGATCAGTCGCGAACACATAATGATTTGTAGTTAAATAGTTGTGTAATGAAATAAGCTAGTACTTTTACATTGAGAACTGTTATAAAAACCTTTACAAATATCAAAGAAAAAATTGGAAGGTATCTTTAAAATTTTTTTTAAATATTTTGGAAGATCATTTTAATACAAACTATCATTATTTTCTCTTGTGAAGGCAATGTGTAGCATTTAATCTTTGGAATGGAGTAAAATAACTACATTGTAAAAATAAAAATAAACTAAAAACTTTCTAACAAATGTTTTTTTTTTACTTTTGTTAAAAAAAATAAAAAGTGATTACTCCTATAGTAAGGAACAACATGCCAGCGATCAGGGTCAGTTGGTCTTACTTTTGAACTATTACAAACCTATCGTCTTTCCTTTGGATTGCACCAACGACCTTCTGATTACAAGGCGAGCCCTATAACTTTTCAGCTGTAAATCTATAGTAATAAATTTATTTAAAAATCTGTATAAAAATATTTTAGTCCGAAGAAACTTGTTTAGTATTCATCTGAGGTCTCTGGTTTGTGTCAAGAGGAGAGCAGAATTTCACCATTTTTTAATTAAATTACACTTTAACTTTACTATCATATGCAATTCATTTTTCACTCATATTATCCGTCCATAAGATTGTAATTTTTTAAATGTAAGTAATTTTAAACATTTAGTTTAAGGAAAAGCTTATTTTCAGTTTACCTAACCAGTTTGCAAATGTACATTTTGGGATATAACTATTAACTAATCAAACTAAACTACCTATAAACTAATTGGGAAGTTAAACTAATCAAACCTGTTTGTAAGTA
This sequence comes from Macrosteles quadrilineatus, assembly GCF_028750875.1. Classification (NCBI taxonomy): domain Eukaryota; kingdom Metazoa; phylum Arthropoda; class Insecta; order Hemiptera; family Cicadellidae; genus Macrosteles; species Macrosteles quadrilineatus. Next base: position 190,000,010 of record NW_026542594.1, read on the forward strand.
ACAAATATGATTTTTTGTAAGGTCCAAAGTTTTATATTATTATGACTATTATGTACTTATACTACGCTATGAAAACGAAATTTTCACATTAAGGTTTTATTTGAGAACAAAGAACTTGACTCATTGACAGGATTTTCTTTTCATTTCCACATTGGAAAATGGCAGCTGTTTTTGGAAAAGTGTAAATAATACATTTTATGTCATAAAACAATATTTGAAGCTCTAATATTATCGTTTTCTCAAAATTTAATATGTACTCAGCTACCAATGGTGGCACAATTTGTATTAACACTATAAAAACTATAATCTTTTTATTGAACACTTTGTTTCTGAATAAAAATAATAAAAGGAAAACGAGTTTACTATGAAATATATGAAAATTAATTACTTAAACTTTACAAAAATCATAAAAATTTGGCAAAGATTCAGCATTAACAAAATAAAAATATATACATTAAAAATATCTTTATTTTGTGTTTATCATAAAACAATATTTTTTCCAAACACTAATTGGCAATAACATCACAAGTATGAAAGCCTGAAAACTCTGTGCGATTAAGGATTTCTTGCAGTAGATTGAGAATTGGTGTCTGTGTTTGAAATCCATTGGAGTGAATGTTATTGGGTTTCAGGTTGTGGCGAGAATTTCCAATTGGGCTTTTCCCTTCATTCCTTAACATTTCTAGGATTGAAGAAAAAACGGAAAATCCAATCCGATATATTTTATAAGCATAAAGATAACTGTGCTAAGTTTAATTTTGTTTTTATGGGCAAATTTGAAAATAGCTGCTTTTGTAAACATACAAAAAAAGGAAAAACTTATCATATAAAATTTGGGATGATCTTTTAAATATTTATTTATTGTTCGGAATTATTACTCAAAAACCCTGAATATACATTTTGACATCCAAATAATTGCTCACTGTTTAGTATTGTGTAGTAAAGAATATGATGTTTTATTTAAGATCGTTATGTATCCGTTGAAGATATTTTCCGTTCTTCAGATTGTCCTGTAATTGTGTGTTTCAATATATATATATATTATTTTATGAAAACTTTACAACAATCATGTGACAAGAGAAGTTCTTAAATACCAGCCACAGTTTTGTAGCTGGTTTATAGTGGAGGCTGTTAAACCATACTATCAATGTAACACGAGCTACGCACGTTAATTTTACCCTCAAAGTTTAAAATGATTCAATATAAAACGAATACGTAAACTCGGTAAAAGTGATGGTACACACTTTTATTACATGAGCACATAAACTGTCTTTATTGTGAAATTCATTGTTCTCAGTTTACTTCGTATATATTTTATGTAACATACCATTTAATATATTATCATGGACTCCAATTTAACATTTTGCATTCGACTCATAAACTCAATTGATAAATATATTTTTTTTAATACTCGTACCTTATTTCTATCAGAAAACTTAATTTATTAAATTCAACAAATTAATAAATACAATAGGTAAATCTAAATATTTGTGCACCATGTACTAGAAAAAACATAATATGTCATAATAATATAAAAATAAAACATCAAATCTAAATAAATTAGATTTCATTAAATAAATTAGATTTCATTAAATAAATTAAGTTTTTTTTATGTCAAATTAAATCTAACCTACATTGTGGAAATGAGGAACACTGCAAACAGGTCAAAGATTTAAAATGCTCAGCACGTGTTAGATTTGAGCTAACCGGAAGCTTAAAGCTTATTTCCTGCAACTCAAGATTCAAGATACGAGAGTATTAGGATGATGATGTGATAGTGAAGACATTTTATAACTTATACAGTGTATTGCTTTGGCAGTTATGTATTTCGAATGGGTTGACAATAATATTGGAAATTTGCCAGGCGTTAGTATATTTTTTGACTCAGCATATAAAATATGTAGGATACTATAAAATTTGGTATTTAATTTTCTAAATAAAATACTATACCGATTATTCAAGTAGAACATTTTAAAATGTAAAAAGATAAATTATAAACCGAACGAAAATGTATTAAAATCAAAATTCATTCCTAAAATTTTTATTATTTTATTTTCAAATTTGTGTTTTGATTTTCTTATTATTGCCATATAACATGTGTCTTTTCTACGCCAGTGTTAGTATAAGTACTGTAAATGCCTTATAATACTTACTAGTCAAACTAATAAACAGTACAAGAGCAAAGAACAACTAAAAACATCTCGTATTTTACTGATTGCTAAGTTTTTGTACATTTGTTATATTAATGAATTTTCCACAGAAGAAATACTTAACACATTTTTCCTTCAGTAGATAAAATCTTCTTTCACAAAATCAAATTATTTGTTTAGGCATAGAACAGTGTTTACTTTTTTAAAGATTTATTTACAGTTTTTTGGAATCTCAATTACGTTTTGGACCATTTTTAGGCTACATTACAAAATTTAATAGAAATAAAATAGATGAGGTCATATCCCTTTTGGTTTTATCCATAGATATCAGAGATCTATGGTTTTATCTTGAAAAAAAGTATTCTTCTTTTAAAATTGTATAAGACGAAAGTGAAACTCCAAGAGAACGAGTCTCAGCAAAAGACAAACTTTAATGGCCGGTATTTAACTAAAACTTAGACAAATGCTTTGCTTGTTTAAAAGTAAAGTTTAATTTTCCGTGGAATCTTCTAAGTTTGCTGGGATACTTCCTTAATCTTCGTAATTACTTTAAGCTGTGACAATTAAAGTGCTACGCTTGCAGTAGTTAAAACTGGGTTAAAACAAACACGGGAATGTATTCTAATGTTTACATGTATAGAATTTACTTTAAATTGCCCCTTTGAAACAATCAACAAATGAACTCTGAAATCTAATATGGCCAAACCTCTTGCAATTGGCCATATAACATTTTAACATTTGGTTGCAATTAATAATTGGTGGTTGGAACATTATTTGACAAAAATGTCATTTGTGTATATGAATTATAGATATTCATTTATGAGTTCATAGCTTCATATTTTTTTAAATAATTTATTATCACATTGGTATTTAGATTATGTGTAATATAAAAAATATATTTTAAAAAATATATTTGTTTGCGCGAAATTAAACAACGTTTTGGGAAAATCTCTAGAGAAAAGATTAATATAAATCCATTTTTAATTCAGGCTTGACTCCTTTAAAAATTTAAGCAAGTGCTCAAAATTAAGTAAACCATGATCATTAGCTGATTCAAAATCGTCGTTTCACTAAAGCACTTAAATCCATTGAAATAGAGAAACAGAATCTTTTTGAGACGGACCATCAAAAATTATAATGACTTTTTATAGTATTTTTTAAAGCTAGCAATCTTTTCTAACATAAAATTACATAGATGTAATTTAATATCCGAAATAGTTATTTCATCCAAACTAAGCTATAGTTCTTCATCGAAGAGTCAGTAATATAAAGGTACTCTAAGAGATTAGTTTTACAAGAACACTAAGATGGAAGAAAAGTTTTAGCATTATTAAGAAGAATTAGGTTTGGAAAACGAACTTTTCTATGTCATTCCTTTGTTTTGTTTTTTATAGCAAAATCCAGACTTTGTAGAATATTAACTAGATTTATAGCGTAATGGGTTTTAAATCGGTTATAAATTCTATATTGTTGTGAGAAAACTACTCATGCATATTCAATTTGTAAAACATAAGTAGCTAAATATCTAGGTAAAAGGGGTTTATGTGTAATATACACATTAATTTTGATATTATTTAATATTTGCTGTTTTCTTGGTATTTAATTTTTGTATCCTTACATGACATTTTCCAGGGATCAATCTGGTCTAGTTGTAGAGCGCAGGACTTTGGTTCATGAGTTCCCGGGCTCAATCCCCTCCAATCACCAATGGATTTCATCTAGCCTAAGTGTTTAAGCCGCAACTCTCTAGGCCTAGAAGTCATCAGAAAAAAAACCCGGGGCAAGAGCCTTGCGTCCTATACATATATATTTATACATATGACTATACATATATACATATACAAATGCACCATGTAAACCCGGCTTAAATATGAAAGAAATCTTGACATTTAAAACAACTATAATGGCTAATTCAATGCTTTTTCTTGGTTCGTGGAATACTTCAATTAAATGATACCATATCGCAGCATTTTAAAATCGCTACCTATATTTTAAAAGCAAGCCATGTCCGTAGCTAAGTTATTTTAATTAAAACCACAAGTATCTAACAACTTTTTTATCCATTCTTCACAAATGAAATATAACACCTAGTGAAATAAATGAACGTGTAATTAATTGCTACACAGTAGATGTATCCCATTTCTGTTTTACAAAGGAATAATAGTATTATATATTATTTATATTCTTTTTACTCAATCATAGTGTTAAAAACGTAATACCTGTTTTATTATTATTATAAAAATGCAAATTATTTCACATTTCATTAAACTTACAATTTAAAATACTCTCTTCATTTCTATTAAAGATGTAAAACAGATAAATCAAATAAAAATAAACAAAACATTATATATCCATTTCTCTATTAAAAAACACAAAATGTATTTACCCTTATGCAATTTCAACTAATACCTTTACTAAAAAAATAAAATAAATAGTAGTAAAATAAATTATAAAAAAAAAACTTGGGTGGCATAAATGATTAATTTTTTGAACATGGGTAGCCTCTGGATGGTTACTGTATACAATAGGTACAAATATTATGTCAGGTAAAATATGAAAAAGGGATGAGGGTAGAAGAGGGGACGTTTTAAAACACACTTTTATGCTTGAACAATAAACCTAGATACTATCTCTTTTAATAACTTTATTTCAAAGTTACATTTTACTGTTATTGCGCAGTTTAACGTATACTGTATTATTGTCTGTGAGTAGGTACATTTGTTTATATTCACCAAGTTTTTAAATCATTGTCAAACTTGTAAATAACTTGCAACGAACATGTATCTTCTGTTAACAGTTTCATTTAATAAAGGGACATTATGATAAAGTGTAAAAATATAAATTTGCAACCAAAACGGAATTTATGGAAAAAGGTATTAATTTACTCGCAGTAATTAAATACCTAAACTCATTAAGTTTTCCCATTGTTCACATTAAAATACTTAAACAAATATATTGAGGCTTGCCAATTCAAGTAAGCTCTTTATATGAAGTTAGTAGTACCTAGTTTAATCTTAAAAGCGTTGAAAGTTCGAAGGAAAAGACCCAATTGGCAATTCTCACCACACCCTTAGAGCCAATAACATTTGCTCGAACGGTTGTCAAACACAAAAATCAATTCTCAATTTACTCCAGGAACCATTTTATTACGCTGTTATATGAGCTTTTTCATGGCAAATGCTTGAAAAACGATTTACACTATTAGTAACAAATGTTTTCAAAGATATATTCAAGGAGATTTTATTCAAATAACCACCGAAACATATGTAGCAATTGTTGTCTGTCAAGGTTTGTTCGACGAGGTACGTTTAACCATTATTTGTCAAATATTTTGAAATTGGTTTAGTGTTTTCTAACTGCTTATCCGGAATTGCATACCATTTATAGTTTCAATTTAGCACAATATAAAAAACAATTGAAATAAGTGCACGTTAAACTACTTATCTGAAATAAACTTATGGTTAAATTTTAAAAACTACAGATTATTGCTATGTATTAAAAATACAAGTTTTTAAATACCATTAATGTTTAGCAAATAATCAAGGGTTTCCAAACTAAAGCTACATATTTAGTCAAAATGTTTTGGAAATTGAATGAGTTCACTTGTATTATACGTCCAATTTTTTGATTCCATATGCTGTAATGAAATTGGAATTTGATTAGTTATTTCACACAGTACCTCGTACTTTTTTTAGTACCCAACCAGATGTGCTATTCAAGAAATAATATCCAGCTGTGTAACAAAACTGTTAAAACTAAACACTCTATACACCATTGCACTCTCCACTTTATAGTGGTTTTATTACATACAGTTTTACTGCAATCGTAGTTATACATAGTTATAATACAAGTTATTATATTTCATGGATTCCAACTAAATAACTCTCATCTTGATTAGGTGGTAAATTATATTTTTATAAATTTAAGTTTTTTTCATAATATTTCAAATATAATCTAAACAAAAAAGATACCTCAGTTGAAACTAAGTTTTACAATCACTGCTTTTGGAAACAAGAACAAATAATAACTCAAAGCTTTGTTCAACTGTTTTCAATATCCTTTGTCCTTTTAGTTTATATTTATATACTTTATATTCTATACAATCAATACTAAAACAAAAACATTGTATGATTTAAGAAATACAATAACATAACTAACATACTATTTCAGAATTTATTTTAAACTTTCTGGAAACAACTTGTAGCATGATTGTAATATATTTTTAAAACTAAGTAGATGTTATTATAATTAAACTTTTGTTGGATCTAAAAAATTGCTTTGAAATATTTAAAATGCTGCGAATTGTTTCACTGTAAGTATTGTTTCACAATAAAATGTATCAGGTGTATGAGTTTACAAAAACCAAAATTGTAATAAAATTTAATAACTTATACTGTACTAGTGATATTTTATACTATTAAGTCACTCACTGTCAATAGCAGAATTTGCAGGTTAGTATTGTGTCAAAATCCAATAGCTTTAGTTGTCCTAGTTTTCATTGACAACCCTTAGGTGTCACTATGTTATTAATTTTGTAGTTAAACCCGATTTTAAAATAATTATTTTAATATTTCAGATGAAGCCGATCCAAAAAAAAACGAGAAAATGAATGTTCATGTTTATTTAGTTTCGATAAAAAAAGATTTAGTTAAGTGTATTAAAAGTTTACCATGATTTTTGATAAGCTTTGAATAGCATACCTAATTATCAACAATTAAAATATATATAGTTTGCTATGAGTTTTGTTATAACTAATAAACAATGTTACTAATTGGTTTTAATAAATTGAAATTGGCCAGTAATTTAAAGACTTCTTATTTTAATTCAACGTTTATTTGGTAATAACGATTTGTTTACATAGATTACAATTGATACTGCAAAACTATAAAAATAATGTTTGGAAAAGAGAATTAATAAATAAATAGCTTTAACGCTTTAAATGCTTTAAAATGCTTTAATAATGCTTAAAAGAAGGTTCATCTTGATTTGAAGATTATTTTGATTAAATAGTTGTACAGTTATACATTTTTTGTTGGTTTAAGAGCATATTAATGACGACACTTCCAAAGCACAGAATAACTGTATAATAAAAGGTTATTTTATTTGAGGTTTATGTATTTTTATTTTACATTTAATAATGGTTATAATATAGCGGTATAAGAAGATGGTAGGAACAAGAGGATGACACGTGTACCCTGTTTGCTAGGCGTAACTATAATTGTATTGACTAAAGTCAACAATTGGTGTGACATTATTAGTAATTACAGATTATAATTAAGCTGTAAAAGTTCAAAAGGTCAAAAGTTGATAAACCGATATAGACTGACCGCAATCAAATTTTTAGTTTATTTAAACTTCTCATTTCGTCATATTATCTGTCTAAAACACATTGCTAGTTTGTGTCAATACCTATAATTAGCCTATGATTTTTAATCACAAAATGTTTTTTTGAAATCACTCTTTAAAATAATGTAAAATTAAATATTGTAATTGAATCTAGTTTGATCTGTAAATTAAACTACAAGCTATGTCCAATGGTTATTATGTTCCTGAGGAGCAAGTTGGTCAAGTGAGAGAGGCTTCAGTCAATACGTCCTGGGTTCGAATCCTGCAAAAAAAAACACTGTAGTAATGCCGCAACCTATACCTATCAATTATTATTAATGTTTAAAACTGTTCTGAGCTAGCACTTAGAGTTAAAAATGTGCATAAGGGAAATAAAATCAATTATAATTACGTTCCTGGTTTTTTTTTTATATTTTGACCCATTTAAATTCGTATCACAGTAATCGTACATTTAACAGAAATAAGAATCCGGATTTACTTAGATTTTTCAGAATACGGTAAGTTATTTTTATAATAATAACTATACCATTTGATTTTAAATATTCTACAATGTATGAGCTGTTAATCATAAAGTAGTCCTACTTGAATCAGGTCTCAAATGCAATAAACTTCTTATACATTTGTCATTTGATTTTTGTTTTCCTTTTAAGAACTGAATTAAAATATTATTTTACTTTATGAACGTCTTAGGTTTGTATACATGTATCGATAATTAAATCGCATGAAAACTATTACCAATAAGATTTATTTATGGAACTAATATTTTATCCGATGTTATACTGTAGCGAACTGTACCAAAATACCATGAAAACAAAGGAATTTGAATTTGTTTGAATTTTAAATGCATAATGGTTACCACTCAGGGTAAGAAATATACCGATAGGAAGGATTGATATCAGAAAATCAAGCCATAGTCAAGGATATTGAGATAAAAGCAAAGTTTAGTTTACAGTCATCAAGACGGATTGTGTTCGGAAAACTCTTGAAAACGTATCTTTGAAATCCGCTCCGTATTTTTAATTAGCAAAGTTTACACTTTGTTGAAGTGGACTATATTGGGCTATACTTTATTATTATATAGTATAGCTGGGAACCTTAGTGGTTATAGTGCTCGACTAGTAATCAAAAGGTCACCGGTTCGATCCTGAGAAAAGTTGGTAGCTTTTTGATGGTTCGAAACTGGACCCAGCTGACCGTAAACATTGGTTTTTTAATAAATGAAACAGCTGATCTTTGTAAGTATCAAAGCTACACATGGTATACCAACATATGTTATGTTTTTAATTTGTTTAAGTTTTAATTTATTTTAAATGTTATATTTTTTAGTTATTAATTGTATCTTACTAATATTATAAATCTGAAAGTTTGTGAGTTTGTGTGTGTGTTTGTGTGTGTGTGTGTGTTGCTCAATCACGCATAAACTACTGGGCGGATTGGGCTGAAATTTGGCATGATGATAGCTCACATTCCCGATTAACATTAAAGCATATTCTTATCTCAAAAATCCTTTCGGGCTCCGCCCCAGTGGCTCTGTAGTTCTAAGCTCTGTAGTATTAACATGGGGTTAACCTTACGATTTTTCATATTTAAAAGGAATTAATGATTCTTAACAGCTGTTTCAATTAAACAAGTTGGTTCTGTTCTATGATGTTCAATAGCATCAAAGTTACAAGGATTACCAACAGGGTGCAGCACTATTAATTTTTTTTAACTTATGACAACAGCTAATTTCCAACCAAAAGGTGAGTGAGCGTAGCGAACGAACTTCAACCTGGAGGTGAGTTAGCGTAGCGAACGAGCTAACCTGAAGGCAAGTGAGCGCAGCGAACGAGCTCCAACATAAAGGTGAGTGAGCGTAGCGAACGAACTTCAACCAGGACGTGAATGAGCCATGCGAATACGTATGAAGTTAAACGGGGCAAAGCCCGCGGGTACAGCTAGTAAGATATAAAGCTGAAAATACAGCCAAAGAAGTTTATTTCAACCTATATGGTGTTTGAAACAAACCGTAACAATTTACGTGGGGTTATTGTATGAATTTTCCATAGAAATAGGATATAACGTAGACTAAGCTAATATAAATACAGCAACACCAAGCAGTTCTGGTAAAGGTGTGTTTAATGGAAACACCAGCGTACAAAGCTTGTTCACTATTGAGTTTCTAATGTATTTGAATTACTCAGAGCTAGACTGGGCATGACTAGTTTAATTTGTTCCCCTTTGATGTTCAATAATTTAATAACTACTGTATTTATTATTGTGGTTTTAAAGTTGTTAAATTCGAATCACAATTGAAATATTTTATTAAAATGTGCCAAACATGTGTAGCAAAACACAAGAAAATAAATTTCTACTGATATAATTTTTTTTTTTTTTTTTTTTTTTTTTTTTGTCCTAAGGACGCTAGGCACGAGCCTGGGATTGTTTTGCACATTACTTCAGGCTAGACCTAGGGGTTGCGGCATTATCACTTAGATAAAATCCATTGGTGACTTGGCGGGGATCGAACCCGGGACCTCAGGGACTGAAGTCCCGCGCTCTAACCACTACGCCAGCTCGCTCCCCACCTACTGATATAATGGAAACTCTACGGATGATAATAGATGAATTCATTAGTTAAAACACGAGTTTTCAAGATAAAAATATCAGGCTATATAAGAAGATTATGGCTAAAACATTTTTGATACCTCTTATAGGAAGATAAACGTACGTAGATTCTTTATTCTTTTTCTTTTAAGATACAAAATACACACAAAATATACTTATTTCCGAACATTTAAACCCAGTAAGTTTTGATTTATTTTCTTATGATGGTTTGATTCAGCGAAAAAATCAATTCACCCAAGCAAAGACGTACAATAACCGTAGAATACTAATTTACCAGCATTAAATTGTGAACTTCCAAATCTACAGCGTAAATATCTTAAATCATCTTCTGTTTAGTGCTTTTTTCAACAATGAACAAAAAGTAGAAAACAATTTAAAGTTGAAACCGTGCCTGTGAAGGTAATAACCAACCTTGACAGAATGTCAAATACAGAAACCCGGTTTCAAGAGCGACCTGGAATATCGGGGATTTAATGCTGGAATGAGTCTAGCACTTTTCTATTAGGTACATTTTATAGATAAGAACACTTTATACCTTAAGTAACGTATATTTAGCTGTAGTTTCGTATTCAAATCATTCATCTTATGGTCCTATTTTAAATGTATTATACAATATATGCCGATGGGAGTATTTAGGTCACATTTTATTGAGCAATTGTTTGGATACAGTACAACATATTTTAATTGAAGTTTATAGAATTTGATTCTTTTAATGTACCAGTTAAAATTTTACACATGCTTGTATAAGAGAGTCTAATATTGTTGCTGAGCAAAGTCTTATTTAATAAATTGACTGTTATTCCTTCACAATATTATATCCAATTAAGTCTCCAAGAGAAAAAAGGAACCGTCTCCATACTGATGAAAATTTTATGATTTTAATATATGCGCAAATATTATTATTTAATCAGGGCCTCATTCCTAAAGTTTTAGTTAAGTTTTAGCTACAAACAAATTTCTATACTACATAGTTCTGAATCCAAAGGAAGTAAGTTGTATTATTTTATACAACCGAGAATTAATGCTTTTTTCTTGGTGGAAAGCAAAAGGCAGCAGATGAATACTAAACCATTCCCTTCATATATCAATATTAAGATATTTTTATCCAATTTAAAAATAAAGGTAACATGTATGATTATTAATTCAAAAATTTTGAATAGTTTTCGTTGATATTTATTCAATGTTTAATTTTTTATATCCTTTACAAATTGTAAAACGAAAATTTATAAATTTCTCATGATCCATTACTCATTTCTTTCCATTCTAGAAGAAGAAACAAGTTTTTTTATCATGACTATTTTTAAGTCAATATTTATTCAGAGTAAATATACTCTTTATACTTAAAAAGGCTTAAAACAAAAATTCAATTTATTTTTTATGATCCATTACTTTTCTCTCCTCAATCTAGTAGAATAATTAAATATTTTTTTAAAAAAATTCGTGGTTTAGTTAGTACATCCAATAAAATAGCTAATCAATCAATCAATAACGTGTAACTCGAATGCGCAGCAGTAGTTGCAGACTGTGTTATTGTAAGCTCTCTCACTATAATCCTTTCAATCTGCATCTAAATTATCTGAGCATAATTGAGTTTCCTCTTTCAAAACAACGTTGAATAACAAAGTTCTATAAAACAGTCGATTGAGTGTGTACTTCATTTGTTTTTACCTAAACCAAAAATATCTTTTGAGAAGGTAATAAAAAAGTTTATCACAGCACAAAAAAGTGTTTAATGAACAAGTAGAAAAGAGTATATTTCATATAATTTAAATTATTTAAATAATTTAGATAAATTTGTTATATTTCATTTCTTTTATAAATATTTGTTTAGTTCAATATTTATAGTACATGCAATCAAATCGTAAAAAAAATCAGTAACAAAAATAATAGGATAAGTATTTGAAAGTTTTGTCAAGAAGTTCCTTACAGAAGCTATAGAAATGTTGCTGACTTTTTATAACCTCCAGGAGGAAGGAAAAGCTTGATTAAATCTGAGTGGACTAAAACTGTTATGTGAACATAGAAAGTTTAGACACACAAGTTTTTAGTTTCATAGAATAGAATATAGTACTTGATCTTATGAAAATTTTATAATTATTAGGATGAACATTTCAAGAAATGTTGAATGAATATTTTCAAAATGTTTTGTTCCAATTACTTATTAATAGTCTTGAAGATGAACGAAGTGTATAATCATGCCCACTTTAAAAAAATGCAAAAACGTCTTCTTTCTTATGATGAAGTAAACGTGGTTCATCTAATTAATTATTATTCTAGTTGCTTTGGAATCCCCAAGATTTAGTTTTGAATTAATAAATATTTCAATATTTAATTTCAAATACCTATACATTATTCTTAGTCATGCCAATTCATGTTATGTTTATCATTTCTTTCTTGGTGTAAAGCTATTATTTTCATCTATGTGTAAAAATCGTATGATTTTATTAGAGGAAAATTATACAACTAATTTGTTGAGTTTCGCATCTAATAACATAATTTTTAATATATTGATGTTTAAATCAAAATAACTTTACCAATTAATTTAAGCTTTTTACCAGAAGCATACATTTTAGAATGCTTACTAAAATTGATGTCACATGTGTGATTTTTTTCTTTTCCTTTTAAAGAAGACTTAAAGATTTTCGGTAGGAGAATGAACTAATATTTGCAATATTATTTGATTTCGCTGTAAGCCATTACATTTCGAACCATAATTTTATTTTGGTTAGATTTTGGTTGCTTCATAACACGAATACATATTGCAGCTTATACTAAACAAGTCTATTCTCGAGTATGCTGTAGATGACAACATAACAAAACGCAAATTAAGATAATCCAGCGAGACACAAACACAAAACCAACAAAGGTGTACGTGTTTGTAAACATCAGCTGATCCAACAATGTTATTAGACCGAGAGATTTAATTGCGCCTGGATAATTTAGATGCAGATTGAGAAGATCCAATCATGGTTGAAATAATAGCTTCAGGCTCCCTGAACTGTAACATGAATTTATATTCAACCTTTCTCTATTGTTAACACCTTAGTGCGTTTGGATTTATATCGTTTAAAATTGACTTATAAAAATAGGTTACGTTTAAAAATACTTGTGAGTAATATTCCGAACACATTGATTCATGAAACGTAGCCGAGCATATTATGTAGTAGTAAGAAGATCTTGTTTCTATTATATTAATTTAAGTCATAATAATTTAAGTAATCTTTGAAAGTTTTCCTCATTTTTGCAAACACAGGAAATAATAAATAATGTTATATTGTATACATTATACAAAATAAAATAAAAAAAATTTGCAGGGGAATTTGTTAAGGTTATTAAACGTCAGTAAAAGAGTATTTAGAATAAAAAATGTAAAACTTTTCCCAGAAAGAACAAAGTTAACAAGCTGTGTTTAGAAAAATAAATATTTGAGCACTCTGTTCAAATTATCCGTTCAATCTTTAAGGTTTGTTTTAGTAACATTTGTTAAAATATTCATTGGATTAGTTAGTTGCTTGCTTTTATTAATAACACAGTTTTATTGCCAGGGTTGTATAACATATTATACTTATACTTAACACTTAACACTACTTAACACTTAACTTATACTTATGGACATTATTACACAAAGATTCAGGTAAATATTTTTGTGTTCAAAACGTTTAAGTTTTATTTTCCAATTATTCTGCCATGTTTTATGCACCGTGCTTATATAAGCTGATAAAGTAGACTTGCTAATGTTTATTGAAATTAAAACCTGATTTAATGTGGGAAATTATTTACTTTTATAAAGAAACACAATAACTAATAACAACCAGAAACGTAAAAACCTTTAACCTTTCTAAAAACCATAATAATTTTAACTAACCTTGCCACTAAGCTCTAATTCGAATTAATAAGACAAGTCTTACGTTTAACATGTAATCTACTACTTATTTAAAAAGGTGCTTTCGCAAAATTATTATTTCTAACTCTGCAAAGGATAGTTTGAAAGTATTAAAATAATTGTTAGACTACAACGGAAGTTAATTGCAAATCGAGTTAAGCTCCAATATTCTCTACCTAATTGACAGTCCGGCCAACTCTGCCATGGCCTGATTTCGAACAATAAGGGTCCAGCGAAATGGTTTTATTTATTAGTTTATAGTCATGAAAACAAAAACAAGGCTACCTTAGGATTGTTTTAAGGTGAACTATCTTAGTATAACTAAATGTATTTAGTGGTTCACAATTCACAGGTTCACAGTTTTATCATGATAATTCTCGATTGCAGTTTTATATCTCTAAACTGATAACATCTACGCTAAATGGTCCCACAGGAAAACAACCCTTATTTCTCTTTTATTTCCTCTCTTTTGGGATAAAACTAGAGTAGCTCACAGAATCATGTTGACAGCTGAAATATTTATAAGTGAGCAAAGCTAAAACTTGGTTGATTTTTTGTACAAACATCGGAGGCATCTTGACTCGTCAAAACGTAAAGAACGGTTGTTTAACTCTAAAGTTTTAAAGTTTCGACGTACGTTTTTCAAAATGCAATTTCAAGTACATCTTCAGCACACGTCAGTCCCTGATCACAAAAAGGGCTCCCCCCTAGTGCACACCGGTCAAAAAAGGTAGGAAGATCCATCAAAATGGGTTGGAAGGAACAAACTATGAAATGAAAGCTATATATTTCGAGTACCAAACCGACTTGACTTCGGTAAAAGTTCATGAATCATGAAGAGAAGGATCTCCCAACCTCTGTTAGTTGCCTCTTACGACAAGCTGGAGATGGCTGCGATCCTATTCTAACCCGAAATTATGAACAGGAATTGATTACTAATTATGTTTCCAGGGATTATGAATTAATAAAATGGATTATAATACATTTAGTGGAAAAATACATTAAGTGATGTTTTGTCAAAGCAAACAATTAAACGTAAGGAAAACAAAATAGAAAGTTGTCTATAGTTCTTGTTTTTGTTCAGAATATGCTCATCTTTTCACTATTGTTGTTATTCTCCATTTATTGTTGGTTATTAAGTTACACTATATTTATAGTTTCCGTTATTTTCTGTCTAAAAGTTCATATTGTTTAATATGAACATTTTAATACATATAATACATATGTGTTTTAACATATGAACATATGGACATTTTATTTGTCCTTAATTTTTGTATTGCTAGGCTGACGTGTTTTTTGCCCTTGTTATCGTTATTGTAGACTATGTTTTACTACCAATGCCTATGTGACGTTTTAAATTTTAAATAGAAAATTCTTCTTTTTCTCGTAGAGCTATATTCAATTAACCATGGTGTAGTGTTTTTTTTATCTTTTCCTTTTACGTATATTACTGTTTGCATTACAAATGTTCTTTAGCCTTATTATCACAACTTTTTGCTTGCCTTGTGCTAACTTGTCTTCATATAGAAATTAATGTATTGTTCTGTAAATATAAAAGTTACCGTTTAGATAAAAAAAAAACCATCCCATGCATTTCCCTCACTAATTTACATTTTTATTCATGTCTAAACCATGACCAAATGATACGTTTATTGTAACCTATTACATCTAGATTATAAGTTGACATTCATAAATGCAAATACCACATAGTTCTTGAGTGTAAGGATGGCAAATTGGGTTGTAATTCAAAACCAAGGGTTGCTGCTGTTATCTTGGCACAAAGCAGAGACAGCGGATGAATACTAAACTAGTCCCTACATTCACTACATCTCTTTCAGCAATTTTGTGCACATTTTACAAATATATTTGTAAAAAATAAGATATTTGATGATACCTTTTACTTTGATCTTGAATCAACACTATTTAACATTATGGTGAATATAAATTATTAAAACATTTTAACCTGATTCAGTTACGTCAAATTATTGAATTGTATAGCGGATTATTTTATTTCAAAAGTTCTCCTTTTGCAAAGTCTCTTTAGCAAGTACTTTAAGAGAAATTGGTTTATATATTCTTTTCAATTGTATATTTAATTAAAGACTTAATAATTAATTTAAAAATGAAAATTTGTGAAATATCTTGTGCAAAATCGTATTTCTTTGAGATAACAATGATCAATAAAACACACATCTAAGAAATTATTTAGTTTTTCTGTCAAAAAGGTATTTATTAATCATGATTACCAATTTCAAGACATTTTTATTGGCAAGCATATCATTTAATATTTGTTTACATTTCTAATTACATCTTCAATATACAAATTTTACATATTGGGCCCCAGTTATTGGTTCAGGTAACAAGAATTGATTTGTTAAAATGAGGAAAACAGACTTAAACTGAACTTTAGCCAGACCGCAAATTATAGGTGAATTTAATCGGGCTTAGCGGTTAGCCCCTGCTTGAAATATCCCTAATTTAACCTTAAAGTCAACTACCATTACTTTTGATTAATTTAACATACGATACTTTATGTTAATTTTTGTATGGTCATAAACATTTTCCTACTCAATTTTGTTACTTCGCGTAATTAACTAACTGCTGTAGTAGCTTTGAGGTATTCCCAATCACATTCTTGTTTTCCAAGCGCGAGTGAGTTTCTACTTTTAATACCGGGTCCACCAACAGTACTATAAACCCTACAGCACCGAAATGACTACATAGATCGTATAGAGATTAAAATACCAACGCATTTTTTTATTAAGTAGCACAATTGGTCAATATTACAACCCCTCTTCAAACAGAAAGTCAGCAAACTAAACATTAAACATATTCTTGTGGTGTAATGTTTTTATGAATAAAACAACTTATATATTTTTAAACTTAACTACACAAAGAACTAGAAATGATAAGTCTTCGACTCAAGAAAGTTAAACAACTCTAACACAAGCGTACGTGTTAGTAAACATAGCCTAAACTAATTTTATTAGACAGAGAAATCTAACTGTGCCTAAATGCAGATAGAGGAGGTCTTGTACATGATTGAAATACTGGTTACTGGCTAACTTATCTACCTACGTAACAGGAATTCCAATCAAGCTTTGTGCTCTTGACGTCACATAAATCAATTATGGATATAATATTATCCATTGCAAAAATATTTTGTATGTTTTCTTACTAAATATATACTTCTTTAACTGTGTAATGGTCATATTTTATTGGGGGGTTCGTTTTAATTATTTAAAGGCCGCGAAGGCTTGAGCGCGCTTGACAACAATGTCACACATGTCCACTGCAGCTGGTCATGTCTCCTAGTTCGAGACTCGGCCGCTGTCACCTTGAAGCGCTGCCGTAGACGTGGTGGGGAGAAGCCGAGACCAGCGGACAGTGGACAGTTCTTAGGACAGTCGGCGTCGAGCGTTAGGTTCGCGCACACCAACCAACCCTCCTTAGGCCGTGCGAGCGAACCAAATAATAAGGTATCCGGACGAAGGCGAGAGTAACCTGGATGCAAATCTGGAAGTGTCGTGTTACGTAAGTACACTGTATATAGCTAGCGTATACGTTGTATTCATCCCCGTATCTACTTTGGCGAGGGAAATTGCGTTATTTATTAGGCTATTCTAGGACGTTTATCGTAGTTTATTATAGAATAACGTAGTTTATCGACCGACGCTGCGAGTGTAGTGTCGCAGTCACATACGCCGACTTTTAGTCATCCAAAGTGGTTTTGTTTTATTGTAATCAGGAGTTTTTATTTATTTTCCTTAAAGCCAAGAAGAATTGGCCTAGGTGCCTTCTACGTTTTGTTTTATTTCATTATTTACTTATCGCGAGTTAGCGTCGTTTTCTTTTAATTCCGAGAAGATTATTTTTAGTTTTATTTCGAGAAGTGAGATCTTTCGTTAAGCCTAGGAGCTGGTTATTTATTTTATTTCCTAATCGTCGCCTATTTATCTATCAGCCCTAGTGGTTAGCTTAGACTTGGCCTTGTCAGCGCGTCGCTGTGCTGACACCAAGTTATAGGAGTAACTATAGTTAGTGTATTCCTTAATAGCAACTCGTGTACGGTGCGTCGACGTGCCGAGGTACACAGTGTGTACTTGTGTACTAGCAGATCGGCGCGACATTAACATCTACGAAGATCCAGAAGTGGGAAGCGAGCGACGAGGATTGTCAGCGAGACCCTGGACTACTCGAGCTGTCCGAGCAAATCGGAGGTAAGTTTACGATAGGTGCCCTACCCGACATAAACACCTCACAACTGTTACCGCCCTATGTTTACCTACTCATATCATTATTTGTCTACATAATAATCTCGAACATTTAGCAAAAGATATTGACAACTAAACTTTGAAAAAGTATCCGTAATAAATGTAGTAGTAAATATAAAAAGACTTTTAAACAGTGTGATCTAGTAAGGTGGTGTTTAAAGAACATATCTAACAATATGTTACTGAAAATATTTTTATGGTTCTTTATTTAAGGATGCAACAAGATGAGTTTTAAGTTCTTGAAATTCCATAATCCCAAGTTATTTGAAGTGGTTTGTCAATTTGTGAATTAATAACATTCATTGCTCATTTGGAATTTTTTTAGCCACCTGTTTTCATCTTATGACTAGCAACCGACTTATCCTACAAAATGTAAATAAACCTGATGTGAGAAAGGAAAACTATAAACCCATTTGTGGACGCAAAAAATATCAATTTAAAACTTATATATGATATGATTTTTTATGAGGTTTACTAGACGAAAAAAGAACACTCCTACCTGTATTTTTACTATAATATTTAAATTGTTATAGGAACTACGATTAATAGTTCCCATATCGTTGTTTAGTTAGAGTTTCCATGTATAACATTCTACATAAGAATCTCGTAATTAAACTTTAAATCCAAACCAAATTAGTTACAGCAAAAGACTAAGTTAAAAGGCTAAATACTTAAATTTACACAAAGCTTTGCCTGTTTAAAAGTGTAACGTTCAATTTTCCAAGAAAACTTTGACATTTTCTTTAACACTCCCTTTGTTTTAAATTAGTTTTGATCCTGACAATAAACCTGCTACTTTTAAATACGTTTACTTTATAACAAATCGGGTACAACAGGAAATATAAACTGATTTTGGTTGAAAGTAAAACCATTAAAATATCGACTTTTCCCGATTTTTTTTCAAATTGTGTCTAGATCTGTTCTTATTATACGTGAGAAGATTTTCGGAGAAAATCATATATAAAATGGATAAATCTTTATTTTATATGTAAAATGAAGGGGTTTTAATCGGATTTTAATACTTCCCCTCGTGTGGTTAGGTGATACTATTAACAAACTAGGTCAAATTTGGAAACAAAACCCATGTAGCCTAATAGGAGTTAACTGCAGATCGGGTTGGGACTCTGGGCTCTTAATCGAATTGCTAGTAGAGCTTTCCGCAATGTACTAATTGTAAGCAATTCAGGTCCACAGAAACCATAACCTGCCCTAGTCCATTCATACGAATACAAATTCGCTTCGTTTATTAGCCATATAATCATTAGGATAACATAATTTTATACTTAGGCTATACTTTAAAGAATAATAAAAGAGTTATTAATACAATTTCATTTTAAGACTTAATCTTCTCTATGTAGATGACTACAAAGTGTTTATATACCAAACGTACTTGCAATCCATCAAAAAGATTTTGGTTATATTTAATACCTATTCAACGCCAGAATTGATCAATTATTTGTTTTCGTAAAGTTGGTATTTTGAATTGGGTTGTTAATGCAAAAACTGAAACTAAACCAACCAGAATACTTCATAGCTAAATCAATCATAGTAATTTGTTCTGACAAGGTTTTAGCACTGGAAACCATATGACTAAATAGTATTAAATTATTCACACCATTCAACTTTTCATGAACTTTTTATGTATTTTAATCAAACCCTTCACACAGATGTAATTTGAACTAGTATGATTCATTTAAGAACAATAAATTGAGAAGGGAATAATGCAGTTTATAAACGATAAATAACAATAAATTAGACTGCAAGCTCAAATAATGATTATTAGAAGAATAAAATATGCTTACTTGTGTGGTTATGAACACAAATGAAAGAATTGGTCAACTCTTAGCAAAACGGTACCTCAATTGCTTGAAAATTATTGTTCAAATTAAATTTTGACTTGTGTGATTTGCTCATAAAACATTATGTAGTTACTCCAACCGCTTATCCATTATAAAGGTGGTTGACAAAACATTAGGAGAAAGAATTTATCTGATTGCTGATACAATTTATTAATATCTGTGGCAAAGAATAGAACGAAATAACAATCTTTCAAAGAAATATTGGCTTAACAAACAATATCATACTGTAATAGCGTAACAACTAGGATAAAATATCAATATATATCACTTTAACCTAAGTTACAGATGTTTTATTACTTTTTGAGCATGCCAAAATGCCAATATATGTAACTCTAGATAAATGTAAGATATACTGTATTACAAGTTGTATTTATTGAATCACAGTGCAAGAGAAATACGTTTTAGACACTGTGGAGATAGATATTTGTCCTTAAGTTTTTATAAATATACATAAGGCTCAATTGTATCTGAATACTGTGCTTTGTGTATCTTTTGCAAAGCTAAAATGATTTGATTTAATATTTTCATCAATCTTTATTCAGTAGTGCTTAACAACACCAAACAACTATAATTATGCAAATTGTTCACTAAATCAAACGTTAAAATACATAATATTTTGTGAATTGTCATACTATTTTTGTTTTATAATTGAACCTATTAAGTGTAACTAAAAATTCTGTTAAACATTTTAGCGAGCTTTCTCTAAGAGATAAGTTTCAAAAGACTCAAGCTTAGTCGAACTTGTTTGGATGAAAGCAAAGTTGGATCTACTATTATTAAGACAAATTAGGCAGCCTTAGTCTTAGTATAGCTTTCCCTATAAATAAACGTTGCAAAAACATCTTTTGATTTATGGCTGTATAAACTATGTTTACCTAATTTTCGTTTACTCCAATAATTAAATACTTTAATTATATTATTTTTGCACGAGCGGCTAATTATACTTAAATATATCATTTATCAATCTTATTTGTTTGAAAGTTGTCTCTAGATTTTAGCTATACATATAAGGAAAACAAATAGAATAACAAGGCTATAAGATGACAATAAGGTACCACTACCATTACCATTACATATTTTTTACCATTACCATTAGGTATTTTTTACTATTACGGTATCTGTATGGAAATCTGTTGGTTACTTTGTATACTTCAGTAGCTATTTGAGTTATTTATTTAGTTGGTTATAACACGTATGTCTCCATGGACCAGATCTATACAGGATCACTGCCCCTTCCACCGCAGCGATCAACGTGATGGCCTTCCACAACTAGTTGCCATCCCCGTTCTTGTCTATATGTCCACGTGTGGTCCTAGGGGAATCTTGTACAACACTTAGGCCCCTGTTACACTACGGTCGCTGACCACATCACCGGTCAGCTATGTCTGCTCTACGCAGTTGACAGTTTCTAATTGTAAAGATTTCATCGAACAGTGAGTACATGTTGTTACTAGCTTTCCTACTAAAGAGTAGAAGAAGTGCACGTTCATCCTATTCTGTCTGTTCTCGAAAGAAAGATGCCTCTTTGTACGGGACGGGCGGCGTCGTTTTGTAATCCAAATAGTAGGAGGTTACTAATTGTAGATATTTATAGGCATGCACTGTGAATGCGATACTCCCTGGTGTGGATTAACGTCCGCACGAGTGAGTACTACGACTATCTGCAATACTTTCCTGAAAATTAGACCAATTCGTATATACCAAAGCAAAAATGTGTGTGATTCCACTATAAACTGTAGGTCCCTTGGTTACCATTAGCTGTATGCTATTAATTAACAGCTGTGCCTAAGGAATAAGTCGGCCTTAGTCACTAACAAGACTACAAGACCACTCATCTTCATCTCCATTCATACTTGGGTTAAAATACCTACTTTGTATGGTTGCCATTTCATTGAAAAGTATCAAAAAGTATATTCGACGAATAGTGTTAATAGCCAAAGTTTTTAGCTATCTTAGAACGTCAAAAACATATTTTTTTGAATTACTCAATTGCATCAGATACGTTATAGTAGGACGATAGATGCTTTGGAGGGAAACCATATCACGCAGCATCTAGCTGCGAGCGCATCGACCTGCATGGCTAGCCATGTCGCCAGAGTCCGTAATGTAACAGGCTGTCATATAACCAAATGTTAACAAGAAAACTTCCACAGCTTGGAGCAGCCCCTGCCCGGGTGGCTAGTGACTGTATAGTTGAGAACAGCAAACGCCCGTGGCTGTTTTAGCCACCCGAGTCGCTCATTTCAGCCACGCCACGGTAGTGTAACAGAATTACATTTGATTCAGTGTATACACTTGCGCCTGTAGCTGGTGACGTCACCAGTACAATGATATTTATAAAGAGTGACGTCATCAGCGATGTGGCTAGCTACTGTAGTCTGACAGGGGTCTTAGATCCCTGCATCGTCAGGGTAATCTAGGGAACTCCACATCCCCCTTTAGTCTGGGGTTCGGATCGCCCACCTTATGCAGCAGCTACAGCTGGCTGAGGCTTCGCCCTCACCTGGTCTTCACTGCAGACTGGGTATCCATTTTGCCCCCAATGCGTAAAAAAAGAAAAGAATAAAACAACAGTACTTTTTTGTAGAAATTCAAAATAAAATATTATTTTACAACCTCCAGTATTTGATTAAAGATTTTACATTTAAACATTTAAATTCAAACACAAACCTTCCTCCAATATTTTCAAATCGAAAAATAAAAAAGGTGTTCTTGTTTGCAAAGCGTTGAAATGGAAGAGCGGCAGTACGGTTGAGAGGAGAGGGTGTGTGGGAGGTTTGGAGGGAGGTTAATGTAGGGGGATTGTATGGGTAGTAGAGGGACAACTCCCATAGCTTCAGTTGTGTGTCGGTCGCCGAGGAGATCACATCTCTGGAATACCTCCTCTCTCGATTTGTGTCGTGTCGTGGCGTTTTTGGAAATACTATTAACAAAAGTAAGTTCAAATATCTTAACTTCTAAAAACTTTTTTTGAGCGTTAATGATTAGGGTCTAGCTATATGAATGCATTTAATAAAATTAGTTATAATGTCATATCAATATTTTGCACAAGAGTGAGATGTTTTAATTATACATGCGATGTTTCAGTATCTAAAATACTGTATCGGTTAAGGGAGGTTAATTTTTTTCATAATTTTAAAATTACGTCATTTGAAAAAAACTAGGGAAAAATATTATTTGTTATTGTATCTAGAGATTTCGCTATATTAGATTGAGTTTTCACCTCATAGTATACTTACCCACAATCCTACACTTATTTCAAGCAATATGAAATGCAAGTGCTACCTGAAAAGAAATATTTGGGTTACCTACACCAATTTAAGAGTAACTCGTAGTACTTTTCAAAACTGTTAATTAATACTGAACTTTTAAAGTTGATATGTAGATTACTATGTTTGAACGATAACTATTTTATATAGTAGTTGGAAAAATATACGCCTTTAAACTAGATTCTTAGCATTTTTATTTATTGTTTACCCTAATATATATCATGTATTTTTAAACTTTATTTCACTCTATCTATTTTAAAAAAGCTCACTGAATTAATTTCTGAAAGATTTTGTTTTTTATTAAAATAAAATTTAATTAACTTTCCAAAAAGCAAGTACGAATTTTTTGTATTTTTGACCATATCAATCGTGGAAATTTGTATACAGTACCCATGAAATTTAACATGATAAAAATGGCTTAATATTCATTAATTAGTATTAATTTCATCTCAAGCTATTTATTCCTAATAATATTAGAAGTTTTATTTTGTGTTCATACCTTCTATTTACAGCTAAAATAGGTATAGTTGACGGTTAATAATGATGTTATTCAAATAAAAAAAATCATAAACAGCAATTTTCGAAATTATGTTTATAAGTTATAAACCTGATATCAAAATGGCAATAAATATACTCTTTATATTCGGCAAGACCGGCTCAGTGAAAACTTCGTTTGACTTGTAAAATCCGCTTATACTTTTTTGTCAAACACTTTTTTCATATCATTTCACAGCATGGATTATATGGTATTTACCTCGCGTCGGGGCTTTAACTGATAAATCCAACAGTATAAACTTTCTTTTATTACTAAACTTTTACACCTAGCGTTCTAATAATTCCAAGAGATCTTAACGGGATTGAAAATTAGAATCAGTCTCGTTCAACCATGCTGGTCATCACACCAACTTTCGCTTGGCAGTGAGTAAATATTGTTCTTTGCTTTTTAAATACATTGAAATATAAATTATATCATTGTAAGAACATAAGAAAAGAACCCAAACAAAAATCAACACGATTACCTACGTTTGATCAAGGTCATCTGTTATCTTTACTTTGAAAGATACACAACTTTCCACCACCTTTAATATATTTATTATAATAATATATTATATATATTATCAAATATACATTATCAATATTTATATAAGATATTGATTATATATTGCAAATATATATATTCGTTGATAAAATATACTCGTTTATCTTTGATTGAGTAATAAAGGGTGTTATTACTATCGTATTTTTGCAATAATATGAAGAACAATTTATGTTTTAGTCCTAACATGAGGGTAGAATGGAATGTGATACCTTGTGAAGTTCTGCCCCTTCAGACCTATTCTTTTAACAATTGGTAACAAATGGACTACTTTTCAGGACATATCGCGTCCTGATATACTTTTCAGGACCGTATTTCAGGACAGATGTTATATGATTATAGACCGTTAGGTCTAGTTTTGAACAATTAGATAGTTGCTGACTCGTTAAGACCGAATCAGCGACATTCTTATTACCAGGTAAACTGGTATATACTCTATGCTACATATTTATGTTTTTCTTTTGAGTGTCGGAATTAAACCACGCTAATCTACAGCTTGTTTCCAATGTGATGACGTCATTACCAGGTGTTTTAAGGCACTATTAAGTTGTTTATAAACAGATAATCTATCTTTAGGGTAAATAGATTCGTCCTTGGACGAGAAGAACCATCTGTATGTTCGAAGACTCTCTTTACAGAAAGTGATAAATTAATTTTCCCTTTATAAAAAATTCACATGTTTATTTAAAACCAGATTTTTCAACGACATAAGTTGTTTTATGTAATTTATTTTACACCCCCATTTTTTTCTCGGGGGATATCAAAACAAAAATTAAAGCGGTCCTGGTTCCAGGTTTACCACGAGAGTCAAAGAAAACTCTCGCTGAGTAAAATAATTACTCAGCATGCATTTGAAAACTATATTAGTGTAATGTATGTTATAATGTAGTTAATGTTTTGAATCCATTTGAATGGACAATATTGATGTTGTTTTAATACAATAATCCAATTATCTGCTTCGTCAGTCGATGTGTTGGCTCAATATTATTTAACACTAATATCATTATCTATACAAATGGAATGCTATGTAAATATAGATGGAAACATATTATTTAGTCATTTGGCCTTAAGTTATATTTCAACTGATCAAACAAATAATATAACAGGCTCAACTATTGTTATTTCAACAATAAACCCCGTTCAAAGGTTTACTTGGTTTCTTATTAAAAGAATTACAGGGCATTATTAAAAACCACACTGGCTTAAGTAATCTCACAGTTAAATGATAAGTTATTAATTTCCCCTTTTCTAGAAAAAACAAAAATTACCATTAGTTGATTAGTTGTCTTTACAATATAAGTACAACGAAAATATAATTTGGATTAAATACATTAATATTTTCAATACATTTTACGTAAATGCATATTTTTATAGATGTTGGGAGATTTAGTATTTCAACTGTTTTTATACCTTACATATGTTTCAAGAGAATTCTCTTTTTAATTCCCAGTAGTTCTTTTGAACGAAGATTTGTTTTACAAAACTGTATTCTTGGTATTCACATCACCACCTTATCAATAAGGAAAACCTACTTTTCCTCCTTCGAAGATGCTTTTAACAATAGATCTACACTTATATTTATTTTTAAATATTTGCTCGATAAAATAAAAAAAGTGTTTTACAATAAAAAAATATTATAGTTTGAGCTTAAAAGCGACTTACAATCTGCTAAAACGAACACAAATATTTTAGTTCAAGCTTCAGTTTCTGTTTGTAACTCGTTTTCTCAAGTGGGTAGGATAGTTTGGGCTGGCTTGGTATGTAAATGAATTATCTTAGTCTTGGATAGAGTTGGTATATTGTTATGTTGATCTTGGTATAAAATGGTTGAATAAATTGCATAAATTGAATAAAGTTGCCTTATTTAGTGACGTATTTCACTAGTACCTCTGAGGTTTGAATTGTTCTTAAAAGCTAACCTGGTTGTATAGGTTATACCTTCAAAGTTTCAACTGGAATGTTCTTTTATACCTAAACCTGGGTTTTTATATACCTGGCAATGATCTGTCTTCCCGGAATTTTTGAATATTTGAGTTAGAATAAAATATTAGTAATTTAGTTAACGTGGTATAATAATAATCATTGTTGATGGTTCCGTTTACTTTATTACATAATTAATACAATCAGGAATGGTAAAATATTTCTTGTAACCATCAATTATATCCATAGTTAATGCTCTCATAGCAATTAACCCTATAAAACCAAAATACCCCCGCCGCAGCAAACCTGCAGACTAAGCGAATTTCCATTTGCCTGATTGGATTTACACTAAAATGTCTCCTTAAAAATATCACATTTATTCCCTATTTAAATCGAATCAGTTTAACACATACTTAGGTTTGCTGCAACAGAGAGGGTTAAAGTGTTTTTATGTAAAATGTTAATAGTTAGTAAGAAATAAAAACATTTTCCAAATTTGGGCAAAATATGTTAATAAATAAGCAAACTACAACAGTTTACTTATCCTCCATAAGAATAACATGGGAATTTTAAATTTACAATTTTTTTGAATTTTCTCCGTAACCATTAGGCGCATTATAACGCTTCAATATACTAAATTTTATGTTTTTTTAAGCTCTACAAAATAGTTTGGAAAGAAATTGCAAAAATTTAAGTTTTTTGGGTCAAAAATGGGAAAAACCCATTTTTACCCCATAAAAGCCCCCATTAACCCCCGTTCCCATGGCCCGATCATGCTGGTTCGCGAACTCGTTCGAATAAACGTAGGTTTACACGTTTGTACCAAATTTCATCAAAATCGGATCATTTTTGCTCGAGTTATCGCGCTAACGGACACATATATATATATATATATAAATATATATATAAATATATATATAAATATATATATAAATATATATATATATATATATGAATTTGAACGGTTGCTGTTTTTGGCCTCTAGGGACCTCAAAACGAAAAAAAAAATCGGTCCCGGGTCCAGGTCTTACCATGAGTACTACGGTAATAGCTTATTCCCTATATGGGAAATTCGCTAAAATGAAGGTTGTGAAAATAATTTACGACAAAAGATAGAAAGGTCAATGAGGTGAAACCTGGGTTGCCTCTCGATCATTAAAATATCCGGGGAAATTTACTTCATTTCAGGTTCTTGATATTTTCCTGCAGTACATTGTGATGATTGTTATTTCTACGGAAATCTTTATATCCCATAATAGTGTTCACAAAATAATAAAGACAATTGTAATACAAATTTATGAGGCCATATGTTTGTATAATTTTGTATGGATGAAAACATAGTTCGGTTATTTTTCAGACGGTTCATAGTGACATGTTTTCCTCCTAAATCACTAGTTGATGTAGTTCTAATAAAATTGGATAGCAGAACGCATAACTTAGCTTCTTTGCAGTTTTAAAAGTATTAAGTATCTGTATTAAGTAAAGGATTTAATATTTTTTTATAAATATAGCCAAAATGTAAACTGTAAAGTTTGAGGGGTTCTTCTGGCTTCACGTAAGACATTCCTTAACACATATTGGTTCATAAAAAACAACAATTACGTGAGTAATTTAAGAGTTTGAAAACAACCTTTTTCTATCAACTACAACACAAATAGTTCTTATTTATCACTTTATATAAAGTTAGTTTCAGACGTATCAAACAAAATTATTTCTCAAACTACTAAACAAAATACTGCATCAACTAAGCAAACTCTGTACAAATAAACAAAACTCAAAATGTATGGTACAGGTGCAAGCTAAATTTGAATGCATGAACAACTTCTGACAAAGACCAACAAAAGCTTATCTCACATTTCACCTCAACTTTGCTAATAACTTGGATGCTTTGCTTTGGAAGCCATGCGCTCTGCAAACAATTCAGGGCATTGAATATAGTTTCGAAGCTTAGACTTTATTTATATTTTGTTTATAAACGTTTGTATGTCATATTGTGTGGTTTGAATTAAATAACTGTTAAAAACTACTGAAGTGAAATTTTAATGAAACCTTATTGTAGGACACATGTTTGCATTTGTATAATGGTTGTTGGAATGATAAATAATTCGTCTACAACCATAATATAAAAGGTGTCATAATGAAGTTTTTCGTAGAAACATGTAACCTTTTGTCTATTAATTAAGAAAAAATGTGCGAATAAAAATACTAATAAGTTACGAGGCTGCTTTCTAGATTTATTTAAAGTAACATATATATTTTCCAAATTTTAATAAATAATCGATTCATTTAAAGATTCACGAAACATCCAAACATTATTTGACAATACTTCGACATTTCTGACTAAGCCCATTGTTTATAATTCACATGTTTTTATCTACGAAAATAATTAATCAGAGATTGTACAACAAATATTACTTATATTTTAAAACGTTTTTATTAGCTCGCTTTCTTGTCCGGTACAAATGTTGAAATCAATTTTATACTAACTTCCCGACGAGCTAGAGACTTGAAACTTGAAACATAGCTCACAAATGGAAGACGATACAATATTATGTCATTTAATTTTCATATTTCCCTTGGAATACGCCCAATGGGCTTGTTTTTATTAGCTCGCTTTCCAACAAATTTTTATATCAATTTTAAACGATGTTCCCGACGAGCTAGAAACTTGAAACTTGAAACATAGCCCACAAATGGATGACAATTCAATATTATATCATTTAATTTTCATATTTCCCTTGGGCTACGCCCCTTTGGCTTCCAAATTTTCCATGTTTATATTTCAAAAGAATGTAAACATATAAATTAATTTAAGTCAGCTGTAAATACTTAAATTTGTCAGTTAGAAGTGCAGAGGTTAAGAGGTACAGGTTCTGCTCCCGAGATATTCTAAAATTATAAAACAATCATTTCAAAGTAAAAATAAAACATCTTATTACAGATAATAAGGTTTTTGGTTTTGGTTATGTATTAAGAGGCTATATAAAATAGATTTAACATATTTACACATTAAAGACTAAAAACTAGATAATAATTTATAAATAAAAATGCAATACATCATAATAGTTCAATAGGTGAAGTTAATTGTAAATCAGCATGCACCCAACGTTTTTCGTTTTAAATCTTACAAGTATTTATTCTCTCAAAATTGTATAAATTATTTTATACTTTTAAGTGCGTTTAAAAACGTGACATTTTTAAAAAGTATTATTATTTATACATTATTTAAAATACAGTATAAACATATTTTGCAGACGAATTTAAAAAGAGCTAATTACTACCAACATTACCTCTGTGTCTTAACTAGGCATCTCAAAGCGCTAGAAGGGTTTCCTTGAACAAACCCATCTGCATATGAATTACACGGTTTTGAATAATATTATACTGTGAATCTAAATTCAAGACTCCGCACAAGGAATTCGCTTTTTAATACGTGTTGCTTTTTAATACTGGACATTTTATGAATTCATGTTCTTTTACATACATTGGGAGCTCTTTTAGTTACTGAGGAGGAAAATATTGTTGAAATTATACAACATGTTAAAGTGAAATGCAATTCGAGTAAAATATATAAATTACCTGTTCGTGTCAATATGGACAGTTAAATATTTACTAGCCTGTATACATTGGTTTTATAGCCGTACGACTAAGACATTTACTTATTTAGACACCAATATATGTCCTTTAATTATAGAATTCAGCCTAAATATGAATTTTCTCTAATGTTTACTATTATCACTATGGCTTGAAGTAAAACGACTTATGCATATTTGGCATAACGTCAATTCTACTAGCATAACTTCATTATATCATTTCCCTCTTAAATAATTATAACTTTTGTTAAAGCTGTCTCCAAACGATTGAGTCCTGACTTTATCTCAATACCAGTGTTGACCAGTAATATATTTAAATAATGGTAGAATCGTAAAGCTACGATCAGGACTTAATTATTAACAACTGGCCGAAATGTTCACATAAGTCAATAGTTATATCCATTCATGTATAAAACGTCATAGTTTGCAGACACATCAGATTTAGGGTATGAATTTCGTTACGTATGAACAGATAAGCCTGGCAGAGCGGTGGGTTTTGACAAAAGATTAAAATAATAAAATTTTATCGGGACCTAATCTGTCATACACTCATTCGAATGAATATATCGATCGATATAATCGATTATTTCATTCGATATATCAAGTTTGGTTAGTTAGGTTAAC
The DNA here is from genome assembly GCF_028750875.1 of Macrosteles quadrilineatus. NCBI lineage: Eukaryota > Metazoa > Arthropoda > Insecta > Hemiptera > Cicadellidae > Macrosteles > Macrosteles quadrilineatus. The sequence continues at coordinate 190,030,631 of NW_026542594.1, forward strand.
CTAAACTAACCGAATGAAATAATCGATGTGTCGAATAATCTATATATAACGATATTTTTCATTCGAATAAGTGTAGGACAGACACTAAAGTGCAGCCGTATTATTTTTAGTGTAATTACACAAAACACAAAGTATAAAATGCGTTATACATATTTGTTTAAACAGAAAGTTTAAGTGGTAAATTCAGGTATTTTAATCATAGTCATCATTTTAGTTCAATATTTATATATTTACGTTTGAGTAAGTTTTACTTTTCACTAGAATCCGTGTCGTGTTAGTTGTGAGCTTTGCTAGTAATATTTTGAATAAGGCAATTGAAGCCTTACAAATTCAGCTTGATAGAGTAATGAATAGCCGAAGTATTCATTAATTCATAAATTCAGCTAAATAGAGTAAGTATTCGTAGTAACATAGTCTTCTTGTAGTAAGAGGTCATTCTGTAGCAAAACATGGTTTTAATGTTTTAATAGTTTTAAGAAACAAAATTACTGAAACTATTACCGTTGTTTGCTAAACAGTCTGCATAAATGGTTTATAACAATGTTTATGATCGTGACCCGATTTAGAATATTGATGCTAGCTTTATTTACTAATCTAGGTCAAATGCCAAAGTCAAACATTAATTTAAATAAAACCTAATAGAGACGAGCGCAGAAGCGTACAAGTTAAATTTAAATGCACGAACAAATACTAACAAAGTGCAAACGCAGCTTATCTCAAATTTCACCTCCAACTTTGCTAATAACTTAAAACTTTGCCACGGGTGATGCCATGTGTTTCACCAAAAATTAAAATATATTATACCCTCGTTGGAAGGTCTTCAACCTTTTTATACAGTTTTAAAATTAAGCAATTCATTTGATTTACCTTGTGATTTCTTTTTGAGTTAGGTTATACACATGTTTGGACGGCTGCCACATCTTCAGGTATTTCCTCTTAAAAGATTCTTCATGAATAAACACTGATCACTGGACACATGTTTACACTGTATATGTTTACACACAAACAACAATACAAATATTATGGATCAGTGTCGTGGTGTGCGCGTCTGGTCGGGCCGGCGACTACTGTATTGTTGTGTCTACTTCAAGGTCACGTAACATGTCGATCAGCTGTTCCTTGTCTTAATTATAATTGAATCAAATAATGCGTTTGCTTGAACGTTTAGTTTATCATTGCACACTAAACACCTTTCTCTTCCCTGTAGCAGCAAACCTAAGTACTCACGAAACCTGATTTTATATAGATAAAAAAAAAACCTAATTTGAAATAGTATTTTAGTTTAAATACTGCAGGTTTGCTGTAGAAGGAATACTTGCACATATTCCAGTTTATAAATTGACCATACGAGTATAATTATTCAATTTCAAACTTTATTTTGACCAAGTTAACTTAATAATTTAACAATTATGTGGACATACAGTAAATTAAATCACTAAACATTGACCTTTTTCGCTTAAATTACCATGGTAATTGATTTCGGACCTACCTAAACTTACTCTGTACCAGGAATTTACATAATTTTTTATAAATCTTTAAATTTAAATTTTAAACTACAAAAATTATGTCTAATCAACTTTATAGTCGACCACTCTCCACAACTAGAATTCAGAATCAAGCGATTTCTCATATGAATCCAAACAGATAACACCAATATTTAAATGTTATTCCTGTAATCTCATATCGACATTTACCACTCGGATGAGATTATGTGTAAACATTATCATTTTCACACTCTCTTTACATTTGATTAGGTACAGATAAAATTATAAATACTGCATAAATATAAAGATATGGCGTTGTCACATTATAGTGCAGGTGAGAAGTGATGATATTTTATAATATTTAAATCTCTGATATTATTATTAGTTTATTTACTGTACATGACAATGTGATTGAGCGAATTATTTCGTTTAGTACAGTTATAACCTTCCCCCTTAACACCATACCATGTATGTATGTTGAAAGGTCCATATTGAAAGGTATATTGAAAGTTAAGTATCTTATCGGTAGAAACACAGACAACAGAGTAATAATTATTGTCTATTGACTTTGGTCATAGTACAGTAGTATATCTATTGTATGTGGTGGAAGCCAAATAGGCCAAGAATAAAAAGCAGTCAAGAAATTGTACGTGGAAAAATTCCAACCAGAGTTACTCCTGTTATTTTACACATGGGGTTGTGGGTTTTAAGGGTTTATTTCTACTAAACTAAGTGTTGTAAAAATGGTAGTCTTATATTTTTTACGTTATATAAGAAGACAAATCTTATACTTTGAAGCCAGTTTCAAAACATAAAGTTGTTTGTTCAAATCCTCTAGTAGATAGGAAATGTCTAACAAGAGAGCCACACATATTTGAAAACTAGGAACGTTTTCGTTTATGATTTTATTCATTACTTATGTAAATAGATTTAGCTTGTTGTAGATAATGTTGCCTATAACATCGAATTGTTAATATTACAACTATTAAATATAGCAAATGCATATATAAGATCGTTTTAGTTCCATGAATCTTGAAAGTAAACAATGTAGGAAGTAAATAAATATCTTCAAATTCTAGATCAAAATTATGTTTATAATACTCAATTGTATCAGTATGAATATTGTAACAGAATGAGCTACATACCCAAGGTGGGTATAAATGTTCAAAACGACTCTACACAAAGAACAAACTGCTTATCTCACATTTCACTTTCAACTTTGCTAATAATTTAAAACTTTGCACCGGGAGACTATGAGGTCTGCTACCACTTTTGCACTGCTGGCTTTGTTTAAACGATTATATTCGACATTTCATGTTGTTTTGGCAAAAAAATAAAAATAAAAATAAGAAATTAAATTATATAGATTTAATCATAATAATCTATGCCACAAAACTCTACAGTTTTCTACCATTAAAAATGTCTATAGTTGAAATGTTTTTGCCATTAAATAACTTTTGTTTGGGTGTTATAATTTTTTTTGGAGCTACACAAATAATTGTATGATGATGAATACAATTCATAGAGTTTGGTTAATATTTCATGTGCAAACGTAGTCGTATTTTGTTTAACTGTCTTCCTTCTTTTGATGAAGATAATTTGAATACAATTTTGTCCTTTCCTATGAAAGACGTTTACGCCTATTTATAATTTATGTTAAAAGATCAATAACACAACGTGTTTTAAGGGCCAGCAATAAAATAAAGACGTGGAAATCGGTAAATAAATACTACTAGCGTTAAACGAAAATAGTTACTTTAAATACTTAAAAAAATCTTTCGATAAAATCCAACTTCTATCGTTTGAAACTGACTATTAATATTGTAAAAAAAACTTTAAAATCTGACCATTCTGTTACTAGTATTAATTTATGTGAACATGTTTAAAGATTACTTTAACAAATAATTTAGTAATATTTAGCATTCCAGCATCAGATTTATCCTGGTTACTGTAACGGAAAAATTAATGAACGAATATTAAACCTAATTACTGATCTATGACTGTGTTTTATCAGTTTGGATGGAGTTTGATAAATGAATCCCAATATAATCCTGATTAAATCGCCATTATTCATTATTCCTTTAATCTGAATTCCGACTTTATTGACTTTGTTGAGAGATTAAATAAACGTCAAATTATCACTTATTACCATGTTTACAAAACACAATTAAAAAATTAAATACATTAATGACGGGAATAATAATAATTTGGAAAACAATTGAAATACATAAAATCTATGGAATGAATATTTTTACACGTACAATCATATCTTTTTCAAAATAATGTTTTCTTTTTTTACTGTTGATTACTTTTACACTACTTTTTAATAACAATAAGCTGCAAACCTATTGATTATTCTAGAATGAATTTATATTTATAATGTTTATGTTTTTTGTTAATTTAAAAAATGTGAAGATGCATGTTTGTAATAAATAAAATACCCTCACCGCAGCAAACCTACAGACTTAGTGAAATTAAATTTGTCTGGTTGGAATTTTATCAAAATATATCCTTGTTAGATTTACTCCCTGTTTGGATTAAATTACTTTTATTGAGTAGTTAGGTTCGCTGCTACAGGGAAACTTCTAAAGTGCGTTTTTTTTATCTTAATAGTTTATGACATTTTTAAAATCAGTACAAATTATAAATAAAATACGATGGCAGTAGAAACCGTTGATGTTCACTTGAGAAGACGAAATGCGTTGCTGTCAACAGCTTGATTTCTTTAGAGGGGGACGTTATCTTATTAGGTAAACATTTGTTCTTTAAAACATTTGAGTATAAAGTAGTCCGAATGGAATAAAACCACTATCGTTTCATTGTTATTTGTATTATGACTCTGTTTAAAAAGATATAGTTTGAAGGTATAAATCCAAGGAGACTCAACATTATATCTGCTTAGGAAATTTGAAAAGTTACAATATGCATTATTCCAATTTAAAATAATATGGAATCTACCGATGGTAATTTGAGGTAAATATGACATAAATAATTCCTTTAATTTGTATATGTCAATAATAGTTTATTTAATAGGTACTGGAATCTCATCTGAAAACTTAATTTCAAAACTTTCTCGGCATAAAACTAATCATTTACTTTCAACGTATTATTTGGTCCAAATGTTTAATAGTTTTTTTTTGTCGCAGATTATGCTGCTAGTGGTGCTGCTGGTATTTTTCATGTTAAGCTCCATAGGCAGCCAGGACCCATCGCCCTGCAGTTTCAACCCAATGTGTTCCTGTAGATATTCAGAACCCAATACCATCAGGGACGTGTCCTGTATGGGGGTGCCGTTCTCCAAATCCCCAGGTTCGTTTGGTTTCTACAAAGTTAAATTGCTTTTTGTGTTTGTATTATATTGTATGAAGAGTAACACAAACGTTTTTAAGGGAAAGCATTAAGCTCCGTTAAATACTTCTTTGATATAACACCTTTCTCAAGCCCCGAAGTTCAAGACAGTAACCTACCCCTTATTTCGCAAGTTTGATTAAATAATACTAGTCATTAGTGAATGTATGAAGAAATTATACTTTGATCTGATTTAACGTTAGATAGTGTCAAAACCAGGGTATAGACCGTGTCATTGTAAAAATATCAAAAAATATGTGACGTAAAAAAAATGTTAAAAAAAAACACAAACTACAGACGGACCTAAGTATTTTGAACAAGATGTCTTAACAAATTGTAAAAAAATAATATCTTATCTTCCATTTCCAAAGTGTTTTAATGTGGGGATGTTTTGTATACTATATAAATCTTAAATGTGAACAATAATTTTCAATAAATAGCCTACATGTATCGCAAAGTGAACATTTTGATGTACAGTAATATAATTACTCTGGTTGTGAAGATGTTAGTAACTTCAACTTTAAAGTTTAGATGGATACCCAATGTACAAGTTTAAGTAGCTTCAATACTACTTCAAAATGAATGGTGTGAAGATTGGTGGTACAGAAAAATACAAACAAAAACAAATAAAACAGACGGATCCATAATTGAACAAAAATCCTCACAAGATGACATTTCCAATCAATTGATTCTCATTTAATTTTACATTTTGATAAACAACCATCTTTAAATTATAACAAACCAATAACGTACTCCCATCCCTATTAACGTTTTAGCAAAGTTAAATTCATTAAAAATTATACTATTAATGTTATTTAGTCATTAAATGTTACATGAACGTTAACAAAGTTATATTACAAAGTAGTTTCATTAATTTTTAAAACTCATTCTCCAAAAAGAGGTTGGGCTTGCGTATTTAATTGGTCCCATATATTACTTTACAAGGGTACAAAACTAAAATAACATGTCCCTTTAGAACTAATTATACAATGCAACTGCAGAGGTATATGTATGTATACAGCCAGTTAAGTGTTGTATATGTACATACATTGCTCGTGCAGGATCAGGGTGATTATACATAATGCAAATTCATTATATAGAGCATCCCTGGGGGAGAGGGTTAATACCTTGACTCTGTAATGTTCTCGAGCTATTAGAAAGATGAGTGGAGCGGATATTTTAAGCTGTCATTAAAATTGGGGCTCTTGGTGCAATATCGCTCACAAAGTCAATGCTTTTATTGATTTTTTCCCAAAATATATCAATTTAAGATACATTTTTCAATTTTCCATATTTATATTTTTTATGCCTTTGAAAATAGTTTTGTAATATTTTTATGGCAAAAGTAAAAAATTTTGGGTTTTTCTTCATTGCATTTGAGTAGACATAACGAGAGATTTGAAATTTTTAAAAGTATGGAAATGTAAAAGCTTACGTGTTAAAATTTAGAAATATATATAACCACTTTCTGATGATCACATTTTATGAAATATGTTACAAATTTTTGAGTTATATGTTTATTGATATTTGTATAGTCTGGTTTCAGTATAGATAACATAAAAATAAAAATAATTTAATTACATCCTTTATTATTACCACGATCACAGTCCTACATGTTAATTTTCTCATTTGTTCTTTTTATGTTTGTTGTTTGGTTATAGTGGTTGCAAAAATTGACCTTTTTTGATTGTCACCTCTGACTCAAGAACATGGCGTTCTTTCATAATCTATGGTGTCTTTAGAAGAAAAATAATGGGATTTAGTTTGGCATACGAGTTTTTTTTTTTTCATTCAGCAATTATAAAGCTTCTTATTATCATATTCTCTGTCATTACTTTACTATATCCATCAGCTACCGAACTAAAACGACATCTTCTGCTCATAAGTAGTCTTTGTGTGAAATTTCAGCAACCTTGTAGATGTTTTTGCGACATTATAAGACAGAAGTGCACATCATTTTAATGTAATACATAATTATAATGTTGTACAGGGTGATATGACCACACGTGCACAACGGTTTGGCCCAACAGGGGTTAAAAGAAACTACCTTTTTTATAAAAAATCCTTTAATTTTTTTGTGGGTTACATTTTTTATGTCACTTAGGCACTTTTCATTCAATGTTGGGATCATTTAAATTATAAATATATATGTCCAAAAAATTATTAGAAAAAATTAAAAAACACGTTGAAAATCCAAGACATTTTAAAGATTTTAGAAGTAGGGTGTTATTTTTAAGGTGATGGAGTTAGATTTTCGAAAAAATAATAGTGTCTTGTAGAAAATGTTATTCCTGATTATGAAAATTCGTTAAAATATCTTACCATTTTTGAGCTATACTTAAAAAAAATGCGTTTAAAAAGGGGATTTAAGGGCATTTTGGGAGGGGGCTGGGTTATAATTTGAAAATGTTACATTTTGGGATTTTCTGGGTGGTTTGGTACCGAGACGGACCTCCAAAAGAATTTCAGATCTCTAGCTATTCAAGAAATGGGTAAACATTTGTATACCTGATCGGTGAGTCAGTGAGTTACACAAGCGTCCCGTTAAAGTATGTGCACTGGTGGTCTGATTCACCCTGTATATAGGTATGTAGCAACAATTGACAAATAAATTTCATGTTTAGATCTCCCACCCTCTGAGGTGTCCCATGTAGACATCGTAGACTCTGGTTTAGAAGTGTTAGACGACCTCGGTGCCAGTGTGGAGGCGCTGAGGCTGGTCACCAACAAAATCATCTACCTCACCAACAACTCCCTGACGTTAGTATACAACACCTTTTTATACTTTAGGCTGTATATAGATTCAACATTACAACTTAACAATGTTGCAGTGTGCTATTTACACTTTTTACAATACCAGCACATAGCAATCTTTGGTTTCTTTAGGGGCAACTAGTTTCGGTTCATGATCTGCATCATCAACACAAATAGTGATGTTTTAAAATTATTTTGTTGTCGTCAAGAGAGTTTAATAATCAACAAACACACGAGATAAGGAAACATAAAACAGCCATACTTAAAGAAACACGTAATGAATAAATAAACATTGAGATAAGTGAAGTGACCCGGCTGAAGTTAAATCCAAACAAGAATTGCAATTGTATATGCAGGTATTGTAATAAACTATTTTAAGTATAAATACAGCAATTAGGAAGCTAAAAAGGTTTGATTTTAAAATGGAGAAAATTTTGCGTATATCAAACGGAATTTTGATCTAACTGAACAATAGTTCATTCTTATTTCTAACATTTAACGCTTTATCAAAACTATTATCCCTACTTAGAAGAATTAAATATAACAACGTAAAATATATTTACCTAGAAGTGATTATGTAGGCCTAATTATTTGTCATGAATGAGTACGTATGATAGGAAGAAGATTATTTACTATTTGGCTACTCGCTTTAACTATACAGTATATATCTTATTATGTTGATAGGTCAAATAGTTTTATCTACTTATAAAGTTCAGCTTATACTATTTTAGTTCGTAGTTCGTAACTCACTGCTCATTATTCATTTTGTTTAATCTACTATAATAGAGCGATGATCATTTACTAATTATTTGTTCAGTAACTTTTACCAACAAGGTGTCTTGCAGCATAAAAGTTTTACAATTTCAGAGATGTGCTATTCTATAGGTTACAATGTGAGCCCAGGTTGAGACCCCACCAACCTCATTTTTATGTCCGTTTGATTTTTTGTAATGCCATAAGCCCAAAATTTGTTTGGTAGACCCGATCAACTGCCTTCCACCATAGTACATATGATTGTTAATTAATTGTTTCGTCTGTTAACAGGAGTATGTCGTCCACTCTAAGGACGTTGGACCTTAGCCATAATCAGCTGCAGGAGGTACCTTTGGGGGCGTTGTGCTCACTTACTGGTCTCTATTGGATCAATCTGTTTGGGTATGTTTGAACTCATAACTATCACTGTTATATATGTTTTTAGTTAGCGTACGATGGATTTTTTCACCAAGAAAATGCACAGTCGACATTTCTGAGGAGTACAGTCAAACCCTCTAAATACCACCCTATCTATAATAATTTATTCAACCCAGAATTTATTCGACCTAATGATATTCATCTAAAATATTTTTCCTAGAGCAATATTAGCCATTCAATGAATTATTAGGGGTATCTACTGTATAGTAAAATTGTGTACTCGGCTCATCTAGGAAGATTTTTTTTTATATTGAGTCTTTCTTACAGCAGTAAAGACAATCCTATTACAGAAACGGCAATAAACTTTTATCCCACCCAGTTGAGTCAATTTTCATACGTACAGAGATAAGAAAACCCTCGAAAACAGTAGAAACAGAAACTCACAGTAAAACCGAGGGGTTATCAGGAGCACATTTCTCGTATAGTTAATAAGTGCATGCACTTATAGAAGCCAAGAGGAAAATGTGAACTATTGATCATGTTTAAAAAGTGTAATTGTATATTCTTCTTGTATTTATTTCCATAAGTCTTTGGTCTCTATTGTTAAACAATTGTTGACATTAATCAAACCATTTCTTAACAATTCTTATGAGAGTTATGAAGATTTCTTGAAGTCTCTTGAATCATCTATGATAATCTTGAAAATTAAATAAAATTAAAAAAATGGTGGACCGATGCATAAAGGTGTCAAAAAAGGTAACTCAACTAATCACAGACGATGTTAATAACGAGATCTGAGATTAATCTGTGCTAACTACTGGCTAAATCATATGAAAAGATTTACTAATGACGAAAATAAAATGCTGTTCCAGAAACTCCATTACCGGTCTGCCTCGACAGTGGTGTCTTCTATCGTCAACACTGACGAACCTTTTCTTGGGGGAGAACGATCTACACGAACTGGACTTCTCTCTACGTAATCTAACTCATCTGGAGTGGATAACCTTGGACCACAACAAGCTGAGGTCGGTCCAGCGAGGAAGTCTACCAACCTCTCTTCACACGTTGAGTGTTCAGCATAACCTCCTTGCAGACATTCCAGTGCGGACAGTGGATCAGATGACCAACCTAGCAAGACTGTTTCTACGTGGGAACGCCATCAGTAGAATACCTCCTTACTCCTTCAGAAAGAAGAAGATGTTGGACAAACTGGACCTTGGCGAAAACAGGTTGACCGATCTGCCGTCGACGTGGTTCAACAACTCTATCACCATAAGAGACCTTAATTTGGAGTTTAACAATATAAAACTACTACGAGATTACACTTTCAGAAGCTTGAACCTAGGAAGAGTTGTTTTAGGACATAACAGACTCACGAATATAAGTGGGAACGTGTTTGCAGGACTAGAAGACAGTTTGGAGTACGTTGACTTGGAGGGAAACATGATCGAATCAATCGCAAATGCATTTACTCGGTTGAGAGTGTTAAAGTTTTTATATTTAGCAAACAATAAAATTTCAAGACTACAAGACGCTGACTTTAGGACTTTTGCTGCACACCTGAAAGCACTTTCGTTATCAGGGAATAGACTTTATCATATTCCTAATGAAGCTTTTAAAAATTTAAGACAATTGGCCCATCTTAATTTAGGGTATAATCAAATATCTGAGATAAACTCCAACGACTTCGATGGCTGGGGTGCTCATTTAGATACACTATTACTTATGAACAATCGAATATCGTACCTAAGCAACTATCTTTTCCGGCACACACAAAGTCTGCGAGAACTCAGTCTGTCTTTCAATCAAATCCAAGATATGGAACCTCATGCGTTCATCGACGTTGCTAGAACATTAGAGAGTTTGGAAATAAGCTTTGGTCTCATTGGGGAAGAATTCCCTGAGGATGCTTTAAGACCTTTGAGTTCCCTTCTGTGGCTCTCAGTTGACAACAACAACATTAGAGAAATGCATAGGACATCATTGTACACATTTGGAAACCTTAAATATCTCAATTTAGACTTCAACCGGATTTCTTACCTCCCAGAAGGTATGTTCAACTCTCTTATACACACACATCTTAGAGATCTCAGAATTGCGTACAACCTTCTAACTAAAATTGGGACCGAAACGTTTTCTTCGCTGTCGGATTTGCAAACAGTTGTACTGACAGGGAACTACATAAGGTATATTGACCAGAAAGCTTTCAAAGAGTTGCCGAATTTACTAACCGTGTTACTCACTAACAATAATCTTGTTAAGATTTCACCACAAGCGTTTTTCAACGCTCCAAAGCTTTTAAGACTGGATTTGCAACAAAACGATTTGCGATACTTTACATTCGATGCTTTTATCAATACGTCAATATTCCATCCGATGACTTTGAACATATCTCATAATAGGATCACAGACGTTTATTGCACCTATAAGAAACCTTTTATGAAGTTGAAGTCGTTAGACTTGTCTCACAACGCGATTCAAGACATCCCAAGTGAACTGCTTCAACTTTTAAGTGGGTATTTAAGAACACTGTATTTAGGCAATAATAAAATAGGAGGTTTGAGCCCTAACGTCTTCAATAACTTATCCCTTCAGGTGTTGACGTTGAATCACAACAATATCGACGAATTACGTCGAGGAACCTTTTTTGGTCTACACGAACTACAGATCTTAAATTTATCGTTTAACAAAATCAAATTCCTACAATCAGGTTTATTCTCCAACCTAACTCGCCTTAGAGTACTCCGTCTCGCTCACAACCATTTGAAATCAGTGACGGCGAAAATGTTTGAGAACACCGTGTTAGAAAAGCTAGATTTATCCCACAACGAGATCTTACACGTACCTGACTTAGAAAATGTGAAATCCACAATGAGAGAATTAGACTTGTCTTTCAACTATTTGGAGTATCTGGAAAACAACGTGTTTCGGAAGATTCCTTACTTGACGACGCTCAATCTTTGTAATAACCGGTTAACGATTTTGCCAACGAATGTGTTTAGTGGACTTAACAATTTGCTCAATCTTAGAATATGTTCGAATCCCCTCAGAGTTAAGTATAGGGACTTGTTTAACTTTACTCCTGCGTTGAGGAGGTTGGACTTGTCTTCGGTGTCGCTGACGAGTGTTCCTCCGTTGAAACTTCCTCTTCTGGTCCATCTGAACCTCACGGACAACCTCATCCAAGAGTTCCCTCCCACCAGTGGTGACGGACTGCCCAGGCTGAGGACTTTACTGCTGAAGGCCAATCATTTAAGTGAGATTCCTCAACAAGTGTGGTACAGGCTGCCGCTGCTCAAAGAACTGGACCTGTCCACCAACCCCATTAAGGTATGTGAATCCAGACTGTAACAACCCCCTAAGTTTCAAATTTAAGTGATTTTATTTCTATACAACAAATTTAAACAATTGTGATAAATACGAGTCAAAAAAGCTGATTTAGAAAACGTGTATGAAAAATAGTACAAAAATTAATAAAATATAACCTTATACCTTATTAAGACCTCAATAGTTACCACAGATCTCGCTTTGTTCATCTATGCCGACCCTCTCTCATTACACTTGATTGACCAGTTGGTGTGAACAGAGTTTAGGAGTACCATCAGCATAAACTCTGAAATTTATTAATCGCACCGGGTTAGTTCCCTGCCTTGCAACAGATAAAACACTGCAACATACAGGTATTCTATATTATAAAACTGTATACAAAAATAAATATTGTATTCATCAATAAAGTGCAAATACCTTATAAAACACCTACACGATGAATGAACTCTAAGGTAATTTCTCTTTCCAGGTAATCAACAGCACCAGTTTGTCCGGGCTGCGCCACCTGGAGTCTCTAGTACTGACGGATCTACCGGACCTAGAGAGGGTGGACTCCGGAAGTCTGTCGGTGCTACCCTCCTTGATGACCCTCCATGTCTCAAGCTGACCATGGCCACTCACAGAGACGCTGAACATCCAGTCCTTGACATTGGACATTCTGGAGACAGAACTGTCCACTCAACTTCACAACATCAGTCTGCCGAGGCTCAACTACTTACAGATATCTGGCAGGTTTGAATATTTTCCGTCTCTAGTATGTATTTAATGTAGAGGTTAAGGTCATCGAGCTCAAATCCCGCCAATCACAGATGAATTGTATCTAAGTGATATTGCCACAGCCCTCTTGGCTTAGGCATAAATATGTGCGAACCCGTTCTTTGGTTGAAACCTAGCACCCATTATGTGAAGTTGGGCAAGAATGTGTATGCAAATTATTCCTGGAAGAACAGGTAATTGTTATATACAGAGTTGTTGATGAGTGGGACGTACAGTATAAAATAAGTTAAAACCTATTACTACAACTTCTACCACAACTACTTAAAACTACATGATATGCATTAGGGCTATCAAAGTAGCTTGTGGTAACAAAGTTCCGGCTCAAATACAGCAACTCTCCAATGGATTTGATCCAAGTGGTAATGCCACAAACCATAAGGCCTACCTAATGTGTAACTGGATCGAGGCTATAGCTTACCGTCTTAGGACGTGAATGACAAAATAAAAAACTCTGATAAAGTTAACTGCACCAACTGTTCTAGGTTGACCAGGGTGCGCAGAGATGCGTTCCAGACTCTAGCCATGAACCGACATTCCCTTCACCTCGGTGTTGTCGGAACCCTGTTGGATGACCTTCCAGTCGGTCTGTTCGCCCCCTTGGCCTCCTTGTCGCAGCTGTCTGTCGATCTAAGGGGGAACCGCCTCTCATCCCTAAGTCCTGCCGTGATCTACACCAACGCTACAGATTGGCAGCTGCTGGGAACTAGAGTGGCTAGCGGTAGGTTAAAAAAAAAACAAATGTCTGCATTCAGAAATACATAGCAAGTGCACTCGTTGTTACGAACTTCAGAGCGATGTCGTGGGTTTGGGGAAAGGTTCAACTAAATTCTGATGGGACGGGTGGCGTAGTCCTGTAATTCAGCTACTAGGAGGTCACGAATTGTGGATATTTATAGGCATGCACTGTAGATGCCATACTCACTGGTGTAGATTAACGTCCGCACTAGTCAGTACTACGACTATCCGCAGTGCTATCTTGATAATTTGACCAATTCGTTAATTAAAAGGCAAAAATGTTGTTTGGATTCTACTATAAACTGAATGTCCCTTAGTTGCCATTGGCTGTATGGGCTATTAATTAACAGCTGTGTCCAAAGAATATGTCGGCCTTAAAAACTAGACTACAAGATCACGCCACTCTTCCTACACTCATCCCCATTCATACTTGGCCTAAAATGCATACATTCCTATGGTCGCCATTTCAAAATACAGTATAAAGTATTCCATATAGTTCACCCTCGTGATGTGCAAGCTTCGCCCTTGCTTTGATGGATACGTTCCACCATATACATATAGTCAATGGTTCCACGCAGCCGAGACCTATATGGACGGGCAAATTTAAGATTCTGGCCACCAACCTTCTTACAAACCATTGCTGTGTAATTTACGCCCATCAGTTTTACGTTACCCTACCAACGAATTGTTAATAGGTAGTATGTTTCATTCTAAGTGTTTGTGTCAATAGGCCCTAATAGAATGTCAAATATAGAATTGGCAAACCAGAGGAAAATGAACTTTGAATAGTTTTGACGTGCGATAACAGAAAATAATAACCACTTTATCACTAGGCTAGTTAGTAATTTTTTTCACAAACAGTTCGTTTACTCCCACTGAGTGAATTTATCTCAAATTAAGGTTAGAATTAAAACAACGGAAATTCGTCCTCATTAAAATATTATTAGTGGTAAACTGCCGAGTTGGAACAGCTTAAAGCTAAATACATCCTCCACTGTCTACTTACCTCTTGTCTCATAAATAAAAGTGGAGTATAATGAGTTGGTCACTCGAGGGGTTTAATAACATAAACACGAAAGATATTTGTTCATTTAATTAAAATATTGTTGTAAATGAATTAATTAAAAACAACGATTTATTACTGGATTTATTCGATTTATTACTGGAACAATTTGTCTGAATTTTGTTTATAATTATATAAATAACTTCTTGATCAGCATTGTACGTGTTATTAAATTTACGGAAAGTAAATAAAAGAAACGTCTTATAACACTTAAAACATATATTTACGCTTATACTGTTACTCACAAGACGGTAAATATACAAAAACGATGGAACATCCTAAATTCTAAAGCGCCCGTGATGAAAGGGATCCCAAAAATACACAAGAAGAATGTACCCATCAGACCATTAGTTAACTTTAAATGTGCTCCTACCTACAATGTTTCAAAATTGTTAGCAAGTAAGCTCAGCAATGATTTAGAATTAGAATATGTATACAATGTAAAGAATAGTTATGAATTTGTTGAACGTGTAAAGAACATAGATATAGATTCGAATAGTAGGCTAGTCTCATTTGATATCGCAAATCTGTACACAAACATACCTGTATCAGAAACTGTAAATCTTGTTAAATGTAGGCTTTTGCAGAATAGTTTAGACGATGAATATGTCAATCAGATTGTAAAATTGCTTGTGACTGTTTTGAAGCAAAATTATTTTAGATTTAACAATAGATTTTACGAACAAACAGATGGTTTAGCTATGGGAAGTCCACTTTCGGCAATTTTGTCAGAAATATTTTTACAACACCAGGAAAAAGAAATGTTAATGAATTTAAGAAAGAATCATGATGTAAAACTGTATGTTAGATATGTAGACGACATTCTTGTTATCTTCAGACAAGCCCAGGAGCAGGAGCATGAAACGATGATGCAGACACTAAACAGCCACCACCCAAACCTCACCTTTACCAACGAGTTTGAAGAAAACAAAAAGATCAACTTCCTGGACCTCACATTAGAGAGAAAAGACAGCAAGATAGAGTTTGACATCTACAGGAAACCTACGCAAACGGACACTACAATCAACAACAAGTCTATCCATCCGACAATCCACAAGACCGCAGCCTTTAGATCTATGCTGTACCGAGCCTATAAGATCCCACTTAGCCAAGCCAATAGGAAAAAAGAACTGGACACCATTAAGAAGATCGCCCAAGTGAATGGATTTCGAACCAAGACGATAGAGGACATCGCAAGGAAGACGAGGAGAAAAATCGATAGACAGAATACACTACACAGCAGAACAACATTAGAAGAGATAAAAGAGGAAAGCACCAGATATATCACATTCAGCTACACGGGGACTACAACACAAAGGACTGCTAACAGATTCAAGAAATACGGAGTTTCAATAGCCTACAGGACTCAGAACACCATGAGTAAAATACTGCATCCAAAAATAGAAGATTGTAACAAATTTGACACTTCGGGCATCTATAAAATCAATTGTAACGATTGTGATAGCTTCTACATTGGACAGACTGTGAACTTCGTAAACCGCTTCAAAAACCACATATCTGCGTGGAGGAACAACAAACCGGAAAGATCAAATGTCGCACAACACCTGTTACAAAATGGGCACTCACTAGGAAAAATGGAGGATAGTCTAGATATTTTAAAGAATTGTATGAAAGGATATGTAATGAATGCTTGGGAAGAATTGTATATTTATAAGGAAAAATGTAAAGATAGAAATAAGTTGATTAATGAACAAATACATTTTGATTCCAGTTGTACTTATAAAAATGTATTGGCCGGTGCTTCCGGTAGCCAATAGGGTATAAGTAGGGACGCCATTCAAGATTCTTGTCATTCGCCTATTGGGTCTGATGATGATTGGAGTGTCCAATCGAAATCGATTACCATCGTTTTTGTATATTTACCGTCTTGTGAGTAACAGTATAAGCGTAAATATATGTTTTAAGTGTTATAAGACGTTTCTTTTATTTACTTTCCGTAATTATATAAAATATAATTAACTTATTAATTTACCTAAAATTATCAAGATGCCTTCACACAATTTTATAGATCACTATATATAATGGTAGGTTTGAAAATTTTGACAAAACTATCTTTATATTCTGTATTATCAAATTCAATAATAATCAAAGTACTCATTTGGTAGACAAGTATTACTATGTGTGAATTAAAAAAATTCTGAAGGAAAGTAAATGAAGTTTAATTTTTAATAAAAAAAATGTAATACAGTCTTAATTTTTTTTTTCTTTAATCCTTTAAATTGTCCAAGGTGTGAGCTCGTACAGTACAAGGGTTAACTGTACTAATAAAAAGCAGTGGCAGGTACCAGGAACCGAACATGCTCTGACAATGCTGCCTTGGACCCAATGACTGTGGCACTACCATTTATATCTATTTGACACTACTGACTCATCAATGATATCAAAATATTATCTTGCTATGGTTTAAAACCATAACAACCATAGCATGTTGCTGCTGGTGTTAATATGGCAGTCACCTATTAATTGGTCCATATTAAATTAAATAACATCTCTTAAAAACTTCTTTCCCATTATACCTTCTTTTGTATAGAATTATTATTAAGTTAGCTATTAGCTTAACTAAGGGTGTGATTCAGATATATACAGTTTACTTAACTATTTTCTTCACTACAACTAAGGCTGTGTACATATACTTAAGTAAATAGGGAGTTTCTCATACTTAAGGTTTGCCTCTCAATACAGGAGGACTCATGTTAAGTGACAATCCCTGGGTCTGTGACTGTGGCATGGCCTGGCTGGGAATGTGGCAGAGAAGATGGCTGAGGGAGACTCTACAGTTGCACACAGCGCCGCTAGATGTCGCACAACATGTGCTGGTGACGTCACGAGAGCCAGTCTGTACTGAACCGTCTACTGGTAGACAGGTAAGGAACGTTGTGATGTATGTAACGTTACAGAACAAACATGTGGGATGAGGTAATGTATATTACACTACAACTGAACTAAGCACCTCTAGATGTTGCACAACATTTGCTGGTGACGTCACGTGAGCCAGTGTGTACTGAACCGTCTACTGGTAGACAGGTAAGGAACGTTGTGATGTATGTAACGTTACAGAACAAACATGTGGGATGAGGTAATGTATATTACACTACAACTGAACTAAGCACCTCTAGATGTTGCACAACATTTGCTGGTGACGTCATGTGAGCCAGTGTGTACTGAACCGTCCACTAAAAGACAGGTAAGGAACGTTGTGATGTATGTAACGTTACAGAACAAACATGTGAGATGAGGTAATGTGTATTACACTACAACTGAACAAAGCCACTCTAGATGTCGCACAACATGTGCTGGTGACGTTGCGAGAGCCAGTCAATACTAAACTGTTTAATGTTAGAGGATTTAATTGTAAATAAACATAGCTTTACTGTTTTCTGTATATTTATTACGTCTAAATCTGAGAATATTACTTTTAAATGTTTTTATTGTTTTATTTGTAAAAAAATACTATATTTCTGAAGGAAATTGATCACAAATCGGTACCATACTTCTAATAAAATGAGGTGGATGTGTTTACTCCAATCTTTATTATAGTGTATTTTTTAAGTAATCAAAATCTAATCTAATACCGTTTAAGATAAATTTGTTTGTAGAAAATGTTGTGCCCAAACATTGATAACATAATAACAATAGTTTTTTTTTTTTAGGTGCCGATCCTTAGCTTATACCCAAGCTGCCAGGCCAGTGCTCTAAGTCAGGCTCCGCTTTCAAAAGTCTCATTGCTGTCTCCGACTGCCCTGATCTCAACTACTCTCTTTCTTACCGTCTCAGTTACCATGGGTCCCAACGGAGGCCATTGAAACATCACTGACCACGCCAAAGACTGGCATTGATGTCTTACAACACGGAATAAAGACGGTTAGGACTTTATTCTGTGCTTGCACCGTCCTGCTATCAGTGACTTTCTATTATTCTCAGTTTATAGTTTAAATAAAATCAATTAAAACTACTTTGTAAGCAAAAAAGGTTGAAGACTCATGGTGTTGATGTCAGTGATTTTCAAAAACTAGTGCCAAAACTTGAGGGATGGTCCATGCAAGAACATAGTTTTACAAGGGATACCAACCTGAAAACCTTAACACTACCGTTCTGATTTTATGTTCATTTGCAACATTGACATTACTGTTGAGCTCACTATAGAAACTGTTGGTTGTATTTGTAACATAATAAAGTATAATGACATTGTTTGTATATACTGTGTACATTCTGATGTAATGAAGTGTAAATAAAATTTGTAATAATTGTTGTTGATTTATTTTAGATTTTTTTTTAAGTCTTTTATCTTGCTAGGATAGTAAGGGTAGTCGTGTCTTGGGAAGTTTTTACCTTATGCTCATAAAATCTAATAACTTATCAGGTATCTATTATTATTTCATATTTATAAGAAGTGATTGAGTATGTTAATAAACATATTTCACACTGACATAAATTTGTGACATCCAATATAAATAATATTTTCATGACGAGCTACCCAATTTTTCCTAAATAGAAACCTACAGTTAAAAATACAAGAACAAAAACATGTAAATTTCCAAATTATACATTAATAATGAAATTATTTGTTATTTAAGAAATCTTACAATTCTTCAAACCAGAGTTCTCGCTAAGAGGATATTAAACATAAACCAGGTTTTAGTAAAGGTTATGGATTTAAATATTTTTATCTACGAGAACAACAACGGAGAGAGAACAAGATAGGAGATAAATATATATGTAATTGTTAAATTTAAAAAGTAGTTTGGCCTTTGTAAAGAAACTTGCAATAAACCTAGTAAAGACACGCCAATACAGAAAGATGATACACTGGTTATTGGTTATGTTTTAAAGAGACAAATGTAGTTGAGAGTAAAGAAATGTCGAATAGTAAAAGGGTTTTTCGTTGACAACATTCACTTACAAAAAATACACTTCAGAAATTTTAAAGTACACGGGGCTAAGGCTTGATTGATATCAAAATGACAACATAAAAAAATTAATTTTTAGTCACCAATACATTTAGTGTTTGTATTAATCTAATTTATTTGGTTATTTTTCGTTTATTGATAGAATAACGATTCACTAAAAAAAAACTTATATAGATAGATGTTTCCTAACAAACAGGTTAAATAAAACAACTATTGAATGAACATGTACTTTTTAATACTTATACAATATCTAATACTATTAGTGTAAGTAACACTTGACAGAACTCCACAGTTTGAATGTGAAAAAGTAACAAAATTCGCAGATAACTAAGACATTAAAACCGTTAAATACTGCCACAATACCGATGGAATATGCCATGAACTGAGTCAGGCTGTTTGTGCTGACTCGAATCTTGGAGTCGTAGAATCTATTTTGTTTAAAGTAGACTTTGATATATGTTATATCATATGAATATTTGGACGCAACAGTCTCTTCAAAATCATAAGACAAAGAGTTGCAATCTGGCAAACAACTGCAGTCACACTTTGCAGGAATGCTCTCATACAAGCAAACTTTTACGGAACTGTTGTGTCTAGGCAAGTAGTACGGGACACAGTCATACTCTAAGAGTGAACAGTTTGCTTTACATTCTGCCTCACATTTCAACTGACTGTAATGTTTAAACATTGACAGTGGATTTTCATGCGT
Source organism: Macrosteles quadrilineatus (assembly GCF_028750875.1). Lineage (NCBI taxonomy): Eukaryota > Metazoa > Arthropoda > Insecta > Hemiptera > Cicadellidae > Macrosteles > Macrosteles quadrilineatus. The sequence continues at coordinate 190,050,887 of NW_026542594.1, forward strand.
AAAGTAACACCCTCTAACAGATGGATCAAACTGTTCAAGGTCACTTTCTGAAGTAACAATGTTGGGAAGTATAGATATTCTTTTTGAGGTGGAGTCGTCCATTGCGATATGATTTTTTAAGGTAAAGGGGATTTCTAGTGGGTTGTGGATTATAATGTAGTTGTGTATGTTGTCATTAGTTAAGCAAGGTTTTGCAGTTTCATTGTGTATGCTATTACTCACACTACTAAAATTAATCACATCATTCTCAGTCGTATATACTGGTGTCGTACTCATGTTTCCTCCGAAATATATCATGTTGTCCAAAGTCAACTGTTTTCCTAAGTAATCAAACTCGGAGAAAGAATACTTTTTCATCGGGAAAGTAGTAACAACATTTTCTTTGTAAATATCCTCGTGGTGGAGACCATTGATAGTAAAACACAAACCTAAGGGCGATAACCACATTTGACATTTGTTTTCATCGCATCCTGTTTTCCCCTTGACTGTCAAATCATTTTCCCGGGAATGATATATGAAAACTTCGTCTAGATCAAAAAAACTCCCGAGGTAGGATGAAAATTTGTCATTTCTAATAGAGCTCCGTCTCATGGACAGTGTTTTATTTTCCACAAACTCCGGACAGATCAAAGAAAAAACAACAAAAGCCAAAAACTCATCTTCGTTACATTCTTCGTCAATTATTACACAATCATAGTCGTCATCACACCAGAGACAATTCTCAAGAATCCCTGAGTAGTTGGATTTGTCGTTAAGGGTTGGTGGGTAGCAAACGGTTATAGCGGGAAATGGAACTTCGTGGACATACGTTACGTTGGTCGAAAATACTTTTATAGCGGGTGAGCTTTGCCAATTGTCGTACTCGATCTTGATGAGAGACAAACTTGTTAATAAAGCAAGCATGTGAACAAACAACCACAAGCAAGTGTGACACCAAGACTGGTTCTTCCCTACGAGAAACTTCATGCCTGGTAGACTCAATGACTGAATCAACTCTTGAAAGTATGTGTGCGGGAAACAGTTTGTATCATAAAGTGAACGATTACACTCGTGTGTAGAATCCTTACTAGTTTGCTCAACAACTTCAGATGCAACTTGCCTTGTAGATTTAGGTTCAGCAGGGTTGTGTGACTGCAGGGTTTTAAAGCTTGACAATATTGTTTTCATGGAGTTCTCTAATTGAATCATTCTTCTGCTTAACCCTTCAATGGAGTCTTTAAGACCTTGATTATTTCTCATTATTTCTTCGTTAAAACTCGTTTGGTCTAGGAATACTTCAGATTCTGGTTCGATATCCATTTTTAGAAATCATATAAAGTCCTATGTAAATTAGAACTCTCTTGACCTTTTAATCACTACATATGGTATTCCTTTGAAATTAACTCGTAGTACTTTTCAGCAGAAAACCGTGTACACCATGATTATACAGATGCAAGACTACAACCTTCTATCATACAATTAGGGCTTATGATTATAACCACGCCCAGTTTAATTAATAGCATAGCGTGTGTTTTAGAAACGCCCAACTGCAGACTGAGAAATCAACATTAGGCTGATTATATTTTAACTCAAAATTCATGAGTTTCAACGATTTAACTCTCTTAAACTAACTCGAACTACAGCTATGTTAAAGCTACTTTTGACGCTAACGCTAACAAATTAGACTTTTAATTTTAGTTGCGTTTTAGCGAATTTCCCTATAGGGAAGTAGCTATTACCGTAGGTCTCATGGTAAGACCTAGGCCCGGGACGGATTTGCTTTTTCATTTTGATGTCCCCAGATGCAAAAAACACTATTAGTTCACATTTTTATATATGTATATATATATATATATATATTTATATATGTGTGTGTTTGTCCGTGAAGACGATGAAACTTGATTAATTTTTTTCTGATTTTGATCAAATTTGGTTTGAAGGTGTAAAAGGGGGGATAAACTTGAATGAGTTCACGAACCAGGATATTTGGACAATGAGAACGGGGTTTAAGGGGTGTTTTATGGGGTAAAAATTAGGGTTTCTCATTTTTTTTCCTTAAAACACAAAAAAAAAAGTCATATATAAATTTTTCTCCAGACCTTTTTAAAAAGCCTAAAAAACAAATAATTTAGTATATCAAAGTGTTTTGTACGGTTATTTGTTACAGAGCAAATTAAAAAAATTGTCCATTTAAAATTTCCATGTTATTCTTAAGGAGAATATTGTAAAATGTTGTAGTATGCTTGTTTACGGATATATTTTGGTCAAACTTGGCAAATTTATTTACTTTATACTAAGCTATTAATATTTTAATAAAAAACATATTTTATTAGTTTCCCTGTAGCAGCAAACCTAGGTACTCTTAATAGGTTAATTGAAAATCAATCAATCCAGGCAAATGGAAATTCGCTTAGTCGGCAGGTTTCCTGCGGCGGGGGTATTTTTATTACATTTTGTATGAACAGATGTTAAATACATTTTTTATATTGATAAGTAAAAAAAATATTTTTTAGGTTTGTTCCTAATCAGTTAATAATACATTCAACACTAATGATGTATGCAAACCTTGCCATTCTATCTGAGGATACCTGTACCATTGTTATGTACGATACACATTTTTCTTTCATATATTAAATATGTATTTAATACAGTACCTAATCGTCTTTGCGTCTATCTGTCTAGATCACTAAAATGTTGGCATAGAGATCAATAAAAAATACGCAGTATTAAAAATGCAACAAATAACTTGAGTTAATTATAAATCTAATAAAACAGTGAAAATTACACTTGTATATTTACATTCTTGTTAATAGTTGGAAATATCGATAGTATAATGTACATTAGGAAAAACCTTAATAAACAAAATGATTGAGTCACTTAGGCCTTCTGCTGCATGTTTGCATTAGCAACATTGAAAACAAGCTGGAAGTCGTTTTGAAAGGTTATCTTTACATGAAAAGGAATAAAATTTTCTAACATAGTTTGCTTGAATAATGGTGCAATAAAACGAAAATTATAGTTGTTAGGCCTACATCACACCAGCGAAAAGTGTCTTTTCAACCCTCGCTCATTTTCGCTCGTGAAACATGCGCTCGGGTCGGAAAGAGTCTCTTTACATCTTAGCGATGCATATACTATAAAGTGTATGGGACCATAATTATTAATCAATATCAAAACGACAGAAGAATTTTAGGAATTTTTAGAACTAACGATATTTTAGTGTTCTAAAGTTGTAGCTACTCTGATTCGTTAGTTTCTTTACGCATCGACGATTTAAAAAAATGACACAAGCAGATAATTTATCTCAAAAAGGATAAATATAAAGAAAATATTGAGTAAACATTTATTTTAATAACTCTTTACATCCAATACATAGATTAGTGCAAATAACCCTTGACATAACTCCACAGGTTGAATGTTAGCAAGTATAGCAATTCAAAGATAACTAAGACATTGAATCCGTTGAAAACTGCAACAATACCAATAGCATACGCCATGAACTGAGTCAGGCTGTTGGTGCTGACTCGGATCTCTGAGTTGTAGATTTTAGCTCGCCTAAAGCTTAATGATAAATAACGATGTATGGAAAAAGATTCCTTGACATCATAAGACAAAGAGTTGCAATCTGGTAAACAACCACAGTCAAAAACTGAAGGAAAGACGTCAAACAAGCAAACCTTTACAGAACTGTTGTGTCTAGGCAAGTAATACGGGACACAGCCAAATTGTTTAAGTGAACAGTTCGCATGACACTCTGTCTCACAGTTCACCTCACTGTAATGTTTAAACATTGACAGCGGCTTTTCATGCGTAAAGTAACACCCTCTAACAGATGTATCATACTTTTCAAGGCCACTTTCTGAAGAAACAATTTGGGGAACTACAGATAAACTTTTGTAGGTGTAATCCTCCATTTTGTCAAAATGTTTAAAGATGGAGGGGATTTCTAGTGGGTTGTGGATTGCAATGTATTTTTGTAATTTGTTTTTGAAAATGCAAGGATCTGCTTTATCTTTCATTCTGCGATTCCCTACACTTCTATACTTAATTAGTTCATTTGCATTCATATATACTGGCGTCGTACTCATGTTGCCTCCGAAATATATCATATTGTCTAAAGTCAAGTGTTTTCCTAAGTAATCAACTCCAGGGGAAGAATATTGTTTCACCGGGATAGAAGTAACAACATTTTTATTGTATATATCCTCGTGGTGAAGACCATTAATAGTTAAACACAATTTTCTTCTTAATAAAAACGTTTGACATTCGTTTTCATCACAATTTTTCTTTGAAATTTCATTCGACCAGTATTGGCTTACGTCAATGTCGGGATCAAGTTCAAACATATGTCCAAGGTAGGATGAAAATTCGTCGTATCTAATAGAGCTTTTGTAATTGAATAATCGGACATTTACCTTCAACCATGCATTGAACTTCAATGGAGAACAAATATTTGATAAAATAGTGAGAGCCATAGTCTCCTTAGAGCTGCAGTCTGCACAAACATTGGGGCTACACAGGGCACATTTTTCCATCCCCCAGGTAAAGTTGTAGTCGCTATTAAGAGTCAGTGGGTAGCAAACAGTAATCGCGGGAAATGGAACTTCGTTGACATAAGTTACGTTGGTCGAAAATACTTTTATAGCGGGTGTGCTTTGCCATCGGTCGTACTCCATCGTGATGAGAAACAAACTTGTTAATAAAGCAAACATGTGAACAAACAACCACAAGCAAGTGTGACACCAAGATTGGTTCTTCCCTACGAGAAACTTCATGCCTGGTAGACTCAATGACTGAATCAACTCTTGAAAGTAAAAGTGCGGCGAGTAGTTACCACCAGGCACTGAATGAGCATACTCATCAATATGAACAGTTGTAGTTTGGTTGGTGATTTCCAATTCGACTTTTTTTGTAGATTCAAGTCCTGTAGTGTTTTGAGACGGCAGGGTTTCCAATCTTGACAAAACTTTTTTAATGTCATCTTCTTGTTTAATAAACCTTCTCATTATTTCTTCAATTACATTTTCTTTATCTTTGTTTACTTCCGGTGTAGTTGGGATGTCCATCTTAAGAAACGTAGGGATATGTCTTATTTTGTCTATATACAATTGCAGGGAATAGTTACCATCACGCAGGGAATGTTCATTTTCATGAATATGAACCGATGTAGTTTGGTTAATCATTTCTGATTCAACTTGCCTTGTAGGTTCAAGTCCTGCAGGGTTGTGCGACAACAGGGGTTTCAAGCTTGGCCGAAGCTGTTTCATGTAATCTTCTTGTTTAATCATCCTTCTCATTATCTCTTCATTAAATGTTCCTTGCTCTTGGTTTACTTCTGATTTTGTTTCGACTTGGTTTGTAGATTCAAGTCCTAAAGGTTTTTGAGTTGGCAGGGGTTCCAATCTTGACAAAATATCTTTTATATCATCTTCTTGTTGAATCATCCTTCTCATTATCTCTTCATTAAATGTTTTTTGATCTTGGTTTACTTCGGATGTTGTTTCGATATCCATCTTAAGAAACGTAGAGATATTCAACTACAAAATAGCTTTATTGGGTCTCAAATGAACAAAAAACGTCGTTTCCTCGAACAAACACGTCTTTATTAACAGAAATCTTGTTACATTATGCTGGTACTCTGCACAATATGACCTTCTAGTCTATAATAAGGCTTTAAATTACAACCACGCCTATTTAAATTATTGATATGACGTGTATGGACAAACCAATTACATTACAACACATTGCACTGCATGTCATCCACACCCTTGATGAATAACTAAGTTGATAATGACCTTAATAAATTATCTTACAAATTGTAGATTACTTTGATATTATTAACTATTTTTATGAGTTCTAAATAATCCTATTGTGGATAATATGTTAAGTGGTTGGAAATAAGAATTTACTAGACACATCCTTCACACTTATAGGCTAACAAAGGTATTTATTTGACGTTGAAAGTGATTGCAAAACCAAGGCGGACACGGAAATGCGTTTTTAAGATTTCGCAACAAATCGTTTTCACACTTCATCATAAAAAGTATTAGGCTCTAAAGGTTATGGTTTCCCATAAAGAGAATACTTTAGTACTTTTTTATAAGATTTTGACCATAATATATCGTGTAAGGTGATTGGTGGAGGGAGGGTTGTGTTTAATTAGTGTTTCACAACCTTGAACCTGAGATACATTCAACAATCCCGTACACTCTGTGGTGAAGGTTGATTATCCTTACGCAAGTAAATTGATTTATTGAAGCATTTCGTTTTTGAAAAAGCAATACTAGGATAGGACAGGTCTAATAATAGGAGCACTATGGTTTTGGTGCAAAAGAATTGGATTCGAACGCCAATGGGTCCCTGCCAATTACAAATTCTTTATTGGCTATTTAATTTCGTAGCCTGTATAAATTAATACATCTTTATTTATTCAGAGCATATGCAAACTGCAGTGTTACTCAGACTTTTAGGCACTAAAAAGTGTATGTCTTTAAAATGTATGTTAGCAAATATGTAATGAAGTAAAAGAAACCGGACTGAGAGGTTATGAGCTACTTTTTTTTGAACAGTGAGAGAATATAATTGCAATTTGGGTTGCTTAAAAAACCCCTTATAAGTAGCTTGTTTGAGTGGATATTTTTTAAATCTCTATTAGTAAAAGGGTTGCTCATATTTAAATTTTGTTCTTTATGCTCTGTTAATGCGTTAGACTCTACCAATGTTTGTTAACTCTGCCATACGATGATTGTATCGTTGTTTTTGTACGATATACATGGTTGTATCATACGAATATATAACACGTATTAAATGATGAAATAGTCTATCTATGTAACTACCTAGATCGCACAAAAAGTTGTAATGGACATCAATTGAAAATTACGCAGTAGCAAAAATGCAATATTTAACATTTGTTTGTTAAAATCATAAATCTGATACACTAATGAACAACAGTATTAACAAACAGCCATGTATTTACATTCCCCATGTATGTCCATAGTTCAACATCTCGATGGTATAATGTAGTACAAGACAATCTAAGCAAAATGATTGAATCACTTACCAAACAGCTGTTTGTTTGCAGTAGTAACTTTGAAAACAATTTGGAAGTTGTTTTGATAGTTATTTTTGAAAGAATAAGATGAAAAGAGTTTTATTTTTCTAACTTAGTTTTTTAAAACTTGTGCAATGTAACGGAAGAAATGATTGTTCATCACACGGGCAAAAGTGTCTTTTCAACCCTCGCTCATTCACGTGATAGTTGAACTCGGGACGGAAAGACTCACTTTACGCCCTAGTGATGAAATATTAAACTACTAAAACTCACCTGTCTAAACTGCTTAATTAATATCAAAGTGGCTAAATAATTTAAGAATTTTTGAACCAACGGTATTTTAGTGTTATAGTTAATCTTATCCTTAGCTTTTTAATTCGCATATGGAAGATTCTTTTGGAAAATTAAACAAATAAATATATAATCCTATTAGGATAAACTAAACGACAATATTGAGAAAATATTTATTTGAATAACTCTTTTTACATCCAATACATAGATTAGTGCAAATAGCCCTTGACATAACTCCATAGCTTGAATGTAAGCAAGTATAGCAATTCAAAGATAACTAAGACATTAAAACCGTTGAAAACTGCAACAATACCAATAGAATACGCCATGAACTGAGTCAGGCTGTTGGTGCTGACTCGTATCTTAGAGTCGTAGAATTTAGTTCGCTTATATTTGAATATCAAATTCGGTAAAGCTTTTCGGTTTACGTCTACAATAGTCTCTTCAAAATCATAAGACAAAGAGTTGCAATCTGGCAAACAACCGCAGTCACACTTTCCAAAAGTCATACAATCACCCAAACAAACCTTTTCATATCTTAAGCGTCTAGGTAAGTAATATGGGACACACTTACAATGTTTGAGAGTACAGTTTGCAGCACATTCTGTCTCACAGTTCACTTGACTGTAATGTTTAAACATTGACAGCGGCCTCTCATGCGTAAAGTAACACCCTCTTACTGAAGGATCAAAATTTTCAAGTCCACTTTCGGAAGTAACAATGCTGGGAATTATAGATATTATTTTGTAGGTGAAGTTGTCCACTGTGGTATGTTTTCCATAAGCAAAGGGTATTTCTATTGGGTTGTGAATCACAACGTAGGTTTGAATTTTGTCATTATTTAGGCAGGGCTCTGCACTTTGTTTGTCATTCTGTAATTCCTTGAGCTTTCAAAATTAATCCAATCATTCTCAGACGTATATACCGGCGTTGTACTCATGTTTCCTCCGAAATATATCATATTATCTAATGTAAAGTGTTTTCCTAAGTAATCAAAACCAGGGGAAGAATACCGTTTCATTGGGAAATTAGTAACAACATTTTCTTTGTATATATCTTCATGGTGGAGACCATTGACAGTAACACACAAACCCAAGGGCGATAAGAACTTCTGGCATTCGTTTTCATCACATCCTTTCTGCCATTCAAAATCACTTCTCTTGAAATCATTTCTGTCAATCACATCAAGATCCAAAAAACGCTTAAGGTAGGATGAAAATTGACCATGACTCGTGGAACTCCGTCCTATCCACACTCTTTTATTTGTTACAAGTTCCGAACAAATCGTTGAAGAAACAGCAAGAGTCATTATTTCATCGGAGCTACATTCTCTACTGATACCACAATCATTGTTGTCACACTGTAAACATTTTCCTAGAATCCCTGAGTAGTTGTAGTTGTTGTTAACAGTTGGTGGGTAGCAAACGGTTATTGCGGGAAATGGAACTTCGTTGACATAAGTTACGTTGGTCGATAATACTTTTATAGCGGGTGAGCTTTGCCAATTGTCGTACTCGATCTTGATTAGGGATAAACTCATTGTTAAAGCAAACATGTGAACAAACAACCACAAGCAAGTGTGACACCAAGACTGGTTCTTCCCTACGAGAAACTTCATGCCTGGTAGACTCAATGACTGAATCAACTCTTGAAAGTACAAGTGCGGGGAATATTTACCATCAGGCAGTGAATGATCAAACTCATCAATATGAACCCATGTAGTTTGGTTAATCATGTCTGATTCAACCTGGCTTGTAGGGTCGAGTCCTGTAGTGTTTTGAGATGGAAGGTGTTCCATTCTTGACAAAACCTTTTCCATGTCATCTTCTTTTTGATTCATCCTTATCATTATCTCTTCATTAAATGTTCTTTGCTCTTGGTTTACTTCGGATGCTATTTTGGTGTCCATCTTAAGAAACGTAGAGATATGTCTTATTTTGTCTATATACAAGTGCAGAGAATAGTTACCATCACGCAGTGAATGATCATTCTCATCAATATTAACCGTTGTAGTTTGGTCAATGAATTCCGATTTGACTTGGCTTGTAGATTCAAGTCCTGTAGTGTTTTGAGATGGCAGGGGTTCCAATCTTGACAAAATATCTTTTATATCATCTTCTTGTTGAATCAACCTTTTCATTATTTCTTCAATTACATTTTGTTGATCTTTGTTTACTTCAGGTGTAGTTGGGATGTCCATCTTAAAAAAACGTAGAAATATGTCTTATTTTGTCTATATAAAAAATACCTTTATTGGATCTTAAATGAAATACTAACGTCGTTTCCTCGAACAAACTCGTCTTTATTAACAGAAAGTTTGTTACATTATGCTGGTACTCTTGCACAATATGACCTTCTAGTCTGTAATAAGGCTTTTAATTACAGCCACGCCTATTTAAATTAATGGTATGACGTGTATGGACAAACCTATTATATTTCCACCAATTGCACTGCATTTCATCCACACCCTTGAAGAACTAAGTTAATCGTGACCAAAATAAATTGCATTAAATATTTTAGATTAATTTAATATTATTAACAATATTTATGAATTCTTACTATTGTGAATAATATGTTAAGTGTTTGGAAATAAGAATTTACTAGACACGTCCTTCACACTTATAGGCTAACAAAGGTATTTGGCGTTGAAAGTGATTGCAAAACCAAAGGTGGAAACGGAAATACGTTTTTACGATTTCGTAACAAATTGTTTTTACACTTCATTATAAAGATTATATTGGTTATGGTTTCCCATGAAGAGAATACTTTAATACTTTTTTATGAAATGGTGACCATAATATATAGTGTAAGGTGATTGGTGGAGAGAGGGTTGTGTTTAATTAGTGTTTCACAACCTTGAACTTGAGATACCACAGCCATCAACAATATCCAATGTGATGTAGGTTTATTATCCTAACGAAAGTAAATTGATTTATTGAAGCATTTAATTTTTTAAAAAGCAATACTAAATTACGACATGTCTAATAATAAGCACTAAGGTTTTCGTACAGAAGAATTCGATTCGAATCCTGCCATCACCAATTCTTTATTAGCTATTTATTTTCGTAGCCTGTATAAATTAATACATCTTTATTTATTCAGAGCCTATGCAAACTGCAGGGTTACTGGGGCTTTTAGGCACTAAAAAGTGTATGTCTTTAAAACGTATGTCAGCAAACATGTAATGAAGTAAAGGAAACCGGACTAGGTTATGAGCTAATTTTTTTGTAAACAGTGACAGATTTTAATTGTAATTTGGGTTGCGCTTCAAAAACTCCTTATATGTAGCTTATTTGAAAGAATATTTTTATAATCTCTATTAGTAAAAGGGTTGCTTTAATTTTAATTTTGTTCTTTATGCTCTGTTAATGCGTTAGACTCTACCAATGTTTGTTAACTCTGCCATACGATGATTGTATCGTTGTTTTTGTACGATATACATGGTTGTATCATACGAATATAATACATGTATTAAATGATGAAATAGTCTATCTATGTAACTACCTAGATCACCACAAAAAGTTGTAATGGACATCAATTGAACAATACGCAGAAGCAAAAATGCAATATTTAACATTTGTTTGTTAAAATCATAAATCTGATACACTAATGAACAACAGTATTAACAAACAGCCATGTATTTACATTCTTGTCCATAGTTCAACATATCGATGGTATAATGTAGTACAAGACAATCTAGGCAAAATGATTGAATCACTTACCAAACAGCTGTTTGTTTGCAGTAGTAACTTTGAAAACAATTTGGAAGTTGTTTTGATGGTTATTTTTGAAAGAATAAGATGAAAAGAGTTTTATTTTTCTAACTTAGTTTTTTAAAACTTGTGCAATGTAACGGAAGAAATGATTGTTCATCACACGGGCAAAAGTGTCTTTTCAACCCTCGCTCATTCACGTGATAGTTGAACTCGGGACGGAAAGACTCACTTTACGCCCTAGTGATGAAATATTAAACTACTAAAACTCACCTGTCTAAACTGCTTAATTAATATCAAAGTGGCTAAATAATTTAAGAATTTTTGAACCAACGGTATTTTAGTGTTATAGTTAATCTTATCCTTAGCTTTTTAATTCGCATATGGAAGATTCTTTTGGAAAATTAAACAAATAAATATATAATCCTATTAGGATAAACTAAACGACAATATTGAGAAAATATTTATTTGAATAACTCTTTTTACATCCAATACATAGATTAGTGCAAATAGCCCTTGACATAACTCCATAGCTTGAATGTAAGCAAGTATAGCAATTCAAAGATAACTAAGACATTAAAACCGTTGAAAACTGCAACAATACCAATAGAATACGCCATGAACTGAGTCAGGCTGTTGGTGCTGACTCGTATCTTAGAGTCGTAGAATTTAGTTCGCTTATATTTGAATATCAAATTCGGTAAAGCTTTTCGGTTTACGTCTACAATAGTCTCTTCAAAATCATAAGACAAAGAGTTGCAATCTGGCAAACAACCGCAGTCACACTTTCCAAAAGTCATACAATCACCCAAACAAACCTTTTCATATCTTAAGCGTCTAGGTAAGTAATATGGGACACACTTACAATGTTTGAGAGTACAGTTTGCAGCACATTCTGTCTCACAGTTCACTTGACTGTAATGTTTAAACATTGACAGCGGCCTCTCATGCGTAAAGTAACACCCTCTTACTGAAGGATCAAAATTTTCAAGTCCACTTTCGGAAGTAACAATGCTGGGAATTATAGATATTATTTTGTAGGTGAAGTTGTCCACTGTGGTATGTTTTCCATAAGCAAAGGGTATTTCTATTGGGTTGTGAATCACAACGTAGGTTTGAATTTTGTCATTATTTAGGCAGGGCTCTGCACTTTTGTTGGTCATTCTGTAATTCCTTGAGCTTTCAAAATTAATCCAATCATTCTCAGTCGTATATACCGGCGTTGTACTCATGTTTCCTCCAAAATATATCATATTATCTAATGTAAAGCGTTTTCCTAAGTAATCAAAACCAGGGGAAGAATACCGTTTCATTGGGAAATTAGTAACAACATTTTCTTTGTATATATCTTCATGGTGGAGACCATTGACAGTAACACACAAACCCAAGGGCGATAAGAACTTCTGGCATTCGTTTTCATCACATCCTTTCTGCCATTCAAAATCACTTCTCTTGAAATCATTTCTGTCAATCACATCAAGATCCAAAAAAACGCTTAAGGTAGGATGAAAATTGACCATGACTCGTGGAACTCCGTCCTATCCACACTCTTTTATTTGCCACAAGTTCCGAACAAATCGTTGAAGAAACAGCAAGAGTCATTATTTCATCGGAGCTACATTCTCTACTGATACCACAATCATTGTTGTCACAAAGTAAACATTTTCCTAGCATCCCTGAGTAGTTGTAGTTGTTGTTAACAGTTGGTGGGTAGCAAACGGTTATTGCGGGAAATGGAACTTCGTTGACATAAGTTACGTTGGTCGATAATACTTGTATAGCGGGTGAGCTTTGCCAATTGTCGTACTCGATCTTGATGAGAGACAAACTTGTTAATAAAGCAAGCATGTGAACAAACAACCACAAGCAAGTGTGACACCAAGACTGGTTCTTACCTACGATAAACTTCATGCCTGGTAGACTCAATGACTGAATCAACTCTTGAAAGTACAAGTGCGGGGAATAGTTACCATCACACGGTGAATTATCATACTCGTCAATATTAATCGTTGTAGTTTGGTTAATCATTTCTGATTCAACTTGCCTTGTAGGTTCAAGTCCTGTAGTGTTTTGAGACGGCAGGGTTTCCAATCTTGACAAAATTGTTTTTATATCATCTTCTTGTTGATTCATCCTTCTCGTTAGCTCTTCGATGGAATCTTTATGATGTGTGTTTATTTCGGATTTTGTTGAGATGTCCATCTTAAGAAACTAGTGGTATTCAAATAAAAAATAGCTTTATTGGAGCTCAAATGAACTGTAAACGTCGTTCTAAGCAGCAAACTTGTTACAAATCAAATCAAATCAAATCAAAAATCACTTTATTCACATATATAAATACAGGAATACATTATCAGGGTAAGAATAGTATTCCCCCGAATGGACTGCAAGTCCGTGCTCGAGGGAAGAGCTCTTACCAGCAGGAAATAAGTTTTGGTTATTGTCCATAGGTCAAAAAAATGTGCACACTGTTTATAAATAATGTGTACATCTGTACTTAATACGTATCAGGAGCTTTTAATAAATGTATATATATGCTATATAAATATATTGTATACTAGAATTAATTAACAATAAACAGCCTTAAGCAACAATAAAAATATTAATCTATGAAGAAAAATTTATTTTGATAGCTATTATGGCGGCGTTTGATGTCAGAGATTAATTTAAATGTAAGGCGAGCGAATTAAAGCCTCTGCAGCCTCTCTTCCCACAGTCATCAGCCACTCACAGACCTTGCTTTTATACACAGCGACACTGCCTGATTCAGCATCAGTTATGTTGGGCGGCAAGTTGCGATAAAGGATGTGAGCTATGTAAAACACGTTATTTTTCAAGGAACTATATGCTAGTTGTGGAGTGCGGTATCCAAAGTTATGCCTGTGCCTAGTGTGATAACTGTGTTGTAAGTTAGAAAAAATAATTTCCTTGTTGTTCTTAATGAAAAGTAATAGTGTTTTGATAAACAATTGTCTAATATTTAAAACTGGGAATTCGGAAAAAAGTAAACTTGTTGAATAATGTTTTGGCCTTTTAAGAATAATTTTGATTAAGGTTTTCTGGGTTACGTGAAGAGGAGCCAATGTGGCAGCAGATACACCGCCCCACGCCAGTATGCCATACTGCAGCACAGACTGCACGTATGCATAGTAAACGTATCTGCAGTGATCAACCGTTAACACACGGCTTAGTTGATAAAAGGCGTAGACCAGTTTCCTCAATCTTTGCTTTACATAGATAATATGAGGAGACCATGTCATCCTTTGATCAATGATCACCCCAAGGTACTTGTATTGGTCCACACGATCGACTGTGTCACATCCGCAGGTATTAGACCACAGATCGCCACATGAATGAAGATAGAGTTTTCTAGGGCCAGGGTCACGAGTTCGAGATAAGAAAACTGGCATGCACTTGGTTTTTGATACATTCAATGTCAATGTGTTATGATCCAGCCAATTTTTTATTTTAAGTAAGTCAGATGCAGCTTGATGGTAGACATCATCCCACGTATTACCCGAGGACACTACCGCTGTGTCGTCAGCAAAAAGAAACAATTTACCATTGACTCTTAATTTAGTAATGTTATTGATATATATTAAAAAGAGAAGAGGGCCTAGGTTACTTCCTTGGACGACACCATAGTCAATGTTAGTGATATCACTATTTTCGCCATTGATAGTAACGAACTGTGATCGACCAGTCAAATAGCTGCGGAACCAGTCAAGTGATGGGTTGTCAACGCCTATCAACTGCAGTTTTGTGATTAATTTATGCCTATCAATAGAATCGAATGCTTTTGCCAAGTCTAAAAAGGTTACAAGCACACGTTTTTTATCATCAATTTTTTCATAAATATGTTTTGAGATATTAAATAAGGCATGGGTAGTGCTTACGTTAGCTCTGAACCCAAACTGTGCGTTGTCAATGATATTATTTTCCTCGAGGTATCTATACAACTGTTGCTTGACACATTTTTCAATTATCTTGGATACCGCACTAAGTAAAGAAATAGGTCTGAAATTTGATATCACATTCTTTGGGCCTGATTTATAGATCGGGATTACTTTGGCGATTTTGTAAGGTTTTGGAAAAGTATTAGTTGATATACTTAAATTTACAATGTGAAATAAGGGTTGGTGTAAGACGTCTAGATTATGCTTTATCAGTTTAGAGGAAATGTCATCATACCCAGGTGCCGAGTTTCCTCTGATTTTGGTGACCACGTCTAGTAAATCTTGATGGGTAATTGGTTGCAGTGAGAACTGGGAGTTCACAGCAAAATCAGCATCCTCTATTTCGACATGACCAACAGGCTGCAAAGCCCCGGCTAGCTGGGATCCGACGGAAGCAAAGTATTTGTTAAATTTATCACAGATGGAGGGGACAGTGTCGCTGTGTGCGCCAAATGCGCCGACTGGAAATTTGCATTTGGGATCTGCGCGGCCCGCTACTTCGTTCACTATATTCCAAAATTTCTTTGGATCTCCTTGAGCGTCATTGATTTTATTTTTGTAAAAATCGTATTTTGCCTTTTTTAGTGTAGATTTTAATATGTTTCTGTATCTAACATAGCGCGCACGCAGTCTAGTATTAAAGGGGTGTTTATTGGTTAGTCTACTTAATTTGTACCCCTACTACAATCGGCTAGTAGGGATGCACGTTATGACCTTCTAGTCTATAAAAAGGTTTTCGATTATAACCACGCCTGTCTTAATTGTCGGGTGCATGCTGTACGTTCAAGCCAATTCCATTAGATTACATGAGGTCTTATGTCCACATGTTTGACGAACTAAGTCAATAGTGACTTATATAAATTATATTAATTACTTATTAACGATGTTATTAGCTATTTTTATATTTCCAAACAATAATTTTATGTACAGTACAAAACGGTTGAAAAATAAGAGTTTACTAGAAACATTCTTTACAATAAATACATATATTTCCCAAGAGAAGAATTCTATTTCAACAAGTCGATACAAGTTATTTCATTGAGTTTTAAACAAATTAAATGTTGACTCAGACTAATAAGATGAATTTCATAGGTCTTGTAAGTCAACATATTACACGTTTTTGTCCTTTCAAGTGGGAAATTTGTAATCAGTTGACATTTTGAATGTTCAAAACATTTTTTACAAACGATAAAATTATTTATTTAAAGCTTACATTATTTAAAGATTGTTTCATCAATTCCAAAAACCTAAAAACCATCTGTTCATATTTATACTAGAGGTCGTCCGGTAGTAAAAAAATTGACAGAAAATATGTAATGTACAGACTTCACGTCTTCAATTTGAGACCTCAATCATGAAAATCGGTCGGGTAGAGGAGCCAAGTTAACTCTTAAAAGAGAAACTAAATTTAACTGCCATAAGGAAAACACGGAGAGCAAATTTCGTTTACGTATAAGCCCAATGGGATTATAGATACATATATGCCGATGCTTGATCTGTGTGAGCAAACCTTCAATTTGAGACCTCAATCATGAAAATCGGTCGGGTAGAGGAGCTAAACGAACTCGGCAAAGAGAAACCAAACTCGACTCCCATAAGAAATACATGGAGAGCAAATTTCGTTTACGTATAAACCGAGTGATACTGTAGATAATTATACGCCGATGCTTGATGGCAAATCTGTGCGTGCATACCTTCAATTTGAAACCTGAATCATGAAAATCGGTCGGGTAGAAGAGCCAAATGAACTCGGAAAAGATAAACAAAATTTAACTCCCATAAGAAATACATGGGGAGCAAATTTCGTTTACGTATAAACCGAGTGATACTGTAGATAATTATATGCCAATGTTTGATGGCAAATCCGTGCGTGCATACCTTAAATTTGACAAACAAGGGCTATAAACTAAAACTATATCTTATTCATTGGTTGTACGAAGTTCATGTCGATCCCACCAAATTCTGACCAAATGTTGTGTTTAAGATAAATATCAAAACTCCATTGTAAAAAGGTGGGGACTATAAAATATGCAACATAATAATAAGACGAATTGATTTCAAAACATTATAAATTTGGATCGTACGTCTATTTATTAAATATAGCAAAGATGCTCAAAAATAAACAGCTTTACTCATAATTCTTCTTCCACTAATCACTACGAGTCGTGGTTATTTTTATTTTATACTATCTGTTGTACACGTGTTTTGCAAAAAGAAGAGGACACGAAATAGAAACATTTTGATCTTTACATCTGTTGTATAAAATAGTTACACATCTGCCAACCCTTTTTTGAAACAAAATTTAACCTTTATGACCTATATAGAAACGTTTGTGGCTTTTTTATCTGGTTAGTAGTGGAAACCGCCATTTTGGTTTTGATTAATTTAAATCTTGTGTAGGCTAATATGAGAAAAACCTAAGGGAGTATGTTTTATCAATGGAAAAACTTACCAAATTTTCAAATACCGGTAACATTTTCACATACATGATTTACCTTCATCTTCATTACTTACACATATTTTTTTCTTTTTTTGGCATTCTTAAATTTCAATCTTGATGTTTCAAAATTACTAATTAATTAATTTCAATGAACAATTTTGTTTTGTCAATTGTTCTTATTTAAATTAAATCACAAACCCTTCCATCTTCACTCACAATAAATCATAAGCAACACTAACATCAGCTGTTACAAACCTTAGAAATAATGTTGTGCCTTATCAATAGTCTTTTGAAATATTAAAGAAACGATCTATACTATAAAAGGTTGTAAATTATTAAATTAGCTCGTAAGTAGTAATGCAGTCAAACTATGGAAATAAAACTCTTTGAAAAATACTGCCATGCGTACTTTGACATTAAGGATATTGTAGAAATGACTAACAACTTGTGAGATAAATGTATTTTCTCTATAGCTCAATCGTTTACATAAGTTTATATTAATTTTTATTTTGGTAAAATATTTTCAGGTCAAAAATAATATAATAATTGAACTATGAAGTTTAAAATTGTCTAAAGTCTTTACGCTTCTATATAGGCCAACATAATGTAATGTATTGATGTAAAACATACTGTGGAATTTAGAAATTAAGTTATACAAATATTCACGTTGACTTATGTAGAAAAATAAATTTCGAGTGACTTTGAAAACCATTTCTTCTCTTTAGTTTACTTTTTCGATGGCATTTGCTGTTATTTAAGAATGTAAACATATGAAAGTCACCTTTTACAAGCACAGTATTTTAAATAGTTCTAGTTTCTTTTGAGGTTTCCTATGATGTTACTTTTCAACGTAATACAGGGTGATTGTAAATTAATCTTGTTACACTTTTCAAACTCTGTAAATGAAAAACTGTACAACCAGTCATCAGGGGGTGAGAATTAATTGAAAAAGTGGATTATAAGGTTTTGGTTGACATCACTTCAGTAAACATTGTTTAAGATTTTAAGTTAATTACACACTTTTACCTCTCTGAATCTCAAAACTTCATACTCTACGTTCAAATGTCAAACGTTTTAAGTAATACTGCTAGGGGTCAATTAGTTCTATAATTTACCGCTCAGTTATATTGCTGTCCGCCATTATTTTAAGCTGCAAGGAGCCTTCAAAAAGCAAAACGGGTTCTGTGTTTTAGGGTTTAGAGCAACTTCAATCAACGAATGGATGTGTGCTGTGTAGCCAGAGGGGGGCACATAGAGCATTAATAGTTTTGAGCCATAATCTTGTTAAATTTATTTATTAAATCACCTTCTCTTGTGTAAATTAATTTTTTAAGCCGCGAGTTTTTATAGATTTTAAATTGTGTAATTAATTTAAAACCGTAGTTAAAATATAATAATGTCTGTATATGCTAATTATGAAACTATGTTTACCAAGAAAGTGTCAAACAAAGCTTTAGAATCACCTCTTTCAATTAATTCTCATTCCTTGATTATAGGTTGTATGGTGTTCCATTTATAGAGGTTCAAAAGTGTATCATTTACAATCATCCTGTATTGTTTTTTTTAACATTGTGGGTCTAAGGAACATGTCGATCTTAGTCACTAACAAGACTACAAGATCCTGCCACTCATCCTACACTCATCTCCATTCCTACTTGGCTTAAAATACCTAAATTCGTATGGTCACCTTATCAGCATATATTATTCAAAGTATTAAGTATTAAAATGTAAAACATAACTAAACAAAACATTTTATATAGACATAACACGAAAATATATATATTAAGTTACTGTATTTAAAATAAATACAGTTTCGTTGTGTCCACCTGCGTTGTTTTGTCCTGTGAATAAATGTCACCGTTCTACAGCATTTTAAATGTTTATGTTTTTAATGAAAACTTCATGTGTCGACGTGTGTGTATGTATTGATGAGGACATCCGTCGGATTTATATGTTAATTTGACGTAGATTTAAAAATGGACCCTTTACCTGAAATTAATCAATATCATTGTACACATGCAAGGAAATTGCCTTCTAGTATATAATAAATATTTCAGATCAAAGCCAAGCCCGGCTTCATCAAATTATCCATGGAATGACGTGTGTTGTAAAACCAATTACATTATAGCCGTAACATAGTCAATCTATTATGTGCCATATAAACGACATTACTTTTATTTCGTTCCATAATGAATTTTATGATTTTTTAACTGGGATAAGAATGTTTCTAGAATATATCTATCAGCTCGAAATCTGATTTTATAATAAAAGTCAGTCTAGAATGGCACTTTTGATGAAAGATTAGAGGTTGAAATTTATGAACCTTAAAAAATCATCGGACTATAATTTTTTATATTGACGAATGATAGTTATTTTTTAAATTTAACAACTTTTGTATCAAAATGTTACAATTGCCTGCTTTTTATTAGTAGTTTATTGTATTTGTTATGTCGAGTCTTGAAAAAATACATTTTCAGTAACACCAATTATTACTCAACAACCACGTAGTCAACAATGCTAAAATGTGCATCAGCTGATCGGAAATAAACTAGAGGAAGCAGAACATTTAGGTTATTAACTACTAACAAATTGTATTTGTAATTTTAGTTGCGTTTTTTACTGAAATCTTGTATGAACAGATAATTTAATTGAATTTTTTATATTGATTGGTAAAAAAGGTTTATTTTTATTTTTTTAAGCTTGATCCTAATCATCAACTAATACATTCAATACTAATTAATGTATGCAAACCTTGCCATTCTATCAGAGGAAAACTCTACCATCGTTATGTACAAGTCGCATTTTTCTTATATTACATTTGTATTTAATAAAGTAATTGTCTTTGCGTCTATCTGTCTAGAACACTAAATGGTTGAAATGGACAATAAAAAACAAGTCGTATCAAAAATGCAATATGAAACTTACATTTATTATAATCATAAATCTGATACATCAGATAGTGAAAATAACACTTGTATATTTACATTCTTGTCAATAGTTGGAAATATCGATAGTATAATGTACATTAGGAAAAACCTTAGTAAACAAAATAATTGAGTCACTTAGGCCTACTGCTGCATGTTTGAATTAGCAACATTGAAAACAAGGTGGAAGTCGTTTTGAAAGGTTATCTTTACATGAAAAGAAATAAAATTTTCTAACATAGTTTGATTAAATAATGGTGCAACAAAACGAAGATTATAGTTGTTAGGCCTACATCACACCAGCAAAAAGTGTCTTTTCAACCCTCGCTCATTTTCGCTCGTGAAACATGCGCCTGGGTCGGAAAGAGTCTCTTTACATCTTAGCGATGCATATACTATAAAGGTTACGGGACCATAATGATTATCAAAACGACAGAATAATTTTAGGAATTTTTAGAACTAACGATATTTTAGTGTTAACTTTTAGCTACTCTGATTCGTTCGATCTTTTACACATTGACACATGGACGATTTAAAAAAATGACACAAGCAGATAATTTATCTCAAAAAGGATAAATATAAAGAAAATATTGAGTAAACATTTATTTTAATAACTCTTTACATCCAATACATAGATTAGTGCAAATGACTCTTGACATAAATCCATAGCTTGAATGTTAGCAAGTATAGCAATTCAAAGATAACCAAAACATTGAATCCGTTGAAAATGGCAACAATACCAATAGAATACGCCATGAACTGAGTCAGGCTGTTGGTACTCACTCGGATCTTGGAGTCGTAGAATTTAGTTTGTTTAAAGGAGAATTGATAAAATGATAAAATATTTGGAATTAAGGACAAATTAGTTTCCTCGAAATCATAAGACAAAGAGTTGCAATCTGGCAAACAACCACAGTCACACGTTGGAACATGGCAGTTATAGAAGCAAACATTTACAGAACTGTTGTGTCTAGGCAAGTTGAACGGGACACAGCCACAGTATGTGAGTGTACAGTTCGCTCTACATTCTGCCTCACAGTTCATCTGATTGTAATGTTTAAACATTGACAGCGGCTTCTCATGCGTAAAGTAACACCCTCTAACAGATGGATCATACTGCTCAAGGCCGCTCTCTGAAGTAACAATGTTGGGAATAATAGATATACTTCTGACGGTTATGTCTTGCACTGTGATATGCTTTCTAATGAAGAATGGGATTTCCAGTGGGTTATGGATGATAATGTAGCTTTGTAATTTGCCATTGGTTAGGCAGGACTCAGCACTTTCATTGGTTATTATGTAATTCCTTGCGCTACTGATTGTAATCCAATCTTTCTCAGTCATATATACTGGCGTCGTATTAATGTTCCCTCCGAACAGGGCCGGTTCTAGGAATTTTTCAGAGTTAAGCGAACACCCGAATCAGCGCCACTTAGAATTCCCCCCCCCCCCCCAAACCCATGAACATATAACTTAACCGTATTTGTGAATTTTTTCCCAATAATTTTGGGAAGAATTTTTTTTATAAGTTTAGGTAGAAGAAGTAACTTGCAATAAAAAGCTGTTTATTATTCGCAGAAATGGGACATTTATACACTTTTACTCATCATATAAAAACTATAGCAAAACCAAGGACACACTAAAAAAAACAGGCCGTAATGTAATGCTCGTCAAGCATGACGTCACGATAGAAGACGGCAATGACGTAATGTTTGCCGTTTGTGATCAGCTGCTTGTTTTAATCTTTCCTTGGCAAATAAATAAATAAATACCTACGTCATTGCCGTCTTCTATCGTGACTTCTTTGGGCTGACTGGACTCGTCACCAGGGGCCCATTTCATAATAAACTACATGTTACAAGTTACAACTTGTAACTTGTAATTTCCATTAGATTTGCATTGGGTGATCAGCTGATTTACTAATAATATTAGTTTGTACTTTATTATGAAATGGGCCCCAGATGATTTCTACAAAAGTCTACTCATTGATTTGGCTTTTTTTCTTCCTCTTCCAAATTTGCCTTACGCTTTCTATGATAAGTGCCAGACGGTTTCTTTTTTCTGCCATTGCTTTCATAGTTTCGGCTCGCAATATGTTTTACTCACTCATTCAGTTTATACTTTATTTTTTATTTAATGCGCAAATTATAAATTAAACTTAAAACACTCGTAATAATTCGCTTATCAACAATCATGAATCAAAACAATGCCAATACGATACCGATACGGTATAGGCCTACGCACGATTACTAGAAAAATACCGGTATGGATCATAAACAAATGACGTTTTTGGCCCGAAAATAAACATTATTTAACATTGCTTAAATGGAACTGCCAAAACATATGTTCAATGCTATTAGTATAGGATTCGGGCCAACAACGTCATTTGTTTATGTTTATGATCCATACCGGTATTTTTCTAGTAATCGTGGGCCTACGTATACAACTAAAAGAGTGCAATACAACGTAGTGCTCTGCTCTAGGATCAGAGGCAGAAAGGAGTGAAAGAAAGGGGAAGTTTCTTGTTGTGACAAGTGGCGCTGCGCGCTTGCTTAGGGCCCTTTCACACGAGGCCACTGGTGGCGGACACCCGTGTCCGCCACCAGTTACCGGCCGGGAAACTGCAGTGGATGGTACAGGCAACTTACAAGCCACTCTACTACAGCCACTGTACTGGTAGAAATGCTGTACATGCTGTCGAACAATGAACATCTCCTTCTTCTCGCGTTGATAATAAAGAAAATAAGGCAAAGACACAGGCGTACTATACCGAATAGCCGGTTACTTTTCAATTTCGCAAATTAGATCATCAGTGTCCACTTTGTTTTCTATTATTTTGTTTATTCTCTTCTTCTGTTGTTTTCCTTTGCCTTTTTCTTTTTCAGCAACGTTCTCTTTATTTTTCTTCTGATCACTCATTTTCACAAACAAACAATTCAACACGAAAACACTCAACAACTACAACCATAGTGCGTTTGTCTTTGCAGTCTGCACGTGAACTGCTCATCCATTGGTGGCGGCCACTGGTTGCTACGTGTGAAAGCTCCCATATAATTCAATGCCCTGCGACGAGTTGCCGCCACTGCAGTTGCCGGCGGTGGCCGACTAGCAGTTGCGCGAGAAGACACTGCTCGGCCACTGTGTAGTGGCGGGCAACTACAGTGGCTGTGTGTGAAAGGTCCCATTTAAAATAATGTTAAAGCTGTGGCGGGCAACCAGTGGCGGCCACCGGTGGCGGCCACCAGTGGCCTCGTGTGAAAGGGCCCTTATCTCGAGCATGAGTGATTCGTGAAATGAAACCCATATAGGTGCCGCGCTGGCGCTGACGCTGCCGACTGCCGAGCGTCAGCTCAGTTCAAATCGAAACTGCAAATGGCATTGAGTCCTTGAGTTGTAGTGCTGTACAAATATACAAAATTTTCAAGTGCTGTTGGTACAAACAGAATAAATGCCTTTATTGTGGTGCTTTGAATACTTGAACTCTGAGCAAAAATAAACAAAATTACGTTGTTCACGTAAAAAAATGTTTCGTTGGCGCCACGGCGCCACTTTTTCGTGGCGCCATATGCGGCCGCGTAGTTCGCGTATGGGTTAAACCGGCCCTGCCTCCGAAATATATCATATTGTCCAAAGTCAAGTGTTTTCCTAGGTAACCAAAATCAGGAGAAGAACCCCGTTCCATCGGGATAGAAGTAACAACATTTTCTCTGTAAATATCCTCGTGGTGGAGACCATTGATAGTAAAACACAAACCCAAACGCGAAATGAACTTTTGGCATTTGTTTCCATCGCATCCTCCAAACAGTTTTGTTAGAAAACCACTACTCCGTTTTTGGTATATGTTAACCTTATTAAGATCAATAACATCCCCAAGGTAGGAATATTGGTCATATCTAATTCTATCTATGTTTTGAATCACTCTTGTATTTACCCTAAACTTCGGACAAAACGCTGAAAAAACAGCAAGAGTCACTATCTCATCGAAGCTGCATTCTTCATTGCTTACACGATCATTGTTGTCACACAGGATACATTTACTCATTATCCCTGAGTAGTTGTAGTTGTTGTTAACAGTCGGTGGGTAGCAAACCGTTATCGCGGGAAATGGAATTTCGTTGACATAAGTTACGTTGGTCGAAAATACTTTTATAGCGGGTGAGCTTTGCCATGTGTCGTACTCTATCGTGATGAGAAACAAACTTGTTAATAAAGCAAGCATGTGAACAAACAACCCCAAGCAAGTGTGACACCAAGATTGGTTCTCCCCTACGAGAAACTTCATGCCTGGTAGACTCAATGACTGAATCAACTCTTGAAAGTATGTGTGCGGGGAATAGTGACCATCACGCAGGGAATGATCATCCTCATCAATTTGAACCGTTGTAGTTTGGTCAATCATTTCTGATTCGACTTGGCTTGTAGGTTCAAGTCCTGCAGTGTTTTGAGATAGCAGGAGTTTCAAGCTTGAAAACACTTGTTTCATGTCATCTTCTTGTTGAGTCATCCTTATCATTATCTCTTCATTAAATGTTTTTTGATCTTGGTTTACTTCGGATGTTGTTTCGATGTCCATCTTTTAAATTAGAGATATTTAACTACAAATTGATATATTGAATTTCAAATGAACTATAAACGTTGTTCCCTCGAACAAACTCTTCGTTCCAAGCAGATAACTCTTAACGTTGTGCAACTTGTGGGGATGCACAACATGACCTTCTAGTGTATAAATAAGGTTTTTGATTATAACCACGCCCGTTTAAATTGTCGGTGGTATGACGTGTATCGTCAAACCAATTCCATTACAACACACATTTCATTTCATGTATATTTTACGTTTCATGACTAGTTAAGTGCCTCTCATTATTTCAGCTATTGGGAGAAAACAAACATAGAACATATTTCTATATACAGTATTGTATAAGCAGTAATTCATTTAAGAGCTTTTTACTTTACACTACTGACTCCTTGAGTGAGTTTTATAAAGGTTGTTCAACATCTAGTCTAGTCAAGATATGAAAAAAACCCCTTAACCTTAAAAAAAATTGCTCTAAAAGGTTTTTTGATGGTTTTCATTTCCAAAAAGTATGTTAAATTACATACTAAAAGTCTAATAAAATCGGAGTCTCGGAAATTGGGTTTTTCCAATATGGCGTCCAAAAATTTGAAAAAAATAATAAACCTTACTATTTTCCCTGTACATTTTCTTCTGTACCTCCAATTTAGACCAAATTTGGTTCAAACCTTTGAATCTGTATTATCTATAAACTATTCATGATTTAAGATAAATAATATACAGTAAACGTGTTGTATGGGGTTGAAAAGAGGTAAAAATCTGTCTTAAGTTGTTAGTAGTAAATAACTTATTTCAATATTGGTCACTATAGGGAACAACATTTTTTATCCCTAGTCTGTGCTATACCCATGTTGTAAATCCTTAAAAAATATATGCAATTTAGTATTTTTAATCATTAAATTATCTTAAGTGGTGGTGGGATAATTATAAAAAAAACTATGTAATTTGTATGGGAATTCTGAAAATTACCATATCTTAATTGTTAATTGGTACGCTTGGATAACAATTCATCGTGGCCTGTATCGTCTCCACAGATACAAATACACACATATTTGTCATAAGTGAATTCTGTGTTGAGTCAAGTAATAGAATTTGTTTCAATACTTTTTTTACGATCATTCAATTCTTTTATTTTGTAATAGTTCACAAGTAGTTTATAAAAAAATTATATGTATAATGTTAACAGGTATATTTTGGTAATACTGTTGTTAATCAGCTGTTTTTAAACTCCACAGGATTCACTTCCGCTCGTTCAATTGTAGTTTAGTAATAAAACGCAAATAGTTAATTACAAAAATAATTACATGTATAATGTTTACAGGCTTATTTTGGCAATACTGCTGTTAATCAGATGTTTTTTTTTTTTTACTTAATATGATTCCAATCGTATTGTTGTTCATGTTTACAGTTATTTAGATCAAATTTAGTCGGTATTTACTCAGGGGAGGTATAGAAGAGGCTACGATGACAGCTGAGGGCTTCTTATTAGCTGAGGGAACACCATTACCGTAACAAAACGTTCAATAGCCATCGGCCTCGGTGGTCTATTGGTTAGCGTGCCGGGTTGATATACTGTAGGTCCCGGGTTCGAATCCTGCTCGTAGCATTAACTTTTTGTCCAAGATTTTTTTATTATCAGCAAGTTTGGTTGGTTAGGTTTGGTTATTACAGTTTAATTTTATTATTAAGTCATTATACAATTTTAATTAATTAATTTCTAGTTTTATTTAATAAAAAGAATTATTTTTCCGATTACTAAACTTTTGTTATATTATTTCTTTATCAGCAAGTTTGGTTAGTTCGGTTAGGTTATGATAGTTTAATTTTATAATTAAAAAATAGTAAAATTAATTTTGAGGCATTTATAATTTTATTTTATGAACAGAACTATTTTTGCGACTAGTAAACCTTCATTGCCAAAGTGCTCTCTACTACAGCGCTGTTCACGGAGGAATTTTGAACTAAATGCCTCATTTGTACCTCCCCTAAGTCAGACCCAATTTAGTCTAGTCAAGATATGAAAAAAACCCTTAACCTTAAAAAATTGCTTTAAAAGATTTTTTGATGCTTTACATTTCCAATAAGTATGTAAAATAATATACTAAAAGTCTAATAAAATCTGAGTCTACCTAGACACAAATCTTAAATATACACAAATCATAACACAAAAACTTTCTTCAGGGTTATATATTTTTAGGACAGTGTCACTAATGTAACCTGGTCATTCTAAAATAAAAATATTTTGTCTTATGGTCTGACAATCTATGGAGGAACGCCCAAAAAATTTTGATACAGTTCTGAAACTCTAAAAATGCGATAAGAATCATGCTATACTTAGACAAACGATAACTGTAAAAGATCAATTTTCAAAACTACACATTTTGACTGTCTGATCAATAAATATGTACTATAACTAGTGGCCTGTAGGGGCTATAGTCCCTAATTTAGACTACAATAAAAAACCATATATAAAAAGACAAATATTCGAAATATGTTTTTAAAATTATCAATTTTATGTTACTTAAAATTAACAGTGTTTCTTTTTTTATATCTTGGTTTCCTTCCGTTGGAGTCGTATATTAGATGCTTTTGATGTATCAATGAAATGCTATTGTAAAATAATTATTAAATCAATAACACAACATAACAAATGGCCCACACGGTTTGGCCTGAGCCCGGAGAACGACGAATCAGAGCTGAAATCATACTGCCAAACATTGCACATCTTTTCTAGTTTAAAATTGAAGATTTGTTTTGTAATCTTACGAATTCTGTTATAGTTTCCATTTTTAGAACAAAATGTATGTAAAGGTTAAAATTATTATTAATTATTATGAAGGCAACACCCCATTTCGCGGTAGTAAGTCAGAAATATATCTATGAATCTGTCCCTGAATTTTAAAACATAATTTGGAAATTAGAAAAAATGTCCATTCATTTGAAACTAGAAATAAAATTTATATAAATTTATCAATCTCAGCTTCTATGAAAAAACTAAAAAAAGGAAACCATCATGGAATCAAAATTTTTGAATCATTTTCCTACCAAATTAAAAAGTAAAATAAACCCAAATTATTTCATAAATCTAGTGAATCAACTGCTAAAAAAAGAAAAGAACTATTATTCATTTGAAGAGTTTTTTTTCAATTATTGTAAAAAAATAATGTTGAGATGCTCTGCTGGAAAAAAATAAACAATAAAAACGACTCGATGACCCAAAGTGCCACTCCAGAGATTCTTTTAAGATTTTTGTTCACTGCTAGATTTTTGTTGGCTGCAAGAATTTGCAATGCTCCTGCAACAAATTATGGGTTACCTTGTACTTGTGGAGCTTGTAGCTTGTGGACTTTACCAGCTTGGAGAACAATGTGACAGTTCGTAAAGTGATCATAACAGTGTACAACTTGATGAAAATTATGAATTATTATTTGTATAATGCTCTACTACTAACCACATGAAAGTGTGACTATATTATACTATTACTTATATTATAAATGTGTATGTGACAGTTTGTTTGTTTGAAGTTCAATCACGCATTAACTACTGGTCGGATTGGGCTGAAATGTGGCTTTATGATAGCTCAGATTCCCGATTAATACAAGCCTATTCTTATTTAAAAATCCTTTGGGCTAAACATTTATAGATATTTATTTAAGTAAATAAATATGTATGTTGAATTTAAGCAAGCTTGTGATTTTTATTTTAAGACCTATTATTGGATTTTACAAGCAAAAAATATTCATAAATTAAAATACCCCCGCCGCAGCAAACCTGCACCCTAAGCGGATTTCAATTTGCCTGATTGAATCTACACTAAAATATCACATTAAAATTATCACATTTATTCCCTATTTAAATAGCACTACTTTAACTAGTACTTCGGTTTGCTGCGACAGGGAGAGTAAAAGAGTGTTTTTAGTAAAATGTTTAATAGTTTAGTATAAAACAAATGCACTTTCCAAATTTGATAAAAATATATTCATATACAGGCTAACTACAACAAGTTTTCTTATTCTCCGTAAGAATAACATAGGAATTTTAAATTTAAATGTTTTTGGAATTTACTCCGTAACTAGGTATTAGGCCCATGACAACGCTTCAATGTACTAAATTGTGTTTTTTCTGAGCCCTAAAATGGTTTCGAAATAAATTGCAAAATTTTACGTTTTTAGGGTCAAAAATGGGGAAAATCAATTTTTACCCCATAAAACCCCCCCATAAACCCCTGTTCCCATGGTCCGATCATGCTAGTTCGTGAACTCGTTCAAATAAATGTAGGTTTACATGTTTGTACCAAATTTCATCGAATTCGGATCATTTTTGCTTGAGTTATTGTGCTAACGGACACATTTGACAAAAATCTTGGACGCCATCTTGAATTTTGGACTTCCGAGACTCCGATTTCATAAGACTTTTTTCCTGGAAAATACATATAATTCTAAGTCAAAATAACCAATAAAACAATTTAAAGCAATTTTTTTAGGGTTCTCGTACGGATTTACTCGACTAATCATTCTTTTAAATCTGAAATGCTTTGTTTAGTTGGGTTTTAAAAATAAGTCAATTGTTATTCTTTTCAAAATTGATAAAACACTCTTTATTAATTCGTATCTAATTGGGAATACTGATATTTTTCCTAAGTTAATTGAAATGATGCAATTATTTTGTCGGTATCTTGTAAACATTTATATGTGTGATTCTTTTTCAGGGCACTATCTGTAGAGTTATTGAAATTATCATTGTTAATATTATATACATATAAGCAAAATTATGAATTGGGGTAGAATATTTAAACATAAAGTTTACACACATATTATTACCATATTATAACATTTGAACATATATCCTTAAAACGTGGATTTTAACGAATAATGATGTATCTTTGAATTCACTTGAATAACGAGGGACATCACTCCATCTCGGACTAACATATTCAAATGTTGAAAGATCAACAGAGAGGGAAATTCCGAGACGATATTCTAACTACAACGCTGGAGGAATTTCAAGCTTGTATTTACACAGTTAGTTGAGAGTTGAAATTACCATTTCCAATGTTATTTAGATGTACTGAAATGTAGAGGTGAATTTAAATTATCAATAGTTTGAGGGAAAAGTTAAAATTAAATATGTAAAATAAATGTTATATTATTCCAAGAATGAATATATGAATGATTATTTTGGTATTAAATATATTATCCAAACTATGGTTTTTACTAAATATATTTTTGGGTTGAAAAAAGTAACTCTGAATCAGAAGACATAACGTTTATTGCATATTGATCGTCAGGGCGAAGTCGATAAAGATTTCAATTAATGAAAAAAATCAGTTGTTAAAATTTTCAAATATGTGTTGTAGCTAAAACTGATTACTCTAGACTAGATCACCTTAATACCTACTAATATAATAGAGAAATTGCACAATGCATTCGTATAAATCTTTGTAAACACTAAGTGTGCAAAATGAATTTCATGTATTAAAAACGTCAATATATTTAGTTTTTCCAAAGAAAACTTATACTCCAACAAATATACTAACGACAGAAGTCTCTAAAGAAAATCGGCTCAGAATGGGAATATAGTGGTCCGCCATTGATTTTTTCAATAGAATATAATTCAATCAGTAAATCCTTTTACTATTGACTGTATTAATACTTTTTTTAGGCCACCTATTAAAAGCCAAAGACTGTTGTGATGAAAAAATACAAATTTAATTGATAATAAATAGTTTAAAAAATAATGATTAACTATTGTTTAATTGCTTATAATGTAAATGAGGAATTAAATAATACGATTATTTTATTGGGGTTGACTTTAAAATGGACGATTGGATTAAATGACGTTTACATGAATAATCTTTTTAATAAACTCTCTAGTTCTATAATCGCAGTATACAAGGAAATAAACTGATGATTCCTCTCCATAGGTCAAACAATTATCATATATACGCACAAACAATACTATAATTTGACAAAAAATAAGTTTCAATAGTTTTCTATGAGATTAGATTATGGATAAAAATCACTAGTGGAAACCCGTCGAAATCGACGGTTAATCTTGAGGTTTTATGTAAATTCAGCTAACTGCGTTGGATAGAGTGAAGTCATTAAAATCTTAGTTATATGAAGAGAGGATAAGCAATAAAAAGTATGACGATTGTGTTCCATAAAAAACGTGATTGATGAATTCGTTTAACACAATATTTCCAACCTTTCTTTTTATCGGCTTTAGGTTGCCCAAAAGGTTTTTTAGGAGTCTTATAATTGTTTGTTCATGAGTTTGTTTCATACCAAAGCCACTTTCACTATATGGGAGAATGAGTTCATATAATTAGTCTATCATGTTACGGAAAGAGTCAATATTTATTACTAACCACTAATTCCATCTGCTTTAGGAAAATCATTCAGATTATATCCGGATTTATAAGTAAATCTTCATCTTTTTTTTGATAAAAATATCTGATTCTCCAGAAAGCAGTAACATTCTTACTCCGATCTCAGCAATTTTAAATCCTTCTCTTGCCACATCGACCCATGTATTTAATCATCCTGTTCTTACTTGATAATTCATTAACTTATGGGGTAGTTTTGCCTTGGCCATATAGATCACATAAAGCTGTGCATGTATTTCGTGGATTGGAATGAACCATAATTGTAGGAAATTTTATCACAAATCTTGAACATCAACTATAGCTGTCAAAGCTTTAGCAGGAGTTCAGAGGCTTGCTCTTATAATGATAACTGGGGCAGTAAGCAGCTGTCCTGGAGCGGCACTTGACTGTCTGCTTGAAATGCTACCTATTGACATTTATATTAAGGTGGTAGCAAGTAAAACAGCCCAACGCCTTAGATGCGAAAACTTATGGATAGCCTCAGGAAACAATAAAGGGCACTCCAAAATTGTTCAGGTGGTACATAATGATGAGTTGGACTTACCTTCAGATCACATGTCCAAAATATATTCCTTTGGAAAGCCTTTCAAAGTACTAATACCAGATAGGAAGGATTGGTCAGGCGGAAAAGGACCCATACCCACAGGTGACTTAGAATGCTATACTGATGGTTCTAAGATCAAAAATGGGGACACTGGAGCAGGTGTGCATTGGATGAATGGAGGCACTGGCATTTGTCTTCCAATGGGGGTGTACCCAACTGTCATTCAAGCGGAGGTCACTGCCATTCTAGTTTGTGCTCAAGAACATCTTAACAAAGATATCAGAGACAAAACAATCGATATCTATACTGATAGTCAAGCGACCTTAAAAGCATTAAACTCTTACGAATTCAACTCCAGGCTCGTGTGGGATTGTCTTGCTTCTGTGTCTGAGTTGGGTAGGAGAAATGACCTCACGCTTTGCTGGGTGCCAGGACACTCAGGCATTAAAGGAAATGAAGCTGCAGATAGATTGGCAAATACTGCCTCTGCGACATCATTGTTAGGCCCACATCCCTTCTGTGGCATCTCACGAAACAGTGTATGTTCTGCGATTGCGTCATGGGCCAAGGAAAAGCATCGCAAACGCTGGGTCGATGTTCCCCTTCTTAGGGTCAGCAAGCTTACTCTGTTTAGGCCTTCCAAAAAGGTTGCCTGTGACCTCTTGAGACTAGACAGACGAAGAATTAAATTAATTGTCGAACTGATAACTGGTCATGGAAGATTCAGGAAACATCTACAACGGATGGGCTTATATGATGGTGAACCGATCTGTAGGTACTGTGATAGGTCAGAAGAGACAGCTGATCACTTACTCTTTGATTGTAACGAGCTCTCTGACGCTAGATCGATAACACTTGGAAATATGGCTAGAGGTAGATATCTTCCTGAGGATGAACTAATTGGGAAGCTACAGGCATTCATTGGGCGCCTCAACTTGTAGGTCAACAAGAAAGCGCTACATAGGTCATCTTCGCTACATCTTGACGTTCTGCGCAGACGTCGTGCGCCGCTGCCAACTGTCGGGCGTCCGCCGCAGTAAATGTCCGCTTGTCACTAACCGCTGTTTGACGACCGACTGGCGCTGCCTACCTAGCCGCTGCGAAGGATTTATGTTGCGCCTTCAACTTCTGTGCTGCAACTTCATCACCTGACTGTACTGCAGGCTTGCATTTACTTTCATGAAGGGGTTTGACAATTCGTCACCTGACGAATATACACAGTGACCCTTATACATCATTTTAAGTAGTATATGTGTTGTAAAAATGGTGGTGACACGTGGTATGTCGAGCACTACTGCAAATATAATCGAAGAAACATTCGCCAGTTCAGGTAACATTGACTTGGAAACAGAGATGCTGGTCTCTAATCTCTGCCTGGACTTAAAAAAGTTAGAAGCTAATCACCAAGATATTATTTTGACTGATATACAATTAGGTATATGTAAATTGCTACAGCGTTTGGACGATGCGCTAACTTCAGATAATAACTCTAGATCAGTGATCAAAGACCTCCAATGTGATATATTAACTCTTGAATCCCGGCTTGATCGTGAAAAACAACAACGACAATGCGATCTAAATGCTTCCTTCAATGAACTGGATGTCATCCGCGAAGAAAAAGACAATGCTTTAAAAGAAAAATGTCTCATGTCCTCTAGTCTAATTAGTGTTAAGTCTAAGCTAGATAACATTACTGATGAATATGTGCACTTGAAGTCTGTTATTGAACTAAATAATAAAACTATTGCTAAGCTTAACTTAGACTTGGAAACTAGCAGACTTCAAAATTTAGAATTGACTGATCTTGCCACAAAACTAAAATCCTCAGTTAAAAAAGCAGAGGAGAATTCCTGGCTTAAAAGTAGATGGGTTGAGGATGCTATTCTTGATGACTATTTTCAGTCCTTTAGTGAGAATGATGCATCTTCCAGAGTGTTGTTTATGGGTCCCTCTGTGACACAAGTAGTAAAACATGGAGCTACTAACGATGTATCAAATCTTCTAGCTGACTTAAGGTTCCATCAAGTAAACTATGCTTTTTTATGTATTAGTAATAACTTAGCTACTCTTCAGGACGACACTGGTACGCACTGGAGTCTATTGTATGTCGATATATCCCGCCAGTTAGTATACCATCTTGACTCTCTCCCAGTTACAAATTCACTTGCTGCAAAACATGTAGCTTCTAAACTGGGATTTAAAGATAGCTGTTTCCATGAGTTGAGTTGTACTCAGCAAAAAAATCACTACGAATGTGGTCTAAATGTTCTGGTAAATACCAAGTTCATTTACGAGGGTTTTTGCAAAAACCTGACTTTAGGGAAAGAGTTTTCATTTGTTGACTGGTATAAAGGTTTCAACGAGGTATCTTGTAATATTTTAGCTAATGACGATCCCTCGTCATCTGAGTCCCAAGCAAGTGTGTCTAAAGTACTCCCTCTTGTCAAAACTGTAGAACCAACCATTGGAAATATTAGCAATAGTGTTAATGGTGTTAATGAGACTATCTCAGACAGTGTCAATTGTATTGAGACATCAATGAATGTCCCTGAAAAATGGAAAAAGGTAATAAGAAAAAACAGGAAACAAAGT
The DNA here is from genome assembly GCF_028750875.1 of Macrosteles quadrilineatus. Taxonomy (NCBI): domain Eukaryota; kingdom Metazoa; phylum Arthropoda; class Insecta; order Hemiptera; family Cicadellidae; genus Macrosteles; species Macrosteles quadrilineatus. The sequence goes on from NW_026542594.1 coordinate 190,085,338, forward strand.
AAATTCAATGTTAAAATGTCTTCTCACAAGCAAACCGTTGTCAACTGTACTAATCGGTTTAAAGTTCTTGAGAGGGAAAATAATAATGTAAATGTATTAAAACCTCTCCACCCCCTCCACAAACCTATCTCAAAATCTAAGAAAAAACAACAAAAGGTGAGCAAGTCAAAAAAACAAAAAATAATAAATACTTTTGTAGTAGAGCCTAGTACCTCTCTCCCGAGCCCTAGACCTGAGCCTGATAATCCTTCTCACGAGACCTTACCTCACCTGAAAATATATAGTGATAGTCACGGTAGGGGTCTCTCTTGGATCTTAGGGGAGAAGTTAAAAAGTAGGTTTAATGTGTCTGGTACTGTTAACGCTAATGGTAATATGGAACAGGTACTAGCTGGTATCAATAAAGACAGACGTCTAGGTAGTGGAAATGTAATTGTTATTATAGCTGGTACCAACAATTTTGATGTGACTGGACGCTGTAACAGTTTTTTGCCGGAGCTAGATTCTTTCTTAAAAATTGTGTCAAATCCTAGGATTATTCTTGTTGGCCTACCACCTAGACATGACTCTCCTTCCATGAACCCTGTTGTGGACAGAGTAAATAATGACCTCTTATCCCTATCAAATCGTCACCAACATGTCTCCTTTGTATCATTGCAGTCTCTATCCCGCCACCAGTTCACCAAACATGGGTTACACCTCAACATGAGAGGAAAAGTAGCCCTAGCCGAACTAATAGCTGCTTCCTTAACCACTCCACCTGGAGTACGTTCCCCAATCACCTGCCCCCCTCCTGCTACCCGTACCTTTAAGTCACAGAAAACCCCTTCCGACACAATCCCTACTAATAATCGAGTCAGTTCTTTCCAAGCCCATAGATCATCTACCAAACGTGTTTTTGTCAATAAACATTTTTTAGGAGAAGCCCAAAAACCACCCGAAATCCCCTGGGCAATCTATCTCGGAGGAGGGTGGGGTCCGCGCACACAAGCCTCAAGTTCCTGCATCAAAATATAAGAGGATTGTTAAGCAAAATAAACGAGTTGGAGATATTTGTTGACGATGAATGTCCAGACTTTATCTGTCTAACCGAACACTTTTTAAAAGCAGAAGAAGCTGAAAACTCCGCAATCAACGAATACATGTGCATAACATCTTTCTGCAGATCAGGAATGAAAGGCGGGGGAGCCGGCATATGGGCCAAACCCGGAGTTGACTGCAAACCTCTTGATTGTGATGAGTTCTCAAAAGAGGGTATTTGTGAGATTGCTTCTGTTTCAATAACTATAGATGATGATGAGACAATTTTGCTGTTGGCTGTATATAGACCCCCTTCAAACATGCATGCAGAGTTTTTCGATATTATAACTGACTGTATCAATAAATATTATAATCGGCACAAAACAATTGTTGTTATGGGTGACATTAACATAAACCTTGCTTGTGACACACTTATTGCTCAACAGCTTACGTCAAACCTGGCCTCATTTGATCTTCATAATATTATAACAACTTACACTAGAGAAGTCAATGGGTCTCGTAGTCTCATAGACCATGTGTATACAAACAAGAGTAACGTCAAGGGCTTTGTCACAGCCTCAGGCCTATCTGATCACAGCGCTCAAACTGCAATTTTGCAATTCAATACCACTCCATTAGCTCCGAAAACCTTTTTAAAGTATGAAAGATTGTTTTCTAATTCTAACATGGACTTATTCTCATATCTTATCTCAAAAGAAAACTGGGATGAAGTTTATGATGCAGCAGATTTGCAATCCAAGTTTGACACATTTTTAAGCAAAATTAAATATTTATTCGAAAAATCATTCCCCATGAAGTACAAAAAAATCAATAAAAATACAACTACAAAAAAGATAAAGTCACCTGAGGTTACGAAGTTTAAGGAACAGCTGTTTGCCCTATATAACAAAACAAAAAATCTTGATTCGTCCCACTACTTGGTTCACCATTACAAAAAGTTAAAAAATCAGTATAGACGTTTAATAAGACAAATAAAGTCAGAGGACACTTTAAAGAGAATTGAGGGTTCAGACAATAAAGCAAAAACTATATGGAACATAATAAATCATAGACGACCATCTACCAAAACAAATCCCACAGAAATAATTCTCAAAAATGATAGTGGCGAAGTCATCAGAGACCCCAAATGCATTTCCAATCAGCTTAACAACTTCTTTTCAGATACGGGTAAATACTTAAGACATACTTCATCCAATAATACAGATATTAATAAAAGAGCTGTTGGTTCACTCTTTTTACGTCCAACTAGCGAAAAGGAAATTTTAAGTGTCATTAAAAGTCTAAAAAATAAAAAGTCTTCAGGGGCTGATGAAATATCTCCGTATTTACTTAAAAAGATTGCACCATATCTGATAAAACCCCTATGTCATTTAATTAACACTTCATTCTCTAGTGGATCGTTTCCCCAAGCGCTGAAGGTGTCAGTGGTCAGGCCTATATTCAAAAAAGGAGATCCAACGCTTTGCAATAGCTATAGGCCCATATCAGTAGTGTCTGTGTTTTCAAAGATATTTGAAAAAATCATGGTGATAAGGCTGTGGGATTTTTTCAGGACAAATAATATCATATCCGAAAACCAGCATGGATTTACAAAGGGCAAATCTACCACTTCAGCGATGTTTAAATTAATAAACAAGGTGGTTTGTGAATTAGATGCTGCAAACTATTCTGCTGGTTTATTTTTTGACTTAAGCAAAGCCTTTGACATGGTGGACCATAACTTATTGCTGAAAAGATTGAGCAATGTGGGCGTGAGAGGATTGGCTTTGGATTGGGTCAGGTCATTTCTTTGTGACAGGAGTCAATATGTAGAGATAAGGGCACTAGATGAGGCTGGGTGTGTTAGATCCTACCCTTCTGCTGAGAATTCTGTTGCAAGGGGGGTTCCTCAAGGCTCCGTCCTGGGACCAGTCCTTTTTCTAATTTTTATTAACAACCTTTCTTCCTGCACAACATCCTCAAATCTATCATTGTTCGCCGACGACACCTCTCTTTCGATTTCTAGCTCTGATTTTCTCAATTTAGAACAAATTAGTTTTTTGGAAGCAAACAGTATAATCCAATGGTTTGACGACAGCTCATTGAAAATTAACACAGAAAAAACACAACTCATTAACTTCCGCTTATCAAATCGCTCAAATGGATTCAGTCTCCTTCTCGACGAAACCGAAGTTCATCCAACACCAAATGTCAAGTTTCTTGGATTGATCTTGGACGAGAGACTTAGTTTTCATGGCCATATGAAACATATTGCAAAGAAACTTAGCTCTGGTATTTTCGTGTTGCGTAACCTCAAGAACAATGAAAATCTGGAGGTACTGCTGACTGCATACTATGGGCTCATTTATCCCCACTTAGCATACGCCGTTCCTATTTGGGGATGTGAGTGCCAGCAGACCAACATTTTGTTTAAACTTCAAAAAATGGCTATGAGGACTATTTTCTCTTTGCAGAAGCGTAAATCATGCCGTAAATATTTTGCTCATTCAAAAATTTTGACATTTCCATCCATTTATATTCTTGAATCCTTAACATTTGTAAAACAAGAACTTGCTCAATTTAACGTTTCTGTCAAAAACCACTACACTTTGCGAAACTCACACACATTACCAATACCTAAACATTCTACGACATTTTTCAAAAGACACTTACAGTACAATGGAATAAAACTTTTCAATTCTCTTCCACTTTCTCTTAAGCTAGAACCAAACCTTCCAAAATTTAAAAAACGATTAAAATCTCTTTTGATAAATTTTACCTCTTACAGCGTCCAGGAATTCATAAATCATATCAGCTCTAGGAATGCCATTGTAAATGTTGATTTATAAGTCTTTGATGCAATTTGTAGTATAATGTAAGCCATTTTGTAAATACTTGTATATATTGTAGATCTATGTAAGGCATCTTTTAAAAATAATGTGACTTAGCTAATGCAACTCGTTTTGTTAAAATTTTGGCTAAATAAATGATTTGATTTGATTTGATTTGAAAGCAATTAAGTATCTGGGGTGCGCAATAATTCGATTTCGGATGAAGTGCTTTAAGGTCTGGACCTGCCCCTGTCAGATAAGATAAGATAATAGTTGAAATGGACAATAAAAAACAAGTCGTATCAAAAATGCAATATAAAACTTACATTTATTATAATCATAAATCTGATACATCAGTTAGTGAAAATAACACTTGTATATTTACATTCTTGTCAACAGTTGGAAATATCGATAGTATAATGTACATTAGGAAAAACCTTAATAAACAAAATAATTGAGTCACTTATGCCTACTGCTGCATGTTTGCATTAGCAACTTTGAAAACAAGTTGGAAGTCGTTTTGAAAGGTTATCTTTACATGAAAAGGAATAAAATTTTTTAACATAGTTTGCTTAAATAATGGTGCAATAAAACGAAAATTATAGTTAGTAGGCCTACATCACACCGGCGAAATGTGTCTTTTCAACCCTCGCTCGTTTTCGCTCGTGAAACATGCGCTTGGGTCAGAAAGAGTCTCTTTACATCTTAGCGATGGTATATACTATAAAGGGTATGAGACCATAATGATCAATCAATATCAAAATGACAGAATAATTTTAGAAACGACATTTTAGTGTTAACTTTTAGCTACTCTGATTCGTTAAATTTTTTACACATCGACACATGGACGATTAAAAAAAAGATTCAAGCAGATCATTTATCTCAAAAAGGATAAATAAAATGAAAATATTGAGGTAACATTTATTTGAATAACTCTTTACATCCACATATATTAGTGCAAATAGCCCTTGACATAACTCCATAGCTTGAATGTAAGCAAGTATAGCAATTCAAAGACAACTAAGACATTGAAACCGTTGAAAACTGCAACAATACCAATAGCATACGCCATGAACTGAGTCAGGCTGTTGGTACTCACTCGGATCTTGGAGTCGTAGAATTTAGTTCGCTTGAATCGGAAATATAAATTTGGTAAATCAGATGGGTTTTCTTCCAAAAAATCCTCTTCGAAATCATAAGTCAAAGAGTTGCAATCTGGCAAACAACCGCAGTCACACATCAATTGAAGGCATTTCTTCAAGCAAATATTTACAGAAGTGTTGTGTCTAGGCAAGTAATGTGGGACACAGTTACAGTGGGATGAGAGTGTACAGTTCGCAAGACATTCTGCCTCACATTTCATCTGACTGTAATGTTTAAACATTGACAGCGACTTCTCATGCGTAAAGTAACACCCTCTAACAGATGGATCATACTGCTCAAGGCCGCTCTCTGAAGTAACAATGTTGGGAATAATAGTTATACTTTTGGAGGTTATATCTTTCACTGTAATATGGTTTCTAATGGTGAAGGGGATTTCCAGTGGGTTGTGGATGATAATGTAGCTTTGTGTTTTGCCATTAGTTAGACAGGTCTCAGAACCTTCATTGGTTATTATGTAATTCCTTGCGCTAATAATTGAAATCCAATCATGCTCAGTCATATATACTGGCGTCGTATTAATGTTCCCTCCAAAATATATCATATTGTCTAAATTCACGTCTTTTCCTAGGTAATCAAAACCAGGTGAAGAATACCGTTTCATCGGGACGGAAGTAACAACATTATCCTTATAAATATCCTCGTGGTGGAGACCATTAATAGTAAAACACAAACCCAAGGGTGATAACCACTTTTGGCATTCGTTTTTGTCGCATCCTAACTTTGCAAATCCAGCACCATAATAAAATATGTCAACATCATGGAGTTCAAAAATATGTCTGAAGTGGGTTGAAAAATGTTCGTGTCTAATAGACCATCCCATCCACAATTTCTTATTTGCCACAACCTTCGGACAAATCATAAAAGAAACAGCTAGAGTCACCATCTCATCGAAGCTACATTTTTCATTGAAATCACATTCATCATTGTTGTCACAAAGTAAACATTTTCCTAGAATCCCTGAGTAGTTGTAGTTTTTGTTAACAGTTGGTGGGTAGCAAACGGTTATCGCGGGAAATGGAACTTCGTTGACATAAGTTACGTTGGTCGAAAATACTTTTAAAGCGGGCGAGCTTTGCCAATTGTCGTACTCCATCTTGATTAGAGACAAACTTGTTAATAAAGCAAGCATGTGAACAATCAACCACAAGCAAATGTGACACCAAGACTGGTTCTTCCCTACGAGAAACTTCATGCCTGGTAGACTCAATGACTGAACCAACTCTTGAAAGTACAAGTGCGGGGAATATTTACCATCAGGCAGTGAATGATCAAACTCATCAATATGAACCCATGTAGTTTGGTTAATCATGTCCGATTCAACCTGGCTTGTAGGGTCGAGTCCTGCAGTGTTTTGAGATGGCAGGGGTTCCAATCTTGACAAAACCTTTTTCATGTCATCTTCTTGTTGATTCATCCTTATCATTATCTCTTCATTAAATGTTCTTTGCTCTTGGTTTACTTCGGATGTTGTTTTGGTGTCAATCTTAAGAAACGTAGAGATATGTCCTATTTTGTCTATATACAAGTGCAGGGAATAGTTACCATCACGCAGTGAATGATCATTCTCATCAATATTAACCGTTGTAGTTTGGTCAATGATTTCCAATTTGACTTGGCTTGTAGATTCAAGTCCTGCAGTGTTTTGAGACGGCAGGGGTTCCAATCTTGACAAAATATCTTTTATATCATCTTCTTGTTGAATCAACCTTTTCATTATTTCTTCAATTACATTTTGTTGATCTTTGTTTACTTCAGGTGTAGTTGGGATGTCCATCTTAAAAAACGTAGAAATTTGTCTTGTTTTGTCTATATAAAAAATACCTTTATTGGATCTTAAATGAAATACTAACGTCGTTTCCTCGAACAAACTCGTCTTTATTAACAGAAAGTTTGTTACATTATGCTGGTACTCTGCACAATATGACCTTCTAGACTGTAATAAGGCTTTTAATTACAGCCACGCCTATTTAAATTAATGGTATGACGTGTATGGACAAACCTATTATATTTCCACCAATTGCACTGCATTTCATCCACACCCTTGAATAACTAAGTTAATCGTGACCAAAATAAATTGCATTAAATATTTTAGATTAATTTGATATTATTAACAATGTATATGAATTCTAACTATTGTGAATAATATGTTAAGTGTTTGGAAATAAGAATTTACTAGACACGTCCTTCACACTTATAGGCTAACAAAGGTATTTGACGTTGAAAGTGATTGCAAAACCAAAGGTGGAAACGGAAATACGTTTTTAAGATTTCGCAACAAATCGTTTTCACACTTCATCATAAAAAGTATTAGGCTATAAAGGTTATGGTTTCCCAAGAAGAGAATACTTTAGTACTTTTTTATAAGATTTTGACCATAATATATAGTCTAAGGTGATTGGTGGAGGGAGGGTTGTGTTTAATTAGTGTTTCACAACCTTGAACGTGAGATACATTCAACAATCCCGTACACTCTGTGGTGAAGGTTGATTATCCTTATGCAAGTAAATTGATTTATTGAAGCATTTCGTTTTTGAAAAAGCAATACCAGGATAGGACAGGTCTAACAATAATAATAACAATAACAATACTTGCCTAGACACAACAGTTCTGTAAATGTTTGCTTCTATAACTGCCATGTTCCAACGTGTGACTGTGGTTGTTTGCCAGATTGCAACTCTTTGTCTTATGATTTCGAGGAAACTAATTTGTCCTTAATTCCAAATATTTTATCATTTTATCAATTCTCCTTTAAACAAACTAAATTCTACGACTCCAAGATCCGAGTGAGTACCAACAGCCTGACTCAGTTCATGGCGTATTCTATTGGTATTGTTGCCATTTTCAACGGATTCAATGTTTTGGTTATCTTTGAATTGCTATACTTGCTTACATTCAAGCTATGGAGTTATGTCAAGGGTCATTTGCACAAATCTATGTATTGGATGTAAAGAGTTATTAAAATAAATGTTAACTCAATATTTTCTTTATATTTAACCTTTTTGAGATAAATTATCTGCTTGTGTCATTTTTTTAAATCGTCCATGTGTCAATGTGTAGCCTAAGAAATCGAACGAATCAGAGTAGCTAAAAGTTAACACTAAAATATCGTTAGTTCTAAAAATTCCTAAAATTCTTCTGTCGTTTTGATATTGATTAATAATTATGGTCCCATACACTTTATAGTATATGCATCGCTAAGATGTAAAGAGACTCTTTCCGACCCGAGCGCATGTTTCACGAGCGAAAATGAGCGAGGGTTGAAAAGACACTTTTCGCTGGTGTGATCTAGGCCTAACAACTATAATTTTCGTTTTATTGCACCATTATTTAAGCAAACTATGTTAGAAAATTTTATTCCTTTTCATGTAAAGATAACCTTTCAAAACGACTTCCAGCTTGTTTTCAATGTTGCTAATGCAAACATGCAGCAGAAGGCCTAAGTGACTCAATCATTTTGTTTATTAAGGTTTTTCCTAATGTACATTATATTATCGATATTTCCAACTATTGACAAGAATGTAAATATACAAGTGTTATTTTCACTAACTGATGTATCAGATTTATGATTACTAGTGTACCTGTTGCTCGAATTAGAGCAATTGCATTACAGACGACTCAAAGATTATGGAAATACTCACAATCTACACAACAGTTAGATATAATCAAAATCTTTTGTAAATATCTTGTTTGTTTTTTTTTTATCTTGTTTATCTTGTTTTATCTTGTTTTTTTAGTGTTTTCTACAAATTTTTCCCTCTCATAGTCGCATTAGGTTGTCTATGATAACGATTATAAATGAAAAAAAAACATGATTTCTATTTCTTCTACTTGGTTGTGTTCTATGACTTTTTCCATGTTTCCATTGTTTGCAAATCGGTTATGTCAATGATTGCTCAAGAAATGTAGAACAGTGTTAATTCAGTTTTATTTGTAGCCTATGTCAAATTGTCCAGGATTTCCCACTCTTTTCCATTCTATACACCAACCCAAGTTTCGTCTACAGATGCAATATGCCAACGAATATTACCTACGTACAATCTCCAAGAAGTGGTAAAAAAGGCAGAAACCAACCCATACAATAGATATAAGTTAACTCCAAAAGAAAAGAGTTGCTGTGATAATAGGATTTTCCACTGATTTGGTAATGGAATATTATATTGCAAAACATGACACGATGCAGAAGAAAATCCATTTTAAAATCAGAAAAACTAAATTTAAAATACTGTACTTCATTTTGACAAATTCAAATTCAATTGATGTCAATCTTATTAATTTAAATTAAATCACAAATCCTTCCATCTTCACTCACAATAAATCATTACCAACACTAACATCAGCTGTTACAAACATTAGAAATAATGTTGTGCCTTATCAATAGTCTTTTGAAATATTAAAGAAACGATCTATACCATAAAAGGTTGTAAATTATTAAATTAGCTCGTAAGTAGTAATGCCGTCAAACAATGGAAATAAAACTCTTTGAAAAATACTGCCATGCGTTCTTTGACATTAAGCATATTGTAGAAATGATTAACAACTTGTAAGATAAATGTTTTTTCTCTATAGCTCAAACGTTTACATGAGTTTATATTAATTTTTACTTTGCTAAGATATTTTCAGGTCAAAAATAATATAATAATTGAACTATGAAGTTTAAAATTGTCAAATGATATGGTCTTTACGCTTCTATATAGGCCAACATAATGTAATGTATTGATGTAAAACATACTGTGGAATTTAAAAATTAAGTTATACAAATATTCACGTTGACACATGAAGAAAAATAATTTTCGAGTGACTTTTAAAACCATTTCTTCTCTTTAGTTTACTTTTCCGATGGCATTTGCTGTTATTTAAGAATGTAAACATATGAAAGTCACCTTTTACAAGCACAGTATTTTAAATAGTTCTAGTTTCTTTTGAGGTTTCCTATAAAGTTACTTGTCAACTTAATACAGGGTGATTGTAAATTATTATTGTTACACTTTTCAAACTCTGTAAATGAAAAACTGTACAACCAATCATATCAGCGGGTGAGAATCAATTTAAAGAGGGGGATTCTAAGGTTTTTTGTTGACATCACTTCGGTAAACATAGTTTCACAATTCAGTCTCTACAGAAGATTTAAGATTTCAAGTTAATTACACACTATTACCTCTCTGAATCTCAAAACTTCATACACTACGTTTAAATGTCAAACGTTTTAAGTAATACTGCTAGGGGTCAATTAGTTCTATAATTTACCGCTCAGTTATACTGCTGTCCGCCATTATTTTAAGCTGCAAGGAGCCTTCAAAAAGCAAAAAGGGTTCTGTGTTTTAGGGTTTAGGGCAACTTCAATCAACGAATAGATGTGTGCTGTGTAGCCAGAGGGGGGCACATGGAGCATTAATAGTTTTGAGCCATAATCTTGTTAAATTTATTTATTAAATCACCTTCTCTTGTGTAAATTATTTTTTTAAACCGCGAGTTTTTATAGATTTTAAATTGTGTAATTAATTTAAAACCGTAGTTAAAATATAATAATGTCTGTATATGCTAATTATGAAACTATGTTTACCAAGAAAGTGTCAAACAAAGCTTTAGTGATTACCTCTTTCAATTAATTCTCATTCCTTGATTATAGGTTGTATGGTGTTCCATTTATAGAGGTTCAAAAGTGCATCATTTACAATCATCCTGTATTGTTTTTCTAACATTTTGGGTCTAAGGAACATGTCGATCTTAGTCACTAACAAGACTACAAGATCCCGCCACTCATCCTACACTCATCTCCATTCCTACTTGGCTTAAAATACCTACATACGTATGGTCACCTTATCAGCATATATTATTCAAAGTATTAAGTATTAAAATGTAAAACATAACTAAACATAACATTTTATATAGACATAACACGAAAATATATATATTAAGTTACTGTATTCAAAATAAATACAGTTTCGTCGTGTCCACCTGCGTTGTTTTGTCCTGTGAATAAATGTCACCGTTCTACAGCATTTTAAATGTTTATGTTTTTAATGAAAACTTCATGTGTCGACGTGTGTGTATGTATTGATGAGGACATCCGTCGGATTTATATGTTAATTTTACGTAGATTTTAAAAATGGACCCTTTACCTGAAACTAATCATTATGATTGTACAAATGCAAGGAAATTGCCTTCTAGTATATAATAAATATTTCAGATCAAAGCCACGCCCGGCTTCATCAAAATATCACTGAAATGACGTGTGTTGTAAAACCAATTACATTATAGCCGTAACATAGTCAATCTATTATGTGCCATATAAACAACATTACTTTTATTTCGTTCCATAATGAATTTTATGATTTTTTAACTGGGATAAGAATGTTTCTAGAATATATCTATCAGCTCGAAATCTGATTTTATAATAAAAGTCAGTCTAGAATGGCACTTTTGATGAAAGATTAGAGGTTGAAATTTATGAACCTTAAAAAATCATCGGACTATAATTTTTTATATTGACGAATGATAGTTATTTTTTAAATTTAACAACTTTTGTATCAAAATGTTACAATTGCCTGCTTTTTATTAGTAGTTTATTGTATTTGTTATGTCGAATCTAGAAAAAATACATTTTCAGTAACACCAATTATTACTCAACAACCACGTAGTCAACAATGCTAAAATGTGCATCAGCTGATCGGAAATAAACTAGAGGAAGCAGAACATTTAGGTTATTAACTATTAACAAATTGTATTTGTAATTTTAGTTGCGTTTTTTACTGAAATCTTGTATGAACAGATAATTTAATTGAATTTTTTATATTGATTGGTAAAAAAGGTTTATTTTTATTTTTTTAAGCTTGATCCTAATCATCAACTAATACATTCAATACTAATTAATGTATGCAAACCTTGCCATTCTATCAGAGGAAAACTCTACCATCGTTATGTACAAGTCGCATTTTTCTTATATTACATTTGTATTTAATAAAGTAATTGTCTTTGCGTCTATCTGTCTAGAACACTAAATGGTTGAAATGGACAATAAAAAACAAGTCGTATCAAAAATGCAATATGAAACTTACATTTATTATAACCATAAATCTGATACATCAGATAGTGAAAATAACACTTGTATATTTACATTCTTGTCAATAGTTGGAAATATCGATAGTATAATGTACATTAGGAAAAACCTTAGTAAACAAAATCATTGAGTCACTTAGGCCTACTGCTGCATGTTTGAATTAGCAACATTGAAAACAAGGTGGAAGTCGTTTTGAAAGGTTATCTTTACATGAAAAGAAATAAAATTTTCTAACATAGTTTGCTTAAATAATGGTGCAATAAAACTAAGATTATAGTTGTTAGGCCTACATCACACCAGCAAAAAGTGTCTTTTCAACCCTCGCTCATTTTCGCTCGTGAAACATGCGCCTGGGTCGGAAAGAGTCTCTTTACATCTTAGCGATGCATATACTATAAAGGTTACGGGACCATAATGATTATCAAAACGACAGAATAATTTTAGGAATTTTTAGAACTAACGATATTTTAGTGTTAACTTTTAGCTACTCTGATTCGTTCGATCTTTTACACATTGACACATGGACGATTTAAAAAAATGACACAAGCAGATAATTTATCTCAAAAAGGATAAATATAAAGAAAATATTGAGTAAACATTTATTTTAATAACTCTTTACATCCAATACATAGATTAGTGCAAATGACTCTTGACATAAATCCATAGCTTGAATGTTAGCAAGTATAGCAATTCAAAGATAACCAAAACATTGAATCCGTTGAAAATGGCAACAATACCAATAGAATACGCCATGAACTGAGTCAGGCTGTTGGTACTCACTCGGATCTTGGAGTCGTAGAATTTAGTTTGTTTAAAGGAGAATTGATAAAATGATAAAATATTTGGAATTAAGGACAAATTAGTTTCCTCGAAATCATAAGACAAAGAGTTGCAATCTGGCAAACAACCACAGTCACACGTTGGAACATGGCAGTTATAGAAGCAAACATTTACAGAACTGTTGTGTCTAGGCAAGTTGAACGGGACACAGCCACAGTATGTGAGTGTACAGTTCGCAAGACATTCTGCCTCACATTTCACTTGACTGTAATGTTTAAACATTGACAGTGGCTTCTCGTGCGTAAAGTAACACCCTCTAACAGATGGATCATACTGCTCAAGGCCGCTTTCTGAAGTAACAATGTTGGGAATAATAGATATACCTTTGACGGTTATGTCTTGCACTGTGATATGCTTTCTAATGAAGAATGGGATTTCCAGTGGGTTATGGATGATAATGTAGCTTTGTAATTTGCCATTGGTTAGGCAGGACTCAGCACTTTCATTGGTTATTATGTAATTCCTTGCGCTACTGATTGTAATCCAATCATTCTCAGTCATATATACTGGCGTCGTATTAATGTTACCTCCGAAATACATCATATTGTCCAAAGTTAAGTGTTTTCCTAGGTAACCAAAACCAGGGGAAGAATACCGTTTCATAGGAAAATAAGTAACAACATTTTCTTTGTAAATATCCTCGTGGTGGAGACCATTGATAGTGAAACACAAACCCAAGAGCGATAAGAACTTTTGGCATTCGTTTCCATCGCATCCTGTAATCAGTTCAATTTCCTCTATAAAATCACCTTTCCATTTACGGTATAGGTATACCTCATCAAGATCAATAACATCCCCAAGGTAGGACGAAAATTGGTCATATCTAATACTCTCTAAGCTTAGAACCAATCTTGTATTTCTCACCATTTTCGGACAAAACAAAAAAAAACAGCAAGAGACGCTATCTCATCGAAGCTGCATTCTTTATTGCTTACACAAAAACTTCCTTCTTTATTGTTGTCACACAGGATACATTTCCTAATAATGCCTGAGTAGTTGTAGTTTTCGTTAACAGTTGGTGAGTAGCAAACAGTTATTGCGGGGAATGGAACTTCATTGGCATAAGTTATGTTGGTCGAAAATACTTTAAAAGTGGGCGAGTTTTGCCAATTGTCGTACTCAATCTTGATTAGGGATAAACTCATTGTTAAAGCGAGCATGTGAACAAACAACCACAAGCAAGTATGAAACCAAGACTGGTTCTTCCCTACGAGAAACTTCATGCCTGGTAGACTCAATGAGTGAATCAACTCTTGAAAGTAGGTGTGCGGGAAACAGTTTGTATCATAAAGTGAACGATTACACTCGTGTGTAGAAACCTTACAAGATTGCTCAACAACTTCAGATTCAACTTGCCTTGTAGATTTAGCTTCACCAGGGTCGTGCGACTGCAGGGTTTTAAAGCTTGCCAATATTGTTTTCACGGAGTCCTCTAATTGAATCATTCTTCTGCTTAGCCCTTCTATGGAGTCTTTAAGACCTTGATTATTTCTCATTATTTCTTCGTTAAAACTCGTTTGGTCTAGGAATACTTCAGATTCTAGTTCGATATCCATTTTTAGAAATTGTATAAAGTCCTATGTAAATTAGAACTCTCTTGACCTTTTAATCACTAAATATGGTATTCCTTTGAAATTAACTCGTAGTACTTTTCAGCAGAAAACCGTGTACACCATGATTATACAGATGCAAGACTACAACCTTCTATCATACAATTAGGGCTTATGATTATAACCACGCCCAGTTTAATAATTTGTGGTTGGCATAGCGTGTATTTTAGGAACGCCCACCTACAGACTGAAAATTTAACATTATTCTCATTATATTTTAACTAAAAATACAAGAGTTTTAACGATTTAAGTAAACTTATGTAGTGCCATAGCCAAAATATCCTAATATGTCAATCGTTGTAAAATTGGTTTTTTATAACCCTCTTTATAAGTAAATGCTGAAAGAAAATGATCTTATATAAATATACCTCTTTCGTGTACCTATTTTTCCATACTACTATTTTATATACACACGTAGCGTACCTATCTTTAGGAATACTCATATTGATTTTAGTTAAGTTTTGTATCAACTATTTTATTACATCTGGAACTAATTGTGAAAGGACAAACAGTACAATAGTTTACTATAGCTACTCGAGGAAATCAATATCTGTCGATAGTGTTTTCAGAACATTGGAAAATCTTAATATAATATTAACTCTTAAAATGATTTCTTATCGAATTATCTAATATCTATTTCACTAATGTCTGGCTTTTTTCCACTTTTGCCGTCATTTTGTCATATTATTCAAGACAGATCATCATAGGTTCATGATATTATTTTCATACATGTTTTCAATTATTGGAAAAGATTTCGATTGCGTAATACCATACAATACAATACACAACAACGATTCAATACAAGTGCATAAGGGCACGTTGCCCATATGAGCCGTGTCCATATATTGTTAAATTAATGTTTATAGCAACTGGAATTATTAAAACATATTATGTGCATGATTTAGAAAGTCATTAATTCGCAAAATTACAATTTATTGCTGAATTTTTAGAGATGTTACTTCACTCAGCTTAGTGAAAACACAATAGAGCCTTTGTATTAAACAAACGAAAAGGGTTGTACATGTTTACTAGCGCTACTCAGCAACGAAAACAATTTAATCCTCATATACAGTACGTGAAGGTGATTTCTACGAAACACTACTCTTCCGTTAATACTGCACGGATTTTTACAAACGTTATGTAAAAATGTAGTATTTTTTGTGTAGACGCCCCCTTTCACCAATTTCTTTAATAAAAGTCCGCGGGCTTTGCCCCACAGTCCATCAAAATCCCAATGTATTTCTTATGAAGAAAATATTTTGTTTACAGACGAATAATTTGTATTAATTACAGCTGTTGGTAGTAAACTCACATGATACACACAAGAGCATTCGTTTTCAGAGTGAGTTCGTTTTCAGTTTTGATAACTGTAGTGGAGTAAGCTTCGTTTTTAGAGCGAGTTCGTTTTAAGTTTTGATAACTGGAGTGGAGTGATTGATTACATTATCTTTGAGTAGACTCTTTTAAGTAATCGGAAATTGTGACTGTTATTTGTTTAAACGAATATACTGTATAACGCCTGTAATACTTTGCAATTGCTCGATCGAGCAACAGGTGCACTAGTATATAATATTCCACCAGCTCTTTAGAAATTTGTATACATATTATGTTTTTATAGCTCACCTGTATTCTAATTTAATCATGACCCTAATAAATATAATTTTTTTGCAAATAAATTTGTATTGTTTTAGAAAGGAACTACGTTTTGAAACAGATTTAGTAGACGTAAAATTTTGTGATCATACTGTTTTAACCGCTGATTTTTTTATGAAATATAAATTAAGATTATATTAATACTGTACTTATATTTTATTAAATTATCGAATAAAATAAATAAATAATCAATACATTTATGGAAGTAAAATTATATCACAACTACTCTCATTTTAAAAATATTGCTCACAATGAGTGAATAAACCTTTGTGTGACTTTTAATTTACTAAAATGTCCATGGTAGGCCTAAGTTTGCCTATGCAGCTTTTAATAATAAACCAATATATCTTAGGAAAAAAAGACTAACAGTTATAATATAAGAAAAATACGTTATTTTTTGCCAGCCGTACCATATCTAATAGTTTGGATTTGTATGTATAATATTAATTTGGTCTAGCTAGGTAGTTTGAATTAACAAATACAGAATGTATCAAACTAATTGAGTTAAAAAAATTTTATTATTTGTTTTTTATCACATGGAGCATGGAACGATTGGTGAAATCCTTCTTCCGAAGTAAAGCCATTGTAAGTGAAGTTGTCGATCTCAGTTGGTAGATTTGCCTCACAGAAACTATCGAGTTTAGAAACTTCTACCGCATTGTAGCTTTAGTAGGGCCGAGACCACTTTTCGGACGTCTGAATTTGGAAACAAAAATGTTTTACTTTAAGAATCTCACCTATTTCCATATGGTAAGGATTCTTAATATTCAATGCATAGTTATACTTTAAAAAAATCTAAAAAAATAAGAATTAATTTTAATTATTATGTTACAATATTGCACATAGTTTTGATATTCGTCAAAAGCTTTTACATACTTTCATATTTTTATAAAGCAGAATGATATGCTTAGAGATATCAGCAATCAAATAATACAACTCTGGGATTTAATTAAAACAATACTAAATAATTTAAAAGAACAGTAAGAAAGAAATTTCAATGCTTAATAAAAAAAATCAAATAACGCTGAAATATATAAAAAAAAACTCTGACGTAATATTATTATATAATTTACAGAAAGTAAACTAAGTAAAATATTTAACTACAACAGGTTTTAAACAAAATAAGTAGCGTACGAATAACCTTGAAAAGAAATGAACTTTGAAATTAATATTTGAAAGGTTGTTGAATTTAAGTTTATGTAATAAATTAAATTTGTTTAAGCCATTGGGTTAGGGTGTTTAACCTAATTACAATATGGCCGAACTTTAAAAAATTATTTTGACAATCGTATACAATCGATATTTTAATAAAAATGATAAATAATAGTTTTTGTCCCTTATTAATACAGAAAAGTACTAACCAGAGTACCTTTAGATACCAAGTCACATTTAAAAACTTGTATATTTATTCAAAATAGTATCAAAATAATATTTAAGAAAACGTTTCAATGAAATTAACCAAGTGCACACATACAATCATTAGGGATGGCGTTTGCTTGAATCAAAGAACTTTAGATATTACATTTATAATAGACTATAAACCACATACTGTATAAGAAAATTCGCATTCATCTCGGAAAACGGGCAGAACACACACCAGTAATACAATAAAAGGAAATGGAAAGGTTTAGGTCTCAAATAAATGGCTTCTTTATCCTAACATGACCACTGGGAACTGTTCTGGGGCTTTTGCTTTTTACATCAGGTAAAAGTAATCCCATTCTTCGTTGGCTGCTTTTAGTATGGGTCACTTTGTTTCAGAAATGTCCTATAGCCCTAAAGTCTAGCTGCTTTTAAAACAAAGCAGTAAAGTACTCGCGGTACTTAATGCTTACTAACTACAAATTTTTGAAAACTTTAGTACTCATAATGATAATTATGATTAAAGTAACTCAACACAAACGAAGTTAAATGTACGTAGTTATTAGTAGGTTTCAAAAAACCACAATTATCACGTTACTAAAGTAATATTATGAAGGAATTAAACTGGTTCATTCAGGACGAAGTACCTTACTCTTCTCATGAGCCATCATTGTTTAGTAGGGATATGTACATTTGTAGAATTGTAATAGACTTAAGAAGTAAATAATCGAAAGCTAAGAATAAATAAAGTGTAATTTTTGCTTTTTTGAAGATGGATTGAGATTAAATTATAACGTATAAATTGGTTAAAACAAAAATTCCAAAGCGTTAGGGGGAAGGTGCTATTTTTGGTGCAATAATGCAATTATAGAGTCTTTAGTATTAAAACAGCGCGTAATGCTTTTATGTATCATTCAGGTTCTATGGCTAGCCGATAGATTATAGTGCTTGCCTTCGAATCTAAAGGTCACTAGTTCGATTACCAGACATAAATGTCAATAATTATGATAAGTCTTGCAATGAATGATGATTTCTAACAACAAGTTGACGTCACACAGTGCCAAGACCAGGGTTTGGACCGTTACCTCACAAAAAACGTTAATGACACTGGCATAGATACACAATAAAGTGGATTTTAATTTAATCATTATAAGTTGTTCTGCAATTACCCAAATTAATTAACTATTCGTGCACATTTGTTGCATTTTGTTGTACACTTATATTACTAACAACCGACAGTTCACATTATACCTATTTATCACAGTCTTGTTTTACACGTACAAAAAACAAAGATTTTTTTATACATTGTCATACTAGTTATATACATGTTTTTGTTCAAAGAAGCCTTTGCAGATCAGCAAATACCCCTGAGACTAGATGTTTTCAGAAGCTAAAAACATTTACAACTTTCAATATTGGGTTTCAATATCTCATCCTGACCCCCTGCCTTTTATATACTGTTTTGCGTGTGCATATACGTAGACTTTTTCAACTTTAGAGGGAAAATAACATATTATCTATTTCTTTTGATAATACAGAACGCTGTTCAACCTTAAGTATTTTTTTTTATCCACTAACTTAATTCTACGCCCGATGGCTCTAGGCCTATTTCATGGCACTATATGTTTGCATATAATGAAATAAAGATATCTTGATTGATTGATTGATGATTACCAGTTGTTAATGTTGATAGGTGACGTTTACTGTTTCAAATTTATTTTTGCCCCAAATACAAATGTAATTATACCTTATCTTTGTTTTATTATAATCATGGAGTTACATGTTGAAAATTTAAATTATACAATACAATATTTATTTTTAACAATATTTATTGTTTGATGAGTCATAAGTTAATAAAAAAACAAATATTTAATATGAATAATAATGGATAATTTTTCATGAATAAATCACTAGTCGAAGGTAGTTGCAGAGATTGCAACGAGAACTAATTACGATCGTAGTTACGTTACAATTTGGCAGAAGTTTCCAATCTCGACAGTTCCTTGGCAACTGCCACTGACAACGATCCTAACACTTTCTCTGCAAATGGGAAAGACACCTCTGACAACTTTTTTGAAGAAAAGTTTAAACGTCTGGTCAAGAACTATAAATCACTGTAATTTCAAGAATGAAATTGGATATATATTTAAAAAAAAATAAGCAAGTACACAAGAAAAGAAGGAAGTATATTGAATTGAGCCTCCTGATCGTATCTAAATACTTACAAGTCGTGTAAATACCTGCATTTAGGTGATCAAATGTGTTGCTAAATTGCGACCGGTTTTGACTCACATAGGAGTCATCGTCGGGCCAGTATAGATGTCTTCTCGCTTCATTCGAAGGTCGTCAATTCATAATAAATAAATAAATGAAACATGCACACGTTCAATTTATATATATATGAACCTAAAAATCTTAAATATGATTTCAATCTTAAACACCTGATGTGCAAAGTCTCTGCTGTTATGCCATACAACAGCGAATAACCTAGGAACGACTTCTTAAGTAAAAGTAAGAATCATTAAAATAAACTTTATAGAAACCGAAGAACTGACATGAGTTTAAAAAGCCTAAATTATAAATAAATCAGTGACACGAAAAAATTAAAAATATATATTACAAAACACGGCATCCTTATAAAAACAGGAATACAAGTTAATTCCACTAAACATTTTATTCCAACGTGGAGTAACGTTTTTTCAAAGAAATATGTATTCCAAAATAGGAAAAAAGACGAACAAAAACGTCATCGCTTGAATAAAGTACCCATTGCCTCGAGGCATGTTTGGTCAGTTTATTTTTCTATAACAAAAATTAAACGGGTAAACATTGTCTGGAATTTCGCTACAAAGGGATAATTTACACTAAATGATAAAATGTAAAGTAGAATAAATTCTAGCATAACTTTTGGAAAGTTGTTTAATAAACTTCTGCATAACTATTATGAGCTTATTTCCCTTTGTCCTACTTATTTCCATGGTAATAATAGTTTCGTGGTGGACATGAATAAAATTTAACGTTTACTAATTTCATAAATTGTACATTTAATTGTAGGTCATACATTTTGACAGCCCGTTTTAGCAAACCTACAGGCTTGGCAAAATCTCCATTTGTCCAATTGGACTTTCACTTAAATATATCCATAAACCTGACAGATTTATTCCTTATTTAAATAATATAAGATTTAAAGAGTACTTTTGTTTGCTGCTATAGGGAAGGCAATAACGTTTGTTTTTAAATAAACTATCATGATAGAATGGTCATAGAATCAATCATTTTAGACATTGGTGTTTGGTAAGTTTGAATCCTTAACAAACAAGTTGCATGTTTAATGGAGTTTTTTTTCCATGTCAAATTTTAAATTTACTTTTACCCGTTTTAAAATACCTTATATAAAAAATGGAATACATTTTTGAGGTTAAATACCGAAACACCAATACACCAACGCTTCACTGCTACATAAGGATATCAATCATTATTTTGCCGATCGTTTCAGAATTGATATGCTTAAAGGAGAGATGTTTCTCTACATTTCTGAGAATGTTTCTTTAAATATTCTTTCACAAACAATAACAGTAAAGTGGGACTCTTTTATTATGACGATGTTCCATTAAGAGAGCAATCGAATAAATACTCGTTCAGATCCAACCAGTCATATTGTTTGAGCAGTTTATTTTTTTAATATTCTTCCCAGTTACCTTACATTTGATTTCCTTATAAATGTAATGCAGCATGACGTAATGTATGAATTACACAATTACGCATTATGAATTCGAACCATTGTTTTATTTAGTAACAGTAATACTTTGTTTGTATATTTCTTTCAGCTAGACTGTTAGTTTTGTTGTAAAATTTTCTCATTAGGTGAAAATTAATTATGTTAAACTGCTAGGACAAGGATATATGTCTAGTAGAATCAATATGAGTAAGGCTTAACAAGTAAAGTTTGCTCATAAATAATATCACGTTAAAACAAAATTTATTTCAAAGACTGCACCATAGTCAAGCATATAAATAGCTAAATATTCAATACTTAGGTAAAACTAGTTTTAATAATTTAAGGCCTATAAGTTTATTTGCTAATAATTTTATAATTTACAAACAGAACAGCTAAAAGAACAATTACAACTTTCTTTAAACAACCCTTTCAACAGAGCTACAAAACCTAATTCACTTCAATTCATTTTAGGTTGAGGATGGAATGCCACTTAATTTTTTTAGTTATTTGCCAACGAGATTTAACCAAATGTTACAATTTTAACAGCAACTGAATATTGCTAGTTATCAAAGACTTATCCATTAACTTTTTTTTATATACATTCGTGTTTAGAAGTATATAAAAAGTAGTATAAAGTTATAGCACTACAGCATGAAACCATGTAGGCCAAGTTCTTGCACTTAGAATGCGGGTTTTAAGTAATATTTATTTTTATTTTACTCGATACTTGATTATTATATTGCAATACAAAAAATTTTATTTATTTGGTACTAACATACAAACCAAACTGTGGGATAATACACCCGCCGCAGCAAACCTGTCGTTTAAGCGAATTTCCATTTGCCTGAATTGGTTTTCAATTAAATCTATTTTAATAACATTAGGTTTAACGAGTGCCTAGGTTTGCTGCTACAATGAAACTAATAAAGTGTGTTTTAGTAAAATTATAATAGCATAGTATGAAATAAATAAATTTGCCGAATTTGATCAAAACATAATAATAAACAAGCACACACTATTTTACAATATTCTCCATAAGATGAACATGGAAACTTTAAAAACACATTTTTTTTAATTTCTCTTGTATGTATCGTTGTTTTTAGTTTCAGTTTCATTGCATTTGGTTTTTCTGTTTAGGCTGTATAATGTATAAAATGTAATCAATGTGAGAGGAAGTATACAGTAGGTGGATTAGGTTAGCACTTAAAAACGTGAGCAGTTTCCTTACCTCTCGAAACACGGCGTGGTCACAACACTTCACACAAAACTTATAAACTAATGTTAAACATCCTTCGCAATTATAAACTTTAGGATCACATTATAGTCTTGAGGTTCAAAACCAAGATGAAGGGATTCACCATCCATCTGCAAGATCGTTAATCCTTTCTAAATCAATCGCTAAACCCTTCGGAAATTGGATCCTTATCAGTTCAAGACGGTTGGTGCTCAATAAAACTATGTTTGTTTGCATAATGAATCAGAGATTGTTTGATTTAATCGTGTCACAAACGATAGGCCTAAATATTGCGTATTTGGAAACTACACGGTAGACCGTATTTTTGATATTGCTATTAAAAGGTCTACATTATAAATAGTTAGAAAAAAAATATTACAATTGTTATTTTGCAAGTCAGTTATTATACTCTAAATTAGTCTACATTTTAACTGTGATTCATAGTATTGCAATACAATATTCAAATCCACGACTATTTGAGCATTCCCCTTATTACATTTATTTTGTTGTAGTGTTGTTTTTTATTTTGCTATGTATTTGTTGCTTCTCAACACCTCAGTCGTAACCAAAATAGTTTGTATATATATTTTTTTTAAACATATTTGAGATATATTATATTCAATTATTAACCACTAAAACTTTTATCAGTCTGAAAAACGGTTATTGCTTTAGAAATACCCCCGCCGCAGCAAACCTGCCGACTAAGCGAATTTCCATTTGTCTGAATTGATTTTCAGTTAAATATATTTTAATAACATTAGGTTTAACGAGTACCTAGGTTTGCTGCTACAAGGAAACTAATAAAGTGTGTTTTTGAGTAAAATATTGATAGCTTAGTACAAAATAAATAAATTTGCCATGTTTGATCAAAATATATCCATAATTAAGCAAACTACAACATTTGACAATATTCTCCATAAGAATAACATGAGAATTTTAAATTTACAATTTTTTTAATTTTCTCTGTTACTAATAACCGAACAAAAATACTTTTATATACTAAATTATTTGGTTTTTTAAGCTCTTTAAAAAGGTCCAAAGAGAAATTGGAAAATTTTGTGTTTTGAGGGTCAAAAGTGAGAAAAACCAAATTTTACCCCATAAAACCCCCCGTAAAGCCCCGTTCCCATGGTCCGATCATGCTGGTTCGCGAACTCATTCAGGTTTATCCCGCTTTACACCTTCAAACCAAATTTCATCAAAATCGGACAAAAATTACTCAAGTTATCGCGTTCACGGACGTATATATATATATATATATATATATTGTATTTGATATTGTTCACGTTTAGGGCTACTGTAATTAATATTAATAAATAATACACCATAGTACCCTTTTTTTAAATTATTTTTAATGACTTTATTACTTAATAAAAAAAAAATAATTTAAAAAAAGGGTACTATGGTGTATTATTTATTAATATATATATATAGATATAGATATATAGATATATATATATATACATATATAAAAATTTTAACGAATGGTGTTTTTGGCCTCTGGGGACATCAAAATGAAAAAGTAAATCGGTCCCGGGTCTAGGTCTTACCGTGCCACCTACGGTAATAGCTACTTCCCTATAGGGAAATTCGCTAATAAGGGAGGTATTCAGACAAATACCTATTGGGGAAAATATATAAGTGTTCGTTACAACGTTTTTATACGATTTTAAACTGCAAGGACATGTCTAATAATCAACCGTGAGATTTTCCCCTCGATGTATAGCTTCATATAAAATATTATTTAAGGGAATAAATAATTGATCAAACTAAGTGGTTTTAATACTCAAAAACATTTTTGTATCGAAAACGCTTTGATATTCCCTTAGGAAAACTCCTGCGTTTTGGAGAATTGATGAAAACATTCCATTTATTGAACAAATGAAAAACACTTTCAGGGAAAGAACAGAGATCCAATTTGAAGGGTTCAACGTTTATTTGTTCTCTGCCCCTCCTCAAAATTCTAAAATTGTTTCTCAAAGCATTTGTGTCTTGTGCCGAAAACATGGTATTAGATTTAGTTAAGTTGGTGGCTTAGTCGGTAGTATGACAGTTTTCAGATCCATGGTAGCGATGTCGTGGATTCAGATCCTGATATCTGCCACTACAATATATCAGTACAGTTCAACTTTTGTACTGTACTGGCTCACCCCTTGCTTTGCTGTGTACGTTCCATGCACAGGGCTGAGACCCATGTGGACGGGCAATGTTAAAAGAGGCCATCAACCTATTGAAAAATATAAACAAATTTTATAAGAATGAACTACTTAAAAACTTACAAAAAGAGAGAAATAGACAAGCAGATTTGAAAATGCACACCTACCTATAAAAACATCTAACTATTTTAATTGAATAATTTTACGCATATTATGACAATACTATGATCATTATGATAATTCATTATGACAATATGTATCGAGGACTATGTATCGACAAATAAAATTTGTTTCAAAAGTATTTAACCACTGAAAAAACTCCAAGTGTGTCAAAGCATCCGAGAAAACTTCTAAACATTTTGGATGGTTGATAATCGCTCGTTCTTGGTTAATAGTTACAACACTATACTCTTATATGTTTTTTTTTTATTCTGAGATAATCTTTTTACCTCAAATAATACATGGTTGTCATATAACGTGGAAATTACACACGTCTCTTTGCAGTTTCGGTTCGTTTGTTTGGACGTGATATTACTGCATTGAAAAAAAACATCTCTGGTCAAAAATACTGATACAAAGTCAGGGTTTTCAAATATTTCACTGTATTCACACATTTTTTCATGTAATCGTCCCATGGATTGGGGGAGACTATAAATGAGCAAAGATGTATATGTAAATTACACAATTATAGAATTTGTTTAGGATTATTTACGAAGCTTTTGAGGAAGGATAAGTAAGACTACCCACAATTTATAAAACACCAAATCGTTTGAAAACAATTAGGATTTAATTTTCTACTACTGATTCACTACTTACCTCCTCCGACGTATCTTACCTCCGTAAATAAATGATAAAATGGTGTAGAGGAAATACGCATTAACTTAAGTAAAAGTTATTTCACCACCTTTACCTTGACTAGCTACTCGATTTTTTCATTAATATTAAGTTGAGATTTAAATATTTCAATTAGCCCTAAACAATTGTTTTTTTAATTCAGGTTTTTGTTGTTAATATAAATTAGTTACACGAATTAGCATTTAGTTTAAAAACTCGCTTTCGAACAATATTTTTGGATGCCCGAAAATCATTTAGTATTTTTTGCCCAAGTAATGTAACATTTTACAAACAACATCCTAATATTGGTCTTGATAGCGTTGTTTTGCTGAATTAATGAGACATTCTCGAATAAAACAATGCAATGCGGATCATCTTGCAGAAATACATTTACGATCAAGCTTTCTTAAAAGGTTTTCGTAAGCCATATTGTAATTTTTTTAGTAAAAACAATAAGTTGCCTTCACCTTTGATGAACTAAAACTCCTCCAAAAATTTAAAAATCCGTTTGCATAGATTACGCAGTGAAATCAGGTCGAAGTGTTTGGAATGTGTTGATTTGTTATTTTAAGAAAAATTAGGAGTAAATGAGAGTTGCGTATTATTTCCAAAACAGAATAAACTTTTGAAATCAAATTAAATCCTGTTAGTTTTGATCTGTAAAAGTTAAAATTAAAGTTTCCTTTCTGTTTCGGTGCGATCATAACGTACGGTGAAGGACAAATATGCAGATTTGGTGGAAGTAATAAATATGAGTTGGTTTTAGTTTCTCATGTTTATAGATTAGAACCTTATAGAATTTTAACACTTGTAATACATTTTTACAACTGATTTCTACTGTCAAATATTTTAGTAAGCCCTTTTACCGTATGTGAATGGGTTCCTTATTTAAATGTTCGAAACTACATAAAGAAGCTAAAGAGAATTATATTAACTCAACGTGCTTTCTTATTTCTTAAATCCCATTTTCTGTAGTAGCCTACTTGTTTTCCTTACATAATACAATCGTTAATTATCTTTAGTATTTAAACATTACTATAAGCATGTTTTCTATATAAATCTATCCTTATAACGTTGGTATAAAAGTTTAATCATGTAAACGCTATGAATAATTATATACACATTAGTCCTATCACAATTTCTTTACATAAACTAATTAAACTAGTCCTATCTTAGAAAATGAATTGTTATGTGTAACTCGTAAAATATTTATAACACCAACAGTACAGATATTTCCTAATATTTTGATCAATACACACGTATAATAACGTGTCCAAATGCCAAACTATTTGCTATATTTACAGTTGGTACCTTTCAGAGATGGCAAAATCACAGTTCCATCCGTAGACAGAACTTACCAAGGTGCGTTCAACTGGAAAATTGCCTCACATCCGAGGATTTGACACCGGGTTTTATTTCCTTTACTCAATTAAACACATCACCATATGAGAGAAGTGTTGTGCTTTTTCTTTTTGATCTCACATATAAGGAAAACGTTTGTCTATATCCGATGGTATTCAGGGTTATTTTGTTTCAATTGTAGCTTTTCGACTTTGTCTCATTTAAAATAGTAGGGACAGATAAAACAAATTAAATTTAATTATACATTGAAGAAAGTTAAGACCTGATAATATTTTACTGATAATATAGACGCACGCAAACGTTAGAGTTATAGATATACGACATTTATTTTACAAGCTGTTAGTCATTTCTACAATTTCCTTTATGTCAAAACACGCATGTCAGTATTTTTCGAAGAGTATTATTTCCTTTGTTTGACAAGAATTGTAAATTGGTACGAAAATCTTTGAGATCAAGGGTTAAAAGTAGAATATATTTTCAATTTTGTACTCAAATAAAATAAAAATACGCACATCCCGTAAGTAGTGATTAGTGGAAAAATGATTATCTGTAAAACTGTTAATTTTGGAACATCTTTCCTATATTCAATAAATAAACATATTTTTTTTTTAAATTATAACGTTTTTAAATTAACTTGTACTATTTTTTGGGGCATATTTTATACTCTCCAACTTTTTACGATGAAATTTGGATATTTTTATTAAACAGAACATTTGGTCAGAATTTGGTGGGATCGACACGAACTTCGTATAACCAATGAATAAGATATAGTTTTAGTGTTAAATATTCTTAATTTTAATCATCCCTTACTAAATACATGTTTATACTGTTTGGTTTTGGTTTATATATCATTATCAATCTTATAGGTAATTTTGTAGTGACAGTTTCTTTAAGTTTAGAAACATCTTTTTCGTACCTAATAACAAATTATGCCTGCAGCTTTAAGTATGCTCTAAACAAATGTGGATGTATCTTTAAACACCAAAATTTGTTTGTGTTGTTTGTGTGTATGTACAGGCATAGACAAAAAGAATTTCATATAGACTGTCAGCCATGATGTGGTTACCATGGTTACCATAGGTTCTGGCGCACACCGCTGGAAGCGCCGTGTAGTTACGTAGCGCGTATGCCGTACCTACATGGCACTACCAGCGGTGTGCGCCAGAACCTATGGTAACCCCAGCACAGCTGACGGCCTATATTTAATTATTTTTGTCTATGGTACAGGCTATGAAATAAATAGCGGATAGAGAATTAGTGATTGCTAGAATTTGAGTCCCAGTAATATGTACTAATATTTTAGAGCTCTTATTATTTTACGCTTCGTTCCCTAGTATTGCTTATAAAAATGTAAAACTCCAATTAATCCGTCAATTTATTTTCGTAAGGATATTCAACCTACACCACAGAGTCTACGTCTACGGGATTGTTGAATATGTCACGTTCAGGTTAGTGTACTAATTAAACACAACCCTCTCTACACCAACCACCTGACAAGATTTATTTTCTCTATGGGAAACCATAACTTTTATCATCTTTCTTACAGGCATATAGACAAATAAATAATTTGATTCTTAGTTTGTTCAAATAGTAATATAAGTAGTTTTACATTTTGAGCTTTTTAGGGAGTAATGTCCCTAGTTTTCTTTTGATTCTTTTTCTCTGATCATCAGTGTCATGAACTAAATTGAATGATTAAATAACATAATGTAAAACTTGTTCTCTACTAACCAGAAACAGTCATAGAGCCTAGAAATTATGTTGGCTAATGGATACAAATCGGTGAAAAGAGTTTTTAATCTCAATGAAATAGCTCGCACCGACTTTTATTGAAATAGGTTTGTTCTCGTTTTGTGTATATAAGTGAAAAGTGTATGTCTATAAGTGTAAAGGATGTTTGGAGTAAATTATTATTTCCAACCAGTGAACGTGTTATACATTAAATGATTTCTTACATTTCTAAAACTTTGCCAATAATATCATCGTAATTAAATATTTCACATAATTAACTAAGTTTGTCATTAAACATATGGAACACATGCAATACAACGTGTGTTGTTATGCTATTAGTTTGATTATACACGTCATACCACTGATAATTAAAACAGGCGTGGTTGTATCAAAAAACCTTAATTACAGACTAGAAGGTCATATTATGCAGAGTACCAGCATAGTGTATCAAGCTTTCTGTTAATAAAGACGTGGTTTTTCGAGGGAACGACGTTAGTAGTTCATTTGAGATCCAATAAGGATATTTTGTATTTTTGAATATCTCTACGTTTCTTAATATGGACATCGAAACAATATCCAAAGTAAACCAAGATCATAAATATGCCATTGAAGAGCTAAACATAAGAATGAATCAGCAAGAAGATGACATTAAAAAACTTTGGTCAAGCTTGAAACCCCCGTTGTCGCACAACCCTGCAGGACTTGAACCTACAAGGCAAGTTGAATCAGAAATGATTAACCAAACTACATCGGTTCATATTGACGAGTATTATCATTCCCTGCATGATGTTAACTATTCCCCACACTTGTACTTTCAAGAGTTGATTCAGTCATTGAGTCTACCAGGCATGAAGTTTCTCGTAGGGAAGAACCAGTCTTGGTGTCACACTTGCTCGTGGTTGATTGTTCACATGCTTGCTTTATTAACAAGTTTGTCTCTAATCAAGATGGAGTACGACAATTGGCAAAGCTCACCCACATATAAAGTATTTTCGACCAACTTAACTTTTGTCAATGAAGTTCCGTTCCCCGCAATAACGGTTTGTTATCCACCAACTCTTAACAACAACTACAACTACTCAGGGATTCTGAGGAAATGTATTTTGTGTGGCGGCAATGATTGTATGAGCAATGGAGAATGCAGCTTAGATGAGATGGTGAATCTTGCTGTTTTTTTTTTTGCTTTGTCCGAAGTTTTTAGAAAATACAAGAGTGATTCTAAATTTCAATAGTATTAGATATGACCAATTTTCGTCCTACTTTGAGGATGTTATTGATCTTAATGAGGTTTACATACACCATAAACGGAAAGGTGGTTTTATAAGGGAACTGATTAGAGGATGCGATGGAAACGAGTGCCAAAAGTGGTTATCACCCTTAGGTTTGTGTTTTACTCTCAATGGTCTCCACCACGAGGATATTTACAAAGAAAATGTTGTCACTTATTTCCCGATGAAACGGTATTCTTCCCCTGGTTTTGGTTACCTAGGAAAACACTTGACTTTGGACAATATGATGTATTTCGGAGGGAACATTAATACAACGCCAGTATATATGAGTGAGAATGATTGGATTATAATCCAGAGCGCAAGGAATTACATAATAACCAATGAAAGTGCTGAGTCCTGCCTAACCGACGGCAAAATACAAAGCTACGTTGTAATCCACAACCCACTAGAAATCCCTTTCACCGTGAGCAATTATATCACAGTGAGGGACATAACCCCCAGAAGTTTTGCTATAACTCCCAACATTATTACTTCAGAAAGTGGCCTTGAGCAGTATGATCCATCTGTTAGAGGGTGTTACTTTACGCACGAGAAGCCGCTGTCAATGTTTAAACATTACAGTCAACTGAAATGTGAGGCAGAATGTAAAGCGAACTGTACACTCACATACTGTGGCTGTGTCCCGTTTGACCTGCCTAGACACAACAGTTCTGTAGATGTCTGCTTCTATTTATGCGTTACTGCATTGTGTGACTGTGATTGTTTGCCAGATTGCAACTCTTTGTCTTATGATTTTGAGGAAACAGTTTTGCCCGCAACATCAAATATTTTATCATTCTTTCAATTCTTATTTAAACGAAGTAAATTCTACGACTCCAAGATCCGAGTGAGTACCAACAGCCTGACTCAGTTCATAGCGTATGCTATTGGTATTGTTGCCATTTTCAACGGATTCAATGTCTTAGTTATCTTTGAATTGCTTTACTTGCTTACATTCAAGCTATGGAGTTATGTCAAGGGCTATTTGCACTAATCTATGTGTTGGATGTAAAAAGTTGTTAAAATAAATATTTACTCAATATTGTCGTTTAATTTAACCTTATAGGATTATAAATTTCTTTGTTCCATGTTTAAAAAGGTCTGCCATATGCGAATTAAAAAGCTAAGGATAAGCTTAATTATAACACTAAAAACCGTTGGTGTTAAAATTTCTAAATTAATTTGCCACTTTGATTTGAATTAAGCAGTTTAGACAGGTGAGCTTTAGTAGTATAATATTTTAACACTAGGGCATAAAGTGAGTCTTTCCGATCCGAGTTCAACTATCACGTAAATGAGCGAGATTTGAAAGTACACTTTTGCCCGTGTGACAAACAACCATATATTTCGTCACATTGCACAAGTTTTAAGGAAACTAAGGTAAAAAATTGAAATTCTTTTCGTTATAAAATAACCTTTTAAAACAACTTCCAAATTGTTTTCAAAGTTGCTGCTGCAAACAAGCAGCTGTTTAGTAAGTGATACAATTATTTTGCCAATTAGAATTGTCTTGTACTACATTATACCATCGATATGTTGAACTATGGACGAGAATGTAAATATACCATGGCTGTTTAAAAATTGGTGTAAATACCTGCTTCTTGTAATCCAAATTGTTGCTGTTATGACGCAACTAGTTTCGACTTATCACGAAGTCATCTTCGGGCGTCCAGGGGATGTCAATTCACTTCATCAGAAGGTCGTCAATACACACATACGTTCATACACGAACATGGTCACGGTTACGAACAAAAACACAGACACGAACATTGAAACGAAAAAAGTACGATTTAACGAGTAAAAGCTAAAAGTGGTAACACCGGTGAGGATTATGCGTCACGGCCGGATGGATGTAGCGTCTAGACTGCCGGTCAACGTGATCGGTTGGCGCTGTGACGTCATTCCTTTGTTCTTGTTATCAGTCAGCTGTCCCCATTCATCCCCGACTCTCTCTCAAGTACCTTAATGGCCGTGTCGTAAATATAATTAGATTGGAAGGATAGTTTGTCATTTAAAATATTATGTTTGTCAAATTTCACAGCTCGGTATATTTCAAACTCTTCAAGTGTATTTCTGTTAAAATGGTCGTTAGATATATGTAGTACGGACATGTTGCTGTCAATATTAGTGTAGTTGTGATTATCAGAAACCAGGTGTTCGGCAAAGGTTGATGTTTGAGCGGATGTTGTCTTCTTTGGGAGATGTTCTTTAAATCTTTTCTTGAAAGAGCGAGCTGTCTGGCCAATATAATACTTAGGGCAGTCGTCGCAACTGATCTTATAGATTCCAGTCTTGTCAAAAACAGGAGTTGTCGTCTGAGGCTGCTCTTTCAACAAAGATCCAAGTTTGTTAACAGTTTTGAAGGACACAGTGACGTTGTTTTTTGCCATGATGTTTTTAAATTTACTACTAAGAGATGTACCAAATTCTGTTGAAATGTATGTTTTCTTCTCTTTAATTTTGGAGGTTTTTTGTTTATGTTTAAGAATCAGTTTATCAATTAGAATGCTCTGGTAACCATTAGCGACAGCAATGTGTTTAAGAATATTTATTTCTTCATTGTAGTCAGTTGGGTTCATTGGCACTGATATTAATCTGTTTACAAAGCTACTAGTGGCTTGTAGGGACATAAGCCCCTAAAAAGCTCAAATGTAAAACAACTTTTTGCAATACCGGTATTTAAACAAACTCAGAATAACATTATCTATGTGTCAGAATAGGCATCCCTACACCATATCTTTTGTGTAAAAACCAGTTTGTTGTTCTTCTTTGTTTGCTTTTGTTGATGTCATTTTCAATAAATAATTTGAATCACTCCAGTGGTTTAACATGAAAAGGCAGCAAACATATCATTGTTTGTGAATAAATACTGGTTTACTAAGGTAGCTTTGGTCTTGTGGTTAATGAGGATAAATAAAAGCTTCCCTGTTTGGAATTTTAAAAATTCATTGGAGGTTCGCCTTCAGATGAATTGAAGACGCCTGCAATTTCATCTGCAGTAGGCTTATTATACCTACGACGATTCATATTTATCCTGTCTACAAACCTAAGTTCTAATTCACTGTCACCTTGTACAACCAATTCTTCCGAAGCTCTTTTGTAAATTTGTGCAAATGGATTTTCTAATAGAATTTCAGCTAGTTTTGACAATATTTCAGGTTTTAAGTCACTATTTTCTCGACGCCTTTGACGAATTTCTGTTGCTGTTGATGTGTCAATAATGTACAATTGGCCATACACGGGGTCTTCATCATGTTGAGGCAGCAAATCTGAGATTGAACGATAAATCTGTCCTTGAATTTTGAAACAGTATGGTCCTTTTCCTGGAATATCTTTCTTACTGGCTGAAAAATAAGAAAAGCCAGCACTGTTGCATTGTCGAATGAATTTATACAGTTGTGGGCTCTCTTCAAACAAACTTTTAAGTTCTACATTAGTTTTTGACTGAGGAAGGTTAATAAGTCCGTTATGGTAACATGTCATAAAATGATTATTCGTTAGTTCTTCTCTAAAATGAAGAGCACTACATTGAATGCACTCTTGGTCCAGTAATCCTGCATCATGGATATTTACATTTCTCTCGTCTACCATGGATCTCCTAAAAAGGGGTTGTAACATATCTTGATTAAGTTCGTCATTATCTACTCTTGCTCTCCTACGCGCACTGTCATTCCTATGAACAGTTCCCCGCCTTTGTGGTATTCCCCTGGCGTTCATATTAATTACAGTACTTATAATGAAAAGAATATATATCCAGCAGCCTACATACCAAAAACATCTTGAATCCCTGGTGATTTTATAAAAGTATGATCGAATATGATTACTCTACGTTGTATATTCACTGCACTAAAAAGATTTACTTAACGAAGGAATGCAAATACACCATTTTAGAACCAATAACATTTATAGGTTATTTTAGTTGTATATATTTACACAACCTTAACCTTAAAATGTGTAAAAATATAAAGAAAACAACATCATTTAAAATAAACTTGAACATATGATTTAAAAATAAAAACGAAACAGAAGTTAAATTTAATTTCGACTCTTTGATTATTTATACAGAATATTTATTCTATGTCGTTTATTCCCTTAACACGACAATAACGTAAAAGCATGAAAAAATGAAACTTGAGTATATGATTTAAATATAAACAAAGAATTGTCCGACTAATCTTCAATATTTCAGTTTTATTATAGTATACATTTCATAGTTGACTGGCTAAAATTAAACCAAATGCGTGTATTGATCACTGTTTTCATATCTGTGGCACAGCTGTTTTAATTTCAAAAGATGTAAACAAATTAAACCCCATGTTGTTTTAATGGGAAAAGTTTTATTCTGTTGCGAATTTATGGTAAAAAAATAAGAAAAATGAATAGTTTTCCCTCAAAATTCACGTCAAGACCTTTAAAATAAGACCCCTCCCATCCTTCTACGGCCATCCAGTCACTCACAATTTCTGTACAAAAATTTGACTTACGGAATTATATATATAGATTGTATGCAGCTATCTTTTGTGAATGTGGGTGATGAGAATCTACGTGGATGGTTTGGTCTGTGATGGTGGGTTTGCGGTATATTTTGAAAGCGAATGCTGGGCCCTGTTTTGTTATGGTTATATCTAGAAAGTTCAGGCTGCTATTAGTCTCTTCTTCAAAAGTGAATTTCATATTTTTATGGATGTTGCACAGATAGTTGTTCAACAATGAAAGTTGTCTGCTATTGCCGTTGAATAGAACAATTGTGTCATCCACGTATCTGTGGTAAAACACTATTTTATCTTTGTAGCGGTTTTTAGCTGAAAATAGATATTCATTCTCAAAATGGTTTAAGAATATTTCTGCCAAGATGCTGGAGAGTGGGGAGCCCATGGCTAATCCCTCTTTTTGGATATAGAAACCATTTTGAAATTGAAAATAGTTTTGTTTTAATACCAACTGTGTCAGTGACAATAGTTCACCAATGGACTCGGGAGGTAGGTTGGAATTTCGTGTTAGGTTTTGTTGTAATATTGCCAAAGTTTCCTCTATAGGTACATTTGTGTACAAATTAACTATGTCAAACGATGCTAATCTCTGGTTACCATTGATTTTGTGTGACTTTATCTTCTCAATCAATTCCAAACTGTTTTTTAAACTGTGGTTATTTTCCAAAATTACGTGGTTTCGAATTATACTATCCAGTTTCTTAGCAAGTTTGTAGGCTGGGCTTGGTTTAAAGTTAACTAGAGGCCTGATAGGGATATTGGGTTTGTGGATTTTTGGTAGACCACGGAAAATGGGGGCACGTGGATTCGGGACTTTCAATGCTATTTTTTCATTGGGTGTGATTATATGTTTACTATTGGTGATAGCTTTGTTAATTTCTTTAGTGTTAAGGAGTGTGGGATCTTTACTCAAGGTTTCAATATTATTATTGTTCATAAAGTCGGTAACTTTTGCTACGTAGTCGTCAATATACAGGATGACGATCGAACTGCCCTTATCTGCTTTTGTTATCAGAGCTTTGTGTTCGGCAAGTTTGTTCTTGATGCTAGATAAGATTCGCTGCAAGGGTTTATATTTTAAATGTTGTTTCTTTGAATGTTGTTGGTTTTTTTAGGATGACTTTTGCTTTATTCCCTATTAAGATGCGTGTAGAGTCTCGTATTTCCTCTGATTTGACACTTTTTATAGATGCTTCTATATTTAGCAATTCTGAAAAAAGGCTGGATTTCTTATTGTTAGGGAAGTTGAAATTTAGGCCTTTGTTAAGTAATGATAACTCGTCTTCACTAAATGCAATTTTGGTTCTGTTTAAAACTCTCTTATAAAATGTGTGGTTGCATACAATTATATCTCTTTGATGTTGTTTCTCAATTAGAGCGTGGAGTTTCTTAGATTGGGTTTTCTTCTTGGACAAGATTTTTCGTGACATGGCTGTTTGCTGGTACGGTTGTTAGTTAGTGTATCACATTTATGATTTTAAACAAACAAATGTTAAATATTGCATTTTTGCTACTGTGTAACTTTCTATTCATGTCCATTACAATTTTTTGTGGTGATCTAGGTAGTTAGATAGATAGACTATTTCTTTATTAAATACATGTATTATATTCGTACTAGGTGAAACCCGTCGAAATCGGCGGTTACTATCAAGGCTTACGCTAATTCATCTAACTGCTATAAATTGAGTGAAATTATGGATATTTTAAGCATTTAGCATTGTTTTTTGTTTAAAGGTAAATAAATGTAAAAACAACAATTATATTAATTGTGTTAGTTACCAAATACGGTTGATCATTCAATAAATAAAATATTTCCTATGCCGTACGTCATCGGAGTTATTATTAGTATGCTATATGGTATCTCTTCCTTTGGAAGAACCTTTAAATAATATTAAAATCGTATTGATGGATCTTTTGTAGTTAAACACTTCCGTGATTTCATCAGTGTAATGCAGATTAATCTATGAATTTATTTGAAAATTTTCTGTTTGTTAAGAAGACACGTTCTTACTTCAAAGGGAGGTACATCCGTTACAGTGTAAGTTTGATTTTTCCTTAGTCAGTTGAATAACCCTATATCATAGTTTTGAGAAATTGGTTGTAGCGTTACTGTTAAAGCTAGAATTCATTGACATGGGGGATGTCAGTTAGTTGTCTCAGCCTTATCAATTGCATAAATTTGTCAATATAATCTCTCTACGGAATGTTAGGTGTAGTGGAATATACTTGAAGTGAAGTTGGCTTTTATTCTTGAACTGGGGCCTTATCGTTTATATGGTCGTGCGGCTTCATTGGCATCAAATAAGGTAAATAACATAGCAATGTGGCATTTCCAAAAAGCAAAAAATACTGTAAATTGGCTGTTACGTAAATATTGACGTTTCATGCATTTTTAATTAACATATCTTATAAAGGATGATGTAATCTAGTTTAAAAGGCACTAAGAGTTCAAGTTCTTTTTTGTATACATATCTATATTATGTTTTCACTAAGCTGAATGAATACATCGAAGTAACCTCTCTCAAAAGACTGCAGTATATTGTAGTTTTCCAGCTTAATGACTTTATAAATCATGCACATATTTCCACACAAATATTGTAAAATGTTTGTAACATGCATGACAATAATCTCATGAACCTTTTATGATCTGTCAAGAATAATATGATAAAATATAGGCAAAAGTGTTGAAAAAGGCAGACACCAACCGGTAAAATCTATACATATTTAATACGCAAGCAGGATTTTTGTGACAATTACTCCTCCGAAACTACTGAACCGATTGACATGTTTTTTGTCTCATTGGAAAGAGCATAACGTAAAGTTGTGCAGGAAACTTTTTTTTTGGAAATAATTATAGTGCAGCCCTGGGGCCCTTTAAAGTTTCGTATTTCTCCATAAGGTTAACATGGGAAACAAAAATTGTTATGAAACTCCAGCTGTTGTCAGAAATTAAAAGTGAGAAGAAGAACATATGTTAATTGTAAACAGTCAATAAGTTTGCTAATTTAACAGTTTGCTACAAACATTTTACTTACTTGGTTGAAATGAAATGTTTACTATTTGAATTTGGATTGGCGTAAATATTACAATTATTGAAAAAATAGAGAGAGATCCTGGATAGTTTGATACTAAAAAGAAAACTGAATTAACACTGTGCTGCATTTCTTAGTAATCGTTGAAAGAGTCGATTTGCATATTTTAATTTATATTCGTTACTATGGACAACCTAATTCGGCTAAGAGTAAGGCTATTTTAAGATCAGCTTTTGAAAAATGATAAGATATTTACAAGAAATGTGGATTATATCGATCTGTTATGTACATCTTGAGTGTTTCCATAATCTTTGAGTCGAATCTTTTAATTATATAATTATGACTGTTATTCGTTTTAAAATAACGCCTGTAATACTTAACAATTGCTCGAATTCGAGCAACAGGTACACTAGTAGATATAAAATAGTTCAACAAGAAATAATTGTAAGAGTTACTGTGATTAAAGGATTTTACACTGATATCGTAATGGAAAACATGACATGATGCAGAAGAAAATCTATTCAAAAATCTGAAAATAACATTGCAAATACTTCTTTTGGTCAATTCAGTGACTCCCAATAAATGTGTGTTGTTTAAATTACAATTTAAAAATTAACAGCTGTTTCATTAAAAAGTTTTTTCCGCATGGCCACAATGGAAACAAATCTGTGGAAGGATCTTTAAAGACTTCTGGGGCAGAGCCCTAAGGAATTTACTTAGGTTTTTTTTTTGTAAATCATCTACAGACCAAGACCTTTCTTTGGACACCTTTACCAAGTTTTACGCCCAGCCGTTCTCTCAAACTAGTGGAGACAAAGTTTCCAATTAAATATTTAGATTCCCCCATGTTAATCTTATGGGAGGAAACCCAACTTTGATTGAAGATCCTGCCCAAACTAATAAATATTTCAAAAAACGAAAATCACTTTGCAAAACTACAGATCAGGGCCACTTTTTTGATACTTTAATAATCAAAATCAGTTCAAAAATGAGGGAGGAGTTCTATTTACAAAAATTGGCTTAGCGTATTATACAGACTGTTCCAAAAGTCCCGGACCGGTTTAATATTTTGTAAACGGCAACAGATAAATCAATAAGATTTGGTTCGTCAACACCACACCTAAAAATATATTTTTTTTTTAGGAAATATCAATTTTCTGTCATATCATGGGGACGTCCTGCAAGGAGTCAGAATGAAATCTTAAAAAAAGCATAGTTTGACACGCATAGCAAATTAAAGGTCTTTACTATAAGAATATAGGCCTAATGCCGCAAATTTGAACTCGAACGGACAACTAAACAAAGAATGACAGGTGTTCAAAGATTCATTTAATTTGCATTGCTATTATACGCTTAATCCTCAGGGCCTAAGAATCG
The DNA here is from genome assembly GCF_028750875.1 of Macrosteles quadrilineatus. Classification (NCBI taxonomy): domain Eukaryota; kingdom Metazoa; phylum Arthropoda; class Insecta; order Hemiptera; family Cicadellidae; genus Macrosteles; species Macrosteles quadrilineatus. The sequence goes on from NW_026542594.1 coordinate 190,124,077, forward strand.
GAAGAAAATTGTTAAAGTAAACATCGGTCGATATGCACATCAAATTAAAGGTCTTCATTAGTAGATTACAATGCCGTAAATTCAAGCTCAAAAGAACGAGTGAGTAAAAAATAGCAGTCGTTCAAAGATTCAAAATGGCAGATTCAATATATCTTTAAACGGCTATTATTTTTTACTCAGTTATCCATTTGAGTTCAAATTTGCGACATTATATTCTGCTAGTAAAGTAGCTAATAAAATTACATGTCAACCTATGCTTCTATTTAAGATTCCCTTCTGACTCCTTGCGGGACGTCCCCATAATATTACAGAAAATTGATAGTTCCTTAAAAAATTAGATTTTTGGGTGTGGTGTTCATGTACCAAATTCTATTGATTTATTTGCTGTCGTAAAGAAAATATTAAACCGGTCCGGGACTTTTTGGACAGTCTGTATATATATATATATATATATATATATATATATATATATATATATATATATATGATAGAAGCATGTATATCGCACAAAAAATGATAAATTCATCGTATGGCAGAGTCTAATACATTAACGTATTAGCAGAGCATAAAGAACAAAATGTAAAGTAGAGCAGCTGTTTTACTAATAGAGATTTTAAAAATATCCATTCAAACCAGCTACTTATAAGGGGTTTTTTACGCAACCCAAATTACAATTATAACCTGTCACTATTTACAAAAAAAGTAGCTCATAACCTCTCAGTCCGGTTTCCATTACTTCATTTATATATTTCCAGACATACATTTTTTTTAAATAACCTTTGTCGTGCCTAAAAGCCTCAGTAGCCCTGCAGTTTGTATTGGCTCTAAATAAATAAAGATGTATTAATGTGTTTATACCGGAAACGAAATTAAATAGCGAATAAAAAATTGGTAATTGGCAGGATTCGAATCCAATTCTGTTGTACCAAAACCATAGTGCTCTTATTATTAGACCTGTCCTACCCTAGTATTGTTTTTTTTTTCAAAAATGAAACGCTTCAATAAATCAATTTACTTGCGTAAAGATAATCAACCAACACTACAGCGTCTACGGAGTTGTTAACTGTGTCTCACGTACGGGTTGTGAAACACACACCTCTCTGTTATACACAACCCTGAGCTCCACAAATCCTTACACGATATTTTCACTTTATGTAAAACCGATATATTATGATCACAATTCATGGGAAACCATAACCTTTATAATCTTTCTTTCAATGATGTGTGAGAACGATTTGTCGGGCAATTCTATACAAACGCATTCCATTTTTCGCCTTTGGTTTTGCAACCACTTTCAACGTCAATTACCATTGTATAAGTGTAAAGAATGTATTTAGATAATTCTTATTTCATACCAATTAACATATTATTCACAATATGATTATTTAGAATTCATAAAAATAGTTAATAATATCAATCAAAGTAATCTAAAATAAATAATACAATTTATTTAGATCAAAATCAACTTAGTTATTTATCAAGGGTGTGGATGACATGCAGTGCAATGTGTAGTGTAATGTAATTAGTTTGTCCATACACGTCATACTAATAATTTAAATAGGCGTGGCTGTAATTAAAAGCCTTATTATAGACTAGAAGGTCATATTGTGCATAGTACCAGCATAATGTAACAAGTTGTCTGTTAATAAAGACGAGTTTGTTCAAGGGAACGACGTTAGAAGTTAATTTGAGATCAAATAAAGCTATTTTGTATTTGAATATCTCTACGTTTCTTAAGATGGACATCGAAACAACATCCGAAGTAAACAAAGAGCGAAGAACATTTGATGAAGAGATAATGAGAAGGATGATTCAACAAGAAGATGATATAAAAGATATTTTGTCAAGATTGAAACCCTTGCCAACTCAAAAACCTTTAGTACTTGAAGCTACAAACCAAGTCGAAACAAAATCCGAAGTAAACCAAGAGCAAAAAACATTTAATGAAGAGATAATGAGAAGGATGATTCAACAAGAAGATGTCATTAAACAACTTTGGTCAAGCTTGAAACCCCCGTTGTCGCACAACCCTGCAGGGCTTGAACCTACAAGGCAAGTTGAATCAGAAATGATTAACCAAACTACAACGGTTCATATTGATGAGTATGATCATTCCCTGCATGATGGTAACTTTTCCCCGCACTTGTACTTTCAAGAGTTGATTCAGTCATTGAGTCTACCAGGCATGAAGTTTCTCGTAGGGAAGAACCAGTCTTGGTGTCACACTTGCTTGTGGTTGATTGTTCACATGCTTGCTTTATTAACAAGTTTGTCTCTAATCAAGATGGAGTACGACAATTGGCAAATCTCACCCGCATATAAAGTATTTTCGACCAACGTAACTTATGTCAATGAAGTTCCGGTCCCCGCAATAACGGTTTGCTATCCACCAACTCTTAACAACAACTACAACTACTCAGGGATTCTGAGGAAATGTATTTTGTGTGGCGGCAATGATTGTATGAGCAATGGAGAATGCAGCTTAGATGAGATGGTGAATTTTGCTGTTTTTTTAATATGTTGTCCGAAGTTTATAGGAAATACGAGACTGTTTCTAAACTTCAGTCGTTTTAGATATGACCAATTTTCGTCCTACATTGAGGATGTTATTAATCTTAATGAGGTTTACATATACCATGAACGGAAAGGTGGTTTTATAAAGGAAGTGATTAGAGGATGCGATGGAAACGAGTGCCAAAAGTGGTTATCGCCCTTAGGTTTGTGTTTTACTCTCAATGGTCTCCATCACGAGGATATTTACAAAGAAAATGTTGTTACTTATTTTCCTATGAAACGGTATTCTTCCACTGGTTTTGATTACCTAGGAAAACACTTGACTTTGGACAATATGATATATTTCGGAGGAAACATTAATACGACGCCACGATATATAACTGCGAATTATTCTATTTTGTTGGATGGCGATATGAGTGATTACATAATACCCAATGATACAGCTGAGTCTTGCCTAACTAATGACAAAATACGAGGATACGTTATAATCCACAACCCACTAGAAATCCCCTTCACCTCCAAAAATCATATCATAGTGGAAGGCGATGACTCCAAAGATATAACTATAATTCCCAACATTGTTACTTCAGAAAGCGGCCTTGAGCAGTATGATCCATCTGTTAGAGGGTGTTACTTTACGCGCGAGAAGCCGCTGTCAATGTTTAAACATTACAGTCAACTGAAATGTGAGGCAGAATGTAAAGCGAACTGTACACTCACATACTGTGGCTGTGTCCCGTTTGACCTGCCTAGACACAACAGTTCTGTAGATGTCTGCTTCTATTTATGCGTTACTGCATTGTGTGACTGTGATTGTTTGCCAGATTGCAACTCTTTGTCTTATGATTTTGAGGAAACAGTTTTGCCCGCAACATCAAATATTTTATCATTCTTTCAATTCTTATTTAAACGAAGTAAATTCTACGACTCCAAGATCCGAGTGAGTACCAACAGCCTGACTCAGTTCATGGCGTATGCTATTGGTATTGTTGCCATTTTCAACGGATTCAATGTCTTAGTTATCTTTGAATTGCTTTACTTGCTTACATTCAAGCTATGGAGTTATGCCAAGAGTTATTTGCACTAATCTATGTATTGGATGTAAAAGAGTTATCAAAATAAATGTTTACTCAATATTGTTGTTTTATTTCACCTTTTTGGGATAAAATATCTGCATGTATCATAAAAAAAATCTTACATGTGTTGATGTGTAAAGAAACTAACGATTCAGAGAGTAGGTAAATATTAACACAAAAATATCGTTGGTGTAAAAATTCCTAAAATTATTTTGTCACTTTGATAATAATTAAGCAATTTGGTCCCGTTTGCTTTATAGGATAATCACTAGGGCGTAAAAGACCCTTTCCAACCCGAGCTTATGTTTCACGAGCGAAAATGAGCGAGGGTTGAAAAGACACTTTTGCCCGTGTGATGAACTATACTTTTCACTATTGCACCATTATTTAAGGTAACTATTTTAAAATGTAAATTCCTTTTCATGTAAAGATAAACTTTTAAAACGACTTCCAACTTGTTTTTAATGTTGCTTATGCAAACAACCAGCTGATTTAGATTCAATCATTTTGTCTATTACGATTGTCTTAGTGTAGATTATAATATCGATATGTCGAACTATTGACAAGAATGTAAATATACCGGGGGCTATTTGCACTAATTGATTTATCAGATTTATGATTTTCATAAACAATTTTAAATTTTAATTGCATTTTTGATACGGCATATGTCCATTTCAACATTTTAGCGATCAAGACGGATATACAAAAAGGCAGTTTCCTTATTAAATACATATTTAATACATGAAACATATCTCGTACAAAAGTCGTCTGATAGAGTGGCAACGTCTCCATAAATTAGTGTTGACTGCATTAGTACAGGATTAGGAACAAACTTAAAAAAATAAACCTTTTTTACTAATCAATAAAAAAATCTAATTAAATGTTCATAATTATTGTTCATACAGGATGTCAATAATAAAAATCAACTAAAATTACAAGTATAATTCGTAAGCGTTAGCCGTCAGAAGTAGCTTTAACACAGTTAGTAGTTCGAGTTAGTTTACAGAGTTAATAGTTTACTAGAGGACCCATGCTGCTCCGCAGCGATAAAATGAATATATATCCGAGATATAGGCCTAACCAAGTTCATGATTTTTGATTGAGTAAAACAGTATCTTGAGCTTAACTGATTCAAACGATCAATAGCTCAAATTAAAGCCTATAATTGACTGATTATTTTGAGTCTAAAACGTATAAAAAACCTAAACATTACTGGAGCTATTGATTGTTACTCATAGAAATACCTTATATAAAAAAAATGTTTGTTGTTCACCTTGCGTTTGCTTGAAACTCGCCCGATTTGAAAAACTAATAGCTTAAATGAAAGCCGGTATTTCTCTGGAGGTTGTTAGACCAAAATATATAGGATTATATAATTATATAACTGGTGAAATACTTCTTAAATTGAAGAAAGAATCCGAAAATGAATCAAATTACGTTTTTTGGTCGAACAATACAGTAGGTAAATAAATGCCGATGCTTGATGGCAAATCGGTGCGTGCATACCTTCAATTTGAGACCTCAATCATGAAAATCGGTCGGGTAGAAGGGCCAATCGAACTTGGAAAAGAGAAACCAAATTTAACTCCCATAAGAAATACATGGGGAGCAAATTTCTTTTACGTATAAGCCGAGTGGGATTATAGATAAATATATGCCGATGCTTGATGGCAAATCTGTGCGTGCATACCTTCAATTTGAGACCTCAATCATGAAAATCGGTCGGGTAGAAGAGCCAATCGAACTCGGCAAAGATAAACCAAATTTAACTCCCATAAGAAATACATGGGGAGCAAATTTCTTTTACGTATCAGCCGAGTGGGATTATAGATAAATATATGCCGATGCTTGATGGCAAATCTGTGCGTGCATACCTTCAATTTGAGACCTCAATCATGAAAATCGGTCCGGTAGAAGAGCCAATCGAACTCGGAAAAGAAAACCCAAATTTTTTTAATATATAAGATTTATTTTTTTTATTCATTGAACACATAGTTTTCCGTGTTTGTTTTGAAACTTACACATCTCGAATTTTTAGAGCTATCTTTCATGTTTAAAATGTTTTTCATAAAGAGTTTAATTTATAAATGCTCCCGCCGCAGCAAACCTACATTTAAAGCGAATTTCCATTTACCTGATTGGATTTTCAATTGAGGGTTTAAATGACATTAGATTTAGCAAATACCTAGGTTCGCTGGTACAGGGAGAGTAATGAAGTGTGTTTTTTTAGCAAAATATTAATAGCTGAGTATAAAAATAAATGAATTTGTTAAGTTTGATTAAAATATAAAATCCATAAACAAGCAAAGAATTTTTTTCATAACCAAAAACCCTAAAAAGAAACTTCGATGTACTAAATTATCTATTTTTTAGTTCTTAAAATGGGTTTTAAAAAGTTTTATTTTTAGAGGGTCAAACAAGAGAAGAGCAAATTTTACCCATAAGACCCCCCATAAACCCCAGTTATCATGGCTCGATCATGTTGGTTCGCGAAATCATTCAAGTTTATCCTGCCCTGCCCTATATTTATTTGAACGAATACTGTTTATGGCCTCTAGTGACATCAAAATTCAAAATTATATCGTTCCCGGGCATAGGTCTTACCGTGCCACCTACGGTAATAGCTACTTCCCTATAGGGAAAGTCGCCAAAACACAACAAAATTCTTACAATCATTACAGTAGTTGATTTTAAAAACACCTTTTGAACAGTCCCTTGAATTATTGAGAATATCTCATGTAAATAGTCAGTGATATTAAGCCCATCTTACACATACAAAACTGCGCATCATGAGACACAGAACATTGTTGCGAAATGAGAAATGGAACTCTATTGTTTGGCTGAATTAATGAGACACTCAAATAAAGCACTGCAATGCAGAACGTCTTGTTGATGCCGTCTCACGTCTCAGTAATTATACATCGAGAATATTTACATAAACTGATTAAATTTCCACACAAAGGACAAAATAGAAGGAAGTTATATAATTTATAAAATGTTTGCAACGTAATTAGTTAAAAATATTTATCATAATTCAGAAAAAAATACTAACTTTTTTTTATTCATGTGATGTGGGGCTAAGATCCCTGTTGGCATCCTTAGTGCGATAAAAATAAACTGATATCGAGGAAATCAGCAGAACATTTTTATAGCTAAATATTTTGTCAACTGATTTTGCCACAGAAAATAGTCCCGATTCAGGACAATTCCATCGATATTAAAGTTTTTTTTTGTATTTTTCATCGTGCAAATTTGTTATTCAACTAAAATGTTGACCCTTTATTAACCATACATAGTTGATCAATACAATTGCAATCGTAAATGTACTTTTATAAATATATGTTTAGTAAAAATATGTAGTAAATTTAAAATAAATACGTCACATACGCATTTTTAGTGAACTATTACTGTGTTGGCGGGGTAACACGTATCTAAATAAACGGTATCAGCAATCTGACACATACATACGCGTAGCTTGCCACAAACCTTTATCATGGGTAAGCGGTGGGAGTAACTATCATAATTTTGTAGGAAAAAATCACAAAAGTTGCAGTAACTTTTGAATCGTAATTGTTCCAGAAATGGGGGTTGCATTATTTTTTTCCAATTATAAGGACCATATCTTCTATCCATATTTTCTAAAATTCGATTTATAGTTATTATATAGGATTTTTTATGGGGAAATAACATAGGTTACAATAACTTTTGAACCGTAATTTTTACAGTTATGGGATTTGTACAGTTTTGTTTAGAATCTAATGGATTATAACATACTAAATTTATATAAAAATTGTTCGTGATATGTTTGAGAAAATTTGATTTTTCCGTTATTTTATGGGTTTTTATTAGAAAATCCCCATCAAAAATCAAAATTTCAAGAAAAATGGAAAAACCTGGAGATGCCATGGATTAGTACCTACATACAAAATTAATTTCATCAGAATCAGACTACAGGTGTGGTCTGTAGCTCTCTATGTACACATTCACACGCGCAGACACAGACATCACTTCGAAACCCACTTTTTTGGATTCAGGGGGGGGGGAACATTAATACGACGCCAGTATATATGAGTGAGAATGATTGGATTAGAATCAAAAGCGCAAGGAATTACATAATACCCAATTATACAGTTGAGTCCTGTCTAGCTAATAGCAAAATACAAAGCTACGTTGTCATCCACAACCCACTAGAAATCCCCTTCACATTGAAAAGATATATCACAGTGAGGGACAATACCGCCAGAATTATATCTATTATTCCCAACATTGTTACTTCAGAGAGCGGTCTTGAGCAGTATGATACATCTGTTAGAGGGTGTTACTTTACGCATGAGAAGCCGCTGTCAATGTTTAAACATTATGGTCAGATGAAATGTGAGACAGAATGTAAAGTGAACTGTTCACTTCAACAATATGGCTGTGTCCCGTATTACATGCCTAGACACAACAGTTCTGTAAGGGTCTGCTTGTTTAAAATCCTTCCTACACTTTATGACTGTGGTTGTTTGTCAGATTGCAACTCTTTGTCTTATGATTTTGAGGAAACTGTTTTGTACGTATATCCGTTTAATCAAGGAGTTGAATATCCTTTTTCACCTTTGCAATTAAACTTTAAGCGAACTAAATTCTACGACTCCAAGATCCGAGTGAGTACCAACTCGGTTCATGACTCAGTTCACGGCGTATTCCTAGTTGTAGTTTTTAACGGTTTCAATGTCTTAGTTATCTTTGAACTGCTATACTTGCTTACATTCAAGCTATGGAGTTATGTCAAGGGCTATTTGCACTAATCTATGTGTTGGATGTAAAAAGTTGTTAAAATAAATATTTACTCAATATTGTCGTTTAATTTAACCTTATAGGATTATAAATTTCTTTGTTCCATGTTTAAAAAAGTCTGCCATATGCGAATTAAAAAGCTAAGGATAAGCTTAATTATAACACTAAAAAACCGTTGGTGTTAAAATTTCTAAATTAATTTGCCACTTTGATTTGAATTAAGCAGTTTAGACAGGTGAGCTTTAGTAGTATAATATTTTAACACTAGGGCATAAAGTGAGTCTTTCCGATCCGAGTTCAACTATCACGTAAATGAGCGAGATTTGAAAGTACACTTTTGCCCGTGTGACAAACAACCATATATTTCGTCACATTGCACAAGTTTTAAGGAAACTAAGGTAGAAAATTGAAATTCTTTTCGTTATAAAATAACCTTTTAAAACAACTTCCAAATTGTTTTCAAAGTTGCTGCTGCAAACAAGCAGCTGTTTAGTAAGTGATACAATTATTTTGCCAATTAGAATTGTCTTGTACTACATTATACCATCGATATGTTGAACTATGGACGAGAATGTAAATATACCATGGCTGTTTAAAAATTGGTGTAAATACCTGCTTCTTGTAATCCAAATTGTTGCTGTTATGACGCAACTAGTTTCGACTTATCACGAAGTCATCTTCGGGCGTCCAGGGGATGTCAATTCACTTCGTCAGAAGGTCGTCAATACACACATACGTTCATACACGAACATGGTCACGGTTACGAACAAAAACACAGACACGAACATTGAAACGAAAAAAGTACGATTTAACGAGTAAAAGCTAAAAGTGGTAACACCGGTGAGGATTATGCGTCACGGCCGGATGGATGTAGCGTCTAGACTGCCGGTCAACGTGATCGGTTGGCGCTGTGACGTCATTCCTTTGTTCTTGTTATCAGTCAGCTGTCCCTATTCATCCCCGACTCTCTCTCAAGTACCTTAATGGCCGTGTCGTAAATATAATTAGATTGGAAGGATAGTTTGTCATTTAAAATATTATGTTTGTCAAATTTCACAGCTCGGTATATTTCAAACTCTTCAAGTGTATTTCTGTTAAAATGGTCGTTGGATGTATGTAGTACGGACATGTCGCTGTCAATATTAGTGTAGTTGTGATTATCAGAAACCAGGTGTTCGGCAAAGGTTGATGTTTGAGCGGATGTTGTCTTCTTTGGGAGATGTTCTTTAAATCTTTTCTTGAAAGAGCGAGCTGTCTGGCCAATATAATACTTAGGGCAGTCGTCGCAACTGATCTTATAGACGCCAGTCTTGTCAAAAACAGGAGTTGTCGTCTGAGGCTGCTCTTTCAACAAAGATCCGAGTTTGTTAACAGTTTTGAAGGACACAGTGACGTTGTTTTTTGCCATGATGTTTTTAAATTTACTATTAAGAGATGTACCAAATTCTGTTGAAATGTATGTTTTCTTCTCTTTAATTTTGGAGGTTTTTTGTTTATGTTTAAGAATCAGTTTATCAATTAGAGTGCTCTGGTAACCATTAGCGACAGCAATGTGTTTAAGAATATTTATTTCTTCATTGTAGTCAGTTGGGTTCATTGGCACTGATATTAATCTGTTTACAAAGCTACTAGTGGCTTGTAGGGACATAAGCCCCTAAAAAGCTCAAATGTAAAACAACTTTTTGCAATACCGGTATTTAAACAAACTCAGAATAACATTATCTATGTGTCAGAATAGGCATCCCTACACCATATCTTTTGTGTAAAAACCAGTTTGTTGTTCTTCTTTGTTTGCTTTTGTTGATGTCATTTTCAATAAATAATTTGAATCACTCCAGTGGTTTAACATGAAAAGGCAGCAAACATATCATTGTTTGTGAATAAATACTGGTTTACTAAGGTAGCTTTGGTCTTGTGGTTAATGAGGATAAATAAAAGCTTCCCTGTTTGGAATTTTAAACATTCATTGGAGGTTCGCCTTCAGATGAATTGAAGACGCCTGCAATTTCATCTGCAGTAGGCTTATTATACCTACGACGATTCATATTTATCCTGTCTACAAACCTAAGTTCTAATTCACTGTCACCTTGTACAACAATTTCTTCCGAAGCTCTTTTGTAAATTTGTGCAAATGGATTTTCTAATAGAATTTCAGCTAGTTTTGACAATATTTCAGGTTTTAAGTCACTATTTTCTCGACGCCTTTGACGAATTTCTGTTGCTGTTGATGTGTCAATAATGTACAATTGGCCATACACGGGGTCTTCATCATGTTGAGGCAGCAAATCTGAGATTGAACGATAAATCTGTCCTTGAATTTTGAAACAGTATGGTCCTTTTCCTGGAATATCTTTCTTACTGGCTGAAAAATAAGAAAAGCCATCGCACTGTTGCATTGTCGAATGAATTTATACAGTTGTGGGCTCTCTTCAAACAAACTTTTAAGTTCTACATTAGTTTTTGACTGAGGAAGGTTAATAAGTCCGTTATGGTAACATGTCATAAAATGATTATTCGTTAGTTCTTCTCTAAAATGAAGAGCACTACATTGAATGCACTCTTGGTCCAGTAATCCTGCATCATGGATCTTTACATTTCTCTCGTCTACCATGGATCTCCTAAAAAGGGGTTGTAACATATCTTGATTAAGTTCGTCATTATCTACTCTTGCTCTCCTACGCGCACTGTCATTCCTATGAACAGTTCCCCGCCTTTGTGGTATTCCCCTGGCGTTCATATTAATTACAGTACTTATAATGAAAAGAATATATATCCAGCAGCCTACATACCAAAAACATCTTGAATCCCTGGTGATTTTATAAAAGTATGATCGAATATGATTACTCTACGTTGTATATTCACTGCACTAAAAAGATTTACTTACGAAGGAATGCAAATACACCATTTTAGAACCAATAACATTTATAGGTTATTTTAGTTGTATATATTTACACAACCTTAACCTTAAAATGTGTAAAAATATAAAGAAAACAACATCATTTAAAATAAACTTGAACATATGATTTAAAAATAAAAACAAAACAGAAGTTAAATTTAATTTCGACTCTTTGATTATTTATACAGAATATTTATTCTATTTCGTTTATTCCCTTAACACGACAATAACGTAAAAGCATGAAAAAATGAAACTTGAGTATATGATTTAAATATAAACAAAGAATTGTCCGACTAATCTTCAATATTTCAGTTTTATTATAGTATACATTTCATAGTTGACTGGCTAAAATTAAACCAAATGCGTGTATTGATCACTGTTTTCATATCTGTGGCACAGCTGTTTTAATTTCAAAAGATGTAAACAAATTAAACCCCATGTTGTTTTAATGGGAAAAGTTTTATTCTGTTGCGAATTTATGGTAAAAAAATAAGAAAAATGAATAGTTTTCCCTCAAAATTCACGTCAAGACCTTTAAAATAAGACCCCTCCCATCCTTCTACGGCCATCCAGTCACTCACAATTTCTTTACAAAAATTTGACTTACGGAATTATATATATAGATTGTATGCAGCTATCTTTTGTGAATGTGGGTGATGAGAATCTACGTGGATGGTTTGGTCTGTGATGGTGGGTTTGCGGTATATTTTGAAAGCGAATGCTGAGCCCTGTTTTGTTATGGTTATATCTAGAAAGTTCAGGCTGCTATTAGTCTCTTCTTCAAAAGTGAATTTCATATTTTTATGGATGTTGCACAGATAGTTGTTCAACAATGAAAGTTGTCTGCTATTGCCGTTGAATAGAACAATTGTGTCATCCACGTATCTGTGGTGAAACACTATTTTATCTTTGTAGCGGTTTTTAGCTGAAAATAGATATTCATTCTCAAAATCGTTTAAGAATATTTCTGCCAAGATGCTGGAGAGTGGGGAGCCCATGGCTAATCCCTCTTTTTGGATATAGAAACCATTTTGAAATTGAAAATAGTTTGGTTTTAATACCAACTGTGTCAGTGACAATAGTTCACCAATGGACTCGGGAGGTAGGTTGGAATTTCGTGTTAGGTTTTGTTGTAATATTGCCAAAGTTTCCTCTATAGGTACATTTGTGTACAAATTAACTATGTCAAACGATGCTAATCTCTGGTTACCATTGATTTTGTGTGACTTTATCTTCTCAATCAATTCCAAACTGTTTTTTAAACTGTGGTTATTTTCCAAAATTACGTGGTTTCGAATTATACTATCCAGTTTCTTAGCAAGTTTGTAGGCTGGGCTTGGTTTAAAGTTAACTAGAGGCCTGATAGGGATATTGGGTTTGTGGATTTTTGGTAGACCACGGAAAATGGGGGCACGTGGATTCGGGACTTTCAATGCTATTTTTTCATTGGGTGTGATTATATGTTTACTATTGGTGATAGCTTTGTTAATTTCTTTAGTGTTAAGGAGTGTGGGATCTTTACTCAAGGTTTCAATATTATTATTGTTCATAAAGTCGGTAACTTTTGCTACGTAGTCGTCAATATACAGGATGACGATTGAACTGCCCTTATCTGCTTTTGTTATCAGAGCTTTGTGTTCGGCAAGTTTGTTCTTGATGCTAGATAAGATTCGCTGCAAGGGTTTATATTTTAAATGTTGTTGGTTTTTTAGGATGACTTTTGCTTTATTCCCTATTAAGATGCGTGTAGAGTCTCGTATTTCCTCTGATTTGACACTTTTTATAGATGCTTCTATATTTAGCAATTCTGAAAAAAGGCTGGATTTCTTATTGTTAGGGAAGTTGAAATTTAGGCCTTTGTTAAGTAATGATAACTCGTCTTTACTAAATGCAATTTTGGTTCTGTTTAAAACTCTCTTATAAAATGTGTGGTTGCATACAATTATATCTCTTTGATGTTGTTTCTCAATTAGAGCGTGGAGTTTCTTAGATTGGGTTTTCTTCTTGGACAAGATTTTTCGTGACATGGCTGTTTGCTGGTACGTTTGTTAGTTAGTGTATCACATTTATGATTTTAAACAAACAAATGTTAAATATTGCATTTTTGCTACTGTGTAACTTTCTATTCATGTCCATTACAATTTTTTGTGGTGATCTAGGTAGTTAGATAGATAGACTATTTCTTTATTAAATACATGTGTTATATTCGTACTAGGTGAAACCCGTCGAAATCGGCGGTTACTGTCAAGGCTTACGCTAATTCATCTAACTGCTATAAATTGAGTGAAATTATGGATATTTTAAGCATTTAGCATTGTTTTTTTTGTTTAAAGGTAAATAAATGTAAAAACAACAATTATATTAATTGTGTTAGTTACCAAATACGGTTGATCATTCAATAAATAAAATATTTCCTATGCCGTACGTCATCGGAGTTATTATTAGTATGCTATATGGTATCTCTTCCTTTGGAAGAACCTTCAAATAATATTAAAATCGTATTGGTGGATCTTTTGTAGTTAAACACTTCCGTGATTTCATCAGTGTAATGCAGATTAATCTATGAATTTATTTGAAAATTTTCTGTTTGTTAGGAAGACACGTTCTTACTTCAAAGGGAGGTACTTCCGTTACAGTGTAAGTTTGATTTTTCCTTAGTCAGTTGAATAACCCTATATCATAGTTTTGAGAAATTGGTTGTGGGGTTACTGTTAAAGCTAGAATTCATTGACATGGGGGATGTCAGTTAGTTGTCTCAGCCTTATCAATTGCATAAATTTGTCAATATAATCTCTCTACGGAATGTTAGGTGTAGTGGAATATACTTGAAGTGAAGTTGGCTTTTATTCTTGAACGTTGGCCTTATCGTTTATATGGTCGTGCGGCTTCATTGGCATCAAATAAGGTAAATAACATAGCAATGTGGCATTTCCAAAAAGCAAAAAATACTGTAAATTGGCTGTTACGTAAATATTGACGTTTCATGCATTTTTAATTAAAATATCTTATAAAGGATGATGTAATCTAGTTTAAAAGGCACTAAGAGTTCAAGTTCTTTTTTGTATACATATCTATATTATGTTTTCACTAAGCTGAATGAATACATCGAAGTAACCTCTCTCAAAAGACTGCAGTGTATTGTAGTTTTCCAGCTTAATGACTTTATAAATCATGCACATATTTCCACACAAATATTGTAAAATGTTTGTAACATGCATGACAATAATCTCATGAGCCTTTTATGATCTGTCAAGAATAATATGATAAAATATATGCAAAAGTGTTGAAAAAGGCAGACACCAACCGGTAAAATCTATATTCTATATACTTATTTAATACGCAAGCAGGATTTTTGTGACAATTACTCCTCCGAAACTACTGAACCGATTGACATGTTTTTGGTCTCATTGGAAAGAGCATAACGTGAAGTTGTGCAGGAAACTTTTTTTTGAAATAATTATAGTGCAGCCCTGGGGCCCTTTAAAGTTTCGTATTTCTCCATAAGATTAACATGGGAAACAAAAATTGTTATGAAACTCCAGCTGTTGTCAGAAATTAAAAGTGAGAAGAAGAACATATGTTAATTGTAAACAGTCAATAAGTTTGCTAATTTAACAGTTTGCTACAAACATTTTCTGACTTGGTTGAAATGAAATGTTTACTATTTGAATTTGGATTGGCGTAAATATTACAATTATTGAAAAAATAGAGAGAGAGCCTGGATAGTTTGATACTAAAAAGAAAACTGAATTAACACTGTGCTGCATTTCTTAGTAATCGTTGAAAGAGTTGATTTGCATATTTTAATTTATATTCGTTATTATGGACAACCTAATTCGGCTAAGAGTAAGGCTATTTTAAGATCAGCTTTTGAAAAATGATAAGATATTTACAAGAAATGTGGATTATATCGATCTGTTATGTACATCTTGAGTGTTTCCATAATCTTTGAGTCGAATCTTTTAATTATATAATTATGACTGTTATTCGTTTTAAAATAACGCCTGTAATACTTAACAATTGCTCGAATTCGAGCAACAGGTACACTAGTAGATATAAAATAGTTCAACAAGAAATAATTGTAAGAGTTACTGTGATTAAAGGATTTTACACTGATATCGTAATGGAAAACATGACATGATGCAGAAGAAAATCTATTCAAAAATCTGAAAATAACATTGCAAATACTTCTTTTGGTCAATACAGTGACTTCCAATAAATGTGTGTTGTTTAAATTTTAAAAATTAACAGCTGTTTCATTAAAAAGTATTTTCCGCATGGCCACAATGGAAACAAATCTGTGGAAGGATCTTTAAAGACTTCTGGGGCAGAGCCCTAAGGAATTTACTTAGGTTTTTTTTTATAAATCATCTACAGACCAAGACCTTTCTTTGGACACCTTTACCAAGTTTTACGCCTAGCCGTTCTCTCAAACTAGTGGAGACAAAGTTTCCAATTAAATATTTAGATTCCCCCAAGTTAATCTTATGGGAGGAAACCCAACTTTGATTGAAGATCCTGCCCAAACTAATAAATATTTCAGAAAACGAAAATCACTTTGCAAAACTAGAGATCAGGGCCACTTTTTTGATACTTTAATAATCAAAATCAGTTCAAAAATGAGGGAGGAGTTCTATTTACAAAAATTGGCTTAGCGTATTATACAGACTGTTCCAAAAGTCCCGGACCGGTTTAATATTTTGTAAACGACAACAGATAAATCAATAAGATTTGGTTCGTCAACACCACACCTAAAAATATTAATTTTTTTTAGGAAATATCAATTTTCTGTCATATCATGGGGACGTCCTGCAAGGAGTCAGAATGAAATCTTAAAAAAAGCATAGTTTGACACGCATAGCAAATTAAAGGTCTTTACTATAAGAATATAGGCCTAATGCCGCAAATTTGAACTTGAACGGACAACTAAACAAAGAATGACAGGTGTTCAAAGATTCATTTAATTTGCATTGCTATTATACGCTTAATCCTCAGGGCCTAAGAATCGGAAGAAAATTGTTAAAGTAAACATCGGTCGATATGCACATCAAATTAAAGGTCTTCATTAGTAGATTACAATGCCGTAAATTCAAGCTCAAAAGAACGAGTGAGTAAAAAATAGCAGTCGTTCAAAGATTCAAAATGGCAGATTCAAGATATCTTTAAACGGCTGTTATTTTTTACTCAGTTATCCATTTGAGTTCAAATTTGCGACATTATATTCTGCTAGTAAAGTAGCTAATAAAATTACATGTCAACCTATGCTTCTATTTAAGATTCCCTTCTGACTCCTTGCGGGACGTCCCCATAATATTACAGAAAATTGATAGTTCCTTAAAAAATTAGATTTTTGGGTGTGGTGTTCATGTACCAAATGGCTCTAAATAAATAAAGATGTATTAATGTGTTTATACCGGAAACGAAATTAAATAGCGAATAAAAAATTGGTAATTGGCAGGATTCGAATCCAATTCTGTTGTACCAAAACCATAGTGCTCTTATTATTAGACCTGTCCTACCCTAGTATTGCTTTTTTTTCAAAAATGAAACGCTTCAATAAATCAATTTACTTGCGTAAAGATAATCAACCAACACTACAGCGTCTACGGAGTTGTTAACTGTGTCTCACGTACGGGTTGTGAAACACACACCTCTCTGTTATACACAACCCTGAGCTCCACAAATCCTTACACGATATTTTCACTTTATGTAAAACCGATATATTATGATCACAATTCATGGGAAACCATAACCTTTATAATCTTTCTTTCAATGATGTGTGAGAACGATTTGTCGGGCAATTCTATACAAACGCATTCCATTTTTCGCCTTTGGTTTTGCAACCACTTTCAACGTCAATTACCATTGTATAAGTGTAAAGAATGTATTTAGATAATTCTTATTTCATACCAATTAACATATTATTCACAATATGATTATTTAGAATTCATAAAAATTGTTAATAATATCAATCAAAGTAATCTAAAATAAATAATACAATTTATTTAGATCAAAATCAACTTAGTTATTTATCAAGGGTGTGGATGACATGCAGTGCAATGTGTAGTGTAATGTAATTAGTTTGTCCATACACGTCATACTAATAATTTAAATAGGCGTGGCTGTAATTAAAAGCCTTATTATAGACTAGAAGGTCATATTGTGCATAGTACCAGCATAATGTAACAAGTTGTCTGTTAATAAAGACGAGTTTGTTCAAGGGAACGACGTTAGAAGTTAATTTGAAATCAAATAAAGCTATTTTGTATTTGAATATCTCTACGTTTCTTAAGATGGACATCGAAACAACATCCGAAGTAAACAAAGAGCGAAGAACATTTGATGAAGAGATAATGAGAAGGATGATTCAACAAGAAGATGATATAAAAGATATTTTGTCAAGATTGAAACACTTGCCAACTCAAAAACCTTTAGTACTTGAAGCTACAAACCAAGTCGAAACAAAATCCGAAGTAAACCAAGAGCAAAGAACATTTAATGAAGAGATAATGAGAAGGATGATTCAACAAGAAGATGTCATTAAACAACTTTGGTCAAGCTTGAAACCCCCGTTGTCGCACAACCCTGCAGGGCTTGAACCTACAAGGCAAGTTGAATCAGAAATGATTAACCAAACTACATCGGTTCATATTGATGAGGATGATCATTCCCTGCGTGATGGTAACTTTTCCCCGCACTTCTACTTTCAAGAGTTGATTCAGTCATTGAGTCTACCAGGCATGAAGTTTCTCGTAGGTAATAACCAGTCTTGGTGTCACACTTGCTTGTGGTTGATTGTTCACATGCTTGCTTTATTAACAAGTTTGTCTCTAATCAAGATGGAGTACGACAATTGGCAAATCTCACCCGCATATAAAGTATTTTCGACCAACGTAACTTATGTCAATGAAGTTCCGGTCCCCGCAATAACGGTTTGCTACCCACCAACTCTTAACAACAACTACAACTACTCAGGGATTCTGAGGAAATGTATTTTGTGTGGCGGCAATGATTGTATGAGCAATGGAGAATGCAGCTTAGATGAGATGGTGAATTTTGCTGTTTTTTTAATATGTTGTCCGAAGTTTATAGGAAATGCGAGACTGTTTCTAAACTTCAGTCGTTTTAGATATGACCAATTTTCGTCCTACATTGAGGATGTTATTAATCTTAATGAGGTTTACATATACCATGAACGGAAAGGTGGTTTTATAAAGGAAGTGATTAGAGGATGCGATGGAAACGAGTGCCAAAAGTGGTTATCACCCTTAGGTTTGTGTTTTACTCTCAATGGTCTCCACCACGAGGATATTTACAAAGAAAATGTTGTTTTTCATTTCCCGATGAAACGGTATTCTTCCCCTGGTTTTGGTTACCTAGGAAAACACTTGACTTTGGACAATATGATGTATTTCGGAGGGAACATTAATACGACGCCAGTATATATGAGTGAGAATGATTGGATTATAATCCAGAGCGCAAGGAATTACATAATAACCAATGAAAGTGCTGAGTCCTGCCTAACCGACGGCAAAATACAAAGCTACGTTGTAATCCACAACCCACTAGAAATCCCTTTCACCGTGAGCAATTATATCACAGTGAGGGACATAACCCCCAGAAGTTTTGCTATAACTCCCAACATTATTACTTCAGAAAGTGGCCTTGAGCAGTATGATCCATCTGTTAGAGGGTGTTACTTTACGCACGAGAAGCCGCTGTCAATGTTTAAACATTACAGTCAACTGAAATGTGAGGCAGAATGTAAAGCGAACTGTACACTCACATACTGTGGCTGTGTCCCGTTTGACCTGCCTAGACACAACAGTTCTGTAGATGTCTGCTTCTATTTATGCGTTACTGCATTGTGTGACTGTGATTGTTTGCCAGATTGCAACTCTTTGTCTTATGATTTTGAGGAAACAGTTTTGCCCGCAACATCAAATATTTTATCATTCTTTCAATTCTTATTTAAACGAAGTAAATTCTACGACTCCAAGATCCGAGTGAGTACCAACAGCCTGACTCAGTTCATGGCGTATGCTATTGGTATTGTTGCCATTTTCAACGGATTCAATGTCTTAGTTATCTTTGAATTGCTTTACTTGCTTACATTCAAGCTATGGAGTTATGTCAAGGGCTATTTGCACTAATCTATGTGTTGGATGTAAAAAGTTGTTAAAATAAATATTTACTCAATATTGTCGTTTAATTTAACCTTATAGGATTATAAATTTCTTTGTTCCATGTTTAAAAAAGTCTGCCATATGCGAATTAAAAAGCTAAGGATAAGCTTAATTATAACACTAAAAAACCGTTGGTGTTAAAATTTCTAAATTAATTTGCCACTTTGATTTGAATTAAGCAGTTTAGACAGGTGAGCTTTAGTAGTATAATATTTTAACACTAGGGCATAAAGTGAGTCTTTCCGATCCGAGTTCAACTATCACGTAAATGAGCGAGATTTGAAAGTACACTTTTGCCCGTGTGACAAACAACCATATATTTCGTCACATTGCACAAGTTTTAAGGAAACTAAGGTAAAAAATTGAAATTCTTTTCGTTATAAAATAACCTTTTAAAACAACTTCCAAATTGTTTTCAAAGTTGCTGCTGCAAACAAGCAGCTGTTTAGTAAGTGATACAATTATTTTGCCAATTAGAATTGTCTTGTACTACATTATACCATCGATATGTTGAACTATGGACGAGAATGTAAATATACCATGGCTGTTTAAAAATTGGTGTAAATACCTGCTTCTTGTAATCCAAATTGTTGCTGTTATGACGCAACTAGTTTCGACTTATCACGAAGTCATCTTCGGGCGTCCAGGGGATGTCAATTCACTTCATCAGAAGGTCGTCAATACACACATACGTTCATACACGAACATGGTCATGGTTACGAACAAAAACACAGACACGAACATTGAAACGAAAAAAGTACGATTTAACGAGTAAAAGCTAAAAGTGGTAACACCGGTGAGGATTATGCGTCACGGCCGGATGGATGTAGCGTCTAGACTGCCGGTCAACGTGATCGGTTGGCGCTGTGACGTCATTCCTTTGTTCTTGTTATCAGTCAGCTGTCCCCATTCATCCCCGACTCTCTCTCAAGTACCTTAATGGCCGTGTCGTAAATATAATTAGATTGGAAGGATAGTTTGTCATTTAAAATATTATGTTTGTCAAATTTCACAGCTCGGTATATTTCAAACTCTTCAAGTGTATTTCTGTTAAAATGGTCGTTAGATATATGTAGTACGGACATGTTGCTGTCAATATTAGTGTAGTTGTGATTATCAGAAACCAGGTGTTCGGCAAAGGTTGATGTTTGAGCGGATGTTGTCTTCTTTGGGAGATGTTCTTTAAATCTTTTCTTGAAAGAGCGAGCTGTCTGGCCAATATAATACTTAGGGCAGTCGTCGCAACTGATCTTATAGATTCCAGTCTTGTCAAAAACAGGAGTTGTCGTCTGAGGCTGCTCTTTCAACAAAGATCCAAGTTTGTTAACAGTTTTGAAGGACACAGTGACGTTGTTTTTTGCCATGATGTTTTTAAATTTACTACTAAGAGATGTACCAAATTCTGTTGAAATGTATGTTTTCTTCTCTTTAATTTTGGAGGTTTTTTGTTTATGTTTAAGAATCAGTTTATCAATTAGAATGCTCTGGTAACCATTAGCGACAGCAATGTGTTTAAGAATATTTATTTCTTCATTGTAGTCAGTTGGGTTCATTGGCACTGATATTAATCTGTTTACAAAGCTACTAGTGGCTTGTAGGGACATAAGCCCCTAAAAAGCTCAAATGTAAAACAACTTTTTGCAATACCGGTATTTAAACAAACTCAGAATAACATTATCTATGTGTCAGAATAGGCATCCCTACACCATATCTTTTGTGTAAAAACCAGTTTGTTGTTCTTCTTTGTTTGCTTTTGTTGATGTCATTTTCAATAAATAATTTGAATCACTCCAGTGGTTTAACATGAAAAGGCAGCAAACATATCATTGTTTGTGAATAAATACTGGTTTACTAAGGTAGCTTTGGTCTTGTGGTTAATGAGGATAAATAAAAGCTTCCCTGTTTGGAATTTTAAAAATTCATTGGAGGTTCGCCTTCAGATGAATTGAAGACGCCTGCAATTTCATCTGCAGTAGGCTTATTATACCTACGACGATTCATATTTATCTTGTCTACAAACCTAAGTTCTAATTCACTGTCACCTTGTACAACCAATTCTTCCGAAGCTCTTTTGTAAATTTGTGCAAATGGATTTTCTAATAGAATTTCAGCTAGTTTTGACAATATTTCAGGTTTTAAGTCACTATTTTCTCGACGCCTTTGACGAATTTCTGTTGCTGTTGATGTGTCAATAATGTACAATTGGCCATACACGGGGTCTTCATCATGTTGAGGCAGCAAATCTGAGATTGAACGATAAATCTGTCCTTGAATTTTGAAACAGTATGGTCCTTTTCCTGGAATATCTTTCTTACTGGCTGAAAAATAAGAAAAGCCACCACTGTTGCATTGTCGAATGAATTTATACAGTTGTGGGCTCTCTTCAAACAAACTTTTAAGTTCTACATTAGTTTTTGACTGAGGAAGGTTAATAAGTCCGTTATGGTAACATGTCATAAAATGATTATTCGTTAGTTCTTCTCTAAAATGAAGAGCACTACATTGAATGCACTCTTGGTCCAGTAATCCTGCATCATGGATCTTTACATTTCTCTCGTCTACCATGGATCTCCTAAAAAGGGGTTGTAACATATCTTGATTAAGTTCGTCATTATCTACTCTTGCTCTCCTACGCGCACTGTCATTCCTATGAACAGTTCCCCGCCTTTGTGGTATTCCCCTGGCGTTCATATTAATTACAGTACTTATAATGAAAAGAATATATATCCAGCAGCCTACATACCAAAAACATCTTGAATCCCTGGTGATTTTATAAAAGTATGATCGAATATGATTACTCTACGTTGTATATTCACTGCACTAAAAAGATTTACTTACGAAGGAATGCAAATACACCATTTTAGAACCAATAACATTTATAGGTTATTTTAGTTGTATATATTTACACAACCTTAACCTTAAAATGTGTAAAAATATAAAGAAAACAACATCATTTAAAATAAACTTGAACATATGATTTAAAAATAAAAACAAAACAGAAGTTAAATTTAATTTCGACTCTTTGATTATTTATACAGAATATTTATTCTATGTCGTTTATTCCCTTAACACGACAATAACGTAAAAGCATGAAAAAATGAAACTTGAGTATATGATTTAAATATAAACAAAGAATTGTCCGACTAATCTTCAATATTTCAGTTTTATTATAGTATACATTTCATAGTTGACTGGCTAAAATTAAACCAAATGCGTGTATTGATCACTGTTTTCATATCTGTGGCACAGCTGTTTTAATTTCAAAAGATGTAAACAAATTAAACCCCATGTTGTTTTAATGGGAAAAGTTTTATTCTGTTGCGAATTTATGGTAAAAAAATAAGAAAAATGAATAGTTTTCCCTCAAAATTCACGTCAAGACCTTTAAAATAAGACCCCTCCCATCCTTCTACGGCCATCCAGTCACTCACAATTTCTTTACAAAAATTTGACTTACGGAATTATATATATAGATTGTATGCAGCTATCTTTTGTGAATGTGGGTGATGAGAATCTACGTGGATGGTTTGGTCTGTGATGGTGGGTTTGCACCTTGCGGTATATTTTGAAAGCGAATGCTGGGCCCTGTTTTGTTATGGTTATATCTAGAAAGTTCAGGCTGCTATTAGTCTCTTCTTCAAAAGTGAATTTCATATTTTTATGGATGTTGCACAGATAGTTGTTCAACAATGAAAGTTGTCTGCTATTGCCGTTGAATAGAACAATAATTGTGTCAATAATTGAATGTAATTATTGTGTCATCCACGTATCTGTGGTAAAACACTATTTTATCTTTGTAGCGGTTTTTAGCTGAAAATAGATATTCATTCTCAAAATGGTTTAAGAATATTAGTAGTATAGTTTGTCGCCGCCGTTTTTTGAGGCTCGACATTTTTGGGCTAACTCCCCGCCCATGCCTAATTGCTAGTACATCTAACATTCCCCTTTCTAGTTGATATGTTGATATGTTGTAGTCTATATTTCTGTCTTATCTATATATATTAGTTGCATGAGTTGTTTAATATTTTCATTTCTTTGTCTTTTGGGATATACCTCTTAAACTTACTCTTGGGCCTATACAAGCCTATATAAATGTACAACTCCATATCTATATTGTATAATTTCAAATCCATCTCCAACACCCATTCACATGTATATTCTCAAAATCATCAACTTGACAGTGCGAGGTTTGTACGCGAACTCGGTCGTGCTCCCGGCTCATGGCGCGCCCCCTTGGACATCCTTAGTGGAAATCCATGAGTTTTGGCTACTTGGGAATCCAAGCCATTTGACATACAATAAATCACCCTTCCTTCTAATTACCTTTTCTATCAAATACATGTCTTTATACTTGGTCTTTAACAACTCCTCTGTATAGAAGCCTCCTCTGATTATATTGCCATTTTCATCTTTCAAGATATAAGTCACAGGCTTTGTATTCTTAACTTCTGCTATTGTAAATAGTTCCCCTGTCCAATTCGGAGTATAACCTTTACTAAAAACATGTTTATACTTGGAAATCCTCACACTATCACCTACCTTATATCTTGGCTTTTTAACTTGCACTACTTTAGAAGTCTTTTCATGCAACCTCTTATGCACATATTTACTATTCTTAATATTCACTTGGTTAGGCTTCATTCCTATAGATCTATGCACTTTATTATTATATTTTTGAATTAACTTTGGAAGTAAATCCAACCATTTATAACTTCCCTGAGCACTAAATTCCCTATATAACCAATTCTTTAAAGTTCTCTGAAACCTCTCCACAATTGCATCCTTTGTTGTAGAAAAAGTGTGATAGTGATTAATATTTAAGTTTTTCATTAGTTTGCTAAAATATTGATTAAAAAATTCTTTTCCATTGTCAGATTGAATGTTTTTAACCCCCTTTGGTAGAATTGTTTTAATGGCTTCTGTAACCACTAACCCTGTCTTATTCTTTAGTGGAGCAGCATAAGCTTTTTTAGAAAATGTATCTATTAAAGTTAAAATATATTTATTGCCAGAATTCTCTCTAGCATAGTTTTGCATATCAATTAAATCTATTTGTATGGTTTCGTTTATACCCAATACTTTAAAAGACCTTCTAATGAAATTCTTTCTTGCAGGCTTATGAAGTTCGTATGCAATTTCATTCATTTTTTATAACATCACTCTTTCCTTGTACTGTAAATATATTACCATTAGCCCCAATCAATAGATTATCTTCCATTCTTTTAAATACATAGTTTTCTGGTATATATGGTCTATTATCTATATACTTAAATCCACTCAAAGATGTGGGGTCGGCAACTAATAAATCAGGATTGTATTCCATCAAATTAAATTTTCTTCCTGCATATACAAATTTTGATCCATCATAATACATAGCTTGTGACATTAAACAAATATCATCTAAATATTCCCCCTTTGGCAGATTCCTTATAAATTGTTTTTTGGCATCCCAACATTTTTCTTTTTTATCATAAGTTATAGTCTGTTCTTTTGTAACACAGTCAGTGTCATCAACGGCGGGTTTTACACGTACTAACCTTTTATTATTAAAATCCCAATAGCCTGCTTCCATTTTTGGAACTTGTGAAACATTCACAGCATCCTTACTATCTGTACCTTCTATCAAATTGCTAAGTTTCTGTTTCTTAGCATTCCAAACACCATTCTCCGATTCTAAAAATTCATAATTATTATCATCTTGTATAAATTTACCATCTTCTTTTCGTATTAAAGTCTGTTGTAAAGTGGGCACATCATCTAAACTTTCACCCTTTTCCACATTAGTAATTTTCCGTTTTTTAGCATTCCAAACACCATTTTCTGATTCTAAAAATTCAAAATTATTATTGTCTTGTACAAATGTACCACCGTCTTTACGTATTAAAGTCTGTTGTAAAGTGGGCACATCATCTAAACTTTCACCCTTTTCCACATTAGTAATTTTCTGTTTTTTAGCATTCCAATTTTTATTCTTAGATTCTAAAAACTCATATTTAGTTTTACCTTGTAAAAATACATCACCTTTTCTAGTTAATGTCTGACCCAAAGTTGATACATCATCTACAAACTCCCCATCTTTAACATTACCAATTTTACGGTTTAAACAATTCCAACTATCGTCTTTTAAATTTAAAGTAGGTTCATGACTAGCCCTGGGTTCTGTAGGCTTATTATATGGATTATATAAACGATAAAATTTATCTATAAACATATTTTTATTTAATAAATAATTCCACTTTCTCTTAATTCCTCAATAATGGAATCTATTTCATTATCCACTCCTGAGTTACCGGCTTGGCGACTTAGCCAAAGAAGTCTTAACCTATCTACAAGCTCATTAGGATCATCCCAATAAATATAGTCTATTTTATTACCAGTCACTTGCCTCAAACCTTCACCAACAGATTTAAAAAGAGGTTTAATTATATTAAGATATTTAGTATGTCTATTACTTGAAATTGGTGCACCATCTTTGTAACTCTTTAAATGTCCATTTGTGGCTTCCAAAATCTCTTTATAATTTTGCAAATCAACCTGAGTATAATCCTCAGGTTCTTTTAAAGTTAACAACTGCCACAAGCCTTTTGTCCCCTTGTAGGTTTTATTTGCAACTGTGACATCATCATTGGCAATATCAACTTCCTTATTTCCAATAAAAAATTTATTTGCTTCTCGTCTAATACCATATGTAGTGTCTGTCATACTACTTTTACTGAGGTAATTTCCTAAATAGTCTGATGCTAAAAGACCAAAATCTAATTTCTGTGGAGTGGATTACTGTAATGGTTGTAATGGTTGTAATCTTGGTATCATTGATATTCTAGATGGAGTCATTGGGAGTATCTCCATTTGAGGCCTCTCTGTTTTGCCAATAGCTGTGATTTTTTTTAATTCTTGTAATGGCTCTATTAAAGGTTGGAATGTTTGGAACCTCTCTTCAGCCTCTAGAAACTTGCCACGTTTTAAAGCTCTATATTTCTCTCGTATTTGATTTGCAGAGTCAACCAATTCTTGTTGAATGTTTTTCATCTTTTATTTACATTTTATTTATCTCATTTGACAAAGGATTGTACTCAAACACTTTATCATGTATTATCAAACAATATGCAGATGTATTTGCTGGTACATTGTCTGCAGTTTCAATCTCTAATTTAATATCAACAATTCCTTCCTTCACTGTTTCATTCTGTCTAGAACAGTCTATTATAATTAGTGGATATTTCTTCATAAACTCAGCCCTACTAATCATAGGATCTGGGATAGTATTATAGTAAGTCTCTCTAAACCTCATAAACATCTCATAAGCTTTAGAGACATCTCCATTTTCAAAGTCAAGATTTAAATCACTATAAGGATAATATTCAGAGTTTAGAAATACTTTGAGATTTTTTAATTTACAGTGATCAAATTCATCAGTTCTTTTTCGTGCACTATTATCCCTAGCTGTTTGGAAACCAAATATAATATACCAAGGCTTCTCCAAACTTGAAGATGTCTTTACTGACCATGTATGTCTTGTGGTATTGGGATATGATGGAAGTTCATGCAACTCTAAACTTCTAAATGCAATTTGCAAATTTTTATTTTGCAATAACATCTTTTGTAATTGTAACTTCTCCCCATCTGATGGTATCACATGTGGCATGACCCATTGAATAGAGTTAAGTGTAATTTTGGGAATTGTATCAACAGTGCCACTGGCTGGAGCACTAGTGGTTGTTAATATACAATTCAAATCATTTTTGGATCTTTTCAACACCAATTCTTGTTTGACATTTACTAAAACCTTATTAAAATCCTCGAATACACCCATTAACAACTCTAATGGCAAACAAGTACTGAACTTGCCACCTTTATGGAACTCTTTTAAATTCGTGTCAGAATCAAATGCTACATTTGACAATTTAGTAGTTTTATTGTAAGAGCTCAATATTTTCATAAGACTAGAAATTCCTGGGTTTCTTACAATGTCTATTTCTTTACCTGCAACTTCGTATCTAATTTCATCAAATAAGAACGCAAATGCATTATTTATAAAATGACCTTTATCATGATTTTCAATTTCTCCCTTAATATACAGATAACTCCTACATGGGAGAGTTAGCAAATCTTGATTATTAATACATATTCGAATTTCATCAGAATTATTTATTGCTAAAGTGTTGTGGGGAACATAGGAGTGATTTGTAATTTTAACCACACTATCGTCGAATTGGGATTTCCCTGTAACATCTAGAAAATCTTCCATTTTTATTAATAGAAAATTTTAACTTTAGTCCTATTGACTTTAGGAACCTAGCATTTTGTACACTTATAGATAAATTCTTATAAATTCTCATATCTTTTTTATATGACAAGTAATTGTAGTTTCTTCTCCGTTAAAGTCAATTGCCTTGTCGTGTTGATCGGCAAATGTAATACTGACAACATCTAAACTTCTCTTATTTACAGGAAAATATATAATATTTCTTGGAACTTCAATAATTTTGTAGCCAGGAGGAGCTTCTGGATAAAAGCTATGTATGGTGTGTGATTTGTTGCCATTTAAATAGGACCCGTTTGCAATATTACATTTTACTCTAATCACATTTACATTATTAATGTTTATTTTATTTGTAGATTCAAACTGAACACCAGGAGTAGAAACACCTTTAAATCCCAATAAGACAGACCCTAAACATGGTTTTGTAAAATCAAACACATGGCTAGAAAGTAATGTCGCTTTCATAGTTTTATTATTAGCTGTAAGGAAAAAGTCTGGGATTTGCTTTGAATTTCCTTTGCAAGCTCAACCACCTCATATGTTCCTTCAGAAATTTCTATTGTAACTGGAGCATTGTGATCATAATAGAAAACATCATCACCTTCTCCAATGGTTAATTTGTTGCCTTTAAGTTGATTTAATTTTGGAATAAGCCCTTTGAATAAAAGTTTGGATTTAGTATTAATTAATGCGTCTCCATTTTTATCTATTATAACTTTAAGTTTACCATCTAATAACTGGTTTAAATCATTAACTGAGATATCTCCTTTTGGTAATGTTTTTTTCTCTACTTTATAATATGTTAAAGTATTTAGAGGTTTTTTAACATTAAATATAGAATTATAACTTTGAAAATCTACTAATCCAATTACATAATCATCATTTAATTCTATGGGAGGAAAGAACACTGACTTAAGCTCTGGCTCTGTACCCGAAAATGTTATAGTAAATGAATCCATTTTTATAAACAAATTTTTTTTTATGAATGATAAACATAAAATTCCACAAATAGAACTATTTAAATCTTGTATTTGATCGGTTGTATAGAAGATTTTATATCCCTCAAAATATTTATTTACTTCTTTTGGAGGTTGGATTCCAAATGGGTCAAAATAAATTACAATATCTTTATTTTTACGATATGCTGTCCAATGTGTGCCAGATGAGCTATCCAAATTAACTATTCCGCACTCTTTTACTCTTGGTTTTAGATTTTTTAGTTCGTTTTTTAGGTACACCCCCCTGAAGTGAGGCACGTCTTTTGCGGCCTCTAACAGCTGGTAGTTGTCCATCTTTTTTATTAAATTTTAATCCCATTCCCATTTTTGCTTTTGCCTTCATCAAATTTGTCACGGCATAAGCAGCAGCTTTTTCAGCAAGACTTGCGTCCTTGGCCGTAACTCTAGTCCAAGCTAAGTCTGCTAATCTCATGTCTGCTTTGTTCCGAGCAGCGGTATCGGGATTATTCATGTAGAATATGTCATGCTCTTTACAATAAGAGTCTAGTTTACTTTTTGGAGGTACATTTTTGGCTAGATTCCCACGTATATTCGTTCCAGGTCCACAGTACTGATATGATGGTATGTGAAGTGGGAATGGAAGGTTATTTATAAGAGTATTCAATAACCCTCGACCCCTGTAAGGCTTTAGGAATAAACCTTTGCCCTTTTTACATGTTTTCTTATTAACATTTTTTACCATTTTTATTATATAAAAAATGTCTTTTATTCAACAAAAACATAAATTTAAAATAGTACATACTAAGGAAAATATACCAAAGAAGTTGGGTCTATTTCCTACCAATATTCGATGTGTTATTTGTGGTCCAAGTGGAAGTGGGAAGACGGTTGTAATTTACAATTTAATTGTAAGAAAGGAAGGATTAAAATTTACAAGCTTATATTTAATATCTAAATCTTTAGAACAAGAAAAATATAAAAAAATAATTGAAATATTTAGTTTGTGTGACGAAGTGAAATTACACACGTTTACTGACTGTGAAATCACACCAAATGATGTAAAATCACAGTCAGTTGTTGTATTTGATGACATAAATAGTCCAAATATTACACAATTTTTCTCAATGGGTCGACACAAAAATATTAACTGTTTTTACTTGTGTCAATCTTACAGCAAAGTACACAAACATTTACGTGATAATGTAAATTTCCTAATATTATTCAAACAAGATGATTTAAATTTAAAACATGTATATCACAATCATGTTGGTAATGACTTTTCATTTGACCAATTTAAAAATCTCTGTCATCAATGTTGGGATAAAACTAAATATGGCTTTTTCGTAATAGACAAAGAAAGGTCAAAGAATAATGGCAAATATAGATTTATGTTTGACCAATTCTATCAAGAGGATGGTAAGGGTAAATAAATAAAAGACTGGAGTTTTTTAACATTTGTATTTATTTTGCATCTACATACATTTGAACATAACTATGTTTGATCAATTTTATAATGACCAAGCGCAAGAGTATTGATACCATCTTCCAGAATAAACCTCTTGTCATCGTCAAAGGATAGTACTTTCTTATTCATGGTCAAGGTTTGAAGATGATGATTTGTAGATTTAATTCTTGTCACATTCTCATAGTAATCTTGCCCAGTTGCAAGGCAGTTCAAATAATGTTGATGGCTGAGGAGATGTTGAACAGTGGCACCATCAGCTCCTTTAGCTTTCTTCACCTCTAAAGCTTGCTTGTCTTCTTCATATAACCATTTTAGAGGAATGTAAGAATATAACTTTGGTCTTAAACCACAATATTCATACATAATATGACCACCTAATTCATCTTTAAACTTTCCAGTGACTTTTTTATTTTTATCAGAGTATAAGAAATGGTCTTTACTATATCCAGAGGTATCAAAATAGTGCAAGTCACATTCTATTTCCTTGTAAAAGTCCTCTGTAACTATAGCATACATTAATGAATCTGTATCTGTCATTAGAAATCTTTTATTCTTAAATTTTGACATATAGTTATAGTGGAAATCATACATTATTACTTTACTAATATCCAAAATTGTCATTCCTAAATATATTGGTTTATTAAACTTTACAACTAATTTATTTAAATGTATAGCATGTAAATTGTTATCGAACTTTTTGCTACAGTCAAACCTTGGATTAGTGACATATTTTGTTAATAGTGACTCATCCTTGAGATATATGTCACAGAACTTTCGTTGATTCATAATTGTTCGACCAAAGAGACTATTATTTAACAATTTGTAAAAGTCTTTTTCGAAATCATTATTAGCACTTTTTCGTTTTTCAATATTAAAATTAATATAGGGCGCAAGCCATTTAGACTGTCTAAATTTTAAAATTCTATGGTATTTTGTAACAATCAAACCCAATTCCTCATATTTTTGTAATGCTTTGTAATGTAAAATATATTTAGTTTTGTCATTTAAATTAGGTATTAATTTGCCATTCATTTTCTCTGGTGCTAATGGATAGTCATTATGTAAATCATGTAAGCTTTTATCATATTTTAAATCAACTTCTAAAATGTAACCAAACTCATCATTTTGATTATATTTGTAGTCTATCTCATTAGTCCAACGAAATCCATCCACAGGCAGTGGCTCGCACATTGCTGTAGAGTATAGTGAGTTACAGTCTAAATATATTAAATAGACACTCTCTTGATTGGGGTCATAGTGTTCACCCATATATCTATTATTGGCTTTAGCGTAACGTGTGGAAATCATACTGACTCCTCCTCTAATCGCACTTTCTATGAACAAATGCATGTCAATATCTTGAAATAGTTGTAATTTTATACCAGTCATTCTAAGACAGGCCTCCCATGTTAATCCAGGAAGTGAATACATATGTACGGGGTCCAGTTTGTAATCCTTTAAACACAGGTCTCTAAATGTCTCAAACACATCAGCCAGTAGCAATACATCTGTTTTAAGATATAAATCATGATATTCTTGTAAATTATTTATATTAAAATGGGTCCAGACATTTTTAGCATGTTCGTATTCGTTGGAAGAGATATGTTCTTTAGTTAGAGTGCTATAGAATGATTCAATTGGGGGTAGAGACTCTGCAAACTTATCTGGTCCCGTCATGTATTCATAGGGAAATACGCCTTTACGTTGTAGTATTGGATTGTCTATGAATCTAAATGTATTTAAATTGGAAGCTAATTTGTATAATGGAAGGGACAGAAAGTTATAGGAATCTAAAAATACTAAATCATCAACTGAGAATGAAATGTACTTTTCCATATCTTTAGCTATACAATTAATTTTACGATTATTAAACTTTCCCAAATGTTGCATTATTATGTGACCATCATAATTTTTCAAGTTATGGAAGAATACTGGGATTTTCTTTGTTACTTTATAGTTTAAATTACAATCATTGTGGGCAGCTCCACGGTATCGACCAGATGAATGACAATGATCTCTCACCCTATCAAAATATAGGGGCTTTTCACAAATATGACAATGTGTTGAGTTTTGGAAAGATACCTCTTGCTCAGGAGTCATTTGAAGAGGAATATATATTGCCATTTGATTTTTAATATAATCATAAGTCTCAAACAACCTTTCGAAAAACACATCCATAACATTTGCACCACTATATAACTCTTCAGAAATAATTTTCGAATCTTTTACTATGACAAATGCAAATCCCGATGGAATATGGTTGTTTGAGTTTATAAAACATTCAAAATCTGCATAAATTACATATGGGGCTTTAAGTTGATATTTATAATTTTTAAATTGTAATGTATCTTGTTTAGACATTTCCACTCGTTGGGCATCAAAGTTTTTACAATATATTGTGTGGCGTTCTAATATATCGTTAGTGTAAAAATGTTGCAAACACAACTTGCAAAAATGTTTCTTATGGTCATATTTTGTAGACCGCAGCATTAACTTATCAAAATCACGAATTAAACAGTAATGTGATTTACGACCTTCTTGTAATAACAATAAATCGATGTGGGTATTACTATTCAGTTTGGTTGTTCTTAATGGATATACACATTTCTGGCCTTCAACTCCAAATACATTAACACTTATATTATTTTGTATTTCAAATTTATCTATATCAGATATTTTCACAGGATACTTTATGTTTGTCATATTCAACTGATTTTCATAGGGTGTATAGTTTGAGACCCTTTCAGCATGTTCATTAAAGTTCCTTGGGTATAAAGCTGCTAAAATTGACCAAAGAAAGCATTTATTGTCAGAATTCTTTATATTTAAAACAGCATGTTTTGATTGAATACTTTTTGGTGTGGGGATATATGACTTTGGAGTTAGGGGCTTATACTTGTAAACATGCAACTGCCAATATTTAGTATGGTCATATATCCATCCACTGCCTTGGGCTTGATATTTGTGTATGGAAGCATCAATCTTTAAAAGTGCATTTTCAATTTGAGGCTTTAAATCTCTCTTCTCAATAGTTAAGGTAGTAAGACTTCTAAAATCTGCTATACATTCTTTCTCATTAACTAATTTTCCATTTTGATCCATTGAATATTTTATAAATTTAATTCTCCTTACTAAAGTCCATTTTATTGGCAGAGGACAAGACTTGAGAGTATTTTCAAGTTCAGCTCTAATTGATTCACCAACAAATTTAATCATTGTGTATGGACATTTGTTACAAGAATTGACATGTCTTCTAAAATGTCCAACAACATTTTTCTTACAAAAATTACAACTCTTGTGACTTTGTAATATATGCGATTTTAGAGCCAAGTTATTATCACAGATTAAATCACAAACCTTGCACAGTTTCACATTCATTTGATGCATTACCTTATAGTGACGAATCAGGTTGCTTTTGGTGGAGAGCGACACGGAGCAGTGTTGACATGACGGCTTCATGTTTAGGAATGAGGTCTCGGGCTGATGCCACCTCTATATATAGACTTTTGGGAAATTTCCAAATTTTTATAAAATTATAAATTTTAAAAATTTTAATTTATAAAATTATAAATTTAGAAAATTTTCATTTATAAAATTATAAATTTAGAAAATTTTAATTTATAAAATTTAACTTTAGACATTTTAATTTATAAAATTTAACTTTAACATTTTTAATTTACAAAATTTAACTTTAAACATTTCGAAATTTATAATTTTTTTTTTTTAATTAAGAAATTACTTCAACAGGAGGTTTCCCACCCAGGACTCAATCAAGAGCTACCACTAGAGACAAGGAGCAAGAAGCAGGAGCTTGCCCGTGAGCCAGGGGCACGCCATGAGCCGGGAGCACGACCGAGTTCGCGTACAAACCTCGCACTGTCAAGTTGATGATTTTGAGAATATACATGTGAATGGGTGTTGGAGATGGATTTGAAATTATACAATATAGATATGGAGTTGTACATTTATATAGGCTTGTATAGGCCCAAGAGTAAGTTTAAGAGGTATATCCCAAAAGACAAAGAAATGAAAATATTAAACAACTCATGCAACTAATATATATAGATAAGACAGAAATATAGACTACAACATATCAACATATCAACTAGAAAGGGGAATGTTAGATGTACTAGCAATTAGGCATGGGCGGGGAGTTAGCCCAAAAATGTCGAGCCTCAAAAAACGGCGGCGACAAACTATACTACTAATATTTCTGCCAAGATGCTGGAGAGTGGGGAGCCCATGGCTAATCCCTCTATTTGAATATAGAAACCATTTTGAAATTGAAAATAGTTTTGTTTTAATACCAACTGTGTCAGTGACAATAGTTCACCAATGGACTCGGGAGGTAGGTTGGAATTTCGTGTTAGGTTTTGTTGTAATATTGCCAAAGTTTCCTCTATAGGTACATTTGTGTACAAATTAACTATGTCAAACGATGCTAATCTCTGGTTACCATTGATTTTGTGTGACTTTCTCTTCTCAATCAATTCCAAACTGTTTTTTAAACTGTGGTTATTTTCCAAAATTACGTGGTTTCGAATTATACTATCCAGTTTCTTAGCAAGTTTGTAGGCTGGGCTTGGTTTAAAGTTAACTAGAGGCCTGATAGGGATATTGGGTTTGTGGATTTTTGGTAGACCACGGAAAATGGGGGCACGTGGATTCGGGACTTTCAATGCTATTTTTTCATTGGGTGTGATTATATGTTTACTATTGGTGATAGCTTTGTTAATTTCTTTAGTGTTAAGGAGTGTGGGATCTTTACTCAAGGTTTCAATATTATTATTGTTCATAAAGTCGGTAACTTTTGCTACGTAGTCGTCAATATACAGGATGACGATCGAACTGCCCTTATCTGCTTTTGTTATCAGAGCTTTGTGTTCGGCAAGTTTGTTCTTGATGCTAGATAAGATTCGCTGCAAGGGTTTATATTTTAAATGTTGTTTCTTTGAATGTTGTTGGTTTTTTAGGATGACTTTTGCTTTATTCCCTATTAAGATGCGTGTAGAGTCTCGTATTTCCTCTGATTTGACACTTTTTATAGATGCTTCTATATTTAGCAATTCTGAAAAAAGGCTGGATTTCTTATTGTTAGGGAAGTTGAAATTTAGGCCTTTGTTAAGTAATGATAACTCGTCTTCACTAAATGCAATTTTGGTTCTGTTTAAAACTCTCTTATAAAATGTGTGGTTGCATACAATTATATCTCTTTGATGTTGTTTCTCAATTAGAGCGTGGAGTTTCTTAGATTGGGTTTTCTTCTTGGACAAGATTTTTCGTGACATGGCTGTTTGCTGGTACGTTTGTTAGTTAGTGTATCACATTTATGATTTTAAACAAACAAATGTTAAATATTGCATTTTTGCTACTGTGTAACTTTCTATTCATGTCCATTACAATTTTTTGTGGTGATCTAGGTAGTTAGATAGATAGACTATTTCTTTATTAAATACATGTATTATATTCGTATTAGGTGAAACCCGTCGAAATCGGCGGTTACTGTCAAGGCTTACGCTAATTCATCTAACTGCTATAAATTGAGTGAAATTATGGATATTTTAAGCATTTAGCATTGTTTTTTTTGTTTAAAGGTAAATAAATGTAAAAACAACAATTATATTAATTGTGTTAGTTACCAAATACGGTTGATCATTCAATAAATAAAATATTTCCTATGCCGTACGTCATCGGAGTTATTATTAGTATGCTACATGGTATCTCTTCCTTTGGAAGAACCTTTAAATAATATTAAAATCGTATTGGTGGATCTTTTGTAGTTAAACACTTCCGTGATTTCATCAGTGTAATGCAGATTAATCTATGAATTTATTTGAAAATTTTCTGTTTGTTAGGAAGACACGTTCTTACTTCAAAGGGAGGTACATCCGTTACAGTGTAAGTTTGATTTTTCCTTAGTCAGTTGAATAACCCTATATCATAGTTTTGAGAAATTGGTTGTGGGGTTACTGTTAAAGCTAGAATTCATTGACATGGGGGATGTCAGTTAGTTGTCTCAGCCTTATCAATTGCATAAATTTGTCAATATAATCTCTCTACGGAATGTTAGGTGTAGTGGAATATACTTGAAGTGAAGTTGGCTTTTATTCTTGAACTGGGGCCTTATCGTTTATATGGTCGTGCGGCTTCATTGGCATCAAATAAGGTAAATAACATAGCAATGTGGCATTTCCAAAAAGCAAAAAATACTGTAAATTGGCTGTTACGTAAATATTGACGTTTCATGCATTTTTAATTAAAATATCTTATAAAGGATGATGTAATCTAGTTTAAAAGGCACTAAGAGTTCAAGTTCTTTTTTGTATACATATCCATATTATGTTTTCACTAAGCTGAATGAATACATCGAAGTAACCTCTCTCAAAAGACTGCAGTGTATTGTAGTTTTCCAGCTTAATGACTTTATAAATCATGCACATATTTCCACACAAATATTGTAAAATGTTTGTAACATGCATGACAATAATCTCATGAACCTTTTATGATCTGTCAAGAATAATATGATAAAATATAGGCAAAAGTGTTGAAAAAGGCAGACACCAACCGGTAAAATCTATATACTTATTTAATACGCAAGCAGGATTTTTGTGACAATTACTCCTCCGAAACTACTGAACCGATTGACATGTTTTTGGTCTCATTGGAAAGAGCATAACGTGAAGTTGTGCAGGAAACTTTTTTTTTTTTTTAAATAATTATAGTGCAGCCCTGGGGCCCTTTAAAGTTTCGTATTTCTCCATAAGATTAACATGGGAAACAAAAATTGTTATGAAACTCCAGCTGTTGTCAGAAATTAAAAGTGAGAAGAAGAACATATGTTAATTGTAAACAGTCAATAATTTTGCTAATTTAACAGTTTGCTACAAACATTTTCTGACTTGATTGAAATGAAATGTTTACTATTTGAATTTGGATTGGCGTAAATATTACAATTATTGAAAAAATAGAGAGAGAGCCTGGATAGTTTGATACTAAAAAGAAAACTGAATTAACACTGTGCTGCATTTCTTAGTAATCGTTGAAAGAGTCGATTTGCATATTTTAATTTATATTCGTTATTATGGACAACCTAATTCGGCTAAGAGTAAGGCTATTTTAAGATCAGCTTTTGAAAAATGATAAGATATTTACAAGAAATGTGGATTATATCGATCTGTTATGTACATCTTGAGTGTTTCCATAATCTTTGAGTCGAATCTTTTAATTATATAATTATGACTGTTATTCGTTTTAAAATAACGCCTGTAATACTTAGTACTGTAATACGAATTCGAGCAACAGGTACACTAGTAGATATAAAATAGTTCAACAAGAAATAATTGTAAGAGTTACTGTGATTAAAGGATTTTACACTGATATCGTAATGGAAAACATGACATGATGCAGAAGAAAATCTATTCAAAAATCTGAAAATAACATTGCAAATACTTCTTTTGGTCAATTCAGTGACTCCCAATAAATGTGTGTTGTTTAAATTTTAAAAATTAACAGCTGTTTCATTAAAAAGTATTTTCTGCATGGCCACAATGGAAACAAATCTGTGGAAGGATCTTTAAAGACTTCTGGGGCAGAGCCCTAAGGAATTTACTTAGGTTTTTTTTTATAAATCATCTACAGACCAAGACCTTTCTTTGGACACCTTTACCAAGTTTTACGCCTAGCCGTTCTCTCAAACTAGTGGAGACAAAGTTTCCAATTAAATATTTAGATTCCCCCAAGTTAATCTTATGGGAGGAAACCCAACTTTGATTGAAGATCCTGCCCAAACTAATAAATATTTCAAAAAACGAAAATCACTTTGCAAAACTACAGATCAGGGCCACTTTTTTGATACTTTAATAATCAAAATCAGTTCAAAAATGAGGGAGGAGTTCTATTTACAAAAATTGGCTTAGCGTATTATACAGACTGTTCCAAAAGTCCCGGACCGGTTTAATATTTTGTAAACGACAACAGATAAATCAATAAGATTTGGTTCGTCAACACCACACCTAAAAATATTAATTTTTTTTAGGAAATATCAATTTTCTGTCATATCATGGGGACGTCCTGCAAGGAGTCAGAATGAAATCTTAAAAAAAGCATAGTTTGACACGCATAGCAAATTAAAGGTCTTTACTATAAGAATATAGGCCTAATGCCGCAAATTTGAACTTGAACGGACAACTAAACAAAGAATGACAGGTGTTCAAAGATTCATTTAATTTGCATTGCTATTATACGCTTAATCCTCATGGCCTAAGAATCGGAAGAAAATTGTTAAAGTAAACATCGGTCGATATGCACATCAAATTAAAGGTCTTCATTAGTAGATTACAATGCCGTAAATTCAAGCTCAAAAGAACGAGTGAGTAAAAAATAGCAGTCGTTCAAAGATTCAAAATGGCAGATTCAAGATATCTTTAAACGGCTGTTATTTTTTACTCAGTTATCCATTTGAGTTCAAATTTGCGACATTATATTCTGCTAGTAAAGTAGCTAATAAAATTACATGTCAACCTATGCTTCTATTTAAGATTCCCTTCTGACTCCTTGCGGGACGTCCCCATAATATTACAGAAAATTGATAGTTCCTTAAAAAATTAGATTTTTGGGTGTGGTGTTCATGTACCAAATGGCTCTAAATAAATAAAGATGTATTAATGTGTTTATACCGGAAACGAAATTAAATAGCGAATAAAAAATTGGTAATTGGCAGGATTCGAATCCAATTCTGTTGTACCAAAACCATAGTGCTCTTATTATTAGACCTGTCCTACCCTAGTATTGCTTTTTTTTCAAAAATGAAACGCTTCAATAAATCAATTTACTTGCGTAAAGATAATCAACCAACACTACAGCGTCTACGGAGTTGTTAACTGTGTCTCACGTACGGGTTGTGAAACACACACCTCTCTGTTATACACAACCCTGAGCTCCACAAATCCTTACACGATATTTTCACTTTATGTAAAACCGATATATTATGATCACAATTCATGGGAAACCATAACCTTTATAATCTTTCTTTCAATGATGTGTGAGAACGATTTGTCGGGCAATTCTATACAAACGCATTCCATTTTTCGCCTTTGGTTTTGCAACCACTTTCAACGTCAATTACCATTGTATAAGTGTAAAGAATGTATTTAGATAATTCTTATTTCATACCAATTAACATATTATTCACAATATGATTATTTAGAATTCATAAAAATAGTTAATAATATCAATCAAAGTAATCTAAAATAAATAATACAATTTATTTAGATCAAAATCAACTTAGTTATTTATCAAGGGTGTGGATGACATGCAGTGCAATGTGTAGTGTAATGTAATTAGTTTGTCCATACACGTCATACTAATAATTTAAATAGGCGTGGCTGTAATTAAAAGCCTTATTATAGACTAGAAGGTCATATTGTGCATAGTACCAGCATAATGTAACAAGTTGTCTGTTAATAAAGACGAGTTTGTTCAAGGGAACGACGTTAGAAGTTAATTTGAGATCAAATAAAGCTATTTTGTATTTGAATATCTCTACGTTTCTTAAGATGGACATCGAAACAACATCCGAAGTAAACAAAGAGCGAAGAACATTTGATGAAGAGATAATGAGAAGGATGATTCAACAAGAAGATGATATAAAAGATATTTTGTCAAGATTGAAACCCTTGCCAACTCAAAAACCTTTAGTACTTGAAGCTACAAACCAAGTCGAAACAAAATCCGAAGTAAACCAAGAGCAAAGAACATTTAATGAAGAGATAATGAGAAGGATGATTCAACAAGAAGATGTCATTAAACAACTTTGGTCAAGCTTGAAACCCCCGTTGTCGGACAACCCTGCAGGGCTTGAACCTACAAGGCAAGTTGAATCAGAAATGATTAACCAAACTACATG
The DNA here is from genome assembly GCF_028750875.1 of Macrosteles quadrilineatus. Classification (NCBI taxonomy): domain Eukaryota; kingdom Metazoa; phylum Arthropoda; class Insecta; order Hemiptera; family Cicadellidae; genus Macrosteles; species Macrosteles quadrilineatus. The sequence goes on from NW_026542594.1 coordinate 190,164,119, forward strand.
GGTTCATATTGATGAGTATGATCATTCACTGCCTGATGGTAAATATTCCCCGCACACATACTTTCAAGAGTTGATTCAGTCATTGAGTCTACCAGGCATGAAGTTTCTCGTAGGGAAGAACCAGTCTTGGTTTCACACTTGCTTGTGGTTGTTTGTTCACATGCTTGCTTTATCAACAAGTTTGTCTCTAATCAAGATGGAGTACGACAATTGGCAAATCTCACCCGCATATAAAGTATTTTCGACCAACGTAACTTTTGTCAATGAAGTTCCGGTCCCCGCAATAACGATTTGCTACCCACCAACTCTTAACAACAACTACAACTACTCAGGGATTCTGAGGAAATGTATTTTGTGTGGCGGCAATGATTGTATGAGCAATGGAGAATGCAGCTTAGATGAGATGGTGAATTTTGCTGTTTTTTTAATATGTTGTCCGAAGTTTATAGGAAATACGAGACTGTTTCTAAACTTCAGTCGTTTTAGATATGACCAATTTTCGTCCTACATTGAGGATGTTATTAATCTTAATGAGGTTTACATATACCATGAACGGAAAGGTGGTTTTATAAAGGAAGTGATTAGAGGATGCGATGGAAACGAGTGCCAAAAGTGGTTATCGCCCTTAGGTTTGTGTTTTACTCTCAATGGTCTCCATCACGAGGATATTTACAAAGAAAATGTTGTTTTTCATTTCCCGATGAAACGGTATTCTTCCCCTGGTTTTAGTTACCTAGGAAAACACTTGACTTTGGACAATATGATGTATTTCGGAGGGAACATTAATACGACGCCAGTATATATGACTGAGAATGATTGGATTACAATCAAAAGCAGAAGGAATTACATAATACCCAATTATACAGTTGAGTCCTGTCTAGATAATAGCAAAATACAAAGCTACGTTGTCATCCACAACCCACTAGAAATCCCCTTCACATTGAAAAGATATATCACAGTGAGGGACATAACCGCCAGAAGTATATCTATAATTCCTAGCATTGTTACTTCAGAAAGCGGCCTTGAGCAGTATGATCCATCTGTTAGAGGGTGTTATTTTACTCATGAGAAGCCGCTGTCAATGTTTAAACATTACAGTCAGATGAAATGTGAGGCAGAATGTAAAGCAAACTGTTCACTCACACACTGTGGCTGTGTCCTGTTTAACTTGCCTAGACACAACAGTTCTGTAGATGTTTGCTTCTATAATTGCTTCCTTGCTGCAACGTGTGACTGTGGTTGTTTGCCAGATTGCAACTCTTTGTCTTATGATTTCGAGGAAATAATTTTTCCCTTAAAACCAAATATTTCATCACTTTTTCAATTCTTCTTTAAACGAACTAAATTCTACGACTCCATGATCCGAGTCAGCACCAACAGCCTGACTCAGTTCATGGCGTATTCCATTGGTATTGTTGCACTTTTCAACGGATTCAATGTCTTAGTTATCTTTGAGTTGCTATACTTGCTTACGTTCAAGCTATGGAGTTATGTCAAGGGCTATTTGCACTAATCTATGTATTGGATGGTAAAGAGTTATCAAAATAAATTTTTACTCAATACTGTTGTTTTATTTCACCTTTTTGGGGTAAAATATTCAGCTTGCACAATAAAAAAATCTTCCATGCGTCGAATTGTAAAAAAGCAAACGAATCAGAGTTACTAAACTATTAACACGGATATGTCGTTTGTGCTAAGGATTCCTAAAATTATTTTATATAACAAAAGATGACCGACCGCACATGTAGCAAAAGACAGACTAGTAAAATCTTTCTTTTAGGCCTGTTTAAAAAATGTTTTAATTATTTAAGTATTTATTCGTGTTTATATTCTGACGATGTTAACAACTGATCAACTGTACGGAACTGTGTACCTGAAGCTGACGATGGTGATTTTAACACCGAAACATGTCCTGAATAGACATATTTTATTGAGCTGTGACGGGAATACGTAAGTAATTTAGTCTTACATTATGTCCAACAGCTCATAATGTAAGTCTTATGAGCTACACACATGGATTTTAATTAAAGCGATTTTCCATTTAACTGATTGGATTTTCAATGAAGGGTTTAAATGACATTAGGTTTAGCAAATACCTAGGTTCGCTGCTACAGGGAGGGTAATGAAGTGTGTTTTTTAGCAAAATATTAATAGCTGAGTATAAAAATAAATGAATTTGTTAAGTTTGATTAAAATATAAAATCCATAAACAAGAAAAGAATTTTTTTCATAACCAAAAACCCTAAAAAGAAACTTCGATGTACTAAATTATCTATTTTTCAGTTCATAAATGGGTTTTAAAAAGTTTTATTTTTAGAGGGTCAAACAAGAGAAGCGCAAATTTTACCCCATAAAACCCCCATAAACCCCAGTTATCATGGCTCGATCATGCTGGTTCGCGAAATCATTCAAGTTTATCCTGCCCTGCCCTATATATATTTGAACGAATACTGTGTATGGCCTCTAGTGGCATCAAAATTCAAAATTATATCGTTCCCGGGTCTAGGTTCTACCGTGCCACCTACGGTAATAGCTACTTACCTATCGGGAAAGTCGCCAAAACACAACAAAATTCTTACAATCATTACAGTAGTTGATTTTAAAAACACCTTTTGAACAAACCCTTGAACTATTGAAAAGTTAATCCATGCAAATTAAATATAGTTAGTGGTATTAAGCTCATCATACACATACAAAACTGCGCATCATGAGACACAGAACATTGTTGCGAAATGAGAAATGGAACTCTATTGTTTTGCTGAATTAATGAGACGCTCAAATAAAGCACTGCAATGCAGAACGTCTTGTTGATGCCGTCTCACGTCTCAGTAATTATACATCAAGAAGATTTACATAAAGTGATTACATATCTACACAAAAGACGAAATGGAAGGAAGTTGCATAAGTTACCAAATGTTTGCAACGTAATTAGTTAAAAATATTTTTCATCATATTGCAGAAAAAAGTACTATCCTTTTTTTATTCATGTGATGTGGGGCTAAGATCCCAGGTGACATCCTTAGTGCGATAAAAAATGGACTGAACATTTTTATAGCTAAATATTTTGTTAAAAGATTTCGCCACAGAAAATAGTCCCCATTCAAGAAAATTCTATAGATATTAAAGTTTTGTTGTATTTTTCATCGTATCAAATTTTTATTTTCTAAAACTTTGACCCTTTATTGGCTTCGAGTGGGAGTAACTATGATAATTTTGTAGGAAAAATAAAAAATGTTGCAGTAACTTTTTGAGTCGTAATTGTTACAGTAATGGGGGTTGCATTATTTTTTCGAATTATAAGGACCATAAAACATTAATTTTAATCAAAACCGGGCTTTTTTTATTTGATTTTTAGTTATTTTATGGGATTTTTTTATGGGGAAATAACATAGGTTACAATAACTTTTGAACCGTAATTTTTACAGTTATGGGATTTGTACAGTTTTGTTTAGAATCCAATGGATTATAACATACTAAATTTATATAAAAATTGTTCGTGATATGTTTGAGAAAATTTGATTTTTCCGTTATTTTATGGGTTTTTATTAGAAAATCCCCATCAAAAATCAAAATTTCACGAAAAATGGAAAAACCTGGAGATGCCATGGATTAGTACCTACATACAAAATTAATTTCATCAGAATCAGACTACAGTTGTGGTCTGTAGCTCTCTATGTACACATTCACACGCGCAGACACAGACATCACTTCGAAACCCACTTTTATGGGTTCAGGGGGGGGGCCCAAAATGGATATATCCACTTAAAATTCAAACTCGAAAATTTTGACGAAAACAATACTTTCTCCATAATAGGGGGAGAAAGTAATAAAAATTACAGCTGTCAGTATAAGACAGCTAATCATGAAGGAATCCATTTCGGGAGTTAATTTACAAAGATAATCAATGTGTGACAGTTTTTTTTTTTTTTTTTTTTTAGTATTAAACTTAAATAATGTTGTCAAATTACAGGTCAAAATAAGTAGGTTTACTGCAAGGTCCTTTATCAAGTCCAAACTACTTTTTAAAACTTAACAATCACTATGTTGCATATATTTTTATCTACTATTAATATCTCTTACATAAACATTTTTAAATACATTACTTTTAGTAAAACATGGTTTATGAGGAAAATCTTGTCGAGAACTCTGGTTTGATGAATTGTAATATTACTTAACATTATAACAAATGTATGCTTCAGACATTTACATGTTTTTGTTCTGTTAAGTTTAAGTTACTATTTAGGAGCAGTTTAAGTAAATTGATGTCAGTGTGAAATATGTTTATTAATATTTTCAATCAGGTCTTATAAAGATGAAATAATAATAAGTATAATAGATACCTGATAAGTTATTAGATTTTATGAGCATAAGGTAAAAACCTCCCAAGTATTTGTATATGTATTTATCCAATCCCAAGTATCGCAATTTGAATGTATCTCACGTTCAAGGTTGTGAAACACTAATTAAACACAACCTTCTCTCCACCAATCACCTTACACGATTTATTTTCTTCATGGCAAACCACAACCTTTATAATCTTCCTTACAACGAAGCGTGAAAACGATTGGCGTGCGAAATCCTAAACAAACGTAATTCCGATTTTTCCCCTTATTATTACTTCAACGTTAAATAGTATTGTTCGCCGAAATAGTGAACTATTAAATTGCGTTGATTAAAATTATATGAACTAGTATCAATTAGGCCTAGGCTGCTCAAATTTGCTGCATATGTTGTGTAGTGTTGGTTATTCTAGTGAAGATTAATGTAACTGGATGTACACCAGTGATCAGTGACCAGTTGGGTGTACACTGGATGTATTAGGTAATTGTTTATGTGGTAATCTTCAGGTGGTTTTAAGATTTTGGATTTGAAAAACTCTTTAATAATAAAACTAAATGTCAAAGAAAACTTGTATTTAGTTTTTTTCTATTGTTGACATATTATTTTGCAACATTTAGATTATCTTAAGCTGAAAACTATATGTATATTAAAAAATAATATTTGATAATATTATCAATGCACATTAAAATATGAAAATATTTTTCAAACGATGGCAGTTAATAATTGGCCTTGAAACTTTAAATAGACATGACAAAAGATGTGTGCTGTAATGAAATTGATTTGCTTATACACGTCATACCAGCAATTTAAACAGGTGTGGTCATAATCAAAAATCTAAATTATGAACTAGAAGGTCACGTTGTGCATCCTTCCTACCCAAATGTAACAAGTTTTCTGCTTAGAACGACGAGATTGTTCGAGGGAACGACGTTTATTTTGAGATTCAATATATCCATTTTGTAGTTGAATATTTCTACTTTCATAAGATGGACATCAAAACAATATCCGAAGTTATCCAAGATCAAAAGAATGTTAATGAAGAGGTAATGAGAAGGATGATTCAACAAGAAGATGATATAAAAAGAATTTTGTCAAGATTAGAAGCCCAGTCTCAAAAAACTGCAGGTGTTGAATCTACAAGCAAAGTCGAGTTGGAAATTATTGACCGATCTACAACTGTTCATACTGATGAGAATGATCCACTGAATGATGAGAACAATTCCCTGCGTGATGGTAAATATTCCCCGCACATCTACTTTCGAAAGTTGATTCAGTCATTGAGTCTACCAGGCATGAAGTTTCTCGTAGGGAAGAACCAGTCTTGGTGTCACACTTGCTTGTGGTTGATTGTTCACATGCTTGCTTTATTAACAAGTTTGTCTCTTATCAAGATGGAGTACGACAGATGGCAAAGCTCACCCGCTATAAAAGTGTTTTCGACCAACGTAACTTATGTCAACGAAGTTCCATTTCCCACGATTACTCTTTGCTATCCACTGACTCTTAACAAAAACTACAACTATACGGGGGTTCTAGAAAAATGTTTCCTGTGTAACCCCAATTTTTGTAAATTCAATGAAAACTGCAGCTATGTAGAGACTATGTCTCTCACTATTTCATCATTTATTTGTTCTCCAATGTGGTCGAAGTTAAATCCATGGGTGGTAAATAATGAATTATTTTCCGGAAGCTCTATTGGATACGAACAATTTTCATCCTACCTTGGATATATGTTTGAACTTGATCATGACTTTGTCTTAGACCAAGTCCAGTCAGATGCTATTTATAAGAGAGAATGTGATGAAAACGAATGCCAAAAGTTTTTATCTCCCTCAGGTGTGTGTTTAACTATTAATGGTCTCCACCACGAGGATATATACAATGAAAAAGTTGTGACTTCTTTCCCGGTAAAACAATATTCTTCCCCTGGGAAGGATTACTTAGGGAAACACTTGACTTTAGACAATATGATATATTTTGGAGGAAACATTACGACAACGCCAGTATATATGAATGGGAATGATCACATTGATTATAGAAGTTTCGGGAATTTCAGAATAACCGATAAAGGTGCAGAGCCTTGCCTAACTAATGACAATATATAAGGCTACGTTGTCATCCACAACCCACTAGAAATCCCCTTCACCTTTAAAAATCATATCAAAATTGACGACATCACTTCCAAAAGTATATCTATAATTCCCAACATTGTAACTTCAGAAAGTGGCCTTGAGCAGTATGATCCATCTGTTAGAGGGTGTTACTTTACGCATGAGAAGCCACTGTCAATGTTTAAACATTACAGTGAGATGAAATGTGAGACAGAATGTCTTGCGAACTGTTCACTTCAACAATATGGCTGTGTCCCTTATTACTTGCCTAGACACAACAGTTCTGTTAAGGTTTGCTTGTTTAAAATGCTTCCTACACTTTGTGACTGTGGTTGTTTGCCAGATTGCAACTCTTTGTCTTATGATTTTGAGGAGACTGTTTTGTTCGTTGATCGTCATTCTTTAAAATCTTTGAAATTAAACTTTAAGCGAACTAAGTTCTCCGACTCTAAGATCCGAGTCAGCACCAACAGCCTGACTCAGTTCATGGCGTATTCCATCGGCATCGTTGCAGTCTTTAACGGTTTCAATATCTTAGTTGTCTTTGAATTACTATACTTTTTGACATTCAAGCTATGGAGTCATGTTAAGGGATATTTGCACTAATCTATGTATTGGATGGTAAAGAGTTATCAAAATAAATTTTTACTCAATATTGTTGTTTTATTTCACCTTTTTGGGGTAAAATATTCAGCTTGCACAATAAAAAAATCTTCCATGCGTCGAATTGTAAAAAAGCAAACGAATCAGAGTTGCTAAAATATTAACACGGATATGTCGTTTGTGCTAAGAATTCCTAAAATGATTTTATATAACAAAAGATGACTAACCGTACATGTAGCAAAAGACAGACTAGTATAATCTTTCTTTTAGGCCTGTATAAAAAAATGTTTTAATTATTTAAGTATTTATTCGTGTTTATATTCTGACGATGTTAACAACTGATCAACTGTACGGAACTGTGTACCTAAAGCTGACTATGTGATTTTAACACCAAAACATGTCCTGAATTGACATATTTTATTGATCTGTGACGGTAATACGTAATTAATTTAGTCTTACATTATGTCCAACAGCTCATAATGTAAGTCTTATGAGCTACACACATGGATTTTAATTAAAGCGATTTTCCATTTAGCTGATTGGATTTTCAATTCTGGGTTTAAATGACATTAGGTTTAGCAAATACCTAGGTTCGCTGCTACAGGGAGGGTAATGAGGTGTGTTTTTTAGCAAAATATTAATAGCAGAGTATAAAAATAAATAAATATGTTAAGTTTGATTAAAATATAAAATCCATAAACAAGCAAAGAATTTTTTTCATAACCAAAAACCCTAAAAAGAAACTTCGATGTACTAAATTATCTATTTTTTAGTTCTTAAAATGGGTTTTAAAAAGTTTTATTTTTAGAGGGTCAAACAAGAGAAGAGCAAATTTTACCCCATAAAACCCCCCATAAACCCCAGTTATCATGGCTCGATCATGCTGGTTCGCGAAATCATTCAAGTTTATCCTGCCCTGCCCTATATATATTTGAACGAATACTGTTTATGGCCTCTAGTGGCATCAAAATTTAAAATTATATCGTTCCCGGGCCTAGGTCTAACCGTGCCACCTACGGTGATAGTTACTTCCCAATAGAGAAATTCGCCAAAACGCAACAAAATTCTTACAATCATTACAGTAGTTGATTTTAAAAACACCTTTTGAACAGTCCCTTGAATTATTTATAAGTTAATCCATGTAAATGAAGCATAGTTAGTGGTATTAAGCTCATCTTACGCATACAAAACCTGCGCATCATGAGACACAGAACATTGTTGCGAAATGAGAAATGGAACTCTATTGTTTGGCTAAATTAATGAGACGCTCAAATAAAGCACTGCAATGCAGAACGTCTTGTTGATGCCGTCTCACGTCTCAGTAATTATACATCAAGAAGATTTACATAAAGTGATTACATAAACACAAAGGACAAAATGGAAGAAAGGTATATAATTTATAAAATGCTTGCAACGTAATTAGTTAAAAATATTTTTCATCATAATTCAGAAAAAATCCTAGCATATTTATGATTCATGCGATGTGGGGCTAAGATCACTGTTGACATCCTAGTGCGATAAAAATAGACTGATTCGAGGAAATCAGCTGAACATCTTTATAGCTAAATATTTTGTCAAAAGATTTCGCCACAGAAAATAGTCCCCATTCAAGAAAATTCTATAGATATTAAAGTTTTGTTGTATTTTTCATCGTGTAAAATTGTTATTCAACTAAATGTTGACCCATTATTAACTTATTTTATTTTCATCTGCAGCCAAGACCATTCATAATTGATAGATACAATTAAAATCGTATATGTACTTTTAAAAAATATGTGGGTAGCTGTACAATGCAACACAATAAATGTTAACAGTATAATAAAAATATGTAATAATTTCAAAATAAATAAGTCACATACGCATTTTAAATCTAATGTAAAAATGTTTTAAGTCTAATGTAAAAGAATTACAGTTATTAAATACTTAAGTATTACTGTGTTGGTGGGGTAACACGTATAAAAAAAATACAGCTGTCATATAAGACAATCCATTTTGGTAGCCATATCTGTCAATTTGTGACATATTTACGTTTTGCGAAATAATAAACTTAAATAATGGTGTAAAAGAACGTATTTGTTCACCACATGAATAGTATTAGCTGGTACCAGGATTTGAGCCCGCAACATTACTGCCTTGGGCCCGATGTTTGTGAAACTACTGACTTATCTAACTAACTTTTTACCTGATTGTAGGTTTTTTTCAACTTTCGCATTTAATTACACACTCCTTTAGACTAATGGTTATTATAAATTTGAATTGAAATGTAACTTACCAGACAAATAATAAGTCTAAACAGAAGTCTAACAGTTCTCTGTACCAAATAAATTTATTTTTGACAACTTTAAAGACCCAACTACAAATTTTTACTTAGTGCACGAATCAATTAAATACTAAACCATACCACAATCGTAATTTTTCCACGCCTTATACGTCATAGCAATGAGTGCACTGACGATTATTTGCAAGGCATGGTATGTTTAAACACTTAAAATTTTTTGCCGGAGTACCACAAACACTGGACTACTGTAATACTGCCTTGTCCACAACTGTGTACAAATATAAGCACTGCAGATTGTGTTCCATGTTTGGTCCATGTACTCTGACCTTTTGAAGTGGTGGACGTATATGATTTCGTTTCAAATGTTAAACTTGGTTGGGTACAAAACACTGTTAGTGTTCATATAAAAGCTAAGGGGGTGGCAAACACAACCTAATCATTAAGTGTAAATGAATTAATGCATATTGATGTCATAACAATATAATTTGAAAGATATTATACAATGCGTCCCGTAAGTAAACAGCCAAATTCCAAAAAGTGATGGCAAAATAAAAAGAAAATCGAGTATACAATCTTCCTCGAAAAAGCTTTGTCAAACACAATTTTTTTAAACATTTTTATCTTAGAAATTTTCTACTTGATTTGTATAAAAAGGTATTTGTATGCCTTGAAGTCAATGGGAGCCTATTTAATTCAAAAGTTAAGTTTGTTCAATTTGAGATTTTATAAAATAGCGGCGTTTACTTAGTAACTTTAAGTTATAAAAAGTCAAATTGCCTGTTTTTTTTTAATTTTAAATTGATACATCATAGCTGTTATTTAAATGTGCACATAATAACTATTTCAATCATTGCAATAATCACTGTAATAATAAAACGTCTGTTGCTAATCACAACAGATGAATTTGTTTCGTTTGGAGGTAGCCTTAAGGATAGGCTATTTATGTTTACATTCCATTTAAGATACACATATAAAATACTAGCTGTACCCGCGGGCTTTGCCCCGTTTAACTTCATATGTGAGCTCGTTCGCATGGCTCAATCACGTCCTGGTTGAAGTTCGTTCGCTATGCTCACTCACCTTTAGGTTGGAGCTCGTTCGCTGCGCTCACACGTCCTGGTTGAAGTTCGTTCGCTACGCTCACTCACCTTTACGGTTGGAGCTCGTTCGCTGCGCTCACTTGCCTTCAGGTTAGCTCGTTCGCTACGCTACCTTGCCTCTGGGTTCGTTCGCTACGCTCACTCACCTTTTGGTTTCAAATTAGCTGTTGTCAAATATTAAAAAAAATAATAGTGCTGCACTCTGCTGGTGATCCTTGTAACTTTAATGCTATTGAACATCATAGAACAGAACCAACTTGTTTAATTGAAACAGCTGTTATGATTCATTAATTCCATTTAAATATGAGTACTCATTAGGTTAACATGGGAAACTCCAGAGCAACTGGGGTGGAGCCCAAGAGTCCGATCAGAATAAAAACCACTTAGTTTTCCTATTTAATGCCTAAAGAATCAGTGTACCAAATTTCAGCCTCCTAGGTAAGTGGGAAGTGGGAGAATTAGTGATGAGTGAGTGAGTGAGTCAGTCAGTCAGTCAGTCAGTCAGTCAGTGAGGGCTTTGCCTTTTATATATATAGATTATATATATTTATTTACAAAGGTTCTGTTACCAACTATGTGATATTTGTCTTGCATGTTTAGAGAGCAAAAAACCGATTCTGTACAAATTAAATAATATTTTTTTAAAAACTTTAGTATATTTATAAATTGAACAAAGGGTTTTTTCAGAACGTCAAAACATTAAATACTGCCTTTAAACAGTATATAATATTTAATTTAATTCATTGTGCCTTTATGCAACAAACAAACAACTTTAAACAACAAAGTCAAGAGCAAACCTAACCAGCGTTATAATAGTTGACATGTAGCCTACACAGTTTCTGTATAATGTGGTTTACAGTAAACGAATGATACAGAATAGGTGATAACACGAATAAGGGTCAGCCAACTGGAAATGTGGACAATAGACTCGCTAGACAGTGTTGCTAATAATGTGCGCGTTGGACTAAAAACTTATTGGAACACTGGTTTTATTATTTGTATTTATAGGGAAAATATTCACAAAATTATTAAAATATTATTTGTGAAAATAAATCAATAGTTATTTATGTAATGATAATATTTAATTATTAATTGTAAAACATATGTTTATTTATGTGTACGAAAATAATATGAATGTTAATACAATTTATGTTATTAGATAAATAAAAATAGTTATTCACGACATCTACAAATTTTGAGATTGTAGAACTATAAAGATTTGTTTTCATTAATAACTTTTATTAATTTTTATTTATTAATATTTTATTATCTATTTATTTATTATTTATATTTTATTAATTAAAAACATTAATAACTGTATAAATAATATATTATACAGTAATCAATCGAAGTAACCTAATTTTAATCTACTTTTGTAAACAGTTTTATGGCAAATTATAGTAAAATGAAAGTTCAGGAAACATTTATTTTTCACATTTTATTTTATTAGTTGATTTGAAAATTGAAAATTTACCGTTTTCGGAGATCATTAAAACTTTTTGCAGTTTGGTCATTTTGTCAGACCTTATTTTATATGAACTGCAGAAACTTTCATCATCAACTTAAACGAAAGATCTTATCGTGGAAAACAAATTATTCTTACTCGAGAAGAGATTTTTGTTTAAGATTAACAAATCCCTTGAAAACATCACGTTGCTACCCAGCAAGTGATGTTTAAGATGTCTCTCGATATTTTAATTCATGTAATATAAATATATATACGAAAGGTAAATTTAATAACACGTACGATGCTTATCAAGAAGTTATAAATATATATATAATGTGGAATAGTTTTGATATTATTTTCATAGTGGTACCTAAATAAACACATAGTAAAATCATTAAATAATGCATGGAGCTCAAACTAAACCAAACTAAGTGGCATTGAAATAAGATGTTCAAACTTGCATATTTTACTGAGTAATATATCAATTTAAAAAAAGATTTTTTAACTCACGTAATTCGGTTTAATTTGAGGAACACACCTTTTCAACAACTATGAATTCACCTGAAAAGAGTTTTGACCATTTATTTCTTTTCTATAAAAGTCATCATTTTGCATTAAATTAAATTTTAATCAAATAAACCAATTGCAAATTACGTGGACTCAGATTATCAAGGCTTAAATCCTATTTTCCAACAATTTAACAAGCGTAACTGATTTTAAATATGTCTCAATGTGAAGTAATATATTTTAAATTACACTTTTTGGGTACTATGATTATATGAAATTAAATTAAATGTCTTTATTACTTATAAAATGGAAAGAAACATGCATTGCAATCGAAAAAATAGTTTAAAACATATATTAAAATAGCTTAAGTATCATACAGTGCAATGCATGCTAAAATACTGACTCACGTTAGAAATAACAAACCCATGCTTACTACTCTATAATAAAATATTTCTGTTGATGCAAACAAACCATCTAGGCTTACTTACACAATAGGCATACCTTCAACTTAGCAGTATTTATTTGCTTAAAGTTATACTTCTCTCTAAATTATATCTCACCAAGTGTTATACACTCAACTTGAGTTAATGAGTAACATCAGGTGATGTTTTTGCTAAGATTTCAAAATGGATTGTACTTGAAGAACTCTATGAGGATCTTTTATTTGTAACACTTTCAATACTAATCACCAAAACTGTTGAACAGCAAATGAAATACAATTTATTTACATTGCAAATATTAGTTAAAAATTGCAAGATGTGCAATTTACGGTCCTTTTGATAACATCCATAATCGCCCCCCTCCTTCTTGATTGAGCTGTACTGTATTTATCCTTGTTTAGTTTTGCAGAAAAGATCTGAGAGTTTTCAAGAAAATATCTATATAGAGTTTAACAAAATTGAAAACAACAAACTGTTGTATTTTATATAAACATTGTGTTGTCAATAAAGTACTTTGTATTATGTTTTTCTTATAGTGTCTGAAATGAAATTATATAATTCAATTAAAATCATCCAAATTTTATTAACTTGGTTATGGATTAAAATAATACGACTACTAATCTTTACAAAACATTTTCATTTCCTACAAGCCAAAATAGCACAATAACATAAAATATAAATGTATACAAAGGAGACATTACACCACCAAAACATTCATAAACTCTACAACCTCCATCTCATAACACAAACCTCTGGGGGTGTTATGAAACTGTGGCTGAATATCTTCTCTGCATATTTACACCAAGATCTGTTTCCAGTTCTTGTGAACTAAAATGATTACTTTTCTCAGCAGAATACTTAGTAGTTAATCGATTTGTATAGTTCACTGTTTACATTTGATCATTTACTTTAGATAAGTTTCCAAAGTTCTAGTAATACTGTAAAAAGTGTACCAACTATAAGTTATTAACGATATACATTTTGTGATTTTGTTAAGTTAGTAGTCATTTATGTTTTAAATAAGAAATGTGAATAATATGTGTAACATAATGATATTCGTAACACAGCATAAGAAAACAACCCCATTGATTTAATAAAATATGAAAAACAGTTTAAGAAAGTGAGTAAACGCTTCTTTTAGCTAGTAAAATAAAATTATTAGTTTCAATTACATTTTCCAAAACTCAAAAGTATTGCACCTCTCTGTAATTATCACAAGTATAACAAATTAAAGGTAAGTCATAGTGTAAAATTTCATGTAAACTGTTAACATTTAAATTATTGAAATCCTCTTTTTACACTGACGGTCCGCTTCAAAGTGTTTGTGTCATGAAATCTCTGATATAATTCAATTTGTATCAATAGTACTATAGATACTTTAATGTCAGACTACGTCATAAAAAAATATCTACTTTGGGTGATAAATATACAAGTACCAAATAATAGCGATGATTAAACAACAACATGAAACCAATCATAGTTCCGATCTTTAGGAAAATACTACAGCCATATTTATTTTGTTATATATGTTGTATTAAAGTTATTAAATTCTAGCCCGGCAGCTAATTTGTTCACAAAACGCCCTGCAGGTTCATCTATAATTAAGTTTGAGGTAACTGACGGTTTCCAGTTCTGTTTATGGACTTCTTTTTGTAATTATCTCTTAGTGTTAAGGATGAGAATGGAATTAAGGTAACCATTTTAATTAATTAGTACAGTTATATCTCATTCTAATTAATATTAATTGTATATATACCAACCTGATAAATTTTATATATTAATGGTGTTATTTTTAAATTATATGAATGTACCCATTTATGATAAACCCCTTTTTAAAAGACCCTTGCCAAGTTTAAGCTGATTTTAGGTTTTTTTAAGTTATGATATTTTACTAAGACAACATTCTATAAAATAATGTTAAACAAAGGTCGATTACGTAAGCTGAATATATTCCTAAAATTTACAATCTTTGTTAGAAAAATTTGACAAATTATAAAATTGTACACAACTTGCATTGTTTAGCAAAATGTGTATTTTCAACTACTTCACACACTTCGCATTAAAAGCATGAAATATTGAAAGATAATAATCATATTAAGAGTTGTGTCTTGAAAATAGTTATGGTCAATGCATGCGTATTTTTACAATGCAAAATCACACAGTTTCCCTCGCATAGTTACATTTAGTTTGAACGATTTGCTCCAATTTTTACTAGCCTAATCGCATTATAGCATTTTCTCTATATTTTGCATTATCTAATAATTCTGTGTACGCTAATGTGTTAAGTCAAGAATATGCGTTTGTCACTAAGTAAAACCAATTATTTATACGTCATTTGCAGTCATATTCGCACCGATTTGTAAAAGCATGCCTCGCATCATATTTGCAAAGAGCATTGCTAATTGCTGTGTCAACAGATTTTCCAATTACTATCGAATTCACATGAGTAATATAGCTTTGATTATCCAATTAAGAGTTGATTAATTGGATAAGTAATTCTCCATTAAATACCACGACTGGGTTGTGCTGTATTTGTTTTTTTTTATTTCCGTGTTAATTAATACAGCACATTTAATTTACTTTAATAGTTTAATTCACAAAATAAAAGAGTTAAATATTGAATAAACACAGCAAAACTATATTGGACGGGTAGACAATACCATTAGTTATACCTTCAAGAGTTCCAGTCAATCCTTCATCTTTTTTATCGTTCTGTTCAATGACGAAGAAAAAAAAAATAGAAATGGAATATCACTTAGTTATAATTTGTCCCTAAATACATACGGAGCTATATTTTGTAAATACAAATTAAACAACTTAAATTACGACTAATTAATTTTCGTCTTAAGACCATCTTTAGATTATCGCAAAAATATATTTTAATTCACTAAGTGACCCTATTACATCTCACCTATTTTGCTATGTATTAAGCCTATAAAATTTTGGGATGGTTATTTAATAACTAGCAGAGTACCCGTCCTTCGTACAGGGTTGGCATAAAAGTATAAAATGCTTATTGCAGTTATGGGAGAGGTTTTAATTTATACGTTATGCTATAGTATAGCATATTTACCATAGCTGTAATGTACCACTGCACCTACCATTGAAAAGTAAAGTTCTCATTGTGTACTACAGCTTTTGTTGCTAGTTGGTTCAAATTATCTGTTGTCATAAATGCAAAAAAAATATTGCTGCACCCTTTTGGTAAACCTTACAACTTATTAATGCTATTTAATATCGAATACTTATAATTGGAAACCCCAGAGCAACTGCGGCGGAGCCTCAAAAACATTTGAGATAAGAATATGTCTATTATGTTAATCGGGAATGTGAGCTATCATCATACCAAATTTCAACCCTGTCGGATTAGTCTTTTTGCGTTTACTTGTCACAAACATCCATCCATCCATCCATACATCCAAACTTAATTATAATATTAGTAGGATTTTCATATCTCATATTTAAAACTATTTGATTATAATTCCTGTATGTATTACATTGTGTGTTTAGTTAATCAGACAATTACACGGTCATGTATAATGTATAGTCCATTAGTAGTCACTTGGAAGCTACAACATGTCAATAGTAATAGCTATGTTTAATCAGTCAAATCGCATTATTATGGTGTAGTCGGAGTATATATTCAACATTAGGAAACTTGAATTTAAGGGAAATAAATTTCAAAGCATTAAGATTAACTAGCTATCTAGTGTATACAAAGGTTTGGTTTCGTTTTACAAGATGAATATGTTTTTTCTTATACTACTAATTGACGCTAACTTGGATTTCTAATGGAAAATGTGAAAGAAAATCCGAAAAATCCTATCAATTGACTGTGTGCCTAGACTATGTGATTTTTTATGCTTAATTTGTGTTCATTAAAGAAGTATTAACTATTAAAATTAATTCTTATATAAAATTAATCCAAGAATTCTTCATCTAAATCCACTTTCTTAATCGATTTATTTTTTCCAATGTGGCGTTAAAACTTAGAAACCAGACGTATTGCATCGGATGCAAAGTTTATTACAGTAAAAAACCGGGCAACCACTCTCTCTATACAGTTGTGAACTATAAAAGACATATTTTTCCAGAGTTGTCAAGGTTAGGTAAAGAAATAATTTTAAAGAATCATCAAAAAAATTATAAATAGTTGCTAGAACAAGGTGACAATAAAACAATTCTATTGCAAAGCTATGGACACTGATTAAGTATTTAATAATTGAGTTTTAAGAAAGTAAGCGGGCAGCTGATTTTTGGCCCTAGTGATGTAAAACCTGCTCAGTCCCTAAATGACGATGACAGCTGAAATAATTTGAAATACGTAGCTTTCGGCCTCCAATACAAGTTTGTAAAACGGCTAAAAACATCGTAGTGAGGTTAAAAATAAAATGCAATAACCATTTTGTCTAAAACCAATAAAACAAAATTGCTGTTAACACTCTCAACACGAATAAAGTTCGGTTGACCTGAAATCCAATATAACAAACCACAATGGTGTTACTGATATCCCTCGATATAATGCTTGGTTCAGTCTTCGTTTTAACAATACTTTTATGAAACTCTATAATCGAATTATGATGCAGTTACCAATCATAATAGTTTAACATAGTCATAATTTAAACATATTAATTTAGATAACCTTCCATGGGACTAAGATATGTGGTGTCGTAGAATAGATCATTCTAGTTAAAGGTATAAGTGCAGCATTTTATGTTTACGTTATTCTAATACTCAATAATTGTACGTATTAATTTGGAACTGTTCACGTCTATCGAAAACAAAGTATGTGTATTGGTAAACACTCTGTCTAACATAATGTTTACAATAAATGTTAAACTGTGACTTCTCATTTAATATTTTACCTTTAAAATAAATAAATCTTAACATAGATGTGGATCATGTAGATCTTACATGTAATGAACGCGCTAAAAATAGTAGAACTTAGTAGGGTTTTATAAAAATTACACGTCAGTGTCAATCATTGATATAATAATAATACAACTTAATAATAGCGTATTATTTATGTAGTTTAACAACCTATACTTAATATGGAGCTGATTATTGTATTTCTCAAATGTTTTGTCGTTATGTATGAATAATAAAGATTATAAAACGGTCCCGTCAAAATAAGGAAGAAAACTATAAATCAGGATAAAATGTTTCTGTTAAATAGTTTTGACAAATATCTGCCACAATAATCATAGTTATTACAAAACAATTGCACTACATTTTATTCACTACTTTGGTATTATTAGAGTAAACCACTAGTTTAATTTTGATATTGAAACCGTTTAATAGGAACCCACTAAATACAAAAACAAATAATCTCATATTACAAGCAAATTATTTGATTGTATTAAATATTTATTTTAACAGGGAAATACTGGAATGGGAATTATATATGGTTTTTATTTAACAATATAATATGTCCTTTAAGTACTTATATATTTTGTTCTCAAATGCTATAACGGAAGAGATACCAATATTTCAAAGATTTACAAAATTCTTCATAGCTCTGACATTTATTTTTATTTTATATAAATGATTTTCAGACACAGGATCATGATATAAAGCATCAAGGTAAGGTCCAAAGTATTTCTAACAAGAGAGAACGAAGGTGCTAATAAACGTGGAGCTCTTTTCTATTGGATCTTTCTTCTCTCCTGAAAAAACGTCTTCCATTTGTTCAACAAATGGAGAGTTTTTGTAGTTTTTTTATGAAAAAAACCTATGGTCATGTCAAAATATTTTTTTACCATCCAACTAATTTCAAGTTTTACCCTAAATAGTAACATGAATGTACGTAAAGTTTTGTATATTGCTTTCAAAAAATTTAATACTTACAACTAAACAATATATTTTGAAATTTGTAAGTTTTCGTCAAGTTTTAAGCACTTACAGTGGTTATCATCAAGTACTTATACAAGTTGTACATAAATAAAAAATATGAACGAACCTTTAAATAATTACTAGCTGCATATTATATATGATCATAATGATGATGACAACGCTTATTACTATACAATCATGAGTAATACCTCCTGTAAATTTGTTTAAACACTTGATATCAAAAGAAATAATTAAGTGAAAAGTACTTTTTATCATTTGGTACCTATTTTAAATAATTTATACAATAGCGAATATAAATTATATATTTAACGTTCTCGTAGTTGACAGAAACATATTCGCAACGTTTTATTTTACATTCAAAACTAACCGAGACACATAAAAGATAATGGCTGATCCGCAAACAACAAAGGTAATATACAATGGGTTTTGTTCTGCGCTATTGTTAAGGTTTCATACTCGTATAGTCCGGAATGTCGAAAAAAACTACATACGATTACATCATCACAGAAGCCACCATGATCTTTAGTTTTTTTTTATCTTCTCTAAATTGTACGTAAAGATATTTTTTCATTATGTTATAATAAATTTTTATACATGTACTAATTATTGTAATCCAACTAAGCAAGATTGTAGGGGTGAGCTGGTCTAGTGGTAGAACGCAGGACTTCACTCCCTGAGGTCCCGGGTTCAAATCCCGCCAATCACTAATGGATTTCACACAAGTGCTGATGTATCATCTAAGTCTTGTCTGAAGTAATGTAAAAGACAATCCTGAAAAATGTAGTAAAAAATCAAGATAAATCGTATAAAGAAAACATCAATTATGTAAAACTATTGACTCGCAAGAAAAAGAAATATCACCACGTTTTGGCAGATATAGCCAACATTTACATACAGGAAGTCTACAAAGGATATAGACAGGCGATATATCACCAGGAATCTCTTTTACATACCAGATCCAAGAGTCATAAAAGAGAAAGTACAGATTTTGCCACAACATTTTTTGAGCAATCGTTGCTGATTAAGATCGTAACTTAAATGTAACTAGGGGAAAAAGTGTTTTAAAGTGAAATTCCAACAAAGACCTCAAATAAAAATAAATTTCATCAACCGACTACCATATCAAAAATAACTAAGACAGTAAGTAATATTACTAGATCGTTGAAGTTTATTTTCTACAAGAATAACTTTGTATCTTTCTAACTATGTATGGATATATTAAAATATTTAAATTGATTATATTAAAACATGGATTAGTTAAATCTAAATGATAATTTTATTCTTTAGGTATGATAAAAAAACTGCATGGTTTTTATCCATCTCATAAAAAACTATCTGGAAAAAAAATTATAGTATTGTATGTCCGTATATATGATAATTGTTTGACATAGGCCTATGGGTAGGAATCATCAGTTTTGTTGTATACTGCAAATACAAAACTAGAGAGTAGAAATAAAAATATTATTCATGTAAACGTCGTTTAATCCAAACGTCCATGTTAAAGCCAACCACAATAAAATCATAGTAATATTTAATAACTCACTTACATTAGTGATTGAACAATAATTATTAATTATTTTTAAACTATTGATTATCAAATAAATTTGTAGTTGTTTTTAACACAACAGGCTTTGGCTTTTTATAGGTGGCCTAACAAAAGTAATAATACAGTCAATCGTAAAAGGATTCACTGATTGAATTATACTCTATTGATAAATTCAATAAGGACTACTAAATTCCCATTCTGAGCCGATTTCCTAGATTTCTATCGTTAGTATATTTGTTAGAGTACACGTTTTCTTTGAGAAACTAAAATATATTGAAGTTTTTAATACATGACATTTTATTTTGCACACTTTGCTGTTACAAAGGTTTATAAATACAAGGTACAATTTATATATTATATTAGTTGGTGTTGGGGTGATTTACAGCAATGAGTTTTATATACAAAACATTTTTGAACATTTTAACAACAGATTTTCTTCATTAACTCAAATCTTAATCGATGCTTTAAACTTAGCCCTGACTATTAAAATTCAATAAATTACGTTATGTTTGATTCTACATTTAGTTATATTTTTACCTAAAAATATATTTAGCAAAACCTATAGTGTGGATAACGGAATATTTAATACCAAACTAATTTATATATTCATTCTTGGAATAATATAACATTTAATTTACATTAATTTTAACTTTCCCCCTAAACTATTGATGATATAAACCTCTACATTTCAGTACATCTAAATAGCATTGGAAACGGTAATTTCGGATCTCAACAGTGTAAATACAAGCTTGAAACTCCCCCAGCGTTGTAGTTAGAATATCGTCTCGGAATTTCCCGCTCTGTTGATGTTTCAACATTTGAATATGTTAGTCCGAGATGGAGGGATATCCCTCGTTATCAAAGTGTATTTAAATATAAAGTATTATACGTTAAAAATCTCGTTTTAAGGGTATAAATTGAAATTTTCTGGGTTATAATATGTGTGTAAACTTTAAGTTTAATTATTCTACCCAAAATACAAATTTTACTTTTATGTATATAATATTAACAATTCAGTAACTCTACACGTAGTGCTCTGAAAAAGAATAATATGTATTATAACTTAAGAAAAATTATTAATATTCCCAATTAGATACGTATTAATGAAGATTTTTTTTCAATTAAGAAAAGAATGACAATTGACTTATTTTCAAATCCCGACTAAATACAGTATTTCAGATTTAAAAGATCGATGTTGAACAACATTTATAAAACTCACTCATGGAGTCAGTAGTGTGAAGTAAAAAGTTCTTAAATTAATTACTGTTTATATATAAAGAAACAACTTCTGTGTATGTTTTCTCGTTGAAGGGTAAAGTATATTATATGTAACTTTACCTATAAAACACAAGTGTTAAGTTTTAACTCCTTACTTAATGGAACCCTCAAATAGTATATTGTTGTTTTAATGTCATGGTGGTTAAAGATTGGACCCTCTTTACGAATTCTTGTAATAAAGATATCTTATAAATTACGGATGCAATTGCATTCAGAAACATCTTGTAAGGACACTTGAATAGAATATTGTTGAATGGATTGTTAACACATCAGTACCAATTAAATCGAAATGAAACCATCACAGTTCATAATGTGGGTTATTAAGGATATTTGTATATATAGAAAATTAAAGTAAAATATATAATTATCTGATAAATATTGTTTTACCAACTTCAGAGGTTTGACTTGTCCATTCTTTACCCAAACGATTATTTGTTGTAAAGATGTACGTTACCCTAAAGCTGTTAAACATAACGATTGTATCATGGAGTAGTGATGGTAAGCATTTCTTTAGCTTATCATTGAAAATACCATTTTTAGTAACCCTTAAAAGTTGAATGAAGTATTATTCTATTACTTTTAAATTAAAACAAATATGTCGATTTTGTAACCGTCTAAGGGTTTCTAGACAACCTGTTAGTGCCTCGGATATTATCGTAGGTGATTCAAATTATATTCCTATAATATCTACAAACACATAAATGGAGATCGGAAAACTTTGTTTCACGAATGCCACTTATGTTGACACAAAAATCTTTGTTTTTTTTCTGTATCAAGTGAGATTAATATAAACAGTCAGTTGACGGTGGATAAGTTTTAACGTCAGAACAGCATTTGTCCGTCCAATTATATCAGGTAAACAAACCGTAAAATTGGCTCCGTTTTGAGAATTCTACTCGGGCAAAACAAATAAACAAGGTTGGATATTTATATTTTATTTAAGTTAATTCATTTTTAAATAGTTACCAGTTTAAAATCCGTTTAATATAACTTCTTGATCAACCTAAATATTTTATGTTCTGCATGACTGTTCAACTAGGTTATATGAGTGTATATTTATGTATGTAAATTAGTACAAATGCTATATACTAGCCAATTTATTGAATATTGTTTGGTTGGCGATAGGTATTTGAAAGTTTTGAGTGAATTATAGTACGATTTTTACCATCATCTTCAGGATTTTGTTCTTCTAAATACAAGGTGTTTCGAAACTCTCTCCCGAAACTCCGTGGACATGTTCCTTTGGTCAAAATAAACAAAAAATGTTATGTAAACATATGCCATATCTCACTTTGTTATCCATCTGCAAGTGTGCATTTATTTTGTACAAATCTTTGGAGCCAATTGAGGCAGCAACTTCAAACTTGGTACGTGTATGATGACTAATATGAACTTCCTTTGCAAGGCGTCAAGTTTCTACTTTTTATGATTTAAAAATAGCAGTCATTTTTATTTTTCAAAGCTTAATAATTTAAAAGCCATAGGATTTATAAAAATGTTACAAATAACAAAAATGATGGAAATTTAATTCACTTTACAGAAAGGTACAATTTTCATAGGACCATAACACAAATAACAGAGCAAAATGTTTTTTGAGTTAAACTAAAAAATTGAGCGACTTCAATAAGGGAAGTCATACACACTGAGAGACGGAAAACGAAGCGAGATTAGGGCATATGTTTGTATGGTATTTTTTGTTTGTTGACCTAAGGAAAATGCCCAACTAGTTTCGTGAGAGAAAGTTCCAAAACACCCTGTATATTAGGGTTGAATTTAAACAATAACCTAACTGGAACTGTTGACGCATTATTGAAACAAAAACGTGTAAATTAGCAACGAATATATGTGGAAACATTTAATCATCTGTCCTGTAATCTACAAGATTTTTCTTGTATTCTATAAAGTAATCCTATTGCTCAGGAAACTATCTTAGGACCATTTTATAGTATTATTTTGAATTATGTAGCTGTTAATTACTAACGGATAAGACCACATATATTCTTATATGTTGTGTAACTTTGTGTAGTGTTCTTTTAGAACTTTTTAAAAACTTATACAGGATTTTCTGTTAAAAGCTTTAAAATGCATCGTCAAAGTCTTGAATATTTTATTATAAACTAGTTCAATTTGAAACAGGAAATATCTTATAACGCCATATCTAATAAATGTTGGTTCGACATATAAAAATGTGCTAAGCCTAAGCTAAGATTAAGATCGTAAATCCTTGCCAAATCAATCCCTAAGCCCTTCGGAAATTGGATCCTTATCAGCCTGACACTGTTTCAATGATTCCACGCCTTTCATTTTCTAAACTTATATAAATAAAGAATTAATGAACTCTATCAATAAAAAAGATATTAAATTTATAATTAACGACACATTTTCTTGGTGTGGTGCACCTACAATATGATGAAATTAAATGAAAATGCTTCTTTGATTGAGGCGAACTAAGGACCTCGTGGTCTTTTCTTAAAGTTAACCTCTATAAAATAATAACAGTCATAATAACTATACAACATGTCATGAACAAGAGTCAAATACCAATTTCGTTACATAAGAAAACATAAATAACATAATACACATTCCTTCTTTTTCCCTAGCATTCAGTTACACACACACATACACTCTTTGCTGCACCTAGGTCCAATGCAAACCATCCCGCCACGCCACTACCATCCGGCTGAGGTAAGGTGTCATATTACTGGTAAAGAAAAACTATATTTTAAGTGTGAGTTTGCAAAACTAAATTAATCCAATAATCTGAATGACGAAACAAGTTGAACAATCATTCTAACAACGAGAATCAAAACTGCTAAATGGTATAGGTTTTATTCATACTGCACAGACTGAGAAAACGTTACAAATGTGTTTCAAAGAATATTTTCATCGAAATGAAAATTAATAAAAAGCCTCTTACCAATTCATATAAAATACAAAAAACAAATTGCTTACACTTTATCTTGGTATTTTATAAAATCTGTCACTTTTATTTTAACAGGTCTGTTTTAAATACATATAAATTTGTTAAGTGGTTTTAGTTGTGTACAATAGTGATAAGTGTGCCTTCAACTCCCTTATCACATCAGGAGAGCTGGTTGTACTCAAACCTTAAGGAGCAAAGTTTAATTGGAAAAAGTTAACGTAAACTTGCATTTGGGGCAGGAACAGCTTAGAAGCAAGCAGAGTTGCAGATGTCTTCAAAACTTCTCTTTCTAACATCAACTAGCGAATATTTTAAACTAATTCATCAACATTTTTGGTACGTGCGGTTAATTTAAATAGCACTGTAATGTAACAGGTTGGTTGGAACATTTTTTTTATCAAAGGTCCAAATTATTTTAGGACAGCTCGGTGTAAATCTAACTCTTTTCCCATATACTGTATATAGGGTTAGCAAGTGAATGGAAAGGGTAATCTAAACGTATAACATGGTTTAAAAAATTGTTCCCAACGGTATATATAGGTTAAGGAACCTTCATATAACAGCAGCTGTTTAAACGCCTTGATGATTTCAAGCTATTGTATGACTGCTTATATTTTAGCCTTTTTTTAGCGAATTTCCCTATCGGGAAGTAGCTATTACCGTAGGTCTCATGGTAAGACATAGGCCCGGGACCGATTTACTTTTTCATTTTGATGTCCCCAGAGGCCAAAAACACCATTCGTTCAAATTTATATATATAAATATATTTATGTGTCCATCCGCACGATAACTTGAGTAATTTTTGTCCGATTTTGATAAAATTTGGTTTGAAGGTGTAAGGCGGGATAAACTTGAATGAGTTCGCGAACCAGCATGATCGGACTATGGGAACGGGGATTTATGGGGGGTTTTATGGGTTAAAAATTGGTTTTTCCCATTTTTGACCCTAAAAACACAAAATTTCACAATTTCTTTTGAAACCATTTTGTAGAGCGTAAAAAACCAAATGATTTAGTATATTGAAGCGTTATTATGCGCCTAATTGTTACGGATAAAATTCAAAAAAATTGTAATTTTAAAATTCTCATGTTATTCTTATGGAGAATAAGTCAACTGTTGTAGTTTGCTTGTTTATGAACATATTTTGATCAAATTTGGAAAATAAATTAATTTTTAACTAAACCACAGTACCTTTTAATATGTTACATTAAAAAAAACTTTTTTACCCTCCCTGTTGCAGCAAACCTAAGAACTCATTAAACTAATTCTGTTTAAATAGGGAATAAATGTGATATTTTTAAGGAGACATTTTAGTTTAAATCCAATCAGGCAAATGGAAATTCGCTAAGTCTGCAGGTTTGCTGCCGCGGGGGTATTTATTTACAAAATTAAAACGTAGACGTATTTTATTAGTTTCCTTTTCATGAACCTATTAGTTTTAAATCATTATGGAAATAAAATATTACGTGAAATTTGAAAATCTTTCGAAAACCTACATGTCAACAAATAATTTAGTTATCTTGTAAGGTGTTTTGTATTAAACATTATTCGGATTATCCAAAATACATAGTTTTAAAATTGTTTAGCCTCTAACAATCCCTTTAAAGATCCTCAAAAACCCGGATTTTCTGCAAACTTCTGAACGTCTTCTGAAAATCTGTTTTGTCTTTACTCTTTAAAATCGTAAAAAATTAAAATTGTGTAGTTCATTACATGAACGTGCGTATCACATAATAATTCACTAAGCCTAATATCTCTTTGACTCTTAAAACTAAATTAAGATACTTTTATAAAAATGTTAATTCCACAAGAAGGAAATGCAACTAATGGTGGAGAAACTTTAATGGGTAATAAATTGGTTATCTTACTTTTAAATTAAATATAGTAGATTCGTTTAAAACAATATGTTGTAGTATTTGCATTTTACGCAATTAAACATCCCTCAGAAGTTTTATCTCATATACTACCCTAGCAAAATGTACACTTCACATACCCCATAGAAAGTGATCTATAGAACTGTAAACACACCTCATTCTCATGTAAAACGGGATTCCATTGTTTGTCTGAATTAATGAGTTATTTTGTAACTTTGTACTGCAATGCGTATCTTATGCGATGAAATACGTTCTTGTTAGGTAATATGTTTGAACGATCCCTATCAACTTATATTTATTACAGTATGATCAAAACAAAACGTTATAGAAAAAACCATAAAAAAATTAAAGATTGCTGAATTTGAAACAATTGCTAATGTTTTTAGTCCATCCATTTTGTGTGTAATTTCTCTCTATACCTAGTCCAAGATTTATTTGGTATGTTTCGAATAAAACATTAATATTATATTAAATGCTACTTTAGTTAACTTTTTATATCCTTTAACTTTTTAACTTTTTATAATGCGACATAATTGGTAGATTATATTTGTTCACTATGATTCATCATGTGTGAAGATATACGTACAAAGAGACGTATATTTTACAAACGCTGAAGGAAATCCTGGTAAACCACACTATTTTGTCCAATAAAAGAAAACAAGTTAGCTTAACTCTAACAAATAGTAGCTATTTGTTACGAGTGCCGTAACTTACGTTGTTTTTCCTTTTACAGAATATCTGAATACAACTATATGACATTAACCTTCCTGCCTTTGAAGAACAGCATAAAGTGTCATGTGTTTTTTTTACGTATATTTCCAGATATATTTATGTATTGTGTGTGTTTGACTTTAACCTTTAACGAAACTATAATTGGTTAACTAAAATTCAAACAATAACTTGCCCAACGTGAGTGAGATGGATATTAAAAATCAATTACAACTTTCGGGTCAATCGGTCATTCTGTTGATTTATTGGAGTAATCGTATTTGTTTACAGCACCATCACAAAAAAACAAAAAAATATTTTTTATGATAACTAATTTTGCTTAAAAGAATAATCTGATGACGATGCTTTTAATACGATACTGTTAAGTCTTAGAGAATATATGAATGATTTGTAACGCATTGAAAACCGGCACTTCTCTAGATACATGACTGAAACCCTTGGAACGAAGATTATACATTAGTTATCTCTTTTACTCATATACAAAAAGTTTATAAACGTGGCCGTAGAACCGTGCTGTGATAAAAACGAATTAATAATATAAAGTTTATGTTTTCAATAGATTCTGCAAATACATACTACGTTGATATAAATGTATGAATACAGCCACCAATAGTTGAAGGTTTGAAAAGTGCTAAGGCTCAGTTGTTACTATCAATACCACTATAAAACATAATTTCTTATACTTTTCTTTTTGGATTCGCAACACATTACCAAACTAGTACTTCACTATAGTTTTATTTATGGTGAGGATATATTTAACTAAACAGAAGCAAATAAAGCCCAAAGTCAAATCCTAGCAAGTGAGACAATTTTCCGCTAGAGTGCATCTTGGTATGTTCAGCTTGCTGATAGAACTGTGAAATTGTCAGCTGTATAAGTAAAGTGATCTCTAAACCATAGATGTATCAATTTAACTCGAATAATGCAATCATGTATGATAAGCAATAAGAATGTGAAATATGCTTATTTCGTTAATTTAGATTCTATTGAAATTCCCTATCCTAAAAACCCTATATTGTATAGCTTTATTTCCCGTCAAAAAAAAAAAATAAAAAAAATAAAAAAACTTAAAAAGACATAACAAACAAATATTCCATAAATAATTAAATATTTAACAAACATAAAGCTGCAAAGTTATTCAAAACCTTTAATAGTAAGTAAAGTAAACCTTCGTTAAGATATTAATCGTGATGACTTATGTTTTATGTAGGTGTGAAAAATAACGTTTTGCGTAATTCACTATCCTAATTACAAGCGTAGTTTAAGCGTAATACACTACTGTATACACAATACATAGTTAAACAACACTGTGAACATAAACTGTTTGCGTATAACCAAAACTAATGGTGTGGCCATTATAAATATACCTGTGATTTTCCATGGGTTCATTTGATTTTTTTGACGATCGATGCTAAATAATTAATACTTATCCTATCCCGAAGAAGGTATATAGCTACAAAACTAAATAGTAAGGCCTATTACAAATTTATTAAAAATTTCTGACAAAAAGTAGGTTATAATGGCTTTCGCAGCTCATCATATTTATACCATAAGCCATAATAATACAATATTAATTATTGAACCAAATGATTAGAGTATATGAATAAGGGCTTAAACACTATCTCAAAACCATATTAGTAACACATCTACCATAGCCATAATGTTCTACCACTGCATCTAAACCATAAGAAAAAATAAACTATTAAACATTCGCACAAAATCACAAATTATTCATTAAATTAAAACATAAACATAACTTCAAACAATAATACTTTGACAGTTCTCATTGCATATCACAGTTTTTTGTTGCTGCTTAGTTCAAATTAGCTGTTGTGATGAATGCACACAAATAATAATAATGCTGCACCTAATAAATTTGTTATGCTCCTGCATATCATAGAACCAACTTAAATAGTTGAAACAGCTGACTAAATGATTTAATTCTTTTTAAATATGAATAATCATAAGGTTAACATAGGGACAGAGGTACTGGCGTGGAGTCCAAAAGGGTTTTTTAGATAAGAATATGTCTATATGTTAATCGGGAATGTGATTTATCATCATGCCAAATTTCAGCCCAATCCGTCCAGTAGTTAATGGGTTATTGAACTTCAAACACACAAACTTTCACATTTATAATATTAGAATGATTATTTCAATATTTAATGCAATTATGACCTTTATTTTTAAAGAACGAGTGGTTCTAAACCAAATATGTGCGCGTTACTGAATGGTCGGATGATAAAATATTTGACAGAGACAGATATACTGTAAATCAGCATTAAGTCTCAGCTATTCGGGAAACATTTATTTTACAAGATAGGGGCCATCTTTGTCATTTCCTAGCTGTCACAAAAACATATGGCTGCGCTTAACCGATTTATTTCCATTGTATTACATGTGTTGAATTTAGTGGAATTTAATGAGTATCTAAAGGTCGAATTAAACGTTAAAAATAATATAATCTACACATATCCTTATAACAATAAGGTTTTCTCTGTAAAATTCCCTTTCAGCCGTTCAAATTAAAACATTTTTACGATTGAGGTATTATTTTTTTAAGGGCGAAAGGTAATTTAAAAGCTAATTTCCGATAGGCCTTCGCCCACTCTCCAATATGTGTTTATGTTTTAGTTTTTTAGAATGACTTTCTAAAGATCATGTGATGCCGACCAACATTCTTTATAAAGGTTCAAAAGTGATATGTGAATTGTAATGTAATATATGGCCCAGGAGTTAAGTCGGGGATGAAACTGTTTAAGAAATTTTAATTGTAAGCCAACTTTTTTTGTCATAGTTCATTTTTCTACTTGTGGTCTTTTTAACAATTACTATAACCTGATTGAGTTAGGCAAATCACTATTTACTGCGTAAACGTAAAATTAACAAATTGAATTTATTGTTTATTTTGTTAAATTCACCAAATAACTATTTTAAACAAAATCTCTGAAAGGATAATGGTTACAGGTATTTGATACGTTTTGACACAAGTCTTGCACTCTATTGAAATTCGCAAGTGGGCTCATTTCATAAACTTTCATATCACTTTTGACATCCAAAAGATACAAATTGTAGCCGTTTTTATGTTGTTAGCTGGATACACCTATATTGTTTAATATTTTCCATGTTGAAAGGACTAGCGGCGAGAAGAGTTTAAATTGTACAGACGTTATTGTGTTTACATTGTGCATCGATATTGTAAAGTTAATTGGTTGCATTGTTGACTATTGTGATGAGGTTTGTTCAGTGTACAATAATGACGTGTTTATTTAAATGCTAACATCATGCAGCTTAATTATATGCAGTTCAAATAATTATACCAGATGAAATGAATATAAAAAAATAATTGTGTTAGGTTAAGTCACAGACAATAAACCACTTGGTTAAGTATATGATAACTATCAATGTATATAGTCAGTATCATCTGAGCATTTCTAAAAATATTTTTTCCTTTGTTCTATGTGTACTAAAATCATTTTCATCATGTTCTCCTCGCTAAGGAAGTAGCATCCTCATTTTTACTTCCTCCCCCTATGTATGGAGAAAGTATGTGTCAGTTTGCTAATAACGTTTATTTCTGTGAAGGTTTAAAATATATTACTACGATGAATTTCAAAAAACGCTTAGTACGATGCCAGTACGAAAGAATAGAAGCTAAATTATAGATGTATCCTTTACCACATAAAAGAACACAAAAGAACACATTGGTAAACTATTTTGGTCTGAATAAGAAGAAACGTAGAGTAGTAAAATATGAAAATCAAATTTTCCGAATTGAATATATGTTTACGCCCAAAGCTATCCAATCCCAAAATGTATACGCTGATCCTGTAAAGCCTTTTATTCTTTGCAGAAAACATAAATATAAATGTCTGTATCCATTGTATCTAAATATTTATTGTATCTAAATGTTACCAACTACTCAAATACGTTTGGAATCACGAGTTGAACCTTAGAAGGAAGGTATACCTTAGGAATAAAGATTGCACTTACCCAATCATTAATATTTTGTTTTTATACACTATTTATATAATTTAATATCACTGTTTTTCAAGTAAATTTTCTAAATATTTGTACGCAATAATTAATGGAAATTTAAAAGCTATTATTTGTGACAAGATAGTATCGGTATGGAAAAGTGTTAAATAGTAATTCAATAAATTGACTATGACCATATCATCATACCAAATTTCATGTTTATTATATTGGTTATTCATTATAAATCATATTACAGTATTAAATAATCATAGTAAATTAAAACAGCGTGAAAATTAAAAACGGGCTAAAATATCAAATACATTTTAAAATTCTTTTGCACCAATATTTTCATTCTCTAATATATTTTGATCCTACAACTAACAGTACACTGATTTGATCGCCATATTTGTATGCATCACATCCGATGATAACATAGAGCTAAAACAATTTAAGGGCTATTTTTTTCAAGGGTTCGTTAGAATTTAAGGTAAAATTATATGAGGCTATGGGTAGACTTCCGTATATGTTGGCACAAACAACCAAATGGCAATATCGATTATTTGATTGTATCGTTCGATATATCGATCGATATTTTCATTCGGATGTTTGTGCTAACAGATATGGTCCACCCGAAACTAAAAACGGAAATGTTCATTTTGTAATATCATATAAATGTGTTAACCCTGCAGTACATTTAATTATTCACACGTCATTTCCAGTTGTGTTCAATAACGTAATGCTAAAGCTCTTGACAGGTCGATAATTATATGTTCACAAAGAGAATTGTTAATTAGTATAGGTGTGTGTGCTTATACACTTATGTTTTATATTGGATAAGTCGATAAATCTATAAATAGTCAATAAAGTGGTTTAAATACCTGCATAATAGAAATAGTCCTATAGGTATAATAGGTCTGAGTATTTTAAGTTCATAATTGCAAAGGATGACTTGTACTTAAACATGGGATTTCAGGGTAGTATATGACCTTTTACCTAATTTGTATTACGTATATATTGATTAAAATTTCTTAAGTACGCCCTTTTAGAAAACCAGAATTGTATATGGCACTGAAGTTTATTTGTGCTGCACCCAAAGAAATAATGAACAAAAATGGTGTAGGAACAACACTGTTTTCAATAGTTGTATTGTTGTACACTGAATGTATTGTTATACCCTGAAAGTAATATCTTGCTGAAAACCATGCGCTTTAATACTTTAACAATGACTACTATTGTTTGAGAATTTTATTGGAAATTTAATATATAAACGGCTACAATCATTTTTATATTCGTAAATTTAATATCACTGGATTCATTTAAATTGTATTAGAGAAAGTATTTTACATGTTTCTGTATTCACTATGCGATACGTAGTAAAAAATCAATCAATTGGCTGAAAGACTAATACGTCATAATATTACCATTATTATCAGCTCAGTTCCAACAAACCACATAACAATAAGTAATCTCTTTTATAATTAACTACCAATGATTGAGTTAGCTCTCACTATGATGTAGATTAAGTAGGTTTTATATAACAGATTTTGCGTGAACCAGCAATTGATTAAGAAATAAAAATAAAAATGTTTAAAATTTATTTTTAACTTAAACTGTACTATGATATAAAAATTAGGTAGAGTAACAAATGAACTTATTTTGTTTACTCTTATGGATGGTAAACGTTTTAGAAGTTAACAGATTTTATGTGCTATGATACAAAGTTTTATGACGATCACTATATTGCTATTATTTTTACTTTATTCAAGACTAGCTGAACCCGCGGGCTTTGCCCCGTTTAACTTCTTAATTTTCAAGATGATCTCGTTCGCATGGCTCAATCACGTCCTGGTTGAAGTTCGTTCGCTACGCTAACTCACCTCCAGGTTGAAGTTCGTTCGCTACGCTCACTTTTGGTTGAAAATTAGCTGTCGTCATATATTAAAAAAAAAAAATAATAGTGCTGCACCCTGTTGGTAATCCTTGTAATTTTAATGCTATTGAATATCATAGAACAGAATCAACTTGTTTAATTGAAACAGCTGATAATATTCATTAATTCCTTTTAAATATGCAAAATCATAAGGTTAACATGGGAAACTCCAAAGCCACTGGGGCGGAGCCCGAGAGTCTGATCAGAATAAAAACAACTTAGTTTTCCTATTTAATGCCTAAAGAATCAATGTACCAAATTTCAGCCTAATAGGTAAATGGGAAGTGGGAGAGTTAGTGATGAGTGAGTGAGTGTGTCAGTGAGGGCTTTGCCTTTTATAAGTATAGATACATCATGAATAAATACTTATACTCTTTTGCCGTTACAGGAATCAAAACAAACGTCAATAAAAAATAAACAATCACCAAAATTCACCATTAACTAAAACCTGCGCTATTTAGTTTCTTCCTATATTATATTCAAATCATCATGTTATTACGATTGACGGTCATGACAATAATGATCATTTGGATACAATTTTGAGTTAGTACCATTTATTTTATCGTAATAAATTACATTGATACCCTAACATTAATCATCAATTTTGATGAAAGCTGTAAAACTCTACTTCAGAAATTGATCAAGACACTTACTATGTATCCATTTATTTCTCTGACATTGAAACTAATTATAAATTATCCAACTATCTTGACAGAAGATCTTACAATGTGTTTCGCAACACGGAAGTTTATTCGCGATTACATAATTAATTCAGGAAAACAATGAATTCCGTTCATTGTTATAGATTGTCTCTTCGAATCAAAAGACACAAGAATGTATCTCTAAACCAATTATACTCGTATTTAAACCATTTTTGGTTAGTTTTAATTAGAAATTGTTTAAAGATTTTTATCATTTTGACCATTATTAAGTAACGGAATGTCTTAACCCACCATGGGTCTGAATCACCATCATAACACTCCATTCACAATATCCGATTTTTTCGTCAAATCGAAAAATTGGATGAGCAAATCTTTTTGGTCGACTATTAGAGTTTATAGACTTATCTCTTATAGACTATTAGACTTTCACACTACCCGATTACCAATAGTGTCCGATTTTTTGCGAGATAATTTTGGGTGTTGTCTTACAATGAGGCGTACCGTGAGAAATACAAGCTGGGGGATTTGGTGGAATAGGATACATTTTTCCTTCAGATTTGAGGAAATCAATTATTCAAACTCGGTCAAAATTCAAATTGCATTCAATAACTAGATTATTTTCAGTATATTTTATTGCAGCTTTTCTCTTAAGAGCTTACTTATTATCTTCAAGCAGTTTGGAAATATGCAGACACAAACTTAAACGACTTGCGCTGGAATTACACATTTTTGTTGCAACAAAACACAAATAAGAATAAAACGTCAAAATCTCAAATAGCTTGCAGTCCGTCTGAAGAAAGACCAGAATCCAAGGAATGTAATTTATTAGAAATTTAACACTAGTTTCAATGAGAGTTTTGTCTAAAGCTGCAATGCAGACGAAACTTATTGTACTCTCGAGATGCTTCTTTGCCGAGAAAAACTTAATTCAAATAACTGCACGAGCGATCAAATCCTTTAGATGTTTAAACTGGTTTAATCGCAAATTATTAACGAGTAAAAAAATGTTTTACACCGTACTTAATTTTGTTTTTAATTTTCTAAATTAATGACCTGTTAAATTTAAGGTTGCCTTAAAGAATAAAAACAAACATTCTACATCCTCTTTTCAAGTCACCGTTAGTAAACTATTAAGTTAGGAACGGGGGGAATTAGTTAAAAATAATTTTCTATTTTTACGCCATTGTCTAGAGTGGAAGATGTGTGTAAGTGGATGTTTTGAACTTTATTTTCTAGATAATCTTTTAAATATTTGTTAGATCGCATAATTTATTGATTTGCAATAAGTAATTTCATCTGTGTTCATGAACGATATAGTTTAAATATGCATCAAAAATGTTGCTTTCTCTTTTCCTAAGCATGGTTTATGCAAAAACAAATCCTTTAACCTAGACAAATGTATTGATTTAAGGACTAGCTTGTAACCACCTGGTATATCTGTCATTTTTAACACACCTTAACTGAGAGGTTTACTTAACCAACTGCATTTCGTATTGAATTGTAAATGCTCTTCTTTAATTAAAAATCTTCTACATACTACTAACCTGTAATCGAGGACTGGACTGCTGCCAATTCATTGTGTATAAATAGTAGCAAAACACAGAATATTGAATTTAGTTTATGAAGTTTAACCTGTTTATGTAGTGTTAAGTTTTTGGGAGTATTAGTACAGCCTAACATTAAGTGGGATTCTCATATTGATATAATTTTTTTTAAAAAGGTTGTTAAGAGTACATTTGTGATTAGAAACTTAGACCATTTGTTACTATAGATGTGTTGAAATCCATTTATTTTGCTCACGTAACATAATATAAGACATATAAGTCATATATCTCAAAGTATTGTTGTGTAATGTGATTTTAGTAGTACTAAAAAGATGCTATCGTCGCAAAAGAAAGCTTTTAGATAAATATTTAATGCTGACAGTGAAACACATTGTAAGTCGTTATTCAAGGAACTTAGAATTTTAACTGTCAATTCTCTGTACTTTTTAGATTGTTTACTGTATATTAAAAATAATGTCAGATATGTCCTACAAATGATTCAGTTCATAACTATTGTGCCAGACAAAACACCTTTCTCCGTCCAAACCAATGTAATTTATGACCAAAATCAATAACTTTAATGAATTTGGCAAAAGATTGTGTAATACGTTACCTGCTTACATTAAATCTCTTGAAATGAAAAAAGCTAAGTTTAGTATTACAAAGATGTAGTGTGATTTATGTGTGTATAATGTCAAAGAAATTTTAGATCGTATCAAGGAATGATAAATAATGTGATGAAAACTGTATTACGTTGCTATGTATTTAATGTTGGTGGAAATAAATTGTTTTGATTTTATTTTATTTTGATGCTATCAAGACATTGAAAGGTAACCTAGTTTTATTTTAACAAGATTTTTATTGCACATAGTATGTTGCAACTAAGATTGCCAGTAACACAATGACGGCATATGTTATGAAAGACGCTATTGTTACTTATAGAGGAGTCGGAGTTGCAAATGTAGCTTGACATTAACTGCAGCACACACATTAAAACTGCAATTAACAGTTAACTAGTCTGTAGCATCTGCAATATACTACTTTGTTGTGCGTGGCAAACGCAGTGCCAAGACATTAACAACTGCCAACACATAAACTGTAAACACTAAAACGGTTGGTTAATTGAAACATATTGATACTTAAAGTGATATTATTGTGGTCATAATTCGAGTTAAGACATAACCTACAAACTGTTGCTGTGTTTGGCAGTCTTGAACATAACAATGTCTTTGGTTATTCCAAATTAATTTTAACCACATTAATGTGTTCGATTTAGCAGTTTTCCCAAATATGGAATAAGCTGTGAATATTATAACAAGAACGGTACATGCAAACCTACAGACAAATTATGTCAATGGCCCGAATGACTATTAGCAGTAACAGCAGTTTTTTACGGTTCCTTTAAAATATTAGCAAAATCATGTTTACTTTCGGGCCAGCAACATAATTTGTTTATCTTCATGATGCATACCATTTCTGAAAAAAAATAATAGTAACAGCTTATTCATGTAATAAGCTAACACCCTTGGTCTTAAGCTAAGACCTAGACCCGGGACCGATTTACATCGTTGTGAACTCCCCCAGAGGCCAAAATCACTATGTAAATTTAAATAGTGTTTTTGCCTTCTAGGGTCATCAAAATTAAAAAAGTAAATAGGTCTGGGTTCTAGGTATTTCCATAGTTCTATGGTAATTAATTCTTCCCTAAGGAAATTCGCTTAAAAACATCATTTATCTACAAAAAGTACAACTTGTAAGTACTGTATGTACATACCAATTCATTTTACCCATTTACACTCGTAGTTACCCTTTGTAACTATTTTTAAATATCTAATAAAAATGTTCTTAGGTGCGTTGGAATGTGTTCAAGCATGTAATTGGTGCAATATTTTACACAGGCTACCTTTACAGCGTAGAGGTTTTTAATCTCGTTAAACCGAGAATACCACATCAGTTAGGGTTGATGTAAATTTTATCTACCTCGGGCGATAAGCAAAATTAATGTTGTTTATCTCAATTGTTCATCCTTCATTTTATATAACAGATTAGGACTGTTATTAACATTCAAAACCCATATTAGTATATTTACAAGTTTCGTTTAACAATATCCAGTCTGTTTCATCCCCTAACATGAAATAAATTATTGACATCTATCAATAAATTCTTTTACAAGTATTTTTTGTCATTGCATCGTTCTAGCTATGAACTCATGTATACGTTTTAACTTCTTTTTTAATGAAGGAAAGGTAAAAAGAAACGTCAAACATATACTTAAGGTCTTATAAATGGTAAAGCTTGAATAGTTTATTAAATTTGAATACTAAAATCTGAAATTGTTTTGTAAGTAATTACTTTACTGTTGCATTACTTGTTTAATGTTAAATCCTTTATCATAATTTCCTTCTTGAGCTTTAAATTTATTAAAACTTTACATTTTCAAAGAGATTACTGAATCCATCATAACACACTGCATGCAAATGTGCCTTATTTAGTCTAAATTATATGTAAGCAAAACATTTGTCTGCCCCACAATGTTTATTTTTTTGTGTGTAGGCCTATGAATTAAAATTGTGTTAGTAATGAATAAGAAAATCTTGAGAATATCAAGCATATTTTACAGAGGACCTTAAATAAGACAAAATACATATTTAATAATTTGAAAATGTATTTGCTTTATTCTAAGGTGCTTACATTTTATGCGTTCCAACTGCAACACATAAAAAATAATAGTGGATCCGCAAATATCAAAGGCGATATACAATATGGTTTGGTTCTGCGGTATTGTCATTGTTTTAAACAATCCGAACTTTAGACGTAACACGGATTTTTACACAGATACTTTGACAACTCCTCATAACAGACTTACTTACATTTTAATTTTTAAATTGTTTCATTATTTTATTTCCCTGGTAGGCCTACTACTAAGCACCAAACTTTTTGTAAAAAAATTCAACTGACATCGTAAAAAAATGTTTTTGCATTATGTACAAAAATTTTCATTTAACAAGATGGCATCTATGTAATGGTTACCAATGATTTACACTTTATATTTTAATGTTACAGCAAAGGCGTTTATTATAAGAGGGTTGTATATAAAATCTTCAGTAAACTAACAATACAAATTATAAATGTAACAAGGTGAATATTTTATCACCAGAGCCCAAAACATAATCTTTAAAACGAGCGCATGTTTCACGATTCAAGAAAAAGCAAGGGTAGCATAAACCTTTTCTTCTGTGTAATGCACCTTTTTTGGCTCGTACCCTTTTTTAATTTAACAAATTCAAAGCAGTATTTTACTTTGTTTTGCATTATTTAATATTACGCAGTCTTCCATTTATTTTTGTAACAATAAAGTGCATAGTATAAGAACGATAGATGCAAGACATATTACTCCCCCAAACACAAGAATACATTCTGCGGGGAGATTCACTAAGTATAAATGTTAATAATGGAGTATATATGATAAAGAAAATATATTAAATTTGGGTGAAATGTCAATGTCATATTATATTCATTGATCGGTACTTTTATTTTATAATTAGCAGATAGATGATTGTACTAAAAAAGAAAAAAACTACTTAGGCGGCATACACAAGTAATGTATTGAAAACAGCTAAGCAACAATATGATGGATAGACGTTTGATAACGGCAATTGAATTTAGCACACAATAGTTGAATAACGGATCATAATATTGCAACAATAACTGTATAAACTTAAACTATTTTACTCAGAACCACCGTAGCTGAGACTATCAAACCGTATTATAACTCTTGGTCGTTATATTAAATCTTTATGTACGTAGTGTTCTGCATCGTCTACATTTACTGCAAAGGGTTACTTTCTAAGGAAATTCATATATGTTAAATGACTTAAAATTATTAGACAATGTGTATGTAATGTTTGTTTAAGGTATCGTATTTTTTTCTAGCTGAGTTTTGCCGCATAAACTTTGCTAGTTATGCTGTTTAATTCAGATGCATTTACATTTCCAGAAAACGGTTATGTAGATTTGATTTACAATGAGTTTCATCGTTGGTTTTAGAAACAATATCTTTAGATAAATGTTTAAACTTGTTCAATGATTATTGTTTTTATATCTCCTATTCCATGTTGGCTTAATTGTAGAGTACTTAACGATCTTGATCATTGGTTGTATAATTTTTCACAACCTGTGTAAAAACCTTTTTTATTGACTTTTGTTCCGGCATGTTAAAGAAACCCCTGAAGATATATCACCTGTCTATACCC
Organism: Macrosteles quadrilineatus; assembly: GCF_028750875.1. NCBI lineage: Eukaryota > Metazoa > Arthropoda > Insecta > Hemiptera > Cicadellidae > Macrosteles > Macrosteles quadrilineatus. The sequence goes on from NW_026542594.1 coordinate 190,203,516, forward strand.
ATGGTAGGCTTTCCCGCATGTAAATGGTGGCGATTTCTGTTCGAAGTGGTGATATTTCATTCTCTTACATTTCAATATTATACATACTTGGAATTTCCATTCTACATTCCTGGCTACTCGGATTTCAATTGTTTGCTGAAGTTCCTGAATGCATTCAGGGATACCTTACAATGCGCATATTTAATTATATGAGGTACAGAGTAATATTACTAATGGAATATACAAATAAAAGTTTTTTACAGTAGAGGTAAACTTTGAAGTAAGGAAAAGTGTATCCATGCTAACATTTTTGGAAAATTGTAATCAAATAAAAAAACATCACTTAAAAAATAAAATGACAAATACTAAATGTTTGTTAAATAGTGTTCAATGGAAGATTCCGAAATAGGATGATCATTAAAATATATAAAAATTAATCAAATGTTAACATTAATAAAATTATTTTTTAAACAATCATCAAACTACAGAAAAGGGGAAATGGTGATAGCTAATATATTTTTTAGTGCTGTGAAATATCCAATTTTAAATATATTTTTTTATAATTTAACACCTTACTGAGTTTTGTTACTCTTTGTAAAAAGCAATTTGTTTATAATTTCACATCAACTCATAATAGATTAAATTTAGTAATACTATCTAAAAACATATCACAGTGTATTTTATTTCCTGGTAAACTTAAAATAAATATCATCCACGTCATGGACTGTGAACACAGTTTAAAAATATAAATAACAAACAAACACAGCGTAGCTTAAATAAATATTTCATAGCATGAGAATATTTACATTAGTTGTTTTATAAAATCTAAATCATATCTCTCAACATTTCTAATATTTTTACAACATTGTTTATTTAAAGTAAAATTATTTTGTTTTATCGTTCATTTATGAGTTCGTGGAAGCTATATAAATAATTACTACGTTGGTTCGTTACTACTAGTTCGTTTTCAGTCATTTTGTCAACTTCAAATTCACGTTAACCTGTTCCAATTAGTAATATTTTCTCTATTAATTGTAGCTGTTTTTGTCCTATGGTGTTATTTTAGTCAAGGGTTGTTTTTTCACATTACTCCAGGCTAGGCCTAGGGGTTGCGGCATAGTCACTTAGATAAAAATGTATTGGTGATTGGAAAGATTTGAACCCGGGATCTTAGTGACCGAAGTTCTGTGCTCCACCACTGTACCAGCGATTGTAGCTTTAGTGGGCATACAAAGAAAATCCTATTATAGTAAAAACAAATTTCAAACCTCAATCATATTAACTACAAATATTCCCAACTTATACAGCAAACTTTGATATAACAACAATCTGGTCGTATTTATTATCTATGTATACACAATACTACAGTAATTAGTAAACTTTATTAATCTATCAATTGAAGTTTACCCAGCCATGATTGTATAATCCGAAGGGATACAGCTGGACGAGATCAATCAGCTGTTAGAGTTGGATGTTACACAAACTATCCAAAGGTCCAGTAGCCAATAGTTGGTTGGCAAAGTTCAAGCCGATCAATTAAAATTTCTAATACGATGACTACCAAAGAAAACTTTGAAACAAACAGAACACAGATTATATAAAAATTTAGTTCAATAAGAATACCCCCGCCACAGCACACCTGCAGACTCACCCAAAATGTCATTTGTTTGATTATGTGAAATTAAGTTTTATGAATTCGCTCATTCAAATAGGTAGGCCTAAGATAGACAGTACAAAATTTAAAATCACAGTTTTATTAGTTTCAAAATATACTAAGTAGCTATCAAAGTTCCCACCCTTGACAAGAAAACCCCATAAGAATGTAAAACACCGAAAGCGTTTAAGAAGTAATTAACCTTAGGGGTTTGTACTGAATTAGCTAACCCTTTGGTGTTCTTGATACGTTCCATACCCATACCAAAAGCATATGTCATGCAAACTCAAAGATTACAGAAGCTGCCGATCTATCTCATCATAAACCAAAATTGCATTTAAAACATTGAAATTGAACAAAATCATTATATCTTGGAAATATTTTTTTTTATGAATTAATTATTTTCAAAATTCAAATACACTAATGACATTCTCCAAGATCATGAATAGTCTTCTTGTATTTTTTTCTGTACGGGAGAGCAGAAATAAAATAATTATATGAAATCTTAATGCAAGACTCATTTCAACTATAGCTGTGGACTTAAAACCCATACAAGCGTTATTTACAACGAGATTACATTGTTTGGTTGAATTAATGAGAGAATCTCGAATAACGCACTGCAATGCAGATCATCTTGTGTAAAGGGAATTCAATGTTGGATTTATCTCAGGATATTTAATCATTGAAAATACTTTCAAACAAGTCCTCGTGACGTTCAGGAAGACATGTTTGATTTTTATAAGATTATATTTTTCTCACGACGAAATAAACGAACCAGCCCGAGTCGTGTCATACGTGATGGTATCATACGTGACAACTGTTTGACTTTCGGTCTTTCTTTATTTGTACACATGCTGACAATATGTGTAAACCACCTTACTTTGTACAATACAACAGAAGAGTTAGTTTGACCATAACATATCGCAGTGATTTGTTTCATTTCGACGGTAAATCCCCTTCTATTTATGTAGTATTTTAGAAAAAAATTGGTTAAAATTCCTTTACAGACATAATTTTAATACAGCACAAAAATCATTTTAGGATAAGATTTAATCTTTTTCACGATATGTTTCTTAACATTTTACTCTTTTGATTTTTTGTCCACACAACAATATAACTTCTCCGCCATGACTTTTTCAAAAATTGTTCTTTTAATATTGATAACAAATAAATAGGGAGTTATCAGGTTCAAGTTCATTATTTTCATTGCAAGTAGTGTGTTGTCTGCATTGAATTTATAATCAAATCTCCTTGAAGTAGGTAATACAATTAATTAGTCTACTTCAGCTCCTGACAGACTCTTCAACAGCTTATTGTTTATGCATTCGATAACACTGCTTTATATTTTCACACCCTGATACAAAAGGATTAAATAAACATCATTCCAAAAAATGTTTTCGTTGTCAAATTTTTACCGTTGAATGTCCAAATATAAAAACACATATGCAAATTGCATCTTATTATCTTTATGTGCAAATGAATATTAGAAAAAGTGAAGATTTTGAAAAAAAATATAAATTTAAAAAAAATACAAAAATGCACTAATATTAATGGGTGGAATTTCACATAAATTCTCCATGTGTAGGAAAGTAAATTATTTCGTACCAATCATAGTGTTGGGTATCATACATAATAACTTAGCATTCAATATGTTTTTCAATAAAAGTAGGACTACTTGGTATTTAGAAGTGTTTAAAATTTACCTTAAGATGTCATACTCTTTTCTCAGATAATATTTTCTCACGACGAAGCAAACGAACCAAAACCAAGCCATGAACGTGATGGTATCAAACGTGACAACGGTTTGACTTGAGAGTTTTATTTATGTACAAATACCAATGAAAATATGTGAAAGCAACGATTTCCTACAATATAAAAAAAATTTTCACTTAACCAAACTGATAGTAACTTTATCTTATTTATTCTACCACATAAATACCTGATATATATAATAACAACTTGTTATAATCTAGTATAATGCATTATCCACAGCATTTTGCTTGTGTAAAAACATATAATAAAAAAAACAACTAATCCAAAACATAATAAGTTAACTGCTTACATCATTTAACAAATTTGCATCTTACAAGTAACAATCTAAAAATATATTACAAATAAATACCGGATTGTAATTAACAATTTTAACATACATCACAACCTCTATCAACATCAAAACTGTATTGTCTGCATTGATTTTATAAGCGAATCTTCTTGAAGTAGGTAATAAGATTAGTTAGGTTACGTCAGCTTCTGACAGACTCTTCAACTCTGCTTATTGTTTAGTAAATATAACTGCTTCATCTTCTTTAACGTTTTCAAAAAAATAGTTCTTTAATGGAACAATTCAACTTATAATATACTGGGTGAGTTTAAGGTGCCCACCCCCTTACATTTTATCAAACAGTTTTTTCAAACCGTATAAGTTGGCATCTATAAACTCCACACATCTTTGCTAGACCCATATATTTCTTGTTTTTCGTGGGTTTATTGATTGCCAACCTCCAATGGGAGGTCCACGAGGAGTAAGCCGAGATTCTTAAATGTTCATAGGTTGAAATGTACATGTAATCTAATAGAAACACGACACTTCTTAGTTGTTCTGTGTAAACTAAATAAAAACTTATTTTAAACATATACAGTTTGAGTGTGAAAATATTCATTGGCGTTTTCAGGAGTATATTTTTTTCATTACACATTAAAGGAGTGTGTTTTTTTAGCGGATTTACGCATTGGAAGAAACTATTTTGGGTTTTGTATGTATCCAATGATATGTGTGACATAAAAATTTATTGATTAAAAACGATCAAGCCCAACTGGGCTGGAATTGCATTTTGATTTGGCTGGAATTTATTTTTGATTTAAGTATAATTAACACAACATGCAATTATTTTATTATCTAACCCAAATGTTTGTAAACATTTTAAAGTTTTAATTTCCTCTTTTTAATTCTTTGCTCGATGACTTACAAACTAAAGTGTTACGATGAGTTTTATTTAACAAATATAATTCCAAGGTTCATAATTTACAATTTACAAAAAGATGCATGTTGTAAAACTATTTTAAAATCCTTAACATAATAAACACGTTTAAATAGAAGTACTTAATATTATATTTCTCAGAAGTTATCTATTCAATTTCACATATCTGAATAATGGATACCTGTAGGGGATAAATATATTTTCAGTTATATATTTCCACCTCACACCGCCTTAGGTTCTACTGCTTACTTAGATATTGGAGAGAACTTTGGATTGTTCTCGGGATTTCCAATAAGTATTAATATTACTTTAAAAGCTGTCAATATTGATTAGCTGATTTAATCAACCTAAATATTGCCGATTTATATCTGCATTGTTGGAAACTTGGTGTTTATTAGTTATAGTATTATCTTTATGTTGTTTGTGTAAAACCTTTATCATTATATCTCTTTTTTACCTACCTACTTTTCTACCTAAGAAAAATAATAATTCCTATTGTGTTCAGACTAACGTTGTTTCGTGTAATGTCTGACTATAGTTTACGAAAACTGTTGTAAACAAATTTACAGCGATTGAATATCAAAACTCTATCAAAATACCCCCACCGCACCTAACCTGCAGACAAGGGTCATATTGTCTGTCAAAAGCACGTTACAACTTAACACCAGTAGACTTACTGTGTATGTGTGTGGAAGGTTTGTCTCAAGATAAGGTAATACTCTGCCCAAGAGAGTTGTTAAACGTAGACAAGGGTCGAATTGTCTGTCAAGAGCAACCAACAACTCCCCACAGAACTCCCTGAGTGTCTGAAAAGAAAATAGTTTCCAATATTTTTTGTAAGCCCCAGAGTATAGTAACACAACGATCTTAATCGTCTCGTTGTCGTTGTACAGTGATATTTCTGGTTATTTCGTGGAAAGTAAATAAAAAAAAACGTCTTATAACACTTAAAACATATATTTGCGCTTATACTGTTACTCACAAGACGGTAAATATACAAAAGATGGTAAGTGGTGATCGATTTCGATTGGACACTCCAATTATCATTAGACCCAATAGGCGAATGGTTATTATATATAAAAGATACTGGTTTAAAACAAAGATATATGTTATTCATCTGTAAATTGGCTATTTAAATAGTGCTTTGCGTTAAAAGGTTTGCCTCTTAGTGGAGAAAAATTTGTAAACCCCTAAAAAAGACTCTCAGTTGCAAAATATAAACTAAATCTTATCAATCGCATTATGATATGAATAAAGACCAAAGTAAAATAGTCTGTTAAGAGCAGCATAATAACTACCATTAGAAAATTTAATGAGTTTATGCTGTAAAATTAAATCAAGACTCTGTGCTATATCCATTTACAAAAAAGTTGTTATATACTGTTAAAATTGTCAGTTAAGTGTAAAAAAATTAAAAGTTTCCAGTTATATAATTCTTAAATAGTATTAAACTTATTGTAAATAATCAGGCACCTCGTTAAATATGCATGTTTGCACATTGAGTGAAACCAAAGGGACGGAATGTATACTTGATATACAATAAAAGGAAATAGAAAGGTTTAGGTTTGAAATAAATGGCTACATTATCTTAACATGTCCTCTGGGAATTAATCTGAGGCTTTTGCTTTATACGTCTAGTAAAGGTAATCCCATTGTTTACTATAAACATCCTAAGAATAATGCTATTTGATACGATTTCATAATCTTTTCAAATAATGAAGTAAAATTTAGCAACAAACGTAGCAATTTTAGTTTATTGACTATTTGTACAGGTATTTGGGCAGAGGTACTTTCATATACAAAGATGGGATACTAAGTTTTAAGAATTACAGTCCCAAGTAAACTGACGAACTCAATTCAACTGTCTACTACCAAATAAATTATGTTTTATAGGCAAACAAAAACTATACATTGATAGTACATATCAATGTATAAAGGCAAAGCTATAAAATAACAACAAACTTACGTATATTTCCAGTGGAGGATTTTGACTTAAATAAATGCATTTTTAGTCTACCTCAGACCTATATAATATACATTTATTTTATATACCTACAACTCACGGATAGCTGGCATTTATTCCCTTACAAATATATACCAGCCATTCTATAAGTTATATTTAAACCCGATTATTACTTATGCAGATAAGGGGTGTATAGATTATTTACTCACTTAACAAGCCAAAAATATCCATCTGACAACTTTCATAAGGATTCATTCCACTTTTAATAGTTAATTTGTCAACCATCCAAATAAACTCAAAAATAAAGAAGAAGCTATGTTATACCTAAGACGTGTTCATTGGATATTTTTTTCTAAATAACCTAATATTTTAGGATACGGATACAAACAAGTGTAAATGGGTTGTGGACAGAATACCCACATACTGAATCTTGAACAGAATCCCTAACGATGTTTATATTTGAAACTCGGGCAGAATATGTGATGTGTGCCTTTACGTGAGATCCCGCTACAAAATAATATACTAAAGTATACTTGCGTTTGTAATATATTGTTTTATGTATGAAATATATGAATTGAGATTATAAATAAGACAAAAAAATGTACATGTATGTGTAAAGAAATAATAACATATGGTCTCAAGTATATAGGATGTCTTAAGTACGCATACATAGAAATTCAAGTATAAGATAACTGCTTTATGAGTAACATTATTTAATTTTGTGCATCTTTTAGGTCATCATCCAAACCTTATTTACATTTTATGTACCATTATTTTAATTCACACGTTGTATTGAAACATTCAACTTCATCGGTAAAAGTTTAATGATTGCTTGCCTTTTTGTTAAACTGTAATTAAAATTATCACTTTTAAAATGCAATTTTGATTAATTTTTTTACTGATAACCTTTTATACACTTTGACGAGAACAATATGGTTTCATTTTCCCTCCATTTTCTATATAAGTTCCTGGGAAAATAAGCAACAAAAACCAAAAGCAACGTAAGGTTTCAAAGTTTCCTTTGTGTACCCCGGATTTATGTTTCGCGCCTGCTAAGGCCTCTCTAAACTAATTCCTTTTTCCTCTTTGGAATGTCCCCTCTGTGTGTAACATATTCTTTTGTGGCTTAAGAGGGAAGCTGCCAAAATGGAACAAGTTTTTAGAACTTTTTTAGTAACGTTTTAAATTCAGAATTCTTTACATTAATACTAATGTGGAAGTTTTACATTTAGAGTACATGTGAACAACTTAAATGCATATTTAAAAGCTAAATTACGTTTTTCCAAATGAATTTATCATATACGGTTCATTAAATATTTGTTCTGTTAACTTTAGTTTCGATGTTTCACAAACCAATGATTATTTTTGTTGTTGTAAAAAACTATTATTTATAGAGTTAATTAAAAAAAAATTTTTGCTCGTTTCTCTTTGCCTTTTCATTGGATTCTTTTGAAGTTTGTTGGAGTTTAATCTAGAAAATAATGTGTAACTTTATATTTATATGCTATGCTAATTAGGCAAAAACATATTTAAATACTCGTCAATCGTAGGTAATTTCTAAAAAGATATTTACTTAAAAATACTAGAGTAAACAAAGTTTTATTTTGTCAGACCAATTTAAATCAATTTTTTAATGTTAACCTCATTTGTCAAGCTTAAGATAGCCCCTAAACTATAATAGTTTTACCTTATATGCAAGATTTTTTACATGCACATCATCAAAATGAAAACTCAATTTTGCAACATTATTTCAAATAAATTATAATTAAATATAATAGTATAAATAAACTCGTCATGTAATTTAAATTTAAAAAACCAATAAATATTTTCAATAAGTCTACCTATAACATAGTTTTAAGCCATAACATTTATGAAATGAATCCTGATAAGAAAATAAATTGTAAACTGCTTTTTATGATCATACTCAATGTCCAAGCTGCCAACTAGCCAACTTCAGTTGCCAACTAGCAGATCAAGTCTGGTCTTTGGGGAAATCATCACTGACCACATGGACTTATCGTTGATTATGTTAACCTTTAACATCCCTAAGTTTCCTTATTTTTAGCCTACAATTTACTACATTCGCAATTCGTTTTACTTCTTAAGAAACAATAAATTTAAAAAGATACGTTCAAATATATGCAGTTTTTAATTTCATAAACCTTAACTTTGTATATATCGATTTCAATACTATACTGTATAATCCCTAGAAATAGATTTATGGATTAAATTAGACAAAATTATATGATAAATTGAATTTTTGGAATTTTTTAACTCTTTGTAACACTGTCATTATGTATATACTCAAAATATCAATTTTTCTAAAAGTTTGGGTTGTATTTTGCAGACTAAGTCAACATGAATTAAGATAATTAAGAGTTGGAAAGAAATCTATAGAGACATATGTAATATTTTATTTACATTAACTTTATTTTTGAGTTCTCAATGGTATTATTTACCAACACTTATGTCGATGCAAATAAATATTTAAAATCGAACGCATAATTTTCGGATGCCAAAACTTATATTAGTTATGTAGCCTTTCAGGTTGTTTAGAATACACTTTAATAACATTTAACACACTTTTATAACGTTTAACAATGTTAAAAGATGAATGTGACAAATTTAGCAATATAATTTCACAAAAGGAATTGACAAAAGATGTGGATGAATAACTGTATTTTCACCAAAACACATAAAAAAAGCTTTGAAGTTGTCACTCTTGTCAGTGATTCATGTTTCATTTACTTCAAGTTTGGAACTTTTGGACTTTGGAAGACTTTGTGTGAAGTAAGAACTTGTATCGATCGTTTCTCCATCAAATACTTCAGCATGATTCTGAGAAAATACAAAGTTTACTTTGTGTAACCTTTTAAAACTCATTTGACACAGTTATTTAGCTTTATGATGTAGCTTGACGATATAACTTTCATTATTTGTTACGAGATTTAATTTAACGGTAACAACTTCTTATAATTTTATGTGGTGAATTAATTAGCCGTATGCCGTATTTTATTTGAGCTATTTTTAATTACGTGTAGTAATATAAGTGTTTTAAGTAATGTTTTAATAATGTTTTAAGTAATACACAATACAATAATAGTGAAATAAATTCTTCCTTAACAGTTTTATATACCTCTGTAACATGTTTTTACGATTGAGTTCTTATTTTGAAGCTACTGATCTCTTTGCTAGACTAATATTCATTATAAATGTAAGTTCCTTTTGGGCTTCGCCCCACTAACGTTTAATTTATTTCTAAAGTCTGCTTTCTAATATTGCGTGATCCTGACCAACATTCTTAATAACGGTTTGAATGATGAATTGTAACTTAACAGCTGATTCTTCAGTTGAATGCTTAACCACAGTCAGATAGTACACAATAGACCATTTTTGTTGATGAAAATGGATCCTAAATACTTTTACACGATTCCATTCTGATTGAGTTATGTAATTTGGGTCTTAATGAAGTTTTTTTAAAATCAACAAATTTTACTTAAGTCATTATAACTTGTATGGACAAAAACAACATGTGCAATGTATAAGGGTATTACATTCGATTCGTTTGCCTCAAAACAAGTATTAAACCCTACTAAAATGCAAAATTTTGTTCACGGGTCTCCTTGCTATTTGTCATTCCATTACTGCTTTAGACCACAAAAAAAAACTACCACAAAACGTACAATTTAATCGTAGTATATTAATGCATTTTGATCATGTGTTATACGATATTTGCTACAAACAATGTCAAGGTCTGAAGATGTCAAGGGTCACTCATCCTTGCTGGACAAGATGGCGGATCATTAATTCTTATAACATGTCACGTACAGCCTGTAAAAGCCTCACTTGAAATAAACCTTCATAAATCACATGTACCCATCAAAAACATCCATCTTAGGTATAACAAATGTATTTTGTTTAAGACCACAATACGTAACTATTATCGTTGTATACATTTTCAAGCAAGGAGTTCTTAAGTGCTCGGATTGTTCTCCCAACCTATCCATTTAATCTCATAAATAGGTAAACCTATTTCAGGTAGATTCCGAAACACGTCGTCTTGGCATACCTAGTGGTGTTGGATACCTAGTTTTATGCCTCAAAATCCAAGGAAGCTCTTTCACCCCCCCCCCTCCCACCATAACATCTGATGCATTAACCGATTTCTTTTTGAAAATTCATGTGGTATATTTTTCTCTCGTTTGGTTTCCTTTTTACGTATATTTGCTATTTTTATGTAAAGGTTGTAAAAACATACTTATTGTTCGGTCACGTATTATTTAACTCATACACGGTTTCGTAATCAATAAAATGTTTCAGGGAATAACTATATATTTTTCACCCATAAAATATAACTAATGTATTAAAATATACAATAATATTGTACTGACGTATCACATGTTATTAGGAAAGGCAATTGGGGAGCAAGCTGATCTAATGTTAGCGAGCGGGATTTCGGTCCTCGAGGTCACGGGTTAAAATCCAACAAATCACCAAGTGATAATACCACAACCCTCTGGACTTAAAGTAACGTGTATAACAATTCGCCCTGGAACCTACAGGAATACAAATGAAAGACACTTCCCGTTTTAAATTTCAAATATTTTGTTGTAATTTTGTCAAAAGTACTGTTATATGGGAGAGCCTCGTGCAAACTTATCAAATAATTAACTGGTAAAGCAAACACTTAGCATTTTCAATCAAACAAGCATCAAATATGATTCATCGCCTAGTACAGAGCTGCACAAGCTAGTATGTGAAATATAAACTGGGCTAGGTTCAACCTCGACCTCTGCTAAATGGACTTTTCATAATTCACCACATCACTCGCAACCATTTTGGTCTCATAATTTAAGCCTAAGCCGCCGCAATAAGCTAAGTGGTGCTATTAGAAACAAATAATCACTCGTCAATATATGTCTACGAGTCTTAATACATTTGTCGGTCATTACCCACCATTTCTTTGTCATTTGCGTTGCTTTATGTTCAAATCATTTTCATCTCCGTCAGTAACACTTACAATAATGGTTACGTATTTGTTAGATGTTTAACTATGTGAATAATTTCTTTGTTTAATGTATAATATTATGTTATGCATAGGTAGTCAACTTTTAACAATGTATTAGCTAGTAATGGGTGGACCAAAAAAACAGGGACAATTTTAAAAATTTATTACTCAGCTGTTATAAAGGCTGGAGAGTTCATTGATGCGACAAAAGAAAGTTTATTTGATGCCATTTAGTGTATAGTTACTATGGATCATCAATGGTTACCGCAACATCGTGCCTTTGTCATAGAGACTTTTTTGAAGAATAATTTGACTTTCATTTCTACTCAACGACAATTTCGTTTTCACTTCAACATTGGCCGTAATGGTGCAACCCCAAAGCGAAAAACTATTTAAAGTTGGGTAAGTAATTTCCAGAACACGTCTTCTGCACTCAAAGTCAAACCTAGTGGGATACGTCGGACTGTTCGGACGCCGAAAAACATTGAAATGGTTCGCGCGAGTGTCCTGCGTCGAGCGTCCAAAGCCAACCGTTTGCAAAACATTGCATTGAAATTTAAATTTGCATAGGTTTAATTTTGAGTACAAAAGCCGTGTTTAGGACATTGTTTACCCATCTTTGAGTAGTTTATTCGGTTTGGGGCTGCACCATTACGGCCAAAGTTGAAGTGAACACGAAATTGACGTTGAGTAGAAATGAGCACGATGTTGCGGTAACCATTAATGATCCATAGTAACTATACACTAAATGGCATCAAATAAACTTTCTTTTGCCGCATCAATGAACTCTCCAGCCTTTATAACAGCTGAGTAATAACATTTTAAAATTGTCCCTGTTTTTTTGGTCCACCCTTTACAAGAACAATATAAATCGTTTTAGCTTAATGTCCTGTTCAACACTTTTTATTTACTGCATTTTCCAGTTGAGTTTACACAAATTGGTGAAAAGTCTCCATATTTCAACTGGTCTCATACACTACTTCTTATATAAATGTGCAGTATTCATATAAAAGTATATTTCGTACCTAGGGCCGAAAATGAGGTTTTGCCGGCTCGAGATAGTTTTTAAGTTCGAGACGAAGTCGAGAACTTAAATCGATCGAGAGCTGCAAAACCATTTCGGTCCGTGGTACGAACGCTATTTTTCACCGCACTATACCCTATTACCACTATTCACCACTATAATAATGCACACTAATAGTCAACACAACTACAACTTTAAGGTTATGTAAAGAAATAATTTGAAGAATCAGCAAAAATAAAAATAAATAGTTGCTAGGAAACGGTGACAATAACACAATTCTATTGCAATGCTATGTATTTTGATTGTGTATTTAAAATGCATTCATGTTTTAAGTAAGTAAGCGGACAGCTGATTTTGCGGCCCCGGCCTGTAAAAACCTGCTCGGTCCCCAAATAATGTACATGTATTCAATAATGTATATGTACAATAATGTATATGTATTCAATTTATAAATCGCATGTTTATTATAATAGGTCTTAATATTTATAAACTTTTTGTCCTAAAAAATATTTCATTTCAAAACTTGGAAGCTTAAATCACTTTTTTGACACTTTGTAAACTTTCTTTCCTTCACAGTTTTTTAGATTAGTGAACAAACCCAAGTCGAGGATGAAAAATGTGTTAAAGCAGAAAAGACACTTCTACCCAGTGTGATATGCAACATAATTCACAAATCTTTTTTCAAATTTATATTTAAGCTGTTTGGATGGTTTATGTCTATTTATAATTATGTATGTGATTGGTGATGGCGTTATTTAGATACAAGTATTACTACGCATGTAGCCATGTATTCATCTTGAAATTGCTTGAATACTTTTACACAGAAAATCATCTAAGTTTTTACCAATGAAAACGAATTGTGGTATAGTGGTAAAATATACAATGTGACATGATGAAAAAAATAGTTGATGAAAATACAGTTTTTTGGTTAATTGGAAATACTTTTTTCACAGAATATCTGGCGAATGGTATCAGTTTGTATACCCTGCTAACAGCTTTGAAGATTTTGGTAAGAAATAATTATCAACATTCATGAACCGATTACCTTTTTATTTAAACTTTACGCAAGCATTATACAAATCTTTCACAAGCCGTTGAGTTCTGTGTAACACTCAATTTCTGGTGGAAATCCTGACCTTTTTAAAGTAAATCAGAGCTGATGAAGAGTAAGTCGCAACGTCAGAGCCACATTTGTCCGCCCAATTATAAGAGTTAACAAACCGTTAAATTGACTCTTGGTTGTGCTGTTGAAGGGGGAAAATCGTATCTTCGACCATGTGTTACTTATAGTTCTTAGACGGGGTTGTAGATGTATTTAATCGCATCTTAACTATTTTATTTCTAATAATTCGACGCTTTTCTGGAATAAACGTACATAAACAAAGGTGTGAAAAATAAGTGTACAGATGTACTTAGTCGGTTGAGTATAATTATCATATATTAAATTAAAAAATGTCTTGGATGTAAAAATCTTCAATTAGTATTTAATTACACTCTAATGTGTTCATTGGATGCTATTTTTGAATTGTATAGATTTTTTTATTAAATGACACTATTAAAAACATTTTACACTGCCTATTTACATTTTAACCCTCTAAATAAAAGTGTTTTCACAAATGACTACTTTGAGCTAATATATATTTGTGGGAATGTGAACATTTCAACACATGATGTTAAACAGACATATCAGCTGTTTAGCTCAATGACGTCATCAATACCAATCAGCTGACAATATCATTGATCTTCTAATTGGTGTCAGAACAGCTTGTGGTTCTCATGTGTCCTCTGGATTGTCTCTGTGTGACTAACTAAACCATAAAACATATAAAAGATCCTGTTGTATTATCAACAGAATTTTTTTATTATTTAAAAACTATTGCAATGTATATTTTTGGTTTTTAATATAAATATATCATATTAATATTATAAATGTGAAAGGTTTGTTGGTTTGTTTGTTTGAAATTCAATCATATTTTAAGTACTGGTTGGATTGGGTTGAAATTTGGTATGATGATAGTTCACATTCCCGATTAACATATAGACATATTCATATCTCAAAAAAACCTTTCGGGCTCCACCCCAGTGGCTCTGGAGTTTCCCATGTTAAACCTATGGGTATTCATATTTAAAAGGAATTAAAGAATTTTACGAGCTGTTTCAACTACACAAGTTGTTTATATGAATTCAATAGCATTAAAAGGTTATAAGGTTTACCAACAGGGTGCAGAACTATTAATTCTTTTTGCATTTAAGACAAAATAATTATTATTGTTGTTTAAATTTATTCCAACAAACTGTTAAAATTGATTACAAAACGTATATTAAATAGTATACACATTGTGTTATAAAATTTTAAATATTACAAGCATATGCGCGATGAAGCTTTATTTCAAGGTGACAAACTTCATAACCCGTCTTTAGCTTCACCGAACCACGACTAAGTAGAGTTTTGTTCAAGCTTGCAGAACTTATTGTAGCGTATTCTAAGCTCTTTTATCTAAATATTTCTTTTACGAGGTTTCAAAATTATATATTTAGTAGGGGTTCCGTTTGATTTGTTCCATATATTCAATCTTATATCGACATATGATAAAGATTTGTATTTAAAACTTGTACCAACATTGTCGATTATTAAAATGTTATTGTCTATTAGTATTTAACCAATATTATTTCACAAATATTGATGGAACGAAAGTTTCAAAATATTTTTTTATGGTAAATATAACGACATTGTTCTTATAAGATAACTTTAAAATGCTGCAGTAAGTTTATGCATATTGATATACTTTCTGGGTTTTGCTAACAATGTGGGCCCTTGTAATATAAAATACAGTTCAAATATATTTACAATGTTAAAGAGACTTCAACTCTAAAATCTCATGGTGTATTTTTTCTGGTAAATTTCAGTTATAGATTATAGCACAAACACTAATAACTATACATAGTTAACCAACCCAGCAAATAGTGTATGTTCAGAGAGTATTTAATGCCAATTTCTACCACGATATGTATGAATGGTAATGATATAGCTGGTGTCATTAGGCTCTGGTTCAAACTATTATACGCCATAATCATATTTGGACAGAGTTGTTCCATTACAACTTCGATATAAATTATAGCTTTCAAGCACAATAACCACATTGACGAATTTATCAAAATTATATCAAAAGCAAAAGATAAATAAACAAATATTCTAGTGCCTTTAACATCGATCATTTTGAAAAAAATTGTGCTTAGGTGAAAAACTACGTCTGAAAAGATTAGTCTTAGACTTGAAATACTTAGAAAAGTGGACTTGTATTTATTCGCAATACAAGTGTTACATGAGACATGTACAAAAGTACATACAATACAGTACATACAAATGCTAATTTCAATGCAATACAAGTTCGAGATGAGTTTAGACTTGAAAAGATCTTTACCTACGACCGTTTTTTAAAGTAGCCGTTTCAGTACGGTTCTTAGAATTGAAAAGTATCTCATAAAGGCATTGTTTACTTTCATAACAGCATAGTTTTGCTCATAACAACACGGGTAACGGACCAATGAGGTTCAAGGATTGAGAGAGGAGAAGTAAAATTGTAATGATTCAAAATTCAACTAATCAGCTGTTCAGGCCAATTTAATTGTTGATTGGTGCAATTAGTGTGTTTCGTTGCATCACTGTTAGTGGCAATGAGAGGTTATAAACGAAAACCTCCTTTAGAAATTATGAATAGTGATTTTTAGTAATTAAAACAATGTCGTAGGTAAAGAAGTGTTCGCAACTCGCGTAAATAGTGTTAACGACACTCGCCAAGGCTCGTACCTTAAATTTTCTACTCGTGTCGTTAACACTATCTTTACGCAATCGTTGCGTAAACTACTATTATATGTTGCTGTAATAAGACTGTTTAACCTGTGATTCAATTGCAAGAGCTCTTAGTGAAATATTCGGTTAAATAGTTGAAGACGGTTAAATTATCTGGAGGAATATTGTTAGAAGCATCTGTCTACTACCTCACGTTGATATTGTTGGGTGGGGGGAGGGGGTGTTGTATCTCACAAAAAATAATTTAATAACTTCACAATGAGGGGCTTATACAACTGTTTGAGATTAAAACAAGAGATGAAATACACTTCGTTCTATTTAAGGGTCATAATAAAAGACAACACCTGAAGAGCGTTTGTCTTACTTCTTTCTTTGAATTTATGGGGAGGGATATCATTGGGTTCAGAAGGATACGAGGTTTGATGTTAGAGATCCTCCAGTCCGTACTAGTGAGTACTACGACTATCCTCAGTACTATCCCGATAATTAGACAAATGCATTAATACCAGTCAAAAATTTGTTTCGAATTCCACTATAAACAGTAGGTCCCTTAGTTTTCATTAGCTGTATGGGCTATTAATTAACAGCTGTGTTTAAGGAATATGTCGACCTTAGTCACTAACAAGACTACAAGATCGCACCACTCATCATACACTCATCTCCATTCATACTTGGCTAAAATCCCTACTTTGTATGGTCGCCATTTCATCGAAAAGTATTAAAAAAGTTAAGTGAGTTAGCAAATAATAAATTACTTTAATACATAATTTTCTTAAGAAACTTATAAAATGTGTATTACATATGGCAATTATGTTCTCGTAATTTTTGGGTTCTTGCGTAAACACATTTGTCCGATGTAAAGAAGATTCAAAATCGTACTAAATAATATTTTTTAGGAAGATAATTTTAAGGGAAAGCTCGGTGTTTTTTTTCTAGAAATGACAAAAACGCTCCATTTGCTGGACAAATGGAAGCCACTTTCTTGGGAAAGAGGAGAGATCCAATTGTAAAGAGTTGTACGTTTAGTAGCACCTTTATTCTGTTTCTCTTCGGTTTAAAACTACTTTGTGGTGTTAGGTGTCTTATCTTATATTATTTTTATATAGTTGTGAACCAACTTGGATAATAGGTAATTAATAATAATAAATATAAGTTTTCCTGGAAGATTTAGCAATGCCAATCACTTACATCTTTACATTCTTACTATTTATACCTTCAAATAAGGTTTTTGTGTTTTTCTTTAATGAAGAATCTCGACACATATTAATGCATGCAATAACATACATAGTTTTTAACTTATTGTTTTTACTTTTTGTTTACACTTTTTGAAATGTTAAAAGAACAGTAGGAAGTAACAACTTTAATTGCATGCATAGTTGTAATTTGTAATAATTGGTTTACTATTTTAAACATTTTGTCTAAATAAACTATATTTGTACTGGCGCAATAGTACAGTAACTACTAAAAGTATATTTTTGCATAATATTTCATCAATCCAATAAAACATACAAGGACGTATCAACCAATTCTACATTACAACGAATATTTATTTTCACTTGTATCGGAACAATTTAAGACCTCCAGGATATTACCTTATGTATATTTAATATCATTGTTTGTCTAATTCATTTGTTTTTAGTATATTTTATTTCACAGCGTGTTTTACTTTATTTTATTGCTGATTTAAGTAAACAGCTTGTTAATACTAACACCAAATATAGAAAAGTTGGTTGTTTTTCACTACATTAAATTCGTTAAATTCTACCTGAAGTAATTATGTATTCTTTGATTACAAATAAAGTCTTGTTTAATTAAGATAGAACGTTTCGACGGATCACATTCGCAGACTACGTAGTTTTTACACCCCAGGGCAGATGCTGGAATTGCAAAGTTTAATTGGAAGACATTTGTGTAAACTTTCAGTTGGTATAACACTAGTAAAAACTAGAATAACGTTTAGAAGTGAAAATTTATTAATTTTGTTAAACCCAGATATTTTAGCATCCAAGTAAAGTTAACAATCAAATTGGGACATTACTAATCAATATAATAGTAAGATATTTTTAGGATAATTTCTTTGTTATTTTGGCGTTAAGCTAGAGTTATAATAGATCTTAACTAGTTCAAGGGCAATATCTACATCTCATGTCAAAAGTATAATGCGCTGTAGTTAATATCCATGCAGCAATTGGAGATGTGATAATTCCCCAACAAAGTATAACAACAAAGTTGAACCATTCCTTTAGAAAAATCTTTGAAAACCAAAGGCGTAGATATACACAAATTTGCCAACTAAAAAGTTCTTTTGAAATATTCAGAACCTTTTTTCAACACCAAACTAATCTTTTCAGATTTTTATGTTTTTTTTTTATGAGAATTTTACTTTTAGGATCCAAGTTCAGTGGTTGCATTTAAACACTATAAGATTACCAGATTTTTCCTACTGCTGAATGGTACAAATCTATCATGAATTTAGGTATTAAAGGTGTTTTTCAACAATGCATATTTCCACCCAAATCAAATACTGAGGAATATATTTAATAGTTGTGGTGGTTTGATTGGATTCCAGGTCAACCCAACTTTATTCGTGTTGAGTTTGTTAATTGTCAAGTGGTGTTATTGGTTTTGCCTGAAATGGTTTGGTGGTTATGGCAAAATCGGAATTACTATTTACTATATACATTTAATACTATATACTATTTAATATATATTTACTATATATATGTAAGATATATTATTTCAATAATAAACATCGATACGTATTTGTTGTTACCTAAAACTATTTAAGAAAATAAAATAGAATAACCAGGTATAATGCACAATTTTAAATTTGAACTAATTTATACATAAAATCATCGCTTAAGAACATTTATCTATTTGGAAATTAAATCAAATAACTGTGACGGTATATAAATTTATAAAGAAATTTCCTTCCCTAAGTATTAATTATACATTGTGATATGTTCAGCAATTGGATGACAAACATCTTAGGTAACCATTTTTCTAAGTATTCCATTCCTTTATTGTGCCACTTCCAAACTGTTACAATGTACATATGTTAACAGAATATCTGAATATATTACGTAAGAAAAGAGGAATATTAGAGTCAGTTTCATTGAGTTATGGACATAAAAAAAGAATCCATTTACAATGAATATGTAAACATTACGTATTCTTACTCGCCAAGTTATATAAATACATCTCTAACATCATCATGGAATAACAAATAATCCACTTGCTAGGGGGGTTCCCGTGTGCATTTTATGTATAGAAAAACACCCTAAGGGATCATGTAGGTACTATGTGGGTTATCATTTTTCACGTGGGTGCCACCTTGGCAGAGTGGGCATAACCTCAGAATCTGCCATTTTAAAAATGTCGGCAGCATTCATTATATGAAACTCATCGGGAGCTTATATCTCGAAAACGGTAATATATAGCGAGTTACTTTTATTACAATAAATGTTGCTTACACAATAAGGAACAACTTTTGTATTTACAAAAATGTCCTAAATATAACTATTTAGGAGTAGTTGAGCAATTTATGCTAATTTAACCTATACATTTTTACTATGTTTGAAAAAAAAAATTTAATATCTTAAAGAAGCTGTTCTTTTTAATTTGGCACATAGCACTAATTGCTCTTTACATCTAAGGTATAAATTTCCCCGCCGCAGCAAACTTGCAGAATCAGCAAACATTTACCTGGCTGCATTTCTACTAAAATATTAAAATTGACGGATTGATTTCCTATTTAAATGACATTGATTTGTAATGAGTACTTAAGTTTGCAGCTTCAGGGAAGGTATTCAGGTGTTTATTTATTTATTTATTTTTTTTTTTATGTTGATAGCTTAGTATGAATGAAACAACATGTTCAAATTTGATTATAATATATACATAAACAAGCAAACGAAAACAGTTTATTTATTCTCCATAAGAATAACAAGGGAGTTTTAAATTTAATTTTTTTTTATTATCTCCGTAACTTTTGGGCATACAACAACGCTTCAATATAGAAATTTTTTTTTTGAGCTCTACAAAATGGTTTTGTTCATTATAAAGTTTTGTGTTTTTAGGGTCGAAAATCAGAAAAATCTATTTTTACCCCATGAAACTCCCCATAAAACCCCGTTCCCATAGTCCGATCGTGCTGGTTTAATAGTCCGAACTCGTCTGAAAACGTAGATTTACACGTTTGTGATAAATTTCATTAAAATTGGATCATTTTTGCTCGATTTATCAAATTAAGTCGTAGTTCTGTCTTTGGATACAGATGTCGTAATGTTGGCTTTACACTTGATGAATGGATTGTTGGATTCTCTTCGGAAGGTTTGCAGGAATTGTGGATGCGACTTGGTTCAGCCAGGACTTCATGATATGTATTAGTTCACATTATAGCAAACAGGCTTGGAAGTAACCTTTGCTCAGTTCTCCCAGCACTCCATATTTTAACGGGCTGTGACTTTGCCAGCAAATTTTGAACAAAGCGTGCTACCCTAAAATGTAATCCAAGTACTTTGTTAATGGACTTTGCAAAAGATGGGGAGGAAGAGATAAAATAAAGTTTGAAAAACATAGAGAAGTATCTAGTTCACATTTAAAAAAAAGGCTACTCAGTGTGAAACTATGAATGATGTGAGACACTGGATGTACACTGTCACTGTACAACGAATACTCTTAAAGAACTGCATCCGTTGCTCGTGAAGAAATTCTGTCTAGTAGAGCTACTAGACAGCATATCTTACGTGCTTTTTATTGTACATACATCCAAATCCATTGCTTGGAAGAACACGTTTTTCAACTCGATCCTTTGAGTTTTGGATACAGTGATGGTGGTTACTCTTTGTTGGTTTTTGGTTAAAATTTGATTTCCAGCTTTGCCCAAGTGCGATCTATTAGAAGGCTGCAACTGCAAAACCTGTCCCAATCAAAGCTGCACATGTGTACGAAACTAGCTGGCATACCGTGTCACCCTTTTTAAAATGTAGAAGTGTTCCTGTAGTTGACTGTCGCAATGCACACAAGTATATTGTGAACAGTTTCATTTTTCTGATGACTATAAAAGGGAACAGATCTAATTCCTCCTAGCCCAAAAGGCTTATAATTTTGATCCAATAACTGCGCTCAAATTGTATGATCCACGACACTAGTTCAATATCAATACAATCAGTCCGAAGCAGCCTAGTGCCAAGGACAATGTCAAGGTACTGGTTGTGTTAAGGAGACGTCAATGCTTGGCCGATTCGCCAACTTTGCCGCCGGTCCCGTTCCCGCTCCATCGCCGTTTTAATAATAAATGTTATGAATTATAATAATAATTTCTGTTACATCCGTAGATTTATTATTATTTCTAATGATAAAAATTTATTATATAGAAAGGTCTATATTTATTTTGATGCGTCATGTAATAACAAAAAATTAATTTTAAAGTATTTTATATTATTTTAATAACTTATATATCTGTCAGAAGCTTCTCGAATGCTTTTTGCAAGTTTTTTACCTTAAATGCGAAGAAAAATTAGAGCTATGTGCCAAATTACAAAATAACAGCTTTTTTATGATTATTAGATTTGTTTGGCAACAGAGATAAAATTTATAGGTTAAATATGACAATTTTAATATTTTAGTAGAAATGCAGCCAGGTAAATGTTTGCTGATACTGCAAGTTTGCTGCGGCGGGGATATTTAGACCTTAGATGTAAAGAGCAATTAGTGCTATGTGCCAAATTAAAAAGAACAGCTTCTTTAAGATATTAGAATTTTTTTTCAAACATAGTAAAAATGTATAGGTTAAATTAGCATAAATTGCTCAACTACTCCTAAATAGTTATATTTAGGGCATTTTTGTAAATACAAAAGTTGTTCCATATTGTGTAAGCAACATTTATTGTAATAAAAGTAACTCGCTATATTTTACTGTTTTCGAGATATAAGCTCCCGATGAGTTTCATATAATGAATGCCGCCGACATTTTTAAAATGGCGGATTCTGAGGTTATGCCCACTCTGCCAAGCTGGCACCCACGTGAAAAATGATAACCCACATAGTACCTACATGATCCCTTAGGGTGTTTTTCTATACATAAAATGCACACGGGAACCCCCCTAGCAAGTGGATTAAAATATGTTCAATGAATTAATAACAATAAAAATAGCCACAACTGTGACTGGCATGTATAAATTCTGAAATCATATATTTCTTGTAGCTAAAAAGCAATAGTTAGCAGCCTGTATTGCTTGCATAACAAAACAAAACCAAAAATACTATTTTGTTGGGGAAATAGTTTACAAATTCCATCTTTTCGACTCCGTACAAACATATTTACAATAGTAAATTTAGTTTTGTAAAAAAGGTCCCAAATACTTAACGCTAAGTCCCAACTTTATGAATCTTATTCGTATTGTAGTTTGTTTCACTAACTATAAATAGCAATGTTAGGAGGTAGGATCGTAACATATATAGTGCACATGAGGTTTTTACCATATAAAGGTTGGTTTGTGAAGACAATGAAGGTAGATAGGCTGCATGACAAATTTAGCTCGGTTGAAAGGTTATTAATCACTAACAAGATGCCAAATTTACTACGTAGTCTGTTTACCATATGATCAATCTATTGTTCTCATTTACCTGAAAATCTGTCGATTTATTTTGTACGAGATTTTTGATTGAACACGGTTAGCCTTCTTTTAACTGATAATGATAATTAAAATATGAAAAACCAAATTTAAACCACTGCAGTCTTTACAATATTAAACACAACTATAAGAATGGTACATGTTGAAATATTCCTTTTACAACATGACACGTTACTGGCATAACAGTACGAAATATTACCAAACGATTGTTTGAAATGATGTATTAATATGTATTGTGTTGATAAAACTTACAAAAACTTCGGCACTAAAAATAACTTACACAACTGATAGTTCATTTAAAATATTTTTTATAATGGAGGGAAGTTGAAAAAATGTACACCTATTGATTACAATAAGCATGTAAACATGATAAATTTTTTGTAGTTGTATTACCTAAGATAAATGCGTTTGAGGTAAAACTAACCTTTCAAAATGTATTTATTTTAATATTACTTACATTTTCACTATTAAGTTCATTGACTCAACAAATACAAAAGAGAAATTCCGACAAAACCTTGTATGAAACATTAGTCTTATTGTTAGGTGTTTCGGACAATATTCTGTTCTACAAAGATACAATATTGTTCTATTCTACAATAGTTTATCCTTACAAAGAATAGACTTTGAATCGGCCAATACTCTAAATAAAGAAGCACACATAAGGAGGTTGATGTCCTTTCATTTTCAAGCCATATCCTCGAACCCGATGAAATTTTATACATTGAAATAGATATTTCATGAAACCCTTTATCAATAGGCGTGTAATGGAAAGGTAATTTTTACTAATAAATGGTGCTGAATCCCTTGCAAATTCTTTGTTGAACTGTTTATACAGTATTACCAAATTATCGAAATGTTTAGGTTTCCAGAAATGTATTATACTTTTTTCTACTCTGATGCAACTGTTTAAATAAAGTAAAATATTTATGTTATCTCAACTCTTACAGAAACAGCAAGATTGTATTCTTTCCTTCAATAACCGAAATTGTTTCTACGATGAATCAGGTCACTATAAAATTCTCAGAAAATTGATTCTTATTTTAAATGATACATTTACATCCATGTCCTGTAGCTCAAAGATTATATTCCTGTTTACAGCTATGATATTTTTTATAAGCCTACATTTGTTTTTTCTCAAAGAAAATTTAAAATCGTTACGATAATTTTAGCAACGGTCATTATTTACTTGCGCACATTCCTAAAGTTAAGTTATTAAATTTAAAAAAAATATCAAAAATACAAGTATTATGTTTCTGAATATTTTAAAATATTCAATGTAAAGATTACCTCAAAAACTATTCTTAATGATCCTCGAAGATTTCCTTAAAAGTCACACCAACTGCCATTGCTTTGAGCGTTTGCTGTGGCCCGATTTTCGACACTTTCAACTACAACTCTTCAGTAGAGCAATAGGTCCGAAATTTAATGAAAAAAATTCCCTTTATTTTAAAGGTAATCCCAGCTAATAGCTACACAACAAATGCAAATATTTTTATTTAATTAAATAATGTAGTTGAACAAATTTCAGTCAATTGCCATCCAAGTGCTTACTACATTCCTGATTAGATAGTTTTTAACGCTACATGTAATTAAAAACAGTTTAATCACAGTATTGTTTAATTGCTTTAATTAATTAGAGGTAAATGTTTGCGTAAAGGATTTTTTTCCAATAAGAGTAATTAATTTGACTCTAGGGAGAGCTCAAGTAGTTTATTGAGTAAAAGTTTTTCTCACGGACAAAAAGCATCTCTAGACGGCAATGAATGTATCGTCTGCATTGCAGCTTAAGACAAAACACCTCTGAAAACAAGTGTCAAATGATAGTAAAACTAAATTCCCTGAATTCAAGAGTCACTTCAGAAAGGATTCTAGATATTTTAAAGTTTGAATTGAATAAGTGTCGCGTTACTACTAGACTAAGGTAGTGATACATTCCTTCATATGGTAGGTTTGTGATGTTTCCAGCGTCATAGACTCATATTTACCTAAGTATACATATAACAAGACCTCATTAGTTTTTCAATGTTATCATTATTTATCTTTAAGTAGCTTAAATGTTCTTTCTTTGGTTTTATTTTTCCATTCTTTATTTTGGTTTTGATCAATCTTTCTTGAAAACTAATTAATTTAATTATATTAATTATTATTTATATATTATTATTTTATTGTTAACCAGAGAAATGTTTTTATATGGTATGAATGTAAAATTGGAATTTTTGAAAGCATTTCAGTAATTTGTTAGTATTTTGTACCTCAACTTTACGTAATATAAATACTGTTGTTTTAATCTATTTTTTATGTTTCTTTTCTAATTTGATGTATGTATAGAGTCAGATTTTTAGTCCACGACTATTGTTATTTTGAATTATTAGAGTGTGTAGGGCTTCTTGTTGAATGTTAAAGATTTTTTTAAATCAACATCATCTACTAATTTTTAATTATAGTTGTTTAAAGGTTCCAAGAAATTATACAACAATTACTAATTCCAAAATGCGTTTCCTTCATTAGTATCAAATCGAATTTGTTTTATTCATCAAAATACCAAATCACTAAGAAAGTGTTATGGTTAATAAGAGTAATAAGTTAACATCAAGATCAAGTTACTTAATAACTTTTATGTTGCAAATTTGGTCCACTTAAAAAAATTTAAAAATTATAATACAAAAAAAGTACGTGAGTTTTTGCAATTAAAAAATCTATTAGAATATCAAAAGCAAAAATATATTACCATGCACATATGTAATTACAATAACAAACTCCTTGAAAGCATTATACAAAAAATCCCTTTCTTTTAAATAAACTGGTGGCGCATGACAAAAAGGCTTGTAGTGCTAACGTATAAAGCGAGGATCGTTTAACCATACAACATTCCTTTGTAATGAGGAAACGGAATTTCATTGTTTTGCTGAATTAATGTGAGATTCACTAATGAATCACTGCAACACGAAATGTCTTTTGTTTACTAAGAATTAAACTCCAAATTAATTTACATGAAATTAAAAAAAAAACTTTACTCTTAAGTAATGCATAGCTAATGATAATCTGTTAACAAACCCAAATAACTTACTGTTAATTCATCCATTTTTCAATAATACTTTAGAATATTGCTTTAATAGCTCATCTCTAAAAAAAAAATTCACAATCTTAGTCAGCCACAAAGTTTTTCTCATGGCTAAGCGATTCTTAAACCTTCGAATGAATGCATAATCAACTACAGTACAATCACACAAGATTATTGGAAAATAGTCATGCATGTTCAGCAGGAAAATAATTTTTCCTACAGTCACCCGACAAAGTTGGCTTCCTTGTACTGTTTATAGTACAGAAAGCTGCTAATTGCTGCATATTTATACTTTGCCGTACGGTTTATACTTTGCCGTACGGTTTATACTTTGCCGCACATCAGGATTCCAACGAAACAACACAAAACAGCGTGGTTCTAGTATGCACGTAATCCGTGTATACTTGGAAATAGGTTGGCAACACTTAAAGATAATAATACTATGAGCAGCTGATTGACTATTATAACTTCGATTTAACCTGTCATTTCGCGTTTATAGTTTCGGTATTTATGAACTTCCTGGACTTTTCTTTTAAACGTTTTTAAAACATTCCTACGATCTTAATAAACAAAAAAAATATATTTAAAGCATTTTTTAGGCGCGGAAACCACTTCAAATTACAAAAACATACGGAACTATATTCTCAAAACGCGGAGCACGTTTCTTGCCGAGGAAAAATAGCGGAGTGATACGGACCGCGGGTACTACTTTCTCTAAGGGCACCATTTGTGTTGCCAGCTGAATCTAAAAACGTGTTGTATAGTGTTTAAAAGACTAATTATTTATATGATTTATAGTGACTGAAGGAAAAATATAATGTGTAACACGAATGAAAAAGGCCTTTGCTGCACTCGAGATCATTCGCGGCTCGTGCGTAAACATTGCTCTCGTGTGCAGCAAAGTGCCACTTTCACCACTAGTTACACAAATAACTATAGTTTTTTATATTTTGTTGGTCTCCTTTTAATAACACTCTACTTATACATAGTGTACCACTAATGTGGAGATGTTTATTGCTGGAGTAAAAGGCTTTGGTACTCAGGTTCCAGGTTCAAATTCTAACAACCAACAATATCTACCAATGTCATAACGCAGCGACCCTCTGGGTCTAGCTTAAACTAATGAGTAAAACGGTCCCGGGTTTGAGCCTAGCGTTAAAATGTGAAGTCAGGACATTTTAAAACATTTTATTTTTCCTACTTCCAGACTTTCAAGGAGTTTGCCTTAATTTAAAACATTATACCACTACGACCGAAAGAACCATACGGCGCAAAAGAATATCGGTAAAATGTAATTAAATACTAATTGTTTAATAACATTTATTAAACACGCGACTTTAATTTAATATAATTATGAATATAATGCATAAATTAACATGCAGTAGGTCTCTGGCCTGCTAATTGATTGAACATTAAACATGGCTGAACTAATTAGCAGATTAGTTATACCTGTTACATTCCTACAGTTAGTGTACAAATATAAACGTAGATTAATTAGATGGTTTAATTACACAATCGTAATATTACATCATTACATAAAGAGCTTCTTTGGTTTTCGGAATGATAATTTTAATTTGTAACGATATGTAACTCATTTATTATTATAGCGAAATAATATTAGTTCATGGTTAAATAAGCATAATGTTGTACATTATGTATCTTAACCTAAAGTGTCAAAAATATTTCCTTAAAAGAAGAAGAATCTTCTGTAAATTAAATCTTAAATTAGTAGTTACATCCAATCCAAACTCTTACTTTCTTAAAAAAGAATTAAAATTTCATAAATGTCAAAAACAATTTTTAAATTCTAGTTTACATATTATAATTTAATAAAAATCATAATAACACAACTCTTCCACAATGCAGGTCCTTACTCCTTGAAAATAAACGAACCGAACAGCTGTGCTTACGAGCATAAAAGACACACGTGACATATGAAACAATTCGCTAAATAATTACAAGGACGTAGATATTAGATAATACTAAATTGAATTTCCCACAATTATTTTCCGTAAAATGATAAGTAATCTACTTAAGTAATTTTTATTACTAGTCGACTGAAGTTTGGTTTCATAAGTAAACTAAACCTCCTTAATATCGATTTATAACCGGTTTTAATACATTTTACGTTAAAGACATAAATATATTTATCTATTTGTTTTTTATAAAAGCTAAAATCAATTGAATTTAGGTTCTCTATGATTAATTTGTTTAAAACCTGTGTACTATTTGTTAATCACACTAGACCAGGTTTACCAAACAAAAACTTTTCCTACAGTTGCCTGACAAAGTGGTCTTCCTTGCACTGATTACAGTACGCCAAGTAGCTCATTGATGCATTTACTTTCTCTTTCCGCACTCATTTTACTTTTTCCGCACTCATTTTTTTGCCGCACTCTAGTATTCCAACCACAATACACAAAACAGTTTGCTTTTATTGTTCACTTAATACGTTTACGCTTGAAAATAATTGATAAAACAATAAATTGATCAACTGGTGTAGTATTTTCCAATTCGTTCAACACTTGGATGTAACCTAACCTAAAAACGTGTTGTGTAGTGTTTGAAAGTCTAATTATTTATGTGCTTTATAGTAACTGTAGGAAAAATTGTATGTGTAACGCCAAAGCAAAGTGCCACTTGGCACAGTAGTTACACAAATAACTATTGTTGACTAATACAACGGCAAAACACTCAAAAGGTCCAACTATTATTGCATTCCTTTCTTTCGAACCTCGATATATTTTCTCCCAAAGTCTCGACCATAACAGAATATGCTGATGCAATAACGAACACACATTTATATGTATCTTTCCGAAAAGTGCGAGGACTTTACAGATCAACATATACATTGGGGACTGATAGCTTTCAGAAATATACGTATATTCAATTTCTTATTTGAATACCATCTCTCGCTACAGTAGGCTCTTTTTACTCAAAGTGTTGAAAAAGTAACTTTACCTAGGCTCCGTAGATACTTTATCATGTGGAAACTTAAATAGATTATGATTTTAGACAGGGCAAAATACTCAGATATGTTATAATACTGGAACTACCGTCCCGGTAATATTCCAATGTACAATAAATCTAAAATATTAGCTTTAAAGTAACGACACTGGAGTAATGTATGATACTTGTAACGAATATACAAGCATTGAATGTCCGAGTATTATAAAGTAGTATATAGAGTAGTATTATAAGACCCTGTATTTAGTGTATAATGGCTTTGTGAAAATTCCCCTTGTAGGTCTGCATATATCAGGCATTTGTATTTTGTTTTCCTTACCCAGCTGATTTGAACGCTGTAGCTTTGTTCATGCTAACTTAATTTTTATTTTATTCATCTTATTGGAAATAGTTTATATCCATATATTTTACAATTTAATTTTAGAATCTACCTATTTTTTTATATTTTAAGGTAAATATTTTCACATATTTTGACATAGGCTAAACATTGTTCCCTCTACAAATCAACGGATTATTACAGGGTCTTAAGTAAATTATATGCTAAGCCCACTTTAAAAAAATCCTAAAATCATCATATCCAAATTTATTCAGTCTTCAAAATTTAATAATATATTTTTAATAAAAAATACATTATATAATTTATTGTGCCTTGACCTCCAACAAAACAAAATTTAGAGCAATGGAAAATATTGCCATTCAAATAGTTAGTAACTTTCACCATAATTAACTACAAAGTTAACTTTCACTCTATTCTTGGTTTTAACAGGACGAGATAATTACAAAGGAAATCTTCAGTTGACAGCGTCGAGAATAGTCTGCTGATTACTTGATTATTAACAAAACTTTAACGACAATCATGGTTTTGATAATTGATTATTTAAAGTTTGAATGTCGTTGAATAGTTCCATGAAACCGATATGATTAACATGCAAAAAGAGCATTTGAAACCGCACTCGTTTTGCAAGACAGGAATACAACTTATTATAGAAATAATTAATATAAGGAAAACCTTTCACGATTTACAGTAAAAAGTGTCTGGTTATGATCGTTGTGCCTCATTTTATCTTCATACTCTAATTTTCACCATCACTGTGAATTTGGAGCAGTTAATTAAATGGTTTACATTGTTGCACCTATGACGTTTTTTAGGACTCTTTGGTAAATAATACAAAAAAGTAATACAAAATTCCATACTTTTTCTCCATAGTTTTTATAATCTGAGGATGGATGTTAGGTTTTAGTATTACCAAAACATTGTTATAACTGTGTTAATTTGCCTCTTTTTATTCCATAACGACCTATTGATTTCCGGATATTAAATATGTTTAATTTTGTAATTAAATAGTTTTACATGTAAAACATTAAATTAGTTGGTAACACAAGTTTATAGCCTTGAATAAGGGTATTTAAAAATCAATCTGGTACATTTTCAAAAGCTTCGTATAATTTAATTACCTTCTCTAAAATTCGTTGAGGTTTCGGTAAACGGAATGTTTTCCGATTGTTTGGTGTGAGAAACCTCTTCCTCTCCAACAAAACCAACAGGGTGGATCCTTTTTTTAGTTAGGTAGATATTTACGGGATTATCAATATATGAAACACTGTATTTTTAGTATTTTATGTACTCTATATAAGTTTCACATCCTATTACAATTGTCTAGCACTAAGACCCTAAAGATTAAAATATCTTCACTATTATCAAAACCACTTGGATTCCTCTAACACACGTGGAGGAAACCCCTTTTCCCAAGACAGACAAGTAATTACGTTTGAAGTAATGTTACAATTTGGCGAGAGTTTCTTCTTCCTGATCGCGATAGTTTCTTGGCAACTGCAAACTACGATCCTCACACGTTTCCTCTCAAATTAAAAGTCATCATAGTCGTTATGTGTATAATTTTAAACAAATTTAGATTAATACAATGTAATAATGTATTATTTCTTCCTTTCCTATTAGAAAGTTTTTAGAAGTATTTTTCTGACTTAGTGATACTGTAGTACAAGAATAGTGAAAATGGAGTTTTGATGTTAAACGTTAGATTCCAAAACAATCACAATAATTATTTGTAAGACGCTTAGCATTATTTTATCTAACACCAGGTAACATTACCGTTCCCAAAATCAAAGTAGTCCTTACTGTATTATCCTACGAAATTATTAATGTACCCCTAAAATATTGAGAACAAAACATTTAGTACAAAATCTTGTTTCCAAACAGATGTTGTGACTATACATGACATTTTCAGGTGTACTTTACTTCTAAAGATGATATTTTACTTGACAATACATACAAACTGCTGTACTCAGTTTAAGCTGGTAATAACACACCATTGTAGCAAGAACGTGTCATACAACAGTTGACACACTGAAGTTAATACCAAGCATTGTTTACACGGTAGGCTGTATAAATGTTGCTACATGTGTAGCGGAGATACAACGTAATGTATGCGCCTGCTGAAGGAATTAGCATAAAGGATGTGTGCATCGTATCTCCTTGAATGTAACACTAAAACAGTGTGTTATATAGTTAATAGTTGTGAAGGATAAATATTTGAAATTTGTTTGCACACTCTTCCTAATTGATTGATTGTTTTGACTACACTACGTTTCTGTCAAGTGTATAACTATTAATTTTCATTTACCTAACAATGACAAAGCCATATCGGTAGCTAATTTTTGGAAAAGCGAAGTCTGATTTCCGGACACGGAAAGTATGTAAGTAGTATTTACCTAACTATTCCATCCAATTTAAATATTTTTCATACACATTGATTACATGTTATACAATACATATCCTAATGTTCTCGAAACATAATTTAAATTTAGAGTACTATAGGAGTAAAAGAGGAGGATAGTTTTTATGCGTAAATAGAGAGAGGTGGATAGGTAGATTTAGCAACTGTGAATCGTTTTCAGCTGTCCAACATAATTTAAAATAAGATATTTCTAATTTTTTTTAAACCATTGTGTGTAAGAGGTTTAAATTAAATAATACTAGCATTTTAAGTATTTTTTAAAACATTTTAAATGTAATTTTTAAAACACTTTATTCATTGTGGTTCATTACGCCAGAATAAATCTTGTTTCACATGTCTACGATTTACGTATCCTCGAAAATGCTTCTCTAAATCAGATACCAGTTGTAAAGGTTTGTGAACAACGCTTCTAGGGGTCAAAAGAATTCATGGTGTAGAAATTCCATGAATTTCTAGAAGTTCCAAAACACATTGACTACAAGCTTAGCAATAATTCAGCCACTCAACCATATTTTGGAGAAGTTCAAACTTATTCTTAATTGTAAATGTATTCCTCAATTATGTTACGGAACAACATATACCTCACTATAAAAATTATCCTTATTTCGTTAGCTAGAGTAATTTCAAAATTAGTACACAGGTCTCCAGCGTTTGGTGCAAGTTTTAATTGTCGATGAGCTTATGTATCTTTTTATTAGATCCACATCTTTTATAGTAAAATATAAATTCAAATAGTCTAGAAACTTATTAGTTGAACGTGTCACGGATTGGCAACACTGTCTAGTGACCCCATTGTCCACGCTTCCGGTCTGCTGGCCACTACATCCGGTTACCCATATATACATTATCAGTTTACCCTAGACCCTACTATACCATAACAGGTTGGGCTGCATATCAGCCGTTAAGTGGAGAGTTAAATGTGCTCTATTTTAGGGGGGTCTTTCCGTGGGCTCTGTGTTATGCTGTATACTGTATTAAATCTACTATCATGTTTCGTAAAACTAAGATTGTTGTCAATTTCATATTTTAACTAACTTGAGAAACTAATCTTAAATCTGTTAAAGTTTTATTTTTTTTATCCTGGAAATGATTTAAAAATAAGTAAAGTATTCAAATTAGCACATGTCTACGTAATAATTTGCTACATTTAATTGTATTTGCTGACATTTGCGTTTATATATTAATATACGTGTCGACATTCACGTTACATGTTAATTTGTACATTTTTAGAATATTGTTAACATAATGTGGTATTTAAGACTCTTAAACTACTTCCTTGTCGGTAAAGGATTTTCAAATTTGAAATTTTTCTTACAAATACATTTCAATTAAGTCCTTACACATTAAGGCCACAAATTTATAACATTGCACTCAATTTGGTTGTGTGATAAAACTGTAAACCTTTATTTTAGTATTTCAAAAGTATACAGTGGATATTTGTGATGAAATCATTACAATGATAATTATTATTAGTTTCTGAAAGCAAAAGATTATGATAATTGAATGAAGGATGAATATCTATTTACTACACATGGTAACTATATCATACAGATTTATATACCACATGATGCTGGTTTAACCAATCATCTGCACTGTATTATATGCAATCCTTGCCCATATTTATACCATTATATTTTTTCTTAAGTTCTACACCCAAATCAATAGTCTATAGTTAAGAGCAGTTACGATTACATTAGAAAGGAAAATTACAAATGTTAATATTTTAAGCATATCACGAGACTATGATAAATTGTTAATACATTTTTTTACTACTAGTTTATTGTTATGTCTAAACAGTAAAAAAATTTCCAAATAAATATTATTAAATTTATTTTCTACCAATGACATTACACATTACACATGTATTAAAGCACATTAATGTAAATGATATTTATCTTCAAGAACATTGAGAGCCTCAGATCCTCTATCTCATTATGTACAAAGCCCCCGAGACTTGTGTTAAGGCTGTGCAGCTGAATACCCCCTTTAAATATATACAGGGATCTCTTATTCATCTTTGTTATGTTATGAATACAAATAGTTTAATTTTCTAAATAAAATTGTAAATATGGAGAGTACTATGGGATGACGATTTTAGTGTATAAATATATTCGACTAACGTTGTGTCATTGATCTTGTTTATCTTAACACTTTGAAAATGTGTATATAATGTTGCTCTTAGACCTACAAATAAACCTATAGTTCGGATATTTTTACATATTTGTAACAGTAAGATTATTTTGTGATTTCAAATTGATGTCACTGAATCTTGTTAATGAATTCAAACTACTGAATCAAAGCACATTCTAAATACACAGCTCAAATATTGAATACTGAAGTTGTAATACGGCATATCTCCAAGAAGCTATATTGCATTTCTCATGTACCAATTATCTGGAATAGTTGTCAGCGTCGTTTAAGCTATCAAGAAATTCAGAGTAGTAATGTTTGAGATTAAATTTGTCACTCGAAAAGTATTAGTTCTCCTTATTTAAGTATTTTTGTTTCCACGATAATTAAATTAAAATAGAATACAATATAAAACTATACAGGTTATGATTGTACATTGTAAACATAAAAACAGGCCATTAACATTAATTAAACCTTTTTATGCAGTAATTTATCTAATATACATTTCCTTCAATAGTTATAACTCGACAGCTATTAAAATTATACTCGACTATCAAAAGTCATAATACACTACTCTCTAATTTATATGTAACAATTTTATCTTACCAGAGATTTAAATTTCACTTTGTACTTCATACACTTGTTTTTAACTGCTATACTGCTTACAACTGCTATCTATAACTTCTAAACACAGCTAGGCGTGTAGAGTAGAAAGGGTTGCCTTGATAACAACAACAACCTTTACACAACACTGAACATCATAATGTTCCTGACATAGGGTTTTATCACTTACGGTTCACTGATTTTTATAAGTTTTCAGTAATTTGGTAAACTATACAAGTAAATGCGTCCATAAAGCTATTTATAGTAATTAACATTTGTAAATAAAGTGGCTATACATTGAAAAAAATACGATCTAGATATACTAGAGATGAACCTTAATTCTGCCTCCCTGAAGATTTAAATAATAACAAGCTGCTATACCCGTGCTTTGCAACGGGAAGAAAACGTGACCTAGAGAGCTAAGTAATTTTGATGTGTGTTTTAAAACACGGCAACTCTATGATTTAGTTTGAAAATATAAACTGATTTAAAAGTGTAAGTGTAAACCTACTTACTTCCAAACCCCTACTTTTTATGTTAATAGATCCAAAAGAATATGACAACATATCTTACTGTAGCAATACCTAACATAAATTGCTTCATATTGATGCTTCACAAATGACATGTTTTACCATAAATTATTATTCAGTTTTAGTCAAGCCTCTTTACATGTAGCTTACTATATAAATTACAAAATGAAACTTTTAGCAATACTTTACAAAACGTACACAACCACGCTTTAAAACCAAACACAACCCTCCTCAATCTACATAAAGCGTCACAAACATCCTTTTCGAGTAAATAAACAGACACCAGTTCATTGTACTGACCAGCTGTTTCATTAACTAAATTAAATTAAATCATGTAAACTTTGGAAGCATGCCAGGCATTAGCATGCCACAGGCTGGTTTCCCTTTGGAAACCAGCCTGTGGGGAAGAAGTTCGTCCATATCAATACTTTTCGGCAAATCTACACGCTCTAAGCTTCATTTTGATGTGCCATATGCCTATATTTTTATTTAGTAAATGGCCTTAACCGTTTACATAAAATTTGATTGTATCACTTTAATAATATAATAGATTTAAATTGTTTACACTTGTTATTCTAGTTTACGTTTTATTGTATTTTCCTTACAAATGGTTACTTTTGGAGCATTTCAAACCACGAAATAGAGTAAGAACAATAAAAATGAAGTCAGTTATTCAGAATAGTTAAGATATATATTACATTAAATGATTAGATGAATCTACATTCGCTAGTTTGGTTATTTCTAGTTTGGATTTCGAATTGGTCGTCATAAGTAAAATTAATTATATATTAGTTTATTTATAATATTATATTTTATTACTGTCCTTTATATTGTAGGTAAGTTATTAGTATATACATATTGAGCTAAACAATTAGGCAGACAAAGAATTCGCCTACATACAGTAACTAAGCACCTAACTCGTCAAATTTTGAACACAATGTAACATAAAATACGTACAATATATTCCTCAGTAATATACTACATTTTCTCAGAAAAGTCTTATTAATCATGTTATTAATGATCTGCTTGATTAAAAAATGTTTTGAAAACAATTACTCGATTAAAAATGACAGGCTGATTAAATGATAAGTTTTTTGCTATTTTTCGACTGTTCAAAACTCTAAGGTATGACGATATAAAGTCATTCCAACACTAACTATAGTTTCTTTAGCTATCACCTTTTCAGACTACTAAGGGTCTGGGTGATTCCGAATCCAATCCAATTCCAAGAATAGTGTTGAAGTCCCTGGCAAATACGGGATGCGATTGCTTAATTCTTTCAATGTCAGAGGAACTAACGGATATGGGCTAAAACTAAAAAGACTATTCCTTTATTTAAAAACCTAGAGTATGTACCGAAGAAGCTTAAGTTTTGTATTTACGCTTGTTAATCTACATGAGTCATGAAAATTAGGCTTAAGACTTAAACTTATCTATGAAATATTTATTGATATGTTGATAGATGAGTGTGAAAGAAACAAATTTGGTAAATTCAATTAAAATAGACTATATCCATAAACGAGCAAACTATGACAGTTAATTTATTTTCCATTCAAATTTACAGTTTTTGAAGTTTTTTCGTAAACATTAAGTGAAAAAATCTTTTCAACATACAAAGTTATTTGTTTGTTTAAGCTCAACAAAATAGTTAGAAAAAGAATAGCCACATTTTATGTTTTGGGGGTAAAAAATGGGAAAGCACAACTTTTTACCTCCAACCCCCCCCCCCTTTATGCCCCCTTTTATACATGGAGTGTGAAAATAAAAGTTTCGCAAAATACAGTTTAATAAATAATATTTTTTGATTATTTCTATTTGTAAACTGGAAACTAACGTTTGTGGTGAATTGTATACAATTGAAATATAATTATAGCTTTAGAGGAGCTGGACAAACATACTCTGCATGTTCATTACAAATTCATTCAGTTATAGAATTCAAGAATAAGAATATAAGAATAAGAATTCGAGAATTAGAATTCATTCACAAATGCTGGACTACGAATTCCAACCACAATCGATCTCTTGGACCTTGCACTAGTTTAACTAAGAACCTGTTCAGTCCAGAGCTTTAGTTTGGCTATAGACATTTCTGTTATTGTAATGATGACCTTAAAATACTATAGTGTGTATTTACATAGTTTGTATACTAACCTTTTTTTGACAAGTTGTCTATTAGTAAAATATAGACTTGGGGGCGTGAAATAAATGGAACTTTTTAGTACAATATTTTCTCCTTACAAATTCCACTCATGCTATTACATAACCAGTATTTATATATTCCTATATTAATAGCTACAGTAGTAGTATTTGTCGAGTACATTGGCAACTGAAGTTTTAAATTGAATTGCAATTTCACGATTTCACTTTCATCTGTTTTCAATTACCGGTAGATACAGTGCTATTTCCAATAAAGCTTTTAAGAAATTAAAACTTTCCGAAGAGTCCTACCTTTTAGTATCGTCGCTTAAATTATTTATTACCTTGATGTACAATCAATACAAAACAGCTGAGATTATTTTATTTACATTTTAATATATTTAAACTTTAAAAACAATATAGTGTCTCTGTTTTATACAAAAAGTAATTTTATCGAAATGCAATCACAACATTGTTTACTACTTTGTATAATACAAGAGCCTACAGTATTGAAAGCTCTTTGGACGAGTATAAAAACATTAAAAAAGATAAGATGGATTAATAAATTAAATCTTGAATGTCATTTGAAACAAAATAACATTATCAATTGGTATATCATTTAGTAAAAATATTAGTAACATATACTTAACAAAAATGATTGGATATAAGGCAATATAAGATAATTCATCTGGAAATAAACCCAGCAAATTATTTGTCTATATTGTAAATACTCTTTACCTACGACCGTTTTTTTTAAAGTAGTCGTTTCAGTACAGTTCTTAAAATTGAAAATTATCTCACAACAGCATTGTTTACATTCATAACAGCATAGTTTTACTCATAACAACACGGGTAACGGACCAATGAGGTTCAAGGATTGAGAGAGGAGAAGCAAAATTGTAATGATTCGAAATTCAACTAATCAGCTGTTCAGGCCAATTTAATTGTTGATTGATGCAATTAGTATTTTATACAATGTTTCGTTGCATCAATGTCATTGGCAATTAGAGGTTATAAACAAAAACATAACCTCTCTTAGAAGTTATGAGTAGTGATTTTTAGTAATTAAAACACCGTCGTAGGTAAAGTAGTGTACACAACTCGCGTAAATAGTGTTAATGACACTCGTAGAAGTTTTTAAGGCACTCGCCAGGGCTCGTACCTTAAATTTTCTACTCGTGTCGTTAACACTATCTTTACGCAATCGTTGCGTAAACTACTATATTTATAAATACGTATACTGCATATAGGTGTAGCACATGGCGGCGCTACCTAGCAATATAGATACACGCATGTACTACAAGTTGCATCACTAGGATGTCACGGCGTGCCACGCTAACATAGAGATCTGATTAATAGATTATTAAATCCGATGATTAAATACAGGAAAATGATCTGTTTATTTAATTTAGTACAAACATGTAGTTCTATTTCGAGAACCAGTAAATCGGACTATGTGAACGTGGTTGTATTGGGTTTTTTTAGATGAAATGTTTGTTATGATTTTATGTCAAATAAATTGAATTCACCAGCGATATGCTGTTTAACCACTATAAATTGAAACAAACTAGAAATCCGCTGCATTTGACATTCCGCTGTGTTCTGTGATGCAAATTTAGTTTCGGTTATGGTTTGTCACACAGACTAATTTATTAGTGTATGAGTCATGGGTAATTATGTACTATCAATAGTTTTGACTTTAGGAACTGTTTTGACCTTTATTTTACGACTTTGTCATTTTTATCATAAAAAAAGGTTTCCATAATTAAATCTTCCGAAATTTAATAATCTTCTTCATTACAAAAAACCCAAGTTCTCAAATGATCAACTAAGAAAAAATATGAATATGTATTTTATTCAGGATACCAAATAAATCCCAGTTCCATTTCAAACCATGTGTGAAATTCCATTTAGCACATTTCGGGTTTTTACAATATGTACACAATACTCATAGGTTTGGATTAAATTACCATTGTAATATATTTAATCACTAGGGCCTAAAGTGACTCTTTTTGACCCGAGGTCAAGTTTTACGATCGAGGCAAAGCCGAGGTCGGAAAATGAGCGAGGGATAAAAAGACACTTTGTGCCCGTGTGGTGAACTATATTTTTCGTCATATTGCATCATTAATTAAAAACCAAGCTAGACAATGAAATAATTTGCATGTAAAGATAACCTCTCAAAACGACTTCTAGCTTGTTTTCAATTCTGCTAATGCAAATAAGCTGCTGTTTAGTAAGTGATTCAATAATTTCGTCTCTTACTATTGTATGCCACAGTACATTATGCCATCGATATGTCGAGCGATCGACAATAGGCTAACACCTTGCCTAATAATTCAATCGATAAATAATTTCGATCGATTCGATTGCCACAATCGAAATTTACGTCTGTTTACAACGGCTGATTTTTACTCCCATGGACTAAACATGGTTTTTACTCCCTAGAGAGTAAAAATGCTACTTTAGACCCGCAACGCTTGCATAAATAACTGCTGTTTTTCCTTCAGCATGATGAAAAAACTGTATTTCATTCCTTCTCTCAATATGCTACTTACAAAATCTTCTAAACGTGTAAACATCAAAGACTGGTTTTACAGACACAATACCTTTATGTTGGATCTCACACAGAATCACTAACATTGTTTGTATTTGACTACTTGTGTAGAATATCTGATATGTGTGACGACGCGGTGTCTGTGGTTTCTTTGTTCCTCAGTTTTCTAAATCCCTAGTACAAACCATGTCTTTTCCTCCTTAAGAAGACGAGAAAATGATTGTGTAGGTTGAATAATAGTAAAATAACAATTTTTAAATGTTGGGTTAGCGAAAATAGTGGTGTTCTACAGGGTGTCCCGGAACTCTCTACCAATATTTTAGGGTATTGCTCCTGGGTAAGAAACATACCTAAATATCATATTTAAACTGTCCGGAAGTCCTTAGTTACACACACAGCCGCCATTTTGTTTTTTTCAGTTATTAATTTTTTTCTAAAGAATGGTTGAACATACGAAATGGAAACTTTGCACAAACATTTATGACAACTAGACAAAGATACCAAAGAATTGTCACGATTTTTCAAATTCATAAAACAAAATGGTGGCCATTTAAAATGTTTGTAAAATCGATTATTTTTGAGTTATTTAAGAAAGAAAATTTTAAATGAACGCCATTTTGTTTTATGAATTAGAAAAATCTTCATAATTTTTTTGTAGCTTTGTCTAGTTGTCATAAATGTTTGTGCAAAGTTTCCATTTCGTATGTTTAACCATTCTTTAGAAAAAAATTAATAACTGAAAAAAACCAAATGACGGCTGTGTGAGGAACTAAGGACTTCCGGACAATTTAAATATGATATTTAGGTGCGTTTCTGACCCAGGATCAATGCCCTAAAATATTGCTAGACAGTTCCGGGACACCCTGTAGAACTAGTCCTCATATTCCTTATTTAAATAATGTTCTTGTAAAAATCTATTTTGAAATTTTCTTATAATGTGCGTTTTATAACAAATGGAAAGGTTTTCTTTCTTTTCTAGAAATTATTTTACTATTTAACTAAACAGCACAATTTATGTGAAATACTAAAAATAAAATTAATTTATTTTCTCAGAAAGGCATTTCACGTAAAATATATTTACGATGATTAAAATACAAGTTATATTGGACACAGTGATATTTTTTAAACTTGACGATTATTTTTCAAACATTTTTTCCGCATTAGATACATTGAATGTAGAAGAGAGGTGGAAAATACTTCTCAGTATCATTTCTGTATCATGTATAAGTCCGGAACTCCACCCTTGAGGCTATTTGTAAGCGTTGCTTGAAAATGTATTCGTACTGAAGCACCTTCTTTCATACTTGTTTTTATTAAATCAACAATAAATTTAGAGCTAGTCTCTTTTCTACTTTTATGAACATCAACAATTATGCCTATGTATGAAATACAGAATAGAGTTAAAATGCATGTTTAATGTATCAATGATATTATAAAATAAAAATTATAACCAAACCGTACTAAATTGTTCCCGTAAATGTTGTTGTGTTGTGCGTTGTTGTTCCGTGTAAATTGTTGTTGTTGTTAATGTACATTGGTCCGTGTTGTTGTTGTGTTGTTGCTTTCGTTTAATTTATCGTACTAATTTGGACTAAATGTGACCTATTTTAACTCAAATTCCTGTACCTCTGCAGCAAATATTGTCTGAATTGATTCATAGTGAATTCAGTTCACAGAAGGAGAAGTATCAAGAATGTACTTTACTTAGGTTTGTCAAGAAGTGATTGTTGTCTAGGAATGGAATGAATATTAACATAGACAAGGGAGTATGTTTTATCTATGATATTAAATAGCTTTGTCCTGCTTTGCCAACATTCTAAAATCAACAGTATTCTGTGAACTTATTAACAGGTTTGCTTAGTTTTAGCGATTTCCTTAAATAAAAATTACCCTAGGTTACACAGTAAGACCTAGACCCGGGACGGAATAGTTTTTGTTATATATTTTATGTACCTAGAGGCCAAAACACCATCCGTTTTCTTTTACACGTAATAATTAAGATTTTTCGATGCAATTATACTGTACAATATAACTGTAACATTATTTTAACATGTTGTAATATATTCAGAAGTTCTGTTTTATATTGCCATTCTAAGATGTAGTAAGCTGTTTTGTATCTTCATTCAATGAATGAAAAATCTTTCAAAATCGGGTAAAAATCACTACTTTAAGTGACGTACCGTGGATAACATGTTGATTCAATTGTTTCGTTTTCGACATGGGTGGTCATCTTGTTCATCATCTTTATAATTCGTCATCTTATACATTAATTGGTAATCCTGATTCTAAAACCGGGCTTTGTAGGATTTGTTTCTTATATTTTGTTTTTGGTAATATTGGGGGGTAGGGTCATAAAATAGGCAAACGTCAATAATGTTACAGCGACCGAAAAAAGATAACCCTGTACTTAATTGAATTTTTTAAACAGGTTGTTTACTTTAACACTTCAATAAAGTACTATACGAATTTGAACATTGCTTATAACTTCAATTGACAGTAAAAACCAATAATAAAATTGAATAAAACATTTGTTTCCTTTCGACCTATACTACAATATTGTCAGCTGTTTCTTTGTGGTACTGTAAATGGAAAGAAGCACTTTAGCTGAGCTTTTCGTAAATTTAACCCGTTTTAGCTCGAGCTCTGATGAGTGTTTATTTATTTTACATGTTAGTTCACAAAACGAAAATCGGATCTTGCCCTAAAGGAACCATATTTTATTTGTGTGCTGTGTTAAAAAGAAGGACTGAAATAGAAGATTGCACTACCTCAGCCACAACATCTTGAGGCTGGATTTGGTTGGTTAAACTTACCGGAGACAAAGAATCTAGTGTGTTATATACTCCTTCACTCTCTGAAATGTTGTCTTTTGGAAACCGAAACCTAGTCTTGAAACAAACATACGTTATATATCTCTTGACCTAAAAAGATTTAAATTTAAACGAATTGAAAAAATCTGCTTATGTTTGTATACATCTCCGACTGACGTTATGTATTTCCTCTTTGGCCAACAAAAACATAAATATTGTCTAACCATTAGCTGTAATATTTATCTTATTGTCTGTTAGTTCGCAATTCTATGAAAAAATGTGTTTAATTGACAACCCTAGATAATAATCATTGACCTGTGCAAAACATGTGTGTTTCTTAAACACAGCTTCCATAAAAATATAACTTTTTTCTGATTTCATGTATCCAAGACAGCCTCTACCAAAAATAATAAACTACTAATCTCAAGCACAATTTATGTTTTCTATTGTATTCAGTAAGACAAATCTACGTTTTACAAAGAACTACTGTATGTTTCGATCGAAACTAATGCTAAAATATAAACTATCCGTGCCGTACAAAAAATAAGGGCTAGTACCATCCCATAAAATAACACAAATTTCACTAAATTTATGGAACCCACGTCAACCCATATTCGATCACATTATTGGGGACGGAAAGGTATTGAAACAAATACAAAGGTACCTCACTACCAATTATACAGGGCGTTTATAAAAGAATCATCAGGTTTTAAAACATTTTATTGACGTTAATGTTTAACAAATATGGCTATAAAATATATCAACAGAAAGGAGAACTCTTAAATTTTTCTAAGATACCCCTATAAGTGCTCAATGTGCCGTCCATTAGCCGTGGAGCAAGTTTCCAATTTATGTTGTAAATCGTCCCATACACCGGCTAGCATCGCAAGGTTCATTGATTCTACAGCATTGTGAATTCGTCCACAGAGCTCTTGAAGTGTTTGAGGCATTGTCATTATAAATACCCCCGCCGCAGCAAACCTGCCGTCTAAGCGAATTTCCATTTGGCCGAATTGATTTTCAATTGATCTATTTAAATAACATTAGGTTTAACGAGTACCTAGGTTTGCTGCTACAAGGAAACTAATAAAGTAGTGTGTTTTTAGTAAAATATTGATAGCTTACTATAAAATAAATAAATTTGCCAAGTTTGATCAAAATATATCCATAAACAAGCAAACTACAACATTTTACAATATTCTCCATAAGAATAACATGGGAATTTTAAATTTACAATTTTTTTAGTTTTCTCCGTAACCAATAACCGTACAAAAACACTTTGATATACTGAATTGTTTGTTTTTTTAAGCTCTTTAAGAAGATTTGGAGAAAAATTGGGAAATTTTGTGTTTTGAGGGTAAAAAGTGAGAAAAACCAATTTTTACCCCATAAAACCCCCCATAAAACCCTGTTCCCATGGTCCGATCATGCTGGATCGCGAACTCATTCAAGTTTATCCCGCCTTACACCTTCAAACCAAATTTCATCAAAATCGGATAAAAATTACTCAAGTTATCGTGTTCACGGACACATATATATATATATATATATATACATATATAAAAATTTTAACGAATGGTGTTTTTGGCCTCTGGGGACATTAAAATGAAAAAGTAAATCGGTCCCGGGCCTAAGTCTTACCATGAGACCTACGGTAATAGCTACTTCCCTATAGGGAAATTCGCTAAAACGTTGTAAAAAATCACACAACGAAAGATCAGAAGATCTACGGGGCCATTTGAGAAGGGTCAAGTCATTATCGTTAAATCTGCCAATCCACCTCAGATTCTAAGAGAACTTTTGCGTGACCACTGCTTTTACATTTTAATACACCTCCAGAGTTCAACTGGCGATACCACCTTAAAATGCTTTAGTGTGTTTTTTAAAATGACTCCAAAACTCACGCTGGACGGTTATTAAAGATGCACCTAATGAAAAACACTTTGTCATACCGTAATGAAAAACACAAATTTTTGTTCTTG
This sequence comes from Macrosteles quadrilineatus, assembly GCF_028750875.1. Taxonomy (NCBI): domain Eukaryota; kingdom Metazoa; phylum Arthropoda; class Insecta; order Hemiptera; family Cicadellidae; genus Macrosteles; species Macrosteles quadrilineatus. Next base: position 190,248,103 of record NW_026542594.1, read on the forward strand.
AGTTGTAATTATTTTGCAAACATGCAAACACGTCCAATAAAAAAACCAAGACTGATTATTGAACAGCTGATTATAAAACTTGGAAACATGCTTTTTAAGCACATGTTTCTAATATTAATGTGAGACAAGAATTGGGCGAGGTACATGCCATTAAAACCTGATGATTCTTTTATAAACGCCCTGTATATCTTTAAACAATTCGCCTACACCTCAAGGTTCGTTTAACCCACCAAAAGATTTCACGTAACATAAATTTCACTTTAAAAACTGGATAGTTTTGGAACTTTATATAGCATAATCGATATTTTACAAGACAAAGAAATATACTAAAGTGAAGTTTAGTTTTAACCTCGTGATTCATTAGATTGGTCTACTTATGAGTGTTATTAGCGCATAATTGATTAAAGTTACGAAACTCTACTGCTCCAGTTAAAGTTTCCAAGAAAATTAGTTTCTCAAAACGCTTAACTTGCTTGAGATGTTCAAACTTAAACTAACTTGGCCCGTGTTAACTAGAGTTGCTGTATTGGCAGTTTATATTCCTCTGTGGGTTTCCCTGAAATTATTATCTATAATCATTGTTGGTAATATGATAACTTTGTTGAGTATACTTACACTTGACATTATATTGGGTTGATGGGATATGACCGAGTTTTTAGTGTTTATTCCAGGCGTGCAAGAATTTTTGAACGTTATTAAAAATTATTATAGTAAAAAACATATTGATAGAAACTTTAAAGGCCTGGTACAAGTACTTGAGGTGGTTTTAGCGTTTTGCTTGATTTTAGTTTCCTTCAACCCACTACGATTGCCTTTAAAACAGAAATTATGGGAATTAGCATAACGTAACAGGAATTCTAGTTTGTGACTAGCTAAACTTATGACAAAATAAGGTTGTCAAATACCATATCATACAACTGTAATTATTTTATACCTATGTACTTAAATAATCTGTAAAAAATGTATTAGTCACTTAAGTTGCATCGGTGAGAGATTAATTCGTATGATCGTGTGAATATTTGTAAACTTAGCCGAAGTATTTTTCTATTTTGTAAATAAAAAAAACCAAATTAAATGTCAAACACTCTAGGAGGGAAGTCTAAATGTGTTAAAGAATTTAAAGTGCTAAGCCACTTGTTTAACGAATTAATGATAATACATAAATGTAAATTTCAAAACAACACCCCACATAGTGTATCTACACTATCAAAACCAGTGAATACAACAGTGTATTTTCGGTGTTTCTAACACTTATTATTTTGTAAAAGCTGCTGGTCCTTATAAGTACTTTTATGATCTTAAAGCACACTTGGTGAACAACCTTTGGTGCCTTTTTTATCCACCAAAAAGGCATAGAATTGCTAAAATAGTAAATCAGCTGTATTGAACGTTATCAATGTAGTACGCAATGTGAAACATTCTGTTTTAGGACCGAAATGTTAAAACAATTCCCGGGCGTAGGTAACTTTGATACAAGTTTACAATTAGAAACTCAACTGCATTTTTATTCAGAAATTGTAGACTCTGACTCAGTTTCTTGTGTCTGTGACGAGTGATAGTCAGGTTGAGGCAGACGACAGCGAACAGCTGTGTGAGTGACGTCATACTCGCTCAACCAATCAGAAGCCTCCGAATGACACTTGCTGCGATCTAAGCATAATTAAATGGCACGAGATGCCCTAGCACGACGGTAAGAATTTAAATTAAATCTTTATTCATCCATAATTAACAATACAAGTCGTATATTGTTATGTTTTACAAAAATCATAGAAATAATGCTAAGATGATACTTATGAATAATTTACAGATACGCACGTCTTGTGTAATACTGTACTTAAATAGCTACTTCGCCATAGGGGGATTCGCTAAAAATATAGTTTTATACAATACTATTCCTATTAACTATTAACAATACTATTCCTGGAGCTGATCTTAGTTAGGAATTCTCGGACTATAACATGTAAACTTTATCAACAGATATTTGTGTTTTTTACATTTTAACAGGTTTGCTTGAGATAGTGGAAGTGAGTTGAAAAGTATTATCCCGTTGTATTGAAAGTGTTTCTTGAAAACAGTTGTTGAATGTTTAAGGAATCGTAATGTGTGTGAATTTTGAGTGTATTGGTTATTTACAAAACAGTCAAATTGAGAAAAAGTCAGTTTTACAAATATTTAAGATTCAGGATTGTAAATATATAAAAATGTCAAGCCTTTGGCACATTCACATTGAAAAATATTCACGGTAGGATTTACGCTTTAAAAGAGAGAAAATAATCTTCTTAGCTCTTATTTGAGGAATTTAAACAATATCTCAGTCTACTGGCACCCTTTTTTCGCATGTGAATCCCATTCATTCATCACTCTAATAGATACGATCTATCCAAACTAATACTATCCTAACTATGCTAGTTTTGGTCCACCCTGGGGGTCCATTCCCAGTACCCGCCATGTCTGACGAGCCTTCCCCTATCCGCCACCTGGGGAGGCGCCCGATAGGAGACTAGCAACTCCACACGGGAAAAATATGGTAGAGACGGGTGGAGTCATTTGTACAACCTAAATAAATTGATATTTAAGTAAACAAAGCCCCATAGCACAAATACATTGGATAGTAAATTTAAATTAGATTCAATCTGTGAAAATATTTGTCTTATATACTAAAGGATTACTGTTTAAATTACTGAATTCTCCGACATGATGTTATTAGACCTTAAACACAGGACTCTTCAAGGACTTCCTACATTTTTAGAGATACAACCAACATTTTTTGATTCCACAATAATGTATAATAAATTAGATTTACAGCTAAATGTGCTTTATTAGGAGTATAATAGCCATTTCAAGGGGCCGTTTCCCGAAGATTTTGTCTAGTACTACTCCAAAAACAAAATGACTTCAGAAATAAAAATTTTGTGCTTTTCAGTACCTATAGTTAAAACAATATGTAGCTTTTTTTACTAAGGTCCTTGCCAAATAATAAACATGAAGTGTTATAGATTAGGCCGTACCCACCTGAACATTCCTAGATTTATTTTGACTCCGGCCGTCTCTACTACTTAACCCTAACTCATACTAGTTTAAACCTATGAAGGTGCAGCTATAGAGATTGGTTACATAAAAAATACTAAAAAAAAAATCTTTTCAAGAGGAGGTCTGCAATACAACAATTTTCCTGTGTAAATGAAGGTGATGGGAACTCGTTTGTGTCCGACCAAAATAATGTATTATTTTGGAAATAATTTGTTTTGAATTAAGATATACAAACAAATACAAAGGTGAAGACTATCTCTATAGCCACACCTCTTTTTAAAATATATTTTGACTAAAATATCAATTGAAGGCCCAGATTCAAAACAATGAGGTTATTTGTTATTGAATACGTTGAGTTGATTTCCTAACAGAAGTTAACAACAAAAAATACTACTTACTGGGCCATTCTAATATTTGATGCTAGTAAATCAATAACTAAGGCCATGATGCCAGCCTATAAATATATTAACTTAAATAATAAATAGAACTAAAAATTATGTATTATGATGTAAACACCCACCATTTTAGTAACGGTACAGGAGTCACAGTAGGCTTCATTATTTAATATCAACTAAACTTTAAAACTATAAACTTTTCATGTTATTAATCCCGGTCACGAGGTTAACACAAGTATAATTTAACAATACCTGCACAGCTTATATTAGTTTAAATTTTATCATAGATGAATTTCAACCCGTTATCTTAAGTGTTTAGGAAGATTTAATAAATAAACCCGGATTCATAGAATATGTTTGCAGATGTGTTTCCTTGTATCCAGGCTAAATTAAATCACATAAATATAAGATATAAAAAATTGAGTACTTCCTACCTTTGGTTGGCTTCAGCTGAAAATTTACCAAAATGATGTGAACAAAGGCTTTTAGATGTATGAATTTCGGAAGGTTTTCTTTCTGATAATTAATATCAAACATTTTCACATCTACGTAATACTCCAATAATTAATCTTTGCTATAGAAGAATTTAGTTTTAATTGATGACTAATCAGGAATGGATTTACTACATGGGGCTTGATGGTAGTTGTTCACATCATACTGGCAATAACAGAAATATACACTATACAGTACAATAACATAGGAACACATATTGTAACAAAATGCATACACACCATAAAATATGTTATACACCAAACAAGATAAAAATATTGCTTAAAACTGCGTAGACAAATTTGATGTAAAGTTCGACGATTAAGATTAAAACGTAAATGTTATGACTAAAGCTTAGATTATATATGCAGGACGATGGTAATTATACTCCAACCTTTTTTTGTAAAAAATATTCAAAGGCGTCTGTCGATAATCTTGTTTCTCTTGATTATGTGGTAAACTGGCCAACAACTGCAACTTTCCAATACATTTTCCCCGACACGTGGTTGAAATAGTACCAAATTTCCCTTAATTGGATCTTTATTCGTACATGTTGCTTTAAATCGAAACTACATGTCCGTACTAAGCCTACCCGAAGCCTGGATACAAGAAATGTCTTAAAATCTAAAACCTGCATCGTTGGGCGAGGAGATTAGTATTTTGAAGGAGAAATTGATTTTATAACAAGTCTAACACTAACCTATGTGTTTTCCTGGCTATCAAATAATAATATTTAAATACTACTGTAAAAAAGTAGGTTTAAACTCCTGTTCAAACTGTGACCCAAAACCTAAACTTGGCTTAAATCAATATTCCTCTGGCACAAGTTGAAATATTTATGAACTATACTCATGTTCTGTATACTATGTATTTCAATTGGAATACTTAGCCAAGTATACTTAACGTAGGCCTATACGTGTAAGATTGTGATGAATAAATATAATACAAGTAAAAGTTTAAATAATTAAATAATGTAATTTGTAATTTAAAATATAGTGAAAAAACCTAGATACCCATTTGCAGCAGGCCTGGAACAGAAGTTGTGGGAAAGAAATCCACTGTTTCTTATTTAGTATAATTGGAAATTTCCCTATTACTTGATTAGTTCTGTTTATTTTTCTGTTTAGGTACATCACCTCGTTATTTTTGCAATGAGAACTTGGAAACATATTTACAAACCGATTATGAAAATTAAAATACTTAGTGATGTCCTGTATGTGATTTAACTGAAATCTGAAAACTGAATTGAAACGCACGATACATTTTAATAATGCAGTACAATTAAATATAGCATTTGTTATGATAAACTTTAAAATGTTTTGGATTAGACAACTCTAATGGCACACCGAGTCAACACCATAAATACGGTAACCACTTACCAAAGAATTGCATTAGAAGTTTAAAATCATTTAGAATTTTATATTATGTATAAACCGTAACAACAATTGTGTAATGTTCCGTTAAAAGTTAATTATATGAAGATATTACAAATATTCTTATCTTGTTAGTAATTTGGTATAATTCCCTGATATGTCAAATACGACACAACATATGCAGCCCGCCTAGTCTCAGGTATGACGTAACAATCAGCTGTGACAGTCCGGCCGCAACTGTCCCAGCCTTTTGCTTCGTCAGCTGAGATGAGTGAACGACAAGAAAACAACTAAAGTTAGTATTTATTATGCCTAGATAGGTACACAGATGAGTAAATTGAAATCGTCAGAATATACTGCTGTTTTGTTAACACCATAGCTGCAGCTGATAACAGTGATAACACTTTGATATTTAAACTATTGTTTAATTTTAGCATAAAGGTTTGAAAGTTTTGCTAGCTAGCTGTATCACCAAACATTACTGTACAGGTCTGCTGAAAATGGGGGGGCTTTATTGTTAAAAATATTGATTCAACTGTAAAGTACCTAATCTGTCTCCCTACCTCTAACTCTGAATCCCGATTTTTTTATACTCATAAACTTGATTTTGTGAAATACCCTGCGAGAAAAATGTCTTAAATGCCTCTTACATGGATACAGGTTAACCAAAGTCTGAAATCTTAATGTGCAATAAAATTATAGTTTATATGCGAATTAGCGAAATAGTAATAAGAAAACCCTATTAGGAAATAATACCTTCGTAGCCAAGTGCTGACACCTAACAGATTGTCTAAAAAATCCTAACTATATCCTTTCTTTTAGGTATGGTTCATGCTCTAACCTCTCTACGTTCCAAGCCCAACGATGCGAAGGTCCAAATCTACAAGGCACAAAAAAAGTCTTACCTTTGGTACGACTGCAACCACTAACCTGTAAACAAAATTGTTTATGTTATCGGTGCACTTAGATAAGCTATAAAATCTCTACAATATTAGGGTTAATAGGACACATAGCAATTTGTATCAAGGAATACTCGATTCCCTAACAATACTTATAATTTCATTTCTCAGGTCACGTGCTCTATTAACCTAAACACGCACAAAATTGTTCACTTTGGCTAAGTTTTTGCAGCTTTAAACAAAGAGTACAATTATTTTCGTTTAATTAATCTTACATGCCTTTTTACATTTAAAAAGTATTGAACTCTACGTAAAATTATTGATAGGATAATAGCCTATTGTTCATTATTTCCTAAGAATATACCCACGAAGTATCTGCGTTTGTGCATAAAATTATTTATGTTCATCATCAATTCCACAAACCCTAAGGCTAAATCAGTTTATAAATAAAGCTATTAAGATATTTGTTAGTTATCAAAATGTGTCGAATATTTTGGGCTATATTTGATTCAAAATTCCATTAATCCTACAATTAAAATTGGCTACCTTAGAGGCTTACCCGTAGTTTGAGTATAAAACCTAATTTTTGTAAATAGGGAATAAAACTTACTAGTTTAAGGAAATGTTTTAGGGATTGTCCAAACTGGTACCTAATATGAAAATTTGCATGGACGGTCGGTTTGCTGCATTAGGGGTATTATTCAATTGGGCAATAACAAATCTCAATACAATCAAGTCATTGATGTTTTAGGAAAATAGGCTACCAAACATTCAAGCTGAACTAGGCACTTTTTAGGCAGAATATGTGATATGATGAAAGAATATTTATGTACTTACTTCACCTAAAGTAGGAAAATATCAATTCAAAAATGTTACACAAATATCAGTTGCATCATTTGAAGTACTGTTCTTAACATTTTACTGCGTTTTAACCAGAGATATCACTCTTTTAAAATAAGCATTAAATATTTTTAAAAACGAAATACGCTATGTAAAGTACAGAACGAGATTTTGGCGATCATGGTGAAGATAATACTAGGATATCATCATATAGTAACGGTTAAAGTACAGTATTGCACAACCAACATTGATTTTTATTTAGTTTCTGCAAAAAGTAAGCTTTGTGAATAATTGAAAATACCAACCAGAATTACTACTGCAATGAATCGTCAGGACGAAGATCCATGTCGTCACAGGTCGCTTCAAGGTCACATGACACTAACACTGAACACTAACACTTAACACTAACACTAATTTACTAAAACACACTCACGAACACTACGCGATAGAGAACACTCACTACAAGGACACGATCGAAACTACTCGAAGAAACATGAAAATACAGCGAATGATTCAACGACAACAATGAGCCAATGAGAAACTAGCAAGTCATGCGAGTATATCAGCTGATCAGCTGACAACGAAATAGGTTTTTGGTTAGTATACTAGCCAACAATTAGTACGCTGCATCAAACTGTTGGTATTATAATTTAATACAATATTACTACGGTATATTTATTACATAATTACGTATAATGCATAGTATAATTATAATAATTGATTATGTAATGTAATACTATATTGAACGATATAATATGAAAACATTTAAATAACTCACCGGGTAAAATCTAATATTTCTAATCCCCCCCCGTTATTACTATGGGAAATTACATTGTAAGTGGCTGGCTTTGGTATGGGGGATTTAAACCCTTTCTTAAGTGTTATTTACCTCAAATTTCGTAAACATTTTGTACGTGAGACTAGATTTTCCTGAAAATTGTCGATAGTGGTATTTACAAATGTTAAGGCCCTCTAAAATACCTGTCAATATTATTTTTTTCAACGAGCCCTGATAGGCAAACGGTTCGTCCTATCAAAAAATGGACTTCAAAATCATTCTACCTTTTTTAAAGATCTAATCCATTGTAATTGAACTTTATTCGTATTCCTGGTCCTTCACCCTTAGGTAGAGAAAGGGGCTTCAAAATTGCCACTTTTATTTGTGTTTCTTTTCCCTAACCATCGCAATTTTTCCCATATCAGCCCCCCTTTTTATCAACCCCTTGTAATATTCTCATATATTTGATTGACTTCCCACAAAAAAATATATCCCCAACCCAAACATGCAATCCAAGGCTTATTCTAAACTCAATTTCTTTATAGTTTGTGGGCCTGGGTGAGTAGGCCTATTTATTACCCCCCTCCCCCCCTTCCCCTTCCCCAATTGCATTGTGAGTATTGTAGTACCTTAACTGTACTGACGTTTAAAGATATTTTAAGCCAAAATTAATTCCTTTAATTAATTAAGTAGCTTTACGTATATGCAAATTACTATATTTTCTACGAGCTCTGGTGGGCAAACGGTTAGTCCTATCCAAAAACGGACACTAAAATCAGTCTTAGCTTTTTTGGAGATCTACAACTTTGTAATTTAACATTTCTTCCTATCTCAGCTCCTTTGCCCTTAAGTAGCGCTATTTGCTTCAAAAATTGCCGATTTGCATGACTTTTTTCTTTGTTTTTTGAATTTTTAATATCAAACAGTATTTTTATCCCCAAAAATAGAACTGGATTACAAATTACTATATTTTGTATGAGCCCTGACATTATGTTTTATCAAACAATATTTTAACAGCAAAAAATAGTACTGGATCAGACTTACCATAGTGCAATCTTCAACTTCAGTCCTTTCACTACTTACGATCCGAACAATGGATATTTCTTGTATATGTCCAATGGAAATATTCTTGGTCTTACTCTTATGGCAAACTTTAGAAAATGGATAGTGGATATTTGAATACAGGAATTAGAAGATTTATACTAGCTGTTTTGTAAATGATACTTTACAAGTGAGTGTGTGTTATTAAAAAGCCTTATTTTTTTGAAATTTTAAGTATATTCATTCTATTGAATAGTCTCTCCCAAACCAACTAAGTTCAAGTTTTTCTCTGATAGTTTTCGTTAGGCAGGCTAACGTGTTTTTGATTAACTAAATCTATTTGTATTGTGTTTACATATTATCCACTGCATCTATGAATGGGGGAGCAAGCTGGCCTAGTGGTTAGAGCGCGTGACTTCGGTTCCTGAGGTGCCGGGTTCAAATCCTGCCAAATCATTAATGGATTTTATCCATGTGATAATGCCGCAACCCCTAGGTCTAGCCTATTCTAGTCCAAGGAAAAAACATTTTATTCTGAGAGCTTTATTAAGCTAAAGACTAACAAATTAATTATTCTAGTTATTCGTTCACCGCATGAAAACAATACCTTATATTTCTGCCATTAAAATACACCTCACCTCAACAAAGCAATGTGTTCCGATTAAAACACAGCTCTATGCACTCTTTGCTTGAATCCAACTTTGTTCTGACTTGGTTTTAATTATTCATTGCATAAAAGAACGATTGTGTAAAGCTGGGTTAAGTAGTTAGCGGTTTGGGAAAAGCTGAATAGGCGTAATTGGTTGAATACTTTTTTCACGTTATGAATCACGTGTTTAAAATTATGAATGCATCTATTTAATGCAGTTTTATTATATTCATAGAATTTATAGTGGGTTATATCAACTGGCGTCCAAACTAGTGGGAATTTTGAATTTAAATGCTTTATATGTGTGTTCTTTTTACTCGTGTTATCACACTGAATTTTGCTGAACTTTTTTAACATTTTACTAATGGTCGTTTCGTTAGGAATTAAATGTTTAAAATTATATACTTTTTTACTATGGCTTTGGTAAAATTTAAATAAAAGGAAATATCTCTTCTCATATGCTACATGACTGTCCGGCTATATCGTTGGATGTGGCTGCTACATTTTAGTTACAACCTAATAAAAAATAAACCTAATTAAAAGTTTAGCATATTTTATAAATTATTAAATTCCATCACAGATTAAAGAGAGTAGACATTAGTAGAGATTAGGTCTTCTCTGTTCTATCTATAATTATTTTCGAGCATCAACAACTAAATTTGAATTAACCAAAATACTTTTAGCTAATTTCCCATATAGGGAATAAGCTATTACCACAGGTGTCATGGTAAGACCTAGACCCGGGACCGATTTACTTTATCGTCTTTAGGTCCCCAGAGGCCAAAAAACCCGTCCAAATATATATATATATACATATATATATACATATATGCGGCGAGGTAATTTATTCCTACTTCTTTTTTAAGACACAAGCAAACCCACAGTTTCAGATCAACGCCGAATAGTTCACTGTGACTTTAAATAAAGAGAATGGGAAAACTTTCGCTGTGAATAAATGGATTCTTTATCCTAACGTGACCGTCGGGAACCGTTCTGCGGCTTTTGCTTTTTACATCAGGTGAAAGTAATCCCATTCTTTGTGCGGTTTATACGCTGTGTAGTGTTACGTCTAAACAGTTTAAATCTTTTCAAAAAGTTTGACACCAAAAAAGAGAAGTATGAATGGGACTGTTTAATAATCGGGGTTTTTGTTATGTCAATGCCCCTTCTCGTATTAGTGTCCCTTGTGTATGTTAATGTTAATGTCCACTTAAAACATTGGTATTTGATTATGTTTTGAGGGAAGGTTCAAGAAATTGTTTTTTAACAGTCTAATATACACATTTGGTTAAGTAGCACCATTTATTGCCAACCCATATGACTGAAAAACAATAATCTTGGGTGGTTGCTAGTTATGTAGTGTTCAAACTGTTCAACCAATGTCTTACATTCCGAATTACTACTGCATAATATTTTTTTGTCAACCTAAAAAGTTTAATTGTTTATATTTTGTTCTGGATATAATTTTATACATCCTATGTTATAACACTTTTAAATTGAGTTTTTAATTGTTGTTTCATGCGATTTTCTGTCATAAAATTATTATTTACACTTGCATATATTATTGTAACTGGCGTTGTTCGATGGAAATAAATATTTTACAAATTGCATTTTGATCCACAATTTACTAGACATAGGATTGAACCCTAGACCTCCAGATTTCATGGCGAGTCTTGAATCCACGCGGAGGTCCAGACATTTTGATATTCATGATTTGTTGTGTCAAGAAAAGTTTAAATCCTAAACGAACATGAATACTAAGTACTTAATTCCGTAAATTATATCAACCTTTTTAACACCTTGATTTCTAATCAAACCCCTTAAAGTAATCGTTAGACAATATCGGTTTACATGCCTTAATTACGTTATCAATTATATTTTTTAGTCTGGGCAAATTAGGATTGATGACGTAATTAAGATATGTAAACCTAGTTGTATATTGTCAAACAATCAATTATAGAGGCAATTATGAATAAAATAATCGTAGGTCCTACTAGAAATATCATTGTATTTGTTAAAATTTAAAAACAGTATAATTGATCGACAAACATCTAAAACTTGTAATTATAGCTTGAAGTATAACTAATCGAGTTAAAATTTGCCATTTCATGTAGTAAAGGAGAATACTTAATTACTATAAGCCTACTGATATAAATCTAACATTAATACAGAATATCCGCCTGCCCCCAGACTCACAAACGAGGTTTTCGTTATACTCTAGCGACAACAACATTTTTGGTAGGCAATTCAAATTAATATATAGCTTTCAATAATATTGTCTTATTTAATTCTGGTTCCATTTAAAATTATAATTAGTTAATATCTAGCATATTCGAAAAATATATTTACAGATGGCGCAGTAAGCGTAAAGTAGAGCACCTCAAAAGTGGTATAAAATATTTCTCAGCGTCATATTTGCATCTTGTATAAGCCCGGAACTTTACTCCAGAGGCTATTTGTAAGCGTTGCTAGAGAATGTATTTTGTATAAAAACATCTTCTTTCCGACTTGATAATCCTAGCTTTTTACTAAGCGTTTTCATATCGTACAGTCTATGTGTATGCAATTAACAATTCTCTTTATTTTTACCAATAAACATACTATTAGTTGTATCGTGGAGATATAATACACATACATTTATTGTAGTATATTTGCTTATGGTTATTATATAGTTCATTGAATGCAAAGTAACCCAGATTTGTACAAGAGAAAGTAATATTTGTATAGTTTAATACTGTAAACTTACAACTGTTTATAATATGAATAAACTATTCAAAATTTTTATTATAATCTTGTAAGTACACAATTGACGCTTTTTACAACTATATAAGTTTCAAGAAAAGTATGAAATAACCGCTCTACATGACCAAAAGTAACGCGAGCTTTCAGAGTTATCTTTTGTGAAACGCCAGATTTATGTTTCACGCCTGCTCTTGTTCTTCTCCAAACTAATTTCTTCTTCCTCTTTCCTTTTCAAAAGAGTCCGGTAAACATTATGTTTCATAACTCAAAATTAGTTTAATTCACACTTGATTTAAACAACACATTATATACAGGTTTAAAATCTTGAAATGTTGCAAAACGTCTGTACTCGTATTTCATATCACCTGAAATCAGCTGTTTCCTAAGGTACCAGCTGTTATATGTTTTGTTTTGTAAATGGAAAAGAAATAAATAATTAACAATGTATGCGATTTTTGGACAATGGGTAATAGATAGCCTGGAAATTAGTACAAAATCGAAAAGGATCGTGAATAAAAACAGATGACACAATTGATTCGAAAGTTAACATCAAATCGAACCTCAAAACGTCTAAACCAGCTGTTACGTCAATTAGTATACGTGCCAGTGACGTAATTTGTTTATGTTTATTATCCATACCGTTCATGTTCTAATATCCGTGATACATAGAAACTAGGTAAAATTGGAATGTACTGAGTTAGGTTGAAGTGGAATAGACTAACTACAATGTGGTATCCTATAAAGAATTAAATCAACATTTAATCAAAATTCTAGAGCGTTCGACTTTTACCAAAATATATGTCTTTCTTCATACGATAAAAAAAGACATTTAAAAATCTAAAACTTCATTTAAGTAAAATGTTTTACATTCAACAAATTTTTTTGCTAAAATAATCAGGAACGTAAGTATATTTTGTGGGATATTTTCAACACAAAACTGCAGACAATATGAGGCGCTAGAGGGCGTCTGGTGACAGGACACGTATTTTTCTCATTTTTCCAAAATTCTCTCTACAAACGCCCAGACCACATATTCATTAGCTTCCACGTTAACTGAATACGAAACTCCGAGATAACAAAATGTGTAAATGTGTGCGAAAGTAAATCTTTTGAGCTTTGATTAAACTTGAATAAACATTGTTTGTAATATTTTTTGCATTGAGTTTTGTATAGTGTTTCGAAAATTACATTATTTTTTTCCATAATGAACTGCTATTTACTGCAATTGTTAATGCTAAAAAATATTTTTTCGTTGAACTTTTTTTAAACTGTTATTAAAATAAACACGATATGATTTGATTAAAAATGGTATTGTTTTAGATAGCATCCACACTTGTAAATTATATAAAGTAAAAATCTAATCAGTTTTCAATATTTATTGCAGGATAACTGGCAAACAAAATAGTGTCATTAGGTTATTGTCGGATAGTGTTCTTATGGTATATAGTGTTTCGAAGCAAAAACCTTATATAGTTATTTTGTAAGATAACCTATAATGTCAAATGTAAATTTAACCATTCAAAGAAGGAGCTAAGTAAGATATATATTTTACATTCATCCCTCAAACCTCACAACAAACTACCCTTGTTTGGATCCAACTGAAGTACAATTCCGTGCATCGAAATTGTAACTTTGGGGACTGCAGTGTGATCAGAATTCTTTATTCATCTAATTTGGAAGTTATTCTTACTATTTTTTAAGAAAACATTACATGTTCAATGAAAGTGCTTGTTAATAAAAATATTTGAATGTTTGAGGGTGATTGAAAGTGGTAGCAAATCTGATGTTTCGAAAATATCTTAGTGAAAATCCAAACAGGAAAGTGAAAACTCGCTTATTCTACAGGTTTGCTGCTGCGGGGGTATTTTATTAATAATATTTCATAGTTTTAACAACCAGTGGTTACAATTAATAGCGTCAGCACACAAACAAACGTCAAGAGCAACAATTCCAGTTCATGCTAAAGTGTTTATTGCATTTTGGAACATCTAATTTTTTTTACTTTCAGGATCTTAAATTAGTTAATTTTAATAATAGCCTTAAAATAGTTAATTAAAAACTACATACAATCACTGATATATGATCAGGTAGAACAAATTGAACTCCCTTGAAGTATAAGACGTACACACAACGAATGTATCCACTCATAAGTTTTACCAGCTCAAATTGTTATGATATTGTTTTAACTATTGAAGACACTCAATGCTTTACACTTTGTCTTATAGCAATCCAAAGTATATGTACGAAGTACTTCAATTGAACTTAATTATTTATCTACAATTACTAGGTTTGAAGGGATAACGCTACGAAAACTACATTCAATTGTAAGGACGCCTCAAATGTAAATTTAAACTATAAACTTATCGTCGAAATTTTCTCAAATCTACAGAAATCTTTGAAGTGACCTTTGTGAAGTAGTTTAAAGTCATTCAACTGTCTGGAAGAAATTATTAGTATTGTGTTAAAATAAATTAAACCAAACAAAACCGTCAAATAGTGATTGAAATGGCACTTTATTTTTGGAGAACCATATAAAATTACAAAATTAAAATATTTATAAAATAATACACACAATCCCCCCCTAAAAGAAATATACGTAGAAACATACGGTTTTCTGTTCAACGATGAACTATAATGGTCGTAACTAGCAAAAATAAACACTTCATTGGATTCTTCCAAATTTGCTCAAAATATTTTCTACGCGTTGAAACAGCGCTCAATAACATTACAATCGTCATTAAACTGAAAACGGGTTGAACAAATCGGTCTGTGGTGACAAAGTTCGCTGATTTGACGTCAAAATAAATTGAAATTCGAAATAGCAACACGCCGCGGTTTGAACCACAAGAAGTGAAATTAAACTAGATATTCACTGTGTTTGACATTTCACTGTTCTGTGATGTGAATGCAGTTTTATCCACCGTTTAAACGGACTAATTTATTTGCTTAGTAAATTGTAATTATGTAATATAACTTTAAAATATGTCTTGTTTCCAAGCTGTCAAATTATTTTATTTACTATATGTTTTCCTGTAAATTCGAAATAGTAAGTGAATGATATAATATGCAGCTACTTTAAAGAAAAGTGTATATGACTGTGATACATGAAAACCAAATTGAAATTAATGTTAGACTTGGATTTTATTAAATATCTTAACTAGCCAACGTTATCTGTTATGTGATAAAGTTATGTCCAAGTAGTTCGAAACCCATATGTAGATGTGTCTAACTATGATTAAACAATACTCCACATACGATTAATACTGTGTCTGAATTGTAGCCGTGCCTAAAAACAAACAAAAACACATAAAAATTTTTTATATATACACTATACAAAATTGCATTCTTAAACAGCCAATATTAATCTGGAATATTTAATGCAGTCTAAATTGATAACAAAGGACATTAAGCTTAATGAGTCTGTTGTAATCAAAGACAAAGTTGTTAAGAATTTAGGAAAGACAATTATGCAGGCAATTAGATTTCGCCTTTAGCAACTTAAGTTTTAAAATATCCTCTTAAGTTGTTAAATTTTAAAATTATTCGTTTTAATTGACTGTTAACAAAATAGTTTATCGAAAATCTTCAAGAATTTATTTTTCATATTAAAAGCCATTTTGTAAGATTTTTAATAATTAAAACATATTATGGTTACTAAAAGGGTTGCTTTAAATTACTTTTAAATTTCACCTTTTTTCTAATGGTTTTACTGATCACAGTTTAACTAGCTGTTACACCAACATAGCTCCAATACAAATAAAACTCTTATAACAGAGACACATACTAAAGATAAACTATGGATAAATACACGTTGCTAATCTCAAGATAAATCTTTGTAGAGTTATAAAACTTATTTACTCCATTGGTGAAGAAAAACACACTTTTGTGCGTTTATTATAGCTGAAAATGTAGGTTTTTTGCAATCAGTCGTTTGGGTAAAACGTTTTTTGTTTAAGGCCTAACGTTATTTTTTTATGTTATTGTAATTTAAAAGATTCTAAAATAAATAATTTCATACATCTTCATCAGATAATAAACTAAAAGTTTTTTTAAACTTTCTTTTCTAATTCAACTACTGTATAAGTTCAATCTGCAATAAAAAGTTTCATTTTATGTTCTATACAATTATTTACTGTGGTTAAATAACAGGTACAAAACAAGTAAATCCACATCTCTGTTCTCAGCTGCTTAATATAGACGGTTCAAATATTTAATGCCGAACTTGTAATATAACATGACTACAAGCTGCTGGGATATTACATTTCTCCTGTTGTAGTAAACAACTGGAATAGTTTTAACGGTCTTTGGAATCTGCACGGAGAATTCTCATGTAATATAATGAATGTTTGGTGCTAATTTTGAAACTGTTGAAAATAGTTGTTATTTTGAGAAATATATTTGTAGTTAAAAATGGGTAAAAGTATGTTTTATAGAAATTTTAATGCCATGATGAGGTAAAGTTTGATAAATCATGAGGCCATTGGAGTGTCTTTTAAATTATAAATATCTAAATTCTAACAAACAAATAAAATATAAACACGCCTTTTCCATTATATTTTAAATAAATACTTTTAGTATACTAGGTTAGTCAACAATTTGAAAACCTAGCCAATATTAAATCCCGTAATTTTGAAATAAAACTGTCTTTTACTTGTTTGAAAGACTTAGAGGCAGAGAAGTTGTTTGTGAAAAAATGTAAACAGTATTATATTATATAGGAGAATTTTGTTAAGGCACGTATTTTAGCCATTTTTCTTACTCTTTGTCTAAAAAACCGCCCAGTCCACATATTACCTTCAACACCTTAGTGCCACATAATACTTTTTACGATCGCTAAATACAAAATTTCATAGACAAAACAATTATGTAGTTAAATAGTAAGTTCTTGTATTAGGCCTGCAGAAAATGTTTGTGCCTTTTATGTATATTTTGTGGTAATGTATGAGCTTTTGGTATAAACCTGTTGAGTTAGGCAGCTGCTGTTTTGTTCTTTAGATACGTTCACATGATTCATTTTTATTTCAAATTTCACACAAAAATCTAACTTATACTAATATTTCACTACATATGATTTTACATAAATTCATAGTATTCAACTGGTAAAATAATTAAAAGCAAACACCCCATTAATTGTGATTGTAAGTATATTAATTCTTTAGGGTTTAAAAAACGAAACCAATATAATATCAGTTGAAAGACCCTCCAAGGGACGTTACAATGTAACATTGAATCTCGCAGGGGTGTAAAATATTCCTCAGGATCATTTTTGCATCTTGTATAAGTCCGGAACTTTCCTCTTGAGGCTATTTGTAAGCGTTGCTAGAGAAGGTATTTCACACTAAAGCACCTCAACTCCTGTCTTGTTGCATTAGGTCATAAACATTTCAAGATGTTTCCTGTTCATGCAGAAACATAATTCACAAAATTATGATAATACTAACAGCAGTTTTCAATATTAATTACAATAATGAAATTAAACAAAACCACACGTTCTTAAAAGATTATGGTAGAAAATTATGAATTATTTGCAAACTGTGATACTTACAATGGTACTCTAGCGAACAAGCATGTATATTAGTAGAGCGCGTGGCTTAGGTCACCAAAGTCCCTGGTTCAAATCCCGCAAGTCAACAATGGTATATATTTAAAATGCTGTGGGCCAAAGGCCTAGCCTAAAGTAAAGTGTAAGGTAATTTTAAGCTAAAAAAATTGATAAATGTCACTATACTAAACGAACTGGACCTAGAAGAAGAGGGTATAACTTCGGTCCCTGAGGTCTCGGGTTCAAATCTTAAAAATCACTAATGCAATTTTATTCATTCAAGTGATATTCCACAACCGTTCATGCTAAGCCTGAAATAACAAGAGGTTAGAGAATTTCCAAAATAACAGAGATTACTATTAGATAATTTAAAGGAATATAATCTGAATCGATATAGGTATAAAGAATTCAGACCGTATCGCACTCTCTAGTCGCGAATGTTAAGTAGCAAGATTGCACTTTACTTAGTTTTGACGAGAGTTTGTTTTCTGGTATAAGGGATGAATGTTAAATAGTTTACTTTGTTCTGCTTGGCCGACTTTATAACATCAATGGTATTCGGATTACTTTCAACAGGATCTCCTGATTCAATTATTTTGTTAAAAATTTTTATTTCAATTTGGAATCCTTGTAATGGGTTTTATTTGTGTGTCGTTCAACGAATGAATTACAACCACTGTGTACAAATTCAGAGTCAATGTGTAGATACAAATTTATTTATTTATCTATTTTTGTACTCATATAAACGAATAACTTATTTCAAGTGGGAAAGATTTTAAATAATGTAAAATAACGGTGAAAAATCAACAATTTCATAAAGTATACCTGATAAAAATATAAATTTTAACAACAATAATAGACTAGGCCCGTTTTCAAAAAAAGGCAATGCAAGAAGCATTTCATGTAACAATTGGGGAAACAACGTTTTTAGGGTATTTCGGCCCTGCTGAGTACGAATCTGCCTGTTGCCAACGCGAAATTTGAACCGGAAGTGCGGTATCCAAGATGGCGGCCAAAACTCTGTTTGCCCCATATCTCCCTTGTTAGTTGGCCTAAAATAATGGTTTAAACGTGTATATAGGGAGTTTTCAGATGCCAAGCACATTAAAACACTCAAAATTAACTTAAATTAAGTTTTGAGGGCATATCTTCCAAAATGGCGCCCAAGATGGTCGCTAAAAACTCTAATTTACGCATATCTCCCTTGTTTTTTGGCTTAAAATAATTATTTAGACGTCTGCATAGGGGTTTTCTCGGATGCCAAACACATTGCAACACCCAAAATTTACTTACATTAAGTTATGGGGGCATATATTCCAAGATGGCACCCGAGATGGCCGCCAAAAACTCTTATTTCCATATATATATATCCCTTGTTTGTTTGTTTAAATTAATTATTTAAACGTCTACAAAGGTATTTTCTCGCATGTTAAATCACATTTCAACACTAATTATTTACTTTCTTTGAGTTTAGATGTTTCTAAGATGGCAATAAAAACATTATTGTGCTTACGTGATCTCCGTGCGTATTATTGTATTTAGTGTTTAAAACCAGTCAGATATCTATTAGTGGCTGAATATTTGCTACTATTTTTGAAATACTAATTGAAATTTAGCAATGTCAAAGTAGAAGACAAATTGTTTAATGTACTCTGGTGGCACCGTAGATAACGCGTAGTATAACAGAACCTGTAATTAAGTAATTGTAGAATTAATTGTGTATGATGTTGACGAATCTATCACTTATTTAAGGTGTCCAGTTATGTAAATATATTTTAATTGTAAAATATAACGATGCCATACGTATGTTTTGTATGTTTTACGGCAATAAATAATTTGATTTGATTTGATGTTATTTGAACGTTTAGTCCAACAGAACCTGTAAAAATTATTGTTTAGACCATACCTAAAATATTGTATTGATCTTGTGGTACCACCCATCAATGGAGGTTTGTTTACCATGGGTCTCAATGGATGAAATAGATTTTTTTTTTAGTTTTTTTATGGCAGCATTGTGTTGGCTGCACTGATCAACATTATTAGTAAACAATTCTTATTCTTTTTAATATCTTATGTTGGCCTACCGTCTATAAAAGTTAGTTTATGAAGAGAAAGTAAACAATTGTATACATGTGTACAAAATAAAT
Source organism: Macrosteles quadrilineatus (assembly GCF_028750875.1). Classification (NCBI taxonomy): domain Eukaryota; kingdom Metazoa; phylum Arthropoda; class Insecta; order Hemiptera; family Cicadellidae; genus Macrosteles; species Macrosteles quadrilineatus. Next base: position 190,268,028 of record NW_026542594.1, read on the forward strand.
GTTAATAAGGTAACATCTTTTGTTTTCCAACCGTCTATAAAAGTTTGTTTGTGAAGAGAAAGTAAACATTTGTAAATTTCTAAGAAATAATTATTTGACGTAAGTACAATTTGTATTAAATCCTAAGTTCATTCAAAATTAGCAATAGGGAGTTTTTGAACCCTTCGTTAAACAATCACGGTAAACGCAATACGTTATTTTCACATTTAATAAACGAGAAAACATAACGAATAGCGTTTACCGTGATTATTTAACAAATGGTTCAAAAACTCCTTATTGATAAGTTAAAATAAACTAAGGATTACAAATTGTACTTACCTCAAATAATTATTTCGTAGAAATGCATACAGATGTTTACTTTCTCTTCACAAACAAACTTTCATAGACGGTTGGGAAACAAAAGATGTTACCTTATTAACAATTATTTTGTACACATACAATTGTTTACTTTCTCTTCATAAACTAACTTTTATAGACGGTTGGCCTACATAAGATATTAAAAAGAATAAGAATTGTTTGCTGATTAATGTTGATCAGTGCAGCCAACACAATGCTGCCATAAAAAAAACTTTAAAAAATCTATTTCATCCATTGAGACCCATGGTAAACAAACCTCCATTGATGGGTGGTACCACAAGATCAATACAATATAACAGTACAGTATCATTGTTAATATTGTCACCAAATTGTTTATTAGGCTATTATTTATTAATGTGTTATAAAGAACCTTTGTTTAGTTTAATTTACATGCACCACCTCTTGCGGATTTTAGGTATGTTCTAAAAAATAATTTTTACAGGTTCTGTTGGACTAAACGTTCAAATAACATCAAATCAAATCAAATTATTTATTGCCGTAAAACATACAAAACATACGTATGGCATCGTCATATTTTACAATAAATATCTATTTACATAACTGGACACCTTAAATAAGTGATAAATTCGTCAACTTCATACACAATTAATTCTACAATTTCTTAATTACAGGTTCTGTTATACTACGCGTTATCTACGGTGCCACCAGAGTACATTAAACAATTTGCCTTCTACTTTGACATTGCTAAATTTCAATTAGTATTTCAAAAATAGTAGCAAATATTCAGCCACTTCATATTGTACATATATTATTTGTGTGTGTCGTTCATATTGTGTTGTTTCCATTTGATATCTGACTGGTCTTAAACACTAAATACAATAATACACACGGAGCTCACGTAAGCACAATACAGTTTTTATTGCCATCTTAGGAACATATGTCATCTAAACTCGAAGGAAGTAAATAATGAGTGTTGCAATGTGATTTAACATGCGAGAAAATACCTTTGTAGACGTTTAAATAATTAATTTAAACAAACAAACAAGGGATATATATATACGGAAATAAGAGTTTTTGGCGGCCATCTTGGGTGCCATCTTGGAATATATGCCCCCATAACTTAATGTAAGTAAATTTAGGGCGTTGCAATGTGTTTGGCATCCGAGAAAACCCCTATGCAGACGTCTAAATAATTATTTTAAGAGAAAAAACAAGGGAGATATGCGTAAATTTGAGTTTTTGGCGGCCATCTTGGACGCCATTTTGAAAGATATGCCCTCAAAACTTAATTTAAGTTAGTTTTGAGTGTTTTAATGTGCTTGGCATCTGAAAACCCCCTATATACACGTTTAAACCATTATTTTAGGCCAACTAACAAGGAAGATATGGGGCAAACAGAGTTTTGGTCGCCATCTTGGATACCGCACTTCCGGTTAAAATTTCGCGTTGGCAACAGGCAGATTCGTACTCAGCAGGGTCGAAATACCCTAAAAACGTTGTTTCCCCAATTGTTACATGAAATGCTTCTTGCACTTTATAGAGAGGGATTTTTTAATTTTGGGCCTGGTCTATAAAACAGATATGGTTAATTTAAAAGGTTGCTATTGAAGATTGAGTTTAATTTTGGTAATAGCAAATAGTAGTGTTATTATTTAGTAGTATTTAATTTTAGTAACTATTTTCTGATATTTTCTGTTTTCATTCGAAAATTAAATGAGCCACGTAAAATTATTTACAGTAAATAGAATATGGAAAAATGTCACATACTTGAGAAATCAAATTGAAATATGTTTACGCTTTTACACAAAATTAGGGCACTTGAAGGATTGATTTGAATATAAAAAGTTGTTTAAATCAAAGAAAGTTTAAATTTCTAAACTTTACCACACGTGTCAAACTATAAATGTCCTATTTAAGCAATTTCTGATGTTTGTACCATTAAAATTCAAGTCACCTCAGGTTTAGCTTGACAAAGCAGCCAAAGCATGGTTCTGTGCACTCTTTGCTCGACTCCGCACACTTTGTACAGATCTCGTTTTAATTATTCATTACAAAAAGGTTGGTTGAGTTACGCTGAGCTATAAAGTAGTCAGGGGAATAATCTGAATATGTTCATTCGTTGAAATTCTACTCTCTATTGTTGCATTAATTTCCCCTAGTTAAAGACAAGCACGTTGTTTTAGGCGTCAAATGAACTTTTGTTGTATACATTACTGAGTTCAGTTTCGTCATATGTATAGTTTTTTTTTTGTTTTTTTTTTCTAAGGACGCTAGGCACGAGCCTGGGATTGTTTTTCACATTACTTCAGGCTAGACCTAGGGGTTGCGGCATTATCACTTACATAAAATCCATTGGTGACTTGGCGGGGATCGAACCCGGAACCTCATTGACTGAAGTCCCGCGCTATGTATAGTAAGCATTTTCAACTACTTAAATTAATTATTATCGTGATTTACATGGAGTTATTCAATAGAGTTATTTTTCAAATATTAGTAGTGGCGAACCCAGAAAGAGCCATCACTTTAGGCACGTTTTCCCCATAAGAATAACATGGTGAGCTTTTTTTGACCACTTTTTTAAAAATCCAGCTCTCGGCCAATACAAGCCTATATAAATGTTCAATACCATTGTACAACTCCATTACTATTTCAAATCCACATGCATTCTCATATATATTCTCAAAATCATCAACTTGACAGTGCGAGGTTTGTACGCGAACTCGTGCGTGCTCCCAGCTCATGGCGCGCTCCCTTGGACATCCTTAGTGGAAATCCATGAATTCTGGCTACTTGGGAACCCAAGCCATTTGACATATAATAAATCACCTTTTCTCCTAATAACCTTTTCTATCAAATACATGTCTTTATATTTGGTCTTTAACAATTCCTCTGTATAGAAGCCTCCCCTGATTATATTACCATTTTCATCTTTCAAGATATAAGTCACAGGCTTTGTATTCTTTACTTCTGCTATTGTAAATAGCTCCCCTGTCCAATTCGGGGTATATCCTTTACTAAAAACATGTTTATACTTAGAAATTCTCACACTATCACCTACCTTATATCTTGGCTTTTTAACTTGCACTACTTTAGAAGTCAACCTCTCATGCACATATTTACTGTTCTTAATATTCACTTGGTTAGGCTTCATTCCTATAGATCTATGCACCTTATTATTATATTTTCGAATTAACTTTGGAAGTAAATCCAACCATTTATAACTCCCCTGAGCACTAAATTCCCTATATAACCAATTCTTTAAAGTTCTCTGAAACCTCTCCACAATTGCAGCCTTAGTTGTAGAAAATGTGTGATAGTGATTAATATTTAATTGTTTCATTAGTTTGCTAAAATATTGATTAAAAAATTCTTTTCCATTGTCAGATTGAATGTTTTTAACCCCCTTTGGTAGAATGGTTTTAATGGCTTCTGTAACCACCAGCCCTGTCTTATTCTTTAGTGGAGCAGCATAAGCTTTTTTAGAAAATGTATCTATTAAAGTTAAAATATATTTATTGCCAGAATTCTCTCTAGCATAGTTTTGCATATCAATTAAATCTATTTGTACAGTTTCGTTTATACCTAATACTTTAAAAGACCTTCTAATGAAATTCTTTCTTGCAGGCTTATGAAGTTCGTATGCAATTTCATTCATTTTTTATAACATCACTCTTTCCTTGTACTGTAAATATATTACCATTAGCCCCAATCAATAGATTATCTTCCATTCTTTTAAATACATAGTTTTCTGGTATATATGGTCTATTATCTATATACTTAAATCCACTCAAAGATGTGGGGTCGGCAACTAATAAATCAGGATTGTATTCCATCAAATTAAATTTTCTTCCTCCATATACAAATTTTGATCCATCATAATACATAGCTTGTGACATTAAACAAATATCATCTAAATATTCCCCCATTGGCAGATTTCTTATATATTGTTTTTTGGCATCCCAACATTTTTCTTTTTTATCAAAAGTTATAGTCTGTTCTTTTGTAACACAATCAGTGTCATCAACGGCAGGTTTAACACGTACTAACCTTTTATTATTAAAATCCCAATAGCCTGCTTCCATTTTTGGAACTTGTGAAACATTCACAGCATCCTTACTATCTGTACCTTCTATCAAATTGCTAAGTTTCTGTTTCTTAGCATTCCAAACACCATTCTCTGATTCTAAAAATTCATAATTATTATCGTCTTGTACAAATTTACCATTTTCTTTTCGTATTAAAGTCTGTTGTAAAGTGGGCACATCATCTAAACTTTCACCCTTTTCTACATTAGTAATTTTCCGTTTCTTAGCATTCCAAACACCATTCTCTGATTCTAAAAATTCATAATTTTTATTGTCTTGTACAAATTTGCCATCTTTACGTATTAAAGTCTGTTGTAAAGTGGGCACATCATCTAAACTTTCACCCTTTTCCACATTAGTAATTTTCTGTTTTTTAGCATTCCAATTTTTATTCTTAGATTCTAAAAACTCATATTTAGTTTTACCTTGTAAAAATACATCACCTTTTCTAGTTAATGTCTGACCCAAAGTTGATACATCATCTACAAACTCCCCATCTTTAACATTACCAATTTTATGGTTTAAACAATTCCAACTATCGTCTTGTAAATTTAAAGTAGGTTCATTACTAGCCCTGGGTTCTGTAGGCTTATTATATGGATTATATAAACGATAAAATTTATCTATAAACATATTTTTATTTAATAAATAATTCCACTTTCTCTTAATTCCTCAATAATGGAATCTATTTCATTATCCACTCCTGAGTTACCGGCTTGGCGACTTAGCCAAAGAAGTCTTAACCTATCTACAAGCTCATTAGGATCATCCCAATAAATATAGTCTATTTTATTACCAGTCACTTGTCTCAAACCTTCACCAACAGATTTAAAAAGAGGTTTAATTATATTAAGATATTTAGTATGTCTATTACTTGAAATTGGTGCACCATCTTTGTAACTCTTTAAATGTCCATTTGTGGCTTCCAAAATCTCTTTATAATTTTGCAAATCAACCTGAGTATAATCCTCAGGTTCTTTTAAAGTTAACAACTGCCACAAACCTTTTGTCCCCTTGTAGGTTTTATTTGCAACTGTGACATCATCATTGGCAATATCAACTTCCTTATTTCCAATAAAAAATTTATTTGCTTCTCGTCTAATACCATATGTAGTGTCTGTCATACTACTTTTACTGAGGTAATTTCCTAAATAGTCTGATGCTAAAAGACCAAAATCTAATTTCTGTGGAGTGGATTGTTGTAATGGTTGTAATGGTTGTAATCTTGGTATCATTGATATTCTAGATGGAGTCATTGGGAGTATCTCCATTCGAGGCCTCTCTGTTTTGCCAATAGCTGTGATTTTCTTTAATTCTTGTAATGGCTCTATTAAAGGTTGGAATGTTTGGAACCTCTCTTCAGCCTCTAGAAACTTGCCACGTTTTAAAGCTCTATATTTCTCTCGTATTTGATTTGCAGAGTCAACCAATTCTTGTTGAATGTTTTTCATCTTTTATTTACATTTTATTTATCTCATTTGACAAAGGATTGTACTCAAACACTTTATCATGTGTTATCAAACAATATGCAGATGTATTTGCTGGCACATTGTCTGCAGTTTCAATCTCTAATTTAATATCAACAATTCCTTCCTTCACAGTTTCGTTCTGTCTAGAACAGTCTATTATAATTAGTGGATATTTCTTCATAAACTCAGCCCTACTAATCATAGGATCTGGGATAGTATTATAGTAAGTCTCTCTAAACCTCATAAACATCTCATAAGCTTTAGAGACATCTCCATTTTCAAAGTCAAGATTTAAATCACTATAAGGATAATATTCAGAGTTTAAAAATACTTTGAGATTTTTTAATTTACAGTGATCAAATTCGTCAGTTCTTTTTCGTGCACTATTATTCCTAGCTGTTTGGAAACCAAATATAATATACCTAGGCTTCTCTAAACTTGAAGACGTCTTTACTGACCATGTATGTCTTGTGGTATTGGGATATGATGGAAGTTCATGTAACTCTAAACTTCTAAATGCAATTTGCAAATTTTTATTTTGCAATAACATCTTTTGTAATTGTAACTTCTCCCCATCTGATGGTATCACATGTGGCATGACCCATTGAATAGAGTTAAGTGTAATTTTGGGAATTGTATCAGCAGTGCCACTGGCTGGAGCACTAGTGGTTGTTAATATACAATTCAAATCATTTTTGGATCTTTTCAACACCAATTCTTGTTTGACATTTACTAATACCTTATTAAAATCCTCGAATACACCCATTAACAACTCTAATGGCAAACAAGTACTGAACTTGCCACCTTTATGGAACTCTTTTAAATTCGTGTCAGAATCAAATGCTACATTTGACAATTTAGTAGTTTTATTGTAAGAGCTCAATATTTTCATAAGACTAGAAATTCCTGGGTTTCTTACAATGTCTATTTCTTTACCTGCAACTTCGTATCTAATTTCATCAAATAAGAACGCAAATGCATTATTTATAAAATGACCTTTATCATGATTTTCAATTTCTCCCTTAATATACAGATAACTCCTACATGGGAGAGTTAGCAAATCTTGATTATTAATACATATTCGAATTTCATCAGAATTATTTATTGCCAAAGTGTTGTGGGGAACATAGGAGTGATTTGTAATTTTAACCACACTATCGTCGAATTGGGATTTCCCTGTAACGTCTAGAAAATCTTCCATTTTTATTAATAGAAAATTTTAACTTTAGTCCTATTGACTTTAGGAACCTAGCATTTTGTACACTTATAGATAAATTCTTATAAATTCTCATATCTTTTTTATATGACAAGTAATTGTAGTTTCTTCTCCGTTAAAGTCAATTGCCTTGTCATGCTGATCGGCAAATGTAATACTGACAACATCTAAACTTCTCTTATTTACAGGAAAATATATAATATTTCTTGGAACTTCAATAATTTTGTAGCCAGGAGGAGCTTCTGGATAAAAGCTATGTATGGTGTGTGATTTGTTGCCATTTAAATAGGACCCGTTTGCAATATTACATTTTACTCTAATCACATTTACATTATTAATGTTTATTTTATTTGTAGATTCAAACTGAACACCAGGAGTAGAAACACCTTTAAATCCCAATAAGACAGACCCTAAACATGGTTTTGTAAAATCAAACACATGGCTAGAAAGTAATGTCGCTTTCATAGTTTTATTATTAGCTGTAAGGAAAAAGTCTGGGATTTGCTTTTGAATTTCCTTTGCAAGCTCAACCACCTCATATGTTCCTTCAGAAATTTCTATTGTAACTGGAGCATTGTGATCATAATAGAAAACATCATCACCTTCTCCAATGGTTAATTTGTTGCCTTTAAGTTGATTTAATTTTGGAATAAGCCCTTTGAATAAAAGTTTGGATTTAGTATTAATTAATGCGTCTCCATTTTTATATATTATAACTTTAAGTTTACCATCTAATAACTGGTTTAAATCATCAACTGAGATATCTCCTTTTGGTAATGTTTTTTTCTCTACTTTATAATATGTTAAAGTATTTAGAGGTTTTTTAACATTAAATATAGAATTATAACTTTGAAAATCTACTAATCCAATTACATAATCATCATTTAATTCTATGGGAGGAAAGAACACTGACTTAAGCTCTGGCTCTGTACCCGAAAATGTTATAGTAAATGAATCCATTTTTATAAACAAAAATTTTTTATGAATGATAAACATAAAATTCCACAAATAGAACTATTTAAATCTTGTATTTGATCGGTTGTATAGAAGATTTTATATCCCTCAAAATATTTAATTACTTCTTTTGGAGGTTGGATTCCAAATGGGTCAAAATAAATTACAATATCTTTATTTTTACGATATGCTGTCCAATGTGTGCCAGATGAGCTATCCAAATTAACTATTCCGCACTCTTTTACTCTTGGTTTTAGATTTTTTAGCTCGTTTTTTAGGTACACCCCCCTGAAGTGAGGCACGTCTTTTGCGGCCTCTAACAGCTGGTAGTTGTCCATCTTTTTTATTAAATTTTAATCCCATTCCCATTTTTGCTTTTGCCTTCATCAAATTTGTCACGGCATAAGCAGCAGCTTTTTCAGCAAGACTTGCGTCCTTGGCCGTAACTCTAGTCCAAGCTAAGTCTGCTAATCTCATGTCTGCTTTGTTCCGAGCAGCGGTATCGGGATTATTCATGTAGAATATGTCATGCTCTTTACAATAAGAGTCTAGTTTATTTTTTGGAGGTACATTTTTAGCTAAATTCTCACGTACATTCGTCCCAGGTCCACAGTATTGATATGTTGGTATGTGAAGTGGGAATGGAAGGTTATTTATAAGAGTATTCAATAACCCTCGACCCCTGTAAGGCTTTAGGAATAAACCTTTGCCCTTTTTACATGTTTTCTTATCATTTTTTACCATTTTTATTATATAAAAAATGTCTTTTATTCAACAAAAACACAAATTTAAAATAGTACATACTAAGGAAAATATACCAAAGAAGTTGGGTCTATTTCCTACCAATATTCGATGTGTTATTTGTGGTCCAAGTGGAAGTGGGAAGACGGTTGTAATTTATAACTTAATTGTAAGAAAGGAAGGATTAAAATTTACAAACTTATATTTAATATCTAAATCTTTAGAACAAGAAAAATATAAAACAATAATTGAAATATTTAGTTTGTGTGACGAAGTGAAATTACACACGTTTACTGACTGTGAAATCACACCAAATGATGTAAAATCACAGTCAGTTGTTGTATTTGATGACATAAATAGTCCAAATATTACACAATTTTTCTCAATGGGTCGACACAAAAATATTAACTGTTTTTACTTGTGTCAATCTTACAGCAAAGTACACAAACATTTACGTGATAATGTAAATTTCCTAATATTATTCAAACAAGATGATTTAAATTTAAAACATGTATATCACAATCATGTTGGTAATGACTTTTCATTTGACCAATTTAAAAATCTCTGTCATCAATGTTGGGATAAAACTAAATATGGCTTTTTCGTAATAGACAAAGAAAGGTCAAAGAATAATGGCAAATATAGATTTATGTTTGACCAATTCTATCAAGAGGATGGTAAGGGTAAATAAATAAAAGATTGGAGTTTTTTAACATTTGTATTTATTTTGCAACATTAAATATATCTACATACATTTGAACATAACTATGTTTGATCAATTTTATAATGACCAAGCGCAAGAGTATTGATACCATCTTCCAGAATAAACCTCTTGTCATCGTCAAAGGATAGTACTTTCTTATTCATGGTCAAGGTTTGAAGATGATGATTTGTAGATTTAATTCTTGTCACATTCTCATAGTAATCTTGCCCAGTTGCAAGGCAGTTCAAATAATGTTGATGTCTGAGGAGATGTTTAACAGTGGCACCATCAGCTCCTTTAGCTTTCTTCACCTCTAAAGCTTGCTTGTCTTCTTCATATAACCATTTTAGAGGAATGTAAGAATATAACTTTGGTCTTAAACCACAATATTCATACATAATATGACCACCTAATTCATCTTTAAACTTTCCAGTGACTCTTTTATTTTTATCAGAGTATAAGAAATGGTCTTTACTATATCCAGAGGTATCAAAATAGTGCAAGTCACATTCTATTTCCTTGTAAAAGTCCTCTGTAACTATAGCATACATTAATGAATCTGTATCTGTCATTAGAAATCTTTTATTCTTAAATTTTGACATATAATTATAGTGGAAATCATACATTATTACTTTACTAATATCCAAAATTGTCATTCCTAAATATATTGGTTTATTAAACTTTACAACTAATTTATTTAAATGTATAGCATGTAAATTGTTATCGAACTTTTTGCTACAGTCAAACCTTGGATTAGTGACATATTTTGTTAATAGTGACTCATCCTTGAGATATATGTCACGGAACTTTCGTTGATTCATAATTGTTCGACCAAAGAGACTATTATTTAACAATTTGTAAAAGTCTTTTTCGAAATCATTATAAGCACTTTTTCGTTTTTCAATATTAAAATTAATATAGGGTGCAAGCCATTTTGATTGTCTAAATTTTAAAATTCTATGGTATTTTGTAACAACCAACCCCAATTCCTCATATTTTTGTAATGCTTTATAATGTAAAATATATTTAGTTTTGTCATTTAAATTTGGTATTAATTTCCCATTCATTTTCTCTGGTGCCAATGGATAGTCATTATGTAAATCATGTAAGCTTTTATCATATTTTAAATCAACTTCTAAAATGTAACCAAACTCATAATTTTGATTGTATTTGTAGTCTATCTCATTAGTCCAACGGAATTCATCCACAGGCAGTGGCTCGCACATTGCTGTGGAGTATAGCGAGTTACAATCTAAATATATTAAATACACACTCTCTTGATTGGGATCATAGTGTTCACCCATATATCTATTATTGGCTTTAGCATAACGTGTAGAAATCATACTGACTCCTCCTCTGATTGCACTTTCTATGAACAAATGCATGTCAATATCTTGAAATAATTGTAATTTTATACCAGTCATTCTAAGACAGGCCTCCCATGTTAATCCAGGAAGTGAATACATATGTACGGGGTCAAGTTTATAATCCTTTAAACACAGGTCTCTAAAAGTCTCAAAGACATCAGCCAGTAGCAATACATCTGTTTTAAGATATAAATCATGATATTCTTGTAAATTATTTATATTAAAATGGGTCCAGACATTTTTAGCATGTTCATATTCAATGGGAGAGATATGTTCTTTAGTTAGAGTACTGTAAAATGCTTCAATTGGGGGTAGAGACTCTGCAAACTTATCTGGTCCCGTCATATATTCATAGGGAAATACGCCTTTACGCTGTAGTAGAGGATTGTCTATGAATCTAAATGTATTTAAATTGGAAGCCAATTTATATAATGGAAGTGACAGAAAGTTGTATGAATCTAAAAATACTAAATCATCTACAGAGAATGATATATATTTTTCCATATCTTTAGCTATGCAATTTAATTTACGATTAAACTTTCCCAAGTGTTGCATTATTAAATGCCCATCGTAATTTTTCAAGTTATGGAAGAATACTGGTATTTTCTTTGTTACTTTATAGTTTAAATTACAATCATTGTGGGCAGCTCCACGGTATTGCCCAGAGGAATGGCAATGATCTCTCACCCTATCAAAATATAGGGGCTTTTCACAAATATGACAATGCGTTGAGTTTTGGAAAGATGCCTCTTGTTCAGGAGTCATTACAAGAGGAATATATATCGACATTTGACGTTTAATGAAGTCATAAGTCTCAAATAACCTTTTGAAAAATACATCCATAACATTTGCACCACTATATAACTCTTCAGAAATAATCTTAGAATCTCTCACTAAGACAAATGCAAATCCAGATGGAGTATGGTTATTAGAGTTTATAAAGCATTCAAAATCTGCATAAATCACAAATGGGGCTTTAAGTTGATATTTATAATTTTTAAATTGTAATGTATCTTGTTTAGACATTTCCACTCGTTGAGCATCAAAATTTTTACAATATGTTATGTGACGTTCTAATATATCATTAGTGTAAAAATGTTGCAAACACAACTTACAAAAATACTTCTTATTGTTATCTTTTGTAGATCTCAACATTAACCTATTAAAATCACGAATTAAACAGTAATGTGATTTACGACCTTCTTGTAATAATAATAAATCGATGTGAGTATTACTATTTAGTTTGGTTGTTCTTAATGGATATATACATTTATCATCTTCAACCCCAAATACATTAACGCTTATATTATTTTGTCTTTCAAATTTATCTATATCAGATATTTTCACAGGATACTTTATGTTTGTCATATTCAGATGACCTATGTAGGGTGCATAGCTGGAGACTCTATTAGCATTTTCATTAGAGTTCCTTGGATATAAAGCTGCTAATACCGACCAAAGAAAACATTTATTATCATCATTTTTTATATTTAAAACTGCATGTTTCGATTTAATACTCTCTGGTGTGGGAATATATGACTTTGGAGTTAAGGGCTTATATTTGTAAACGTGCAACTTCCAATACTTAGTATGGTCATATATCCATCCACTGCCTTGGGCTTGGTATTTGTGTATGGAAGCATCAATCTTTAAAAGTGCATTTTCAATTTGAGGCTTTAAATCTCTTTTCTCAATAGTTAAGGTAGTAAGGCTTCTAAAATCTGCAATACATTCTTTTTCATTAACTAATTGTCCACTTTGATCCATTGAATATTTTATAAATTTAATTCTCCTTACTAAAGTCCATTTTATTGGCAGAGGACAAGACTGAAGAGTATTTTTAAGTTCAGTTCTAATCGATTCACCAACAAATTCAATCATTGTATATGGACAATTATTGCAAGAATTGACATGTCTTTTAAAATGACCAACCACATTTTTCTTACAAAAATTACAATTCTTATGACTTTGTAATATATGCGATTTTAGAACCACATTATCATCACAGATTAAATCACATACCTTGCACAGTTTCACCTTCATTTGATGTACTAGCTTGTAGTGGCGGACCAAATTGCTCTTCTTGGACAGCGAGGCGGAGCAGTGTTGACAGGTCGGCATCACGCTCAAGAATGAAATATCACCCGGATGCCACTTCTATATATAGACTCGTCCCCGGTGACGTCACCACCTGAGGATTCCCCAGTCTCGTGACCGCTTCACTTGGCCCTTGTGACAGTGCCCGTAAAACTGTCTAAAAACGCTTATATCTCGAAAACGGCTTGAGATACGGCAAAACGGTTGAAATTCTGGCAAACGTAGTGGGTGTCAACTTTTGATTATAAACAATATTACAACATAAAAAAATCAAAAAGTAAGAAAAAAATTTAACATTATTTTATATGGGTAGAAATAAAATTTACCATGAAAAATCGTCTAAGTCCGTAAAACTATCTAAAAACGCTTATATCTCGAAAACGGCTTGAGATACGGCAAAACGGTTGAAATTCTGGCAAACGTAGTGGGTGTCAACTTTTGATTATAAACAATATTACAACATAAAAAAATCAAAAAGTAAGAAAAAAATTTAACATTATTTTATATGGGTACAAATAAAATTTACCATGAAAAATCGTCTAAGTCCGTAAAACTATCTAAAAACGCTTATATCTCGAAAACGGCTTGAGATACGGCAAAACGGTTGAAATTCTGGCAAACGTAGTGGGTGTCAACTTTTGATTATAAACAATATTACAACATAAAAAAATCAAAAAGTAAGAAAAAAATTTAACATTATTTTATATGGGTACAAATAAAATTTACCATAAAAAATCGTCTAAGTCCGTAAAACTATCTAAAAACGCTTATGTCTCGAAAACGGCTTGAGATACGGCAAAACGGTTGAAATTCTGGCAAACGTAGTGGGTGTCAACTTTTGATTATAAACAATATTACAACATAAAAAAATCAAAAAGTAAGAAAAAAATTTAACATTATTTTATATGGGTAGGAATAAAATTTACCATGAAAAATCGTCTAAGTCCATAAAAACTATCTAAAAACGCTTATATCTCGAAAACGGCTTGAGATACGGCAAAACGGTTGAAATTTTGGCAAACGTAGTGGGTGTCAACTTTTGATTATAAACAATATTACAACATAAAAAAATCAAAAAGTAAGAAAAAAATTTAACATTATTTTATATGGGTACAAATAAAATTTACCATGAAAAATCGTCTAAGTCCGTAAAAACTATCTAAAAACGCTTATATCTGCTTGAGATACGGCAAAACGGTTGAAATTCTGGCAAACGTAGTGGGTGTCAACTTTTGATTATAAACAATATTACAACATAAAAAAATCAAAAGTAAGAAAAAAATTTAACATTATTTTATATGGGTAGCATGCATTTTATATGGGGGAGCATGCCCGAGTTCGCGTGCAAACCTCGCACTATCAAGTTGATGATTTTGAGAATATATATGAGAATGGATGTGGATTTGAAATTTTAATAGTGTTATACAATGGTATTGAACATTTATATAGGCTTGTATAGGCCGAGAGCTGGATTTTTAAAAAAGTGGTCAAAAAAAGCTCACCATGTTATTCTTATGGGGAAAACGTGCCTAAAGTGATGGCTCTTTCTGGGTTCGCCACTACTAATATTCCGAAGCACTAAAGTGAACTTTTTTGTTTTCTAAAGAGTATAAAAAATCGTATATTCTACTACACTTGATAGTAGCTATATATACAGGGTGTCCCAGAACTCTCTACCAATATTTTAGGGCATTTCTCCTGGGTAAGAAACATAACTAAATATCACATTTAAACTGACCGGAAGTCCTTAGTTACTCACTCAACCGCCATTTTGTTTTTTTCAGTTATTAATTTTTGCATAAATAATGGTTAAACATACGAAATGGAAACTTTGCACAAACATTTATGACAACTAGAAAAAGCTACCAAAACATTATCACGATTTTTCAAATTCATAAAACAAAATGGCGGCCATTTAAAATTTTTGTAAAATCAATGGTTTTTGAGCTATTTAAGAAAGAAAATTTTAAATGGCCGCGATTTTGTTTTATTAATTTTAAAAATCTTCATAATTTTTTTATAGCTTTGTCTAGTTGTCATAAATGTTTGTGCAAAGTTTCCATTTCGTATGTTTAACCATTTTTTAGAAAAAATAATAACTGAAAAAACAAAATGGCGGCTGTGTGAGTCACTAAGGACTTCCGGACAATTTTAATATGATATTTAGGTACGTTTCTTACCCAGGATCAATGTCCTAAAATATTGGTAGAGAGTTCCGGGACACCCTGTATAAATATAGCTTTTCACAGTTTAAGAGAGACTGAGCTAATTTCCATCTGTCTAGTCTAGTTCTGATAAAGTTATAGATTTTTTATAAGGATATAATTGATCGTTCTCTCGATAGAATAACAAATAATTATTTAAATATCACTAAATACCAATTTTTCCACGATGGCAACAAAACATATTTTATATGCGTGCTTTTAAGCTTTCGGGTATAAACCTAAAAAATAATTATACAAATAACCACTAATTTACACCTGATAGTGAAGCTATTGCAATAAAAATTAACAATTAAAAAACAGGTAGGCTACCTTATATTTTTTTATAAATGAATAACTCAAAGAGTTGCAAATTTTAGTGGCAACTCTGTGACAAATATTCGTTTTAACAACCCAAAACCAATTAGAGTTTGGTGGTTTGTCTCGATTTGAAACATCGCAGATTCATTTATTTCACTTGTGGTAGTGTTGTGTTCGTTACTTAAAACCAATACATAAATAAATGCATACTATTTTTTTATCTAAAATTTATTCAGATAAAATTAGTTTTGTTGAGTTACACAATTAGCCACTAAACTAAAAGCTGAAACCTGGAACCTATCAGAAAGTTTTAATTCCTTAAAAGCTTTATTGGAATCAGTACTTTAAATATCCACCGATAAATGGAGTCTGATGAAAATTAAATCGCGAAATGCTTCTTGAAGTACTCTTTCAATTTGGTTTAATATATTTTAGACTTCTCGTTTACTAAAAAATTGCTTAAATTGATTTGGAAAAAAATTAGTAAGGCCTTTCTAAGAATTGGAGAAAATATTTCAAATGTATTCTCTCTTGATATTATAGCTTGAACATAAATGTTATAAGTATTTTGTAAACACAACCGATTAGTGATTAGTAACACGCAAGGAAAATTATTACGTAAACTATCCTTCATATTTTTAATTAAAATATTAACTTAGAAAATATAATGAACGCTAATTAACAGGATAATCTGACGTTAGTTGAAAGACCTTTGAAAAGTCCAATAGCTGTTAATTAGTGATAACTCCTCAACAGTTAGAAATTAACAAAGGCTGCTGGGTTTTATTAAACTTCACGATTTCTGTCTGCAATTTTTTTCAAGTCAAGTACACAATTTATCCGTATAACTAAATGGGTTTTCCTCGATTTATTTTAACGTTCATATTACGATTTTGCCAAATGAAATCGGAAAAGGTTTCTTTGACGAATCGGGACTTTTTATTTGCCATTATACAATTTTGAGGAAAGTCGAAACTAAATTATGATGTAAAAAAACATGAATTTTTACTTAATTCGTCGAGAGGTGTTTTACAGTTTGTAAAGGTTTGATGCGAGAATGATATTATATTATGGATATTTTTGCAATATCTGCGAATTATTATAAAAGCTCAAATATCACCTCATTAGCAGCACAAAGCAAACACCCTGGCCCGGATATGAGCCCAGTCTACCGGAAGTGCAAACAATATTACAGCTAAACCAACTGTGCTGACATGGTTCCGTCATGAATTTTAAAATATTCCGTATAAAATGTAACATTAGCTATAGCATTTAGCTTAACCTTGTCTATACTTGAGACTAGTACTTGTCAATGTCATGTCACAAATTGGAATATTTTTATTACAGACATATATACTAAATCATCTATATTTTTATATCAAAATGGTATTTTTGTAAACAAGATTACAGTACGAAAATTCTATTTTTTTTTATAACATTTGACATACACCTACTAAAATTATCATGAAGGCTTACTACATTTTTATAAACCAGTAGGAACCTTCAGTGGCGTTTGAACCTGTAATAGTACCCTTTAAAAGTAATATTTATCAGCTTGGAACAGGAACAAACCTTTCATGCTCTGAAAATCATATATTATCATTCAATATATTCAGATTGTAGTTTTATAAATAAGTTCATAGTTACAAATTTATATTGTTACATAGTAGTTTTTAACCTTGGAACAACAAAATACTTTTTTATGAATTAAAATACGAGATTTGAGGCGTTTTAAAATAAACATGAAGAAAACTTAAGATTTTTAAGAACATGTACTAAAATAAGGTGGAGATGTGAAAATTAGTTGAGTTCAGGCAAGCTTGAAAACAACAACTCAACAACCAACAAAGATTATAGGTTTGAATATTAAACTCATGCAAGCGATTAAAAGTTGGCAACGTGTGAGCAAATTAGAAAGTTGTTGAAGACTTGATTTAATCTTTGACTATTAATACATGATATGTAATACATACATGATATAAATGATGTTTGATTTGATTTGTTTGATATAAGCAATGGGGCGTTTTTGTAGTTTTAAGAGAATACTAAATTCAGAAGCCAAAAACCCATAGTATTCTTTAATTTAGATATATGTGCCATATTCTCTTGACTCTTGGTACATATAGGATTTAAAAATATTTTATGCATGATGAAATTATACGCTCATTCCAATGAACAATACATTTACTTTTCCAAACATTAGATACAAAACAAGCTGGTATTTAAACTAAGTAGACAAATACCTGTATTTTTCAAAAAGGCTTTTCATCCTAACAGAACTCCTACTAAATTTAATATTGAAATTGAGACAGTTATTATTTAAATGAACTTTTATAAAAATGCAAATAAGTTCGCGAAACCTCTTTATGGAGACTCAGCGAGTTTTATTTCATTTTACTCCGAGCGATTACAAACTCTTCTTTCGTGGTTTTAAATTTCCTGGAAAGAGCGAAAATACTTCTGCTAATAACATTATCTTTATCCTTTTTAAGCCGCTTACAAACATAATGCAATGAACAAACTCATCAATCTCATTGCTGTTCCTATTCATGATAATACTATTTAAACCAAAATTGTGTTGGATTTAGAAAATATGCAACACATAGTCTCAAAAAGAAAAGGGTTTAACTTTTTTTAGAATGTTTACTTCTAAAACTTATCATACGAAATCTAAAAATTGTGAGAGTACCGGTAAGTCCAAACAGTTAAATTTTCTTTCCATCTTTTCATGCAGTTTTAATACAATATGTCTAATTACACTGTTTTTAGAATGATAAATCTTGACGCTAGTGATTTTAGTAAATCAAATGTTGACCTACAATTACCTACTTAATAACACATTCGGACGTACCGTACTGAAGACTGAACAGGTATTTAGGAAATTCTATTAGTAAAGCTGTAAAAAATGTTAAATATTAAATAATACCATATAGTCAATGATAATACACAACACAGCACTCATATCTAACAAAACTTTAATAAGAACAAATAATTAAACTCACCATTTTGGTCATATTAAATATGTAAACTAAACACGTGACAGAATTTGCTAAACAATTTATTATAAATTCAAAACCTCATTTCATATCTCATAAACAACAACTAGTATTACCTGACTAGAAAATGTTAATATATGCTATTTTGTATGTATGTATTGAAATAAAATCGCAATATTTGCTGATAGAACTGGAATGGAATTAAAACTTGATGCACTTATAACAGATTATATACGTAGGAATTGAAATGAGTTTGTGAGATTCCATTGTGGTATGCAGAACTTAGTATGGTGTATTCAATCGAAAAAAATTATTAGGTGTTCTAATTGTACTGATTTTAATTTCCCGAGAAGAGCTTTAATATTTCAAACA
This sequence comes from Macrosteles quadrilineatus, assembly GCF_028750875.1. NCBI lineage: Eukaryota > Metazoa > Arthropoda > Insecta > Hemiptera > Cicadellidae > Macrosteles > Macrosteles quadrilineatus. Next base: position 190,286,868 of record NW_026542594.1, read on the forward strand.
GTGATATAAACAAATGTTTTGTAACTGCTTGAATATGTTCTGTAAACCGACTCGATTTCATTTTATTACACCATCCAATCAAATACAGTATTACAATTTATGATTGTATTTTCTTTTTTTATATATTGAGGTCAAATTTAACTATGACTATTAAATAATATTTTTTTTTATTATTTGTTACATTTTTTTAACTAAGCCTTATATAAATAATTACACAATTGTGTTTTATGTACACATAAATGATTTTCATCTTTTTAAATCTATATTTGTATAAAACAGTGACAATAAAATTTGAAGAATGTTGTAATCATGGTAAAAAGATTATCCTTGACTTCAACTTAAAGGAATAACGCTTTACTGACCTTAGAGTCAAATTGGTTGATTAATTAATTTACGTCTCAACAACTTACATAAGTTGTCAATCAACTCTCTACGACACTTGTAAGTTTGTTAGATGAAATTTGCTTTAATTAACTCTGAAGAGGTTGAAAATGACGTAATTTAGCAGTTATAATAAAATATATACAAATAGATGTTTTTTATCAACAAATTCCTCTATTATTCAAAGTATTATGTGTTAAAGGTAATTTTTCATGACAAGAAATGTATAAATTTGTGCTAAAAAGTCATAATAAGGGGAATGTTGCTGAAAGTCAACAGTCCCGGAAGATCAAATAATTTATACCTGTGCCGCTAGGTCAAAAACTACAATGTTTGCAGTGTCTGTAGATCAAAAGTTCCAGTAAGTCAAATAGTACAGCCCGAGCTAAAAACGTAGTCTATGTTAAAGCAATTGACTTATTGGGAATTTGACCTAATGCAACAGCAGTTTTAATATAACGAAATAAGGTAAAATACAAGTTCAGTTTCGCTGAGTCAACAGTGCCGGAAGATCAAAAGCAATAAAACAAAACGTCGATTCGATTCAGTGTAAAGTAGACCTCCTGCAACGCTTACTACACCAACAAAACTCGCTTTTAGTTACTTCGTGTTGTGTCATAATTACAATAGAGCTAAAATTATCATATTTGGTACATAGCTTATCTATTAATGCTTCTTGCCAACTGTTTGGTCAACACTGTAAATAGGTATAGTTTATGTAATGAAAAGCCTTTCGTCAAAATTTGTGGCATAAAATACACGCAAGGACGATCTGAAAATTTCTGGTTATTATATACGTTTGTAAAAGGAGATCCATTTAATTGTAGAACTATTTTATGAGTTATAATGTAGTCTACATATAAACTGTGTAAATGTATTACGCCTCGGAAGGGTTGAAACCTGCCCAAACTATCATATATATTATTAAAACGTAAATGGGATTTTTTCACGATTCTGAATCAACCAGACGATGGATTTTCATTAGTTTTGTGTTGAAAGAAAGATAATTTTGAGAACTAGGGAATGTCAAAGCCATAATTATAATTAAGGGTCCCAGTTTTTTAGAAATTAAGTTTTATTTTTAAAAAGTCTAGCAGCCGACGCTAACCTTCTAAGCCAGCTTTTAGTACAATATAATTTGCTTAACATAACAGCTGTAAACATTCAGCATCTGTGACACAAATTCAGCATTTGGAAACAAATTTAAAGATATAATTAGAGTTGACTTATTTATACTATGTGTAATGCTGACCATTGATACATTCAATTCTTAGGTATGAGGATGGCAGATTAATTAAATATGCATAGTAAAATAAAAGGATGTTCAAATTATTTTTTAAAGGAATCTTTGTAATCATCGATTTGTTTTAGTCCCATATAATTTGTTTTAACTAACAGCTGGTTGAATATAACTATTAGGTTTTTGGAGAATTTCCCATATAGGGAATAAGCTATTACCGTAGTACTTATGGTAACACCTGGACCCGGGACCGATTTCATTTTTCGTTTTGAGCTCCCTAGAGGCCAAAAACACCATCCGTTCAAATTCATATATACAGGGTGATCAACTCAAGGAGGCCACCATTGGGAAATCGGAAACGGTAAGAATTAGAGAAAACATTAAATGGGGAACATTCCTTTATTTTTTGTGTCAGTTAAAAATATGATTTTAGTTTTTTTATCATGTTTTCGGATAGAATATGCAATTTCAAAACTTTTTTAGCCTTGACCCTTTTCGATTAACCCACTCGTTTAGGAGTACAGCCTATGGGAAAATGACTTCCGGTGTACATTTTACATCATGTAGCTCCTAAACGAGTAAGTTTAGAGCAAAATTGCAAAAAATAAATTAGTCTTAGAATTGCATCTACATTCCTTAAAGACTATAAAATAAAAAGTTTTCCACTTTTCAAGTTTGCTGCCATTTCTTAAATAATATAATTCATATTTTTTATGAATTTTGTGGTCTTTTTTGAATGTGGATGCAATTGTAAGACTTTTTTACTCTTCGCATTTTTGCTATAAACTTACTTGTTTAGGAGCTACATGATGTAATATGTACACCGGAAGTCATTTTTCCATAGGCGGTAACTCCTAGACGAGTGGGTTTATCGAAAAAATTTCAAGGATAAAAAAGTTTTTAAATTGCCTATTCTATCCGAAAACATGATAAAATATAGGGTTCGATAAGAAATTTCAAAATTGGCCGCCATTTTGGAAAATGGTGGCTGAATTTCAAAAAACTAAAATCATATTTTTAACTGCCACAAAAAATAAAGGAATGTCTTCCATTTTGAGTTTTCTCTAATTCTTACCGTTTCCGATATCCCAATGGTGGCCTCCTTGAGTTGATCACCCTGTATAGCCTATATTTATTTATTTATATATTTTTCCCGGGGGGAACCCCAGGACCCCCCTCCTTTTTGGGGGGTATTCCATACCCCCCAGGCCCCCGGTGACCCCCCCAAAATATATGTCTAGGACCGCCCTTGTCTTCTTTACCTATAAAACACATGGGATACAGCCTTTCTTCACCGATCACGTAATGTGTGATTTTCTATAAAGTGTTGGAAAAATAAAAGGCAAAATAGATAGAATACAGGTGTACTGTATGTGGTTTACACACAAATATTCATCAAACTGTGTGATATTTTGTTATTGCAATGAACAATTTGGGAGTATCGTATTGTTTAAGTCGATGGAAAATCTTTGTTGATCTTGTTTTACAAGCAAACCAAAAATATACAGTAGTCACCACTCTATGCGACATATTCTAACCAGAAAATTGTAATCGTATGATTCTATAAGCATTGGTAGGATTGCAAAGTACTACACAAACATTATTTCAAGGGTAATAACAGTCACAATTTCCGCCGACTTTAAAAGAGTCAACTAAAATATTATACTAATGGACACACAACTAAATGGAACAACTAATGGAACAACTCACGATGTAAACGGCGCAACGGTTCTAGCAATTTATTGCTTATTGTTTTTTAGAGTTTTTCGGACTTACTCACACTCGTATAAGGTTGTCCACGTTTGTCATTGATAATGTAGCCATGTAACATGGTTACACCCATTGTCACGAATATGTTTACAAGTTTTCCGTCTGTTTTTGAATAGCGATACATTTTTTCACATACTTAAGAACCATCTGATTTTGTGCATTACATGTTCGTCTCAATTTTATTTGCTTTAGTAGGCATTCTTTTGGTTGATGAGGACTTCAATCGGTCCTTTCAATGATTGCTCATGAAATATAGTACTTTGTCCATTAATTTTGATTGTTTGGTAAAATGGATTAAATTATCCAGCAAACCCAAATTGAAATAGTAAATATAGTATTTCAAACAAATCAGTAACATGTTAATAATGTAGCCTACATTATTTCCTTGAATTGCATAACAGCAATTAATTGGGCTGATCCTAATATAAATAAATCAATATGTTCTTCATAGGCATAGCATGGGTTCATAACATGAGCCGCTGGGGCTGAGCCCAAGGGATTTAAAAATGTAAGGTTGGTCTGCAAATTTACGTGACACGCTCTCTCTAATGAGACATGAATGGTCAAAATCGCCTAAGAAATGCGGAGGAGTTCAACGGAAAAATTTCGTGTTGGCGTTATACAGTATGGTTGAAAAGTTATTATCACTTTTTTATCCCTTAAGAGGGATGGACCACAAAGACTAAGACAAAATTCTTATATAATTGTAATACTATTTTACTTGTTTTTGAAATGGCGACCATACAAATGTATGCATTTTAAGCCAAGTATGAATGGAGATGAGTGTGTGATGAGTGGAGCGATCTTGTTGTCCTGTTAGTGACTTAAGGCGACGTAATCCTTAGACACAGCTGTTAATTAATAGTCCATACAGTCAATTAATAGCAGCAGAGGTCAAGTTTGGTAGGTATCAAATTAAAGGGTTTATACATAAAAATACATTGCCGCAAACCCAAACTCAAACGATGATGATGATAATAATGTTAATGATGTAGCTAAAACGTATCGTTTGAAATTTAACAGCTGAAAATAAGTGAAATAGAAAAGGTTTTGGTTAAATCCATCAAATTGTAATTGGACACTAGTAAGTACTAGTGCACTTTTTGCTACTTCCCCCCTTCGGTTTCATGTATTCCTCTCAATTAGTTCAAACCTAGGGGGATTAAACATTAATGTTAATTAATGTTAAATCCTCCTAGGTTCAAACCGTAAACACCCAGATCGAAACTCGCCTGTCGTTATTTTAACATCGCCTTATTTTTTTACTATATTTTTCAAAAAAGAAAGATTATATTGATTTACTTTGAATTATAAAAATGTTAACGTTTTATTTTATTAAAGATTTATGGTGATACGTAAATATTGTGGTGTAGTAAAGTATATTATATTGTAGTTAAGTGTTAAATGTAGAAATTTTAGGGTGAATCGAGATGAATCTTTTTTATAACATGGGTCTCTCCTACCTTAACATACATACCAAGTTTCATAGACATCGGTTGAAAAAGTGTAAAGATAAATACGGTATGTAAAAAATACAAAATGGCGGATATCTGGTTAACGAAACGATTTTGGAAAAAATCTTATCCTTCATTTTCTGTTTATTTTGACCCAAGGAATTACTAACTAGGTAAAGTATCTCTCCGCTTCTTTTTAACACCCTGTTTATGATGTATTCTTATTAATATAAGTGAAAAATGTAAGCTGGTAATACAGAAAGATGTTTTATATATAATATGAATGTACTGGTAATCTGTATATTCATCTTTTTCTTGTCCTTAGAACTGTAAATTAAAAGTCCACTCAGCAGTCGCATCGTACGATGTAGTTCTTTCCATGCGTTGCGAAATGCTAAATTTGCCGTCCTCTTCAACCCAAGTTATCTATTGAACCACTTATTGTAAAAAAATTAAAAAATATATATTTTACGCATCGCACTTTTAGCTACAACTTTGCCACAGACAAAACATCTCTAACCCAAAAACAAAAAAAATCTCGCATGCTAACTTTTTCATGTTAGAAATCACGATTTAAAAATATTTCACCATACATATCAATTTTTATTAATTAGATTGGTAAATAATTAAAGTTACAACAAAACTGTCATCGAGTAGGACTAACCAAGAAGTTCTGTGCCAATTTTCAAAATTTTAGCACAACTTTAAGTACACCAAAACACGAAATTATTGAAGTCATGCGTCGAGAGGACTATCGCTCTTTTTAACAGATTATACTTTTGACCTTCCGGCACTGTTGACTCCGTGTCGTAACACTTCGGCCCAAGTAACACTTCGGCCCAGTAACATTTCGGCCCGAAACCCTCAGATGTGGCCTACGGTCCAACTCTCTACCTGCCCACTAGTAACACTTCGTCCCAACAAATTATTTGACAGGTTAGGTTTGGTTAGGTTAGGTTAGGTTAGGTTAGGTTAGGTAAGATTCCACCGATTCTCCGTCATGTGAGGTCAGAGGATGCAAGGGGTGAAGGTTTTGCGACATTCCACCAGAGGGTGGTTGCAAAGTAGATACACGTCATGTACCTCTAACTAACTGAACTGCGTTCCTCAACCCTTGTCAATTTTTCGTCGGGCCGAAATGTTACTCCATTAGCTTATTTAATCATCTGTAAAAGTGAGTGGGACGAAGTGTTACTGTTTTTCTAAGAAATTTGAGTTTGGCCGAAATGTTACTGGGCCGAAGTGTTACTACATCGTTGACTCAGCGAAACTGAACTTATATTTTATCTTATTTCGTTATATTAAAACTGCTGTTGCATTAAGTCAAATTCCCAATAAGTCAATTGCTTTAAAATAGACTAAACTTTTAGCCCGGACTGTACTATTTGACTTTCTGGGATTTTTGATCTACAGACACTGCAAAAATTGTAGTTTTTGACCTAGCGGCACAGGTATAAATTATTTGACCTTCCGGGACTGTTGACTTTCTGCAACGCGTCCCATAATAAGTTTAAACTCTTTCAACAAGACTAAAACTACGTTAACACATTTAACTCTAAAATCTAGCTACAACTTTATTGACTATACTAGTGGAAAATACATTTTTGAAGCAGTGGTAAGAAATTAAGCTGTAAAGAATAAAAGAGTTGAAAATAATTAATGGGATGACCCTACAGCAACCACACTGCTTTTAATGCACTGCAATTAATTTCTCAAATCTGGGGTTTTAACTAGTAAATTTTATATTTTGAAATAAAACTATTGTAGCGTAGATTTTCAATAAAATTGTTTTACACAAATGGTATCATCAAAATAATATTCAGATTTTTTTTTTAAACTGAACATAATTTGTTTTAACAAATAATTAATCTTTCGTATAATTTCATTATTGGCCATTTTTCTTTTTTTTGTCCTAAGACGCTAGGCACGAAATTGTTTTTCACTTCACTTCAGGCTAGACCTAGGGGTTGCGGCATTGATATCACATAGAGAAAATACATTGGTGATTTAGCGGGATTTGAACCCTGGACCTCAGGAACCGAAGTCCCGCGCTCTAACCACTAGACCAGGTCCCTCCCTATAGTATTGGCCATGTTAAACATATATCAATTTACGATTCAAAAACTGTCTGAGATTTAAGCCTTGAATTGGATAAACCTAATTTTCCTATCGTCAGAGTGCTTTAGAGCCAAAGTAGAGGCTTTTGGAAAAATGTATCAAATTAGAGTGTGAACAGGAACACGACGAAGGATTTCATCTCATAAAACTGAAAAGATTTTTCAATTTATAAATAACTGATACTGATGAATTAATTATAACGATCAAATATTTCAAAAATAAATGTTTTTTGCTTTGAATTAAATATCTACGGAGTGCTCAACAAATTTAAAACAGTAAAAAGGAACTTTGAAAACTCGGGGTTAGGATGAAATAAAACTTTCTGAGCTCTTCTCACCATAAAGAGATTCCGCAAACTCATTTACATTTTTATAAAAGTTCATTTAAACGATGACTGTATAAATTTCAAATTCATTTTAGTATTAAGTCCGTAAAGAATATTCCCTTATTTTAAAGTATGCAAACCCTAGCATTAGTTTGCATCTACTTTATCATTCAGAAATATTTAATATTTGTGTACTTATAACTGGACTGATAAGTTTATTGTTTTACTTCATATTTTTCCTGATTACTTTTGTAAGTTAAAAATATTTATGTGGATTAAAAGAAAAACAATTATTTTTATCCTTTTATGCCACTAAGGCTCTTGAACATACCAACCTCCTTAGTGCACAAAACAATTTATTACTAACTGAATTACCGTAGCATTTAGGTACTTCTGAAAATGGCTACCTCTATTTGATCAATAATATTTTGTGTATGGTGGTACGTTATTAATTTATCATCTATCAAAAACCTTACTTTTAGAGACTCTTATAGTTACAAGCAAATCATTTATAAACTATTCCATCAAAGGAGTTTTTAAAATAATTTGATTTTATCAAGCCTGCAATAGTTGTATCATTTACTTATTCGCAAAAGACTTTCAAACCCAAGCAAGTGTAATTGAAAACTGGTTGATATTTAAAGCGAATGTCCCAAATAATATGGCACTCAAGCTATCTAAATTATTAAAAATGCAGATGGATTCAATTCGAACATTGACCATTTAATTTTTAAATACCTAAAAGCCTTTTACGTTGCCCCTGACTACCACAATCGTCCTAGAGCCAAACCGTGTCCGCCACAGAGAGCTTTTAACATTTATTGTGGTTGTCACGCGATAGGTTTAGATTCCGGTTAAGTCAAATGATAAAATAAAAATAAATCCCCCTCGCCGCAGCAAACCTGCAGACAATGCAAATGTCCATTAGCCTGGTTTGATTTCTACTCAACAGTTTCTTTAACATTCTAGATTTATTCCCTATTTAAATAACACTATGTTTGCCAAGTACTAAAGTTTACTGTGTCACGGAAGGTGGTAAAGTGTGTTTTAGTGGAATTCTAATAGCTTAGTATGATGTTGACAAATTTGTAAAATTTGATCAAAACATATCTTTAAACGAGCAAACTACAACCGTTTACTCATCCATAAAAATATTGTGGGAATTAAATAAATTAAGTCATTATCTTATGAATATGAGAGTAAACTTAAAAATTATAGTTGAATGCTATCCACTACTTATAGAATTCTCTACTAATCTGAAATTATATTTTCTGTAACCTATTAGTTTTTTTATTTATTTATTTTATGTGACGTTAAAAATTACAATAATTCGTCTTATTTTTAATTTAAAACATGTTGTGTAAACTACTTCACATTAACTTACTCCATCGAAGGCCAACCATGTCCATTGCAATTATCAAAGATCAGAGATAGATAAAGATCAAACCTAGAAGTTTTTTTTTTAATTTCTACTACACAAACAAGTTGCATTATTAAATCTGTTATCATGTCTGACAAATACACAGTGTTGTTTACACTTCCGTTAGACTAGGTCTGACTTTGTAGTTATAATGACGTAATGTTAACGATGTAGGAGTAATTTTTACAAAATAAAATTAACAATTTATTAAATTTATATTCCAGACCAGTTAATAAGTGGTTAGCGTCTCGGACTTCCGAGCTGAAATTCGGGTTTGATCCTAGGCATAACAAAATATTTAAGAGAGTTCTGGAACACTCTGTATAAGCTTACCTATCACCTATGACACTTGGAAATATCTTAGGATGTTTAAAACAAGAAACCACTTCTATTTAAACTTGAGAACAACAATTAAATGGCAAAGTTTATTTAAATTTAGAAATAAATTATGTTTCCTATGACTCAAACATGTTCCTAAAAATACCATTAGATAGTCCTTAGTTTATAAAACACAACAGTGAAACCCGCATCTAAATAGCTTGCTTCTACGAGAAGCAACGAACGTTTAAACTTTATACAACAGAAATACCACAGGGTATTTAAATATGAATGAATGAGAGATAACGCGCGTTATCAGTTGTAGTACGCATCTCGAAGATAAGGTGGCGCCCCTGGCGCCTAGCGGAATGACTGGAGGGGGGGCGGTAGGCCGTGTCCTTGCCTCTCCCCCTCCCACAGCCGTGCGATTTAAAGTTTAAATGCCCTGGCTGCTGCGTTGCGTTTGTTGCATCACTGCAATTGCGGGCGCTCCACTTCTGACTTTTTTGTTAGGTTGGCATAGACTTTGTCGTAGTATTTTTTGCGTTTGAGCAGTTTTAGTTTGATGTCTTCGTAACTTTCTTGTTATTTGTTGCTGATCTATGAATTTCCGAAAGGTTTTCCTCATATTCGAAAGCTCCTATTTTATGCATTTATTCTTGGATGATCCATTCAGTGTTTTTAGTAGTGTTGGTAAGCCTAGCACAACATATGTTGTCTAATAACCTCCAAAGGCTCAAGAGTGATTAGTTCACTAATAACGTAGATTAAAAGACCTACTCTTTAATCTACTTTTTCTACTTAATCTGTGCTAATCTGTTATGTTTTCACTTACTTGAATGTATTCGTCAAACCCGTTTGAAAATACTATATTAAATATCTGAAAAGAAGAGATTTATAATTCACTTGTACACCCTCCTGACAATTTACTTACAATAAATATTTTTTTTACTATTTTATAAAAATTAAATTACTGAACATAAATTCATGGAGATTCTTAATTTATTGGGACTATATTTTCCAATAATAAAAAGCCTAAAAAGTGTAGGTCGTTTTATTAGTCTTCCATCGACGTATTTTCTAAACCCTGAAAATCACACATAATCCTCAAATCCCTAATTAATTGAGACACGAACGCATAATTTAATTGGTCGGATCTTAGGGACCACAAAAGTACATTGAAATTAATCCAGAGGAATTTGGTAAGACTCGGTGTAGGCTATACGGTTAAACGTGCACTTGACTGGGCTAATGAAAAGGCGAATAGAAACTGGCATGAATTGAACCTACAGGATTTGGAATTACGGCTGTTAATTAGTGAGGTAATCGGGAACTTCAAAAGGCCATTGATGTGATATTAACCTTATAAAATTACCAATAAATTTATTTAATCAAAAATTAGCTTGTATGTTTCTTTCAGAAGTATAAAGTGTCGTCAACTTCCATATATTTATGATACTCCCTTATTTATCATGTGTAGTCAAAAGGCTGCCGGTTCTATCCTGAACGAATAATAGCTTTTTGAAAATTCGAAATTGGAATCAGCTGACCTTGATTTGTTTAACAATTTTCCTGGATAAATAAACAGCTGATCTTAGTCAGTAAGAAGATCTCACTCCAATCTACCAATCATAAAGCTGCATTCATATTTTAAGCTTCACATATACACCAAATTGAACATCGCTGAAAAGTACAATGATAATCTGAAAATAATGTTTACTTAATTTATTTCCGGTTAATAAAACTTACCCCTATATTGCTTCAACCCATTCTTAAACCTAATTTCACTGCTTATTAAAATTGATTTATAAACTTGATTCGTCTTATGTATAGTAACTAAAGAGGAAATAAAAATACTTAAAAGATTCTAAAAAAAATAAGAGTTTAATCTTACTTAGACGAGATTTTACATTTAGTCAGCTCTATGAAGAAATCTGCTCTAATTTTTTTCATAATAAAATATTTGTTATATTTGATTTGTTTTAACTAGAATAACATATCATTGCCAATTTCATAGTATGAAAAAAAATATTTCTTGAGCGTAAAAAATATGGAAACTATAAGGTTAATTGGGCGTAACAATAGAAAATTTAGGTTTTTTTAGTTCAGAACTATGGGGAAAATAATAAGTTGCGAATAAAATAACGAGTTGCTAAAAAATTAAGACATTTCAGTATAATGTTTTGTTTGTACCGTATTCATTATGCACTTTACTTTATACTATCTTTATTGGTTGGAATATATAATTTTCAGCTTCTCTTCATTAAATCGGGCTGTCAATTAATGATTAATGATACTATCTAACAAAAAGTCAACGTTATATATTAAAGCCCCAACTTTGGGACTGTTCACTTAAAGAAATGAAAACCCCCAAAGGCGTGGATACACACAAAATAATAAAAGTATTAAAACTTGAATTTCCCTGTCGAATAATTACTATTAATCCACTTTGAACTACTAAAATATCAAATGAAAATAAGCAAGACGTTTAAAATATAATTCCACAGAACTTTCTGCAGTTTTAAATCATCGGTAACTCACAAAAAGGCTTTTAATAAATTAAAACTTCGCGGGACATTTGAATATTTCACTTTAATTTCGAAATTGACTTGATACGACTAATATTTAAAAGCTTCTTTTGAGGTTGTCGTTTTTATTTATTTCAAATCATTCACAATTTACATAGATACGTTTTAAGAGCAATAGTGCAAATATTAATATTTTAAATTATCTAGTTATTAATTGAAACCTATCTATAACTAGCTGTTACCCACGGGCTTCACCTCATTTGATATCATAAGTATTAATTAAACCATTGATTGGTTAAGTTAACCTGAAATAAACAAAATACAGTAAAAGAAACAAATAATTACACCTGATTTTAATAAGGTAATAAATTGAAAGAATATAAGTACAGCTGAGGTATTTTTAACCGACTTCCCCACCACCAACAAAAGGAGGAGGTTCTCAATTCGTCTGTGGCGATGTTTTTTTTTCTATGTATGTTCGCAAATTTCTCTGTGATTCTTTTACTGATCAGTGTGGTTCCACCACCAAAATAACCAGGAGAGTTTCTATTTGGTACCTTATATATTATGTTTAAGTATAATATTTGTTTCGGTGAACAATTCTGAAAACCTTAAATATTCAACATTTATTTTGTTTACATTTGTGCAGATTGTTTACATTTGTGCAGAGAAGGCAATAAATAATGATAACATTCCTACAGCTGTTAGTTGAAACCATTTAAATGAAGCTACAGACAATTCTTCGTGAAACAGTTGCTTCATATTGATCAATAAACTATTTCTTGCCATGGAGCCTAAATGAATTACATTGAGAAAAATGCATTTTGTTTTAGTTACTATAAAAAATGTATTTCAACGTTTGACCTGATTTGTGTATACAGTAATTCTGTTTATAGTATTGAATATTCTGACTTACAAAAACATATATGTTTCAGTGAATAGCTGTATGATATTGACAAATAAAGGTGTATTGTGAAAACTAAAGCATTCGTAAAACAGGTCTAAATATAAATTGAATGCAATTATTCCTTACACGACCTAAGAAGTGTGACAGTGCATAATCGTCAATTGTCTTAAAAGTGTTAAATATTTTAGTTACTAAACATGCATTTGCAGATGTGGAATGTTTATTGATATTCTCTACCCAGTTACTATATCATATCAATACTATTATGCCTGCTTCGGAAAGTCCTAGAGGAAGATGATTTGCAATTTCGACTAGGCTATATCTTGATCAAACAAAACCACCTACATGGCTTGCACCACTTGTAGCTGAACCAATCTTTCATATAATATTTTCCAAAGGTATTATACGTGTTAATGACCAATTTTCCACTTTTGAGAGATTTTTTAGTGCTGGTAGCTGAGGAATAACTTTCATATTGTTCCAAAAGGCTTGAGACGTTACTGTATTTCTTTTTATAATGTAGAAGTACACCAATTGCAGGAAACGATGATGTATGACATTTCAATGTATCTAGAAAAGACAATTAGTTTTTCGTTAGGCCTAATGTAATGGACAACTCTTTCTTTCTTAAGGAATATCTAAAGATGTTTATTTTCATACCCATTGATTATGTAACCTGAACAGGTGACTCAAGCAGTTTTAAAATAATGATTGTTCTGTGGAACTTTTGATTGTTTCGATTGTTTCAAACAGTTTTGCTTATCAAAAATCCTCAAGTAATTAAAATATAAAACGACAGTCACTAAAAATCATGAAATAATTTATTTTTGTAAAAAATACAACCGACTTCAAACGCTCTAAAAAGAATGAAATAATTTCAATAAAGTAAACTTTTGTATTAGGCAAGCTCACGTATTTCAAGTCGGCGCGGCTCAAACTGCTAATATGATTGAAATTAAATATTGTATGTGTATTTTGAAAATCAATAAATTGTAGCTGGATAACATAAGTATATAAAAAACATAGGTACTGAACTGTTTTGTTTATATATTAAAGGAAATATTTTCTTGTATTTTATGTTAACTTCAGAATAAATGCATCATGAAAATAACACCTTACTAATGCTTTTTATATTGCGAATTTTTTGTATAGGAATATACCATCAGAGATTAGAAATCTACAGGTATCTCTTCCAGTTTATAAACGTTCGGTAAGCAGTTGGCTGTCGGATATTGGGCTCGATCAGTCTGAGACACTTATCGGTTCAGCATACATGACCTAAAATAATTATACAACACACACATTACCAAACACCAAACACAAACAATATTTACACCAAACAATATTTAGCGTACATATATCAGTAACTGCAACTCCATTCACTCGACTTCCTTTTATTTAGCATTAACTGTTCCTGTAGCTGTCTCATAGCTTAGTTGTAAATAGTCTTTTGATTAATTTAGTTTTAATTTTTAAGAATATTTCTAATTTGTAATAGAGCTCGTCCCGCGCACAGGTCTTTTACGGCCTATGCGGGACTATTGTTCGTATTTTGTATATGTATATATTTTAAACATTTTTGGAAATAAAGCAGATTTGATTTGATTTGATTTGATTTGAACACACACAAATGTTCTATATGAATAGGAAAATAATTTAGTTTGATATTATGGTAGGGAAAAGAAGCTAGTTTAGTATTAAAACGTTACTTTTCCAAATTAGAAACATTTAAATGCGTTATAATCTTTTTAAAGATACTCGTTAATACCACTATAATGCCGATCTCTGATTACGGTAATAAAATAACACTTAACGCATAACTATGAAAAATACATGCAGATTAACACCTTTACTTATAGATAGTCACCTGCAATATGGACACCCTCTTTCAATGTTGTATCAAAAATCATCATAGAGCCGCGCCGACTTAAAATACGTGAGCTTGCCTAATACAAAAGTTTACTTTATTGAAATTATTTCATTCTTTTTAGAGCGTTTGAAGTCGGTTGTATTTTTTACAAAAATAAATTATTAACATTTGGTATATGGAAAGTTCCCTTTAGAAAGGAATTACGACCTTAAAGGGAAATTCATGAAATAATGGATAGTTTTGCGCAAGGTTTCTCGTCATGACGAACATTTTAAGTATATGGTTTATGGGGGTGTGACTTGTAGTTTTCTCAAAAGTTCATGGATACTTTTGACTTTACATATAACCTAGATATGAAATATTTAAATATGCTGTTTTCGACCATACAGGTAATATATTTCGTAATACATTTCTTAGGTTTTATATTTTGTATTTTTAGTCATATATTTCTGGAAATGTTGGGCCAAGAACATAAAATCAAATGCTGTACCAATTTGTAAAATTCATATTGTTAAATTAATAATTCTTACGGCAGTATGTGTGTGTTTAAATGTGTACAGAGCTACATGAAACTTGTCATGTGTGTATTAATCCATATTATCTCTCCATTATTGCTAATTTTTCTTTGAAATTTAAATTTTCAATAGCGAATTTGCCATAAAAGTCCATAAAATAACGGAAGATTGTGTTTTTCACAAATACTGCTCAAAACGATTCTGACTAAAACCTAGTAGCTATGGTTTTTTTAACTATAAACAAAATGGTACGACATCCAATGCTGTTAAAATTACAATTAAAAGGTTATTGATTTTTTGTATTTTACAGTGCCCATTACATATCATAGTTACTCCCACCATTTACCCATTATAGGGGTTGTAGACACGGTTATGGGAGAAATTATGTGTAAATTTGGTGATACCAGTTATTTACACATATCACATTATCACCACTTTCTATTAAAGTTCAAAGAATAAAACAGAGTCTAAAACTTGAGGTTGTAATGACTGCAAAACTCTTCCCACCACAGTCACAAAACTCATTTACATTTTAACTTGGCTTAAGTAATAACAACCTCTGGAACACTCTGTACAATTATCACAGAGTTTAATTTGTTGTAAATGAGTAAAAGTTTTCATATTTTGCGTTAAATTAACATTTCTGACTCTTTAAATTAAATCTTTGACATTTATGATGTAGTTAAATCAGACAAAGACAATGCATTAAGTTAACATTGAAATTAAATGTTTAAGTTTTAGAATGTTAAAAAAGGTTATATAGGGTCACTGATGAAATTTACTGGTGTAAAATAGTTTTCTATATCTTTTAGATTTTTCACAATTCAAAAATGTAAGGACAATTTATTGTAGCTAGCTTTGTTTTGTTTGACTTTTTGGGGATTAACTAGTGGACGTCCTGTGGTCGAAACTCGACCAAAAAAAAATAATGTACAGACTTCTCTATTTTCTCCCCACACTGTAAATAAAACATGTGATTGGGATTTCTTCCCTTTGTTTTGATTTTCTGTTTACATTTTGTTGTTATTTCGTCACCATCATGGCAACCCACATGGTCCATGTTAATTTTTTGAAGTTTTCAAATTCATTTTTAGTGCTTATTTGTTAGCCTAATTTCATTTTTAAAGGCATTCTGCACATCTACAGGAAAATATCTTTCCAACAGTATGCGTAGATTTTCCCTGCGATGCACACGAGCTGAGAAAAAAGGTTTTAAAGAAACGTGCTTGCCTATTATATATAGATAGATAGATAATATAAATACTCCCGCCACAGCAAACCTGCAGATTTAGCTAGTTTCCATTTCCATGAAAAGCGTCTATTCCTTTTTTTAAGTTAGGTTTAATATAGTAGTTTACGCAACGATTGCGTAAAGATAGTGTTAACGACACGAGTAGAAAATTTAAGGTACGAGCCTTGACGAGTGCCTTAAAAACTTCTACGAGTGTCGTTAACACTATTTACGCGAGTTGCGTACACTACTTTACCTATGACGGTGTTTTAATTCCTAAAAATCAATACTCATAACTTCTAAGAGAGGTTATGTTTTTGTTTATAACCTCTCATTTCCACTGACAGTGAAGCAATGAATCAAACACGAATTCACTAATTGCACCAATCAACAATTAAATTGGCCTGAACAGCTGATTAGTTGAATTTCGAATCACTACAATTTTGCTTCTCCTCTCTCAATCCTTGAACCTCATTGGTCCGTTACCCGTGTTGTTATGAGTAAAACTATGCTGTTATGAAAGTAAACAATGCTGTTATGAGATACTTATCAATTCTAAGAACTGTACTGAAACGGCTACTTTAAAAAACGGTCGTAGGTAAATTACTTATGTTTACTGCCACATGGAAGGAAATAAATTGTGTTTTTAGTGAAACAACAATAGTTTGATAAGTAATTAAAAGAATCCTTGTAAATAAATCATTGGTTTATTCGAACTCTAAGATTTCATTCCATTTTGTTCGTAAACATGTGTTTTTAACAATATTAATGATCGTAATCATCTGTTGTAGAGAAGCTCAAATGATTTATTCAGTGATCCATTGTTGAATAGAACCACTAACTGTTACCCAGATCAAAACTTTACTGATCAATTACAGAGTTTGGTCTTCTCTTATTCGTCGATAATTAAGAATCACCAAGGCACAATAGAACTATGTAAAGCTAGTTAAGATAATATCATGACTATCACAATAGTCAATGATAATATAAAACAAAATAAACCACGGTCATTGGTTTTTGTAGTGGTTCTGTATGCACTGCGGTCCAAAATTATATCTTGGAAAATTATATCTTGAGTGGCATATTAGATCTTCTAGTAACTACATCAAATATAATTATCTTCCACATATGGTGAGCTCTTCATAACTTGCTTATAATTTACAAACTTTCAATCACTAATATGAGTTTAATATTCAAACCTAATATCTGGATACTTGACATTAAGGTTGTGGCAAAGTTTAAATTAACAAGTGAACTTCATCTAATTTTCATCTTGCTTAATTAACAGCTAAAGACCTGCTCTTCCTCTTCATATGTAAGTAACTCTTATAAACAAAAAATGATTATTCTGCATTTCAGTACAAAATCCGTTTGTACATAAGTGTTCTTGAAGCCTAGACATTCTAACTTATAAAACAATTAAAAACCTACAAAGAAAATGTATAATCTCACGGTGCACTAGATATTCAAATTACAATCACTTTGGTATTTGGATAAATATTTTGAGATGGTGAATAACTCTTCAGCGGATGTTTGAAAATAGGCCTAGCAAAATTAACATCAATTATCAATTATCAATCATTGAGATTGGGACGCCACCTAGGTGCGTATTTTAACCCAAATATGAGTGAAGGATGAGTGTAGAATGGTGTGTGATGACCTGTGTAGCTTTTAACATTGCTCTTATGGCGGGCAAATTCAAGATGGCCGTTGGCTTAGAAAATTCTAATCTCATTGTTTACTAGATATTTAAATTATAATAATTTTTGATGTTTGAAAAACTATTTTTGTACGATAATTAACTCTTCAGCACTTGTTTGAAACTATCCAATATGGCCGCTGCCTCCAAGGACTCTTAATTGTATTCAATTAGCTCCAATATAGTAAACTACGTTTGTTTTGAGTTCATAAAAGATTTGGGATTTTTTCGGTCAACGGCCTGTTTTATCTTGCATTTTCTTGTGCGTGGAAAATATCCAGCCATGCAAAAGGTGAGCCAGTACAGTACAGGGGTGAACTGTACTAAAAAAGTAGAGGCTAGTACCAGGATCTGAACCAATGACATCACTGCCTTAGGTCTGAAGTCGAAAGTCTGTAGCGCTAACGACTGAACGACTCAATTTATTGGTTTTATATTCAAGGAAAGAATTACTTAACGCTTTATTGTAAGTGATCGTAAATCTATTTTGTTTTAAATATATTTACCACTAACTGGTAAAACACAATGATTGAAAAATATCCAATAATCCTTTAAACAACAATAATGAATCGTCATCTTAAAATAAGTTTTCAAGCTCAATCAAAACCAACGGGCATTAAATTTTGTTCTGGTTAAAAACATGTTGGTTTTATAATTGTTATAGTTCCATGTTCATCTATATTTTTCAATTTCAAAATAAATAACAAAACGTATTCATGACTAATTTTATTTATAGATCGAAACTACACGTTTCACTTCATACTATATTAATTTCTCAATTTTATTTGTTTAAAAGTAGATTCGTTCGGCTTCTTTAACTCTGATACAGTAAAATAAAATCAAAACAAAATTAAAACATTGACTGTACTCTGAACAAGGCATTTAATCTTTATTATAAAAAACCGGAAACATACTCATATATATTTTTTCACACTTATGGCCTACCCATTAAGCTGAAAACATTAATATAAATTCTTATGTTGTAAACATGGAATATGTTTAGTATTTATTTATTGTTATTTAATCAACTTTAACACAATTTAAATTACATAATCACATGGTATAAATGATTCGTTGAAGTGTGATAAATTATACGTAAAAGGAGGAATATAACTAGGTTAATTTCTAAGTCAGTGTTAAACTGAGAAACTCTACCAAAGTTTATCTTCAGTTTACATGTCAATGCTTCGCAAACTTTCCTAGTTACCACTTAAGTTTTCTCACTAACAAAACCTACGCGATTCACTCGTATTCCATAACCGACATGGATTTTAAAAATTGTTTTTAGTAAGTAAATTACAGTGTGTACATTTACAAAAATAATGAAGAGTATTTTATTTTAAATAATTTGTGCACTGAGCAATACAATCTATGTATTATTTCGGCTTTGAAATAAATTTAAAATCAGGCATATAGGTTGATATATATATATTAATAGGCAAGCATGTTTCTTGAAAACCTTTTTTCTCAGCTGCATCGCAGGGAAAACTACACTCATACTGTTAGAAAGATATTTTCATACAGATGTGTCGAATCCCTTTATAAATTAAAATAGGCTCAAAAATAATCACAAAAAATTAATTTTTAATTTTTAAAAAATTACATGGGCTCCTTGGGTTGCTTTGCTGGTGACGAAATATAGACAAAAATTCAAAAGAAATGGAATAAATTCCAATCATCACATGTTTTATTTACAGCATGGGATGAAAATAGAGAGGTCTGTAGGCTATTATAGACTAACCAACACCAGTAGACTTCTCATCCCATTGTAAATTTTGACGCTCGTTTTTTGTGTCTAGTTCATGTCCGGCGACACTGGGTGTTAGTGTCGACGAAATGTTGTTTCTATTATTTTAGGGTCCATTTAATGATTTCTAATTTACTGTCTGGTTGCATAACCAGGGGCGAGTTATTGTTTATGATTATATAGTTTTATTTGGTTAAACGAGGTTTTAAATTACTGAAACAAAAAGGAACAAATTGTAAACAAAACACCACCTCTACAGTGCACCAGAGAGAACTAACAATAAAATTGGCTTCAGCAGTTCCATAAGAATGGGAAGTCTACTAAGAGACTATGTTTTATCTATGTCTGTACATTAAATATTTTTAGTCGAGTTTTCGATTACTGGAAGACCTGTAGTTTATATAAAACTTTACATTTCGATTTTGTTGCTTTATGTATTTCCAATGAACATCCAAAACTATCAATATACCTGTAGAAGTCTACACCATGAACCATGTATTCTAACTGAAATTTCCGCATTACAAACTACTTAAAGAATTTCATAATAAAAGGGTTGTGACTTTAAAGCTCAGATTCAAGAAATAATGGCAGTGTTTTAAATGCAGAGAGGGTGATGTAGGGTCATCCCATTAATTATTTTTAACCCTTTTTCCTTACGGCTTCATTTTTGTATCCCTGTAAGTTTTTCCGTGAATTCAAATTTTATTTTTGTCCTTAAAACTGTTTATTTAACTTTGTTGATTGGAATTAGAATTAATTTCCTACTACTGGAACTTCAATTATTAATTAAATTTGATAAAAGTAAACATTATTCGTTTAATAAAAATGTTGGGGCCCCCAACACATCAGTAGTTTAGTTTCCAAAGTCTTAGCACAAAAATTAGGTAGGTAGCGTAGTAAAAAAAACTAACGTTATTTTGGAAAAAATATTTTACGCCACACTACATTATTTTTATTAACTTCCCACGCAAGGATTTAGTCCAGAAAACAGCTGTTTGCCGCCAGCTTATTCAAATGGGGTTTCATTGCGTAATACTTTTCTGCAATGAGTTTTACCGGACACCAATCAGCTGATTATACTGTATTTGCGTGGCAATGATTGGTTATAAACAAAAACATAACCTTTCTTAGAGGTTATGATTAGTGATTTTTAGTCCTTTAGATGGTGGAAATATTATAAGGATTTGTACAGATTTAGTAGTATGGCGTAAAATATCGTACGTCACTCGTCCAAAATGTGTTTACCGGACTCGTATGGTAATCAACGACCACACTCGTCCGGCAAACACCTATTTTCAGGACTAGTAACGTAATATACTATTTCGTTGTTTATAACTTTAAATTATAAACCGTAATTCATACACACAGCAATATTTCAAATATTTAGTTACTTGGTTGGCTAAATGTTAACGTTAAATACCTTTTAAAAGTTAAAAAACAAAATATTTTAACACTAGAAAAATGTATAGCTTAATTGCAAATCAGTATTTAATATCCTCATGTTTTAATAAATTTATTTTCCGTTCCCATCATTGTTCATTATGAAATCTTCCACAGTTAACTACAACTTATGTACAACCTCATTGGTTGACAACTAAGTTAAACTGTTGAGACGTAATTAAATTAATCAACCAAGTTGACTTCGACTCCGTCTAGCGTAAATAATTTCCCTCTAAAGTTAACGTCTAGATCATGACGTCATTAATTTTCAGCAATCACATAGTTGTCCAAAACTGTGGGGAATGTGATATTTGGAACTGTCAATGGTAAATTAAATGTTACAAAACTGTCGATTGGAAATGTTTCACCTTATTGGCTTGGTTGTAGAACTAGAAATACAGTTTAACATTTATTTATTGTGGTGTATAATTTCAAATGGCTAAAATATCGGGAAACCACTAGTATGTCGGGCCGATAATCCCACAAAACATATGTGTAACACAGATTGCCTAGCTTGTATTGAAGGCGCACGTATGTCGGGCCGATAACCCGCAAAATATATGTGTAATACAGATTGCCTAGCTTGTATTGAAGGCGCGCGTATGTCGGGCCGATAACCCACAAAACATATGTGTAATACAGATTGCCTAGCTTGTATTGAAGGCGCGCGTATGTCGGACCGATAACCCGCAAAATATATGTGTAATACAGATTGCCTACCTTGTATTGAAGGCGCGCATTTGTCGGACCGATAACCCGCAAAGTATATGTGTAACACAGATTGCCTACCTTGTTTGTGTGTTTTAAGGAAAAATATTGATAGCTTAGTATAAAATAAATAAATTTGCCAAGTTTTATCAAAATATATCCATAAACGTATAGTACAGACCACAGACCTAAATACAGGTCCATTATTAGGCGTACTAAGTCATCGACAGTTCTTGACAGACTTAACCTTTCTTCAAATAAATCGAAAACAGCTTGGCAAATTATAAACGAGCACAGGAAGGAACACTAAGAGATCACAAGGGTTTCCTGTCAAGTGCGTCAAAAATAAAGATGGCTCAACCGTAAGAGATCCAAAGCTGATTTCAGATCTCTTCAATGACTTCTTTATCAACGTAAACAACGTGCACAATAAATCAGAAGTCAGAGTGTTTGTTGATGACCCCCAAATCAGACATTCCACATATGTAGCGTCATCTTTTTTCCTTACTCCAGTATCATTAACTGAAGTGGCCGACGTAATAAGATCCTTAAAATCAAAGTCATCCTCAGGAGTCGACAACATCTCTTCAAAACTTCTTAAATCCTGTTCCCATCTTTTTCTTTGCCCTCTTGTTCATCTGATTAATTATTCTTTTGAAATTGGGGAGTTTCCAGACTTCTTGAAACAGTCGACGGTAAAACTGTTACACAAAAAAGGGAAAATGGATGAACTTGATAATTTCAGACCGATTTCTATAATGTCTACCTTCTCTAAGGTTTTTGAAAAGGCTGTATTGAACAGATTGTGGTCTTTTATCCATCAAAATGACACTTTGTTTTCAAATCAGTTTGGTTTCATCAAGAATAAATCCACGGTTGATGCAATGTTTGCTTTAACAAACAGAATAGTTGAATCCTTAGATAAAGGAGAATCAGCTGCAGGTATTTTCTTTGATCTTCGGAAAGCTTTTGACATGGTTTCCCATGAAATGCTTCTAGAAAAACTCGAAGAGATTGACAATTACATTTACATTTACATTTACATTTGTAATGTACATTTGTACATTTTGTAATTTACATTTGTTAGAGGGATAGCCAACAAATGGTTTCGCTCCTTTCTAACTGGACGTCGTCAGACCGTTGAGTTCTCGATCGAAAAATGTGGGATACTGAAGAAATATAGCTCTAACGTCAAATTGGTAAAGGCAGGAGTACCCCAGGGTTCAATTTTAGGGCCCTTATTATTCATCATATTCATAAATGATATCCCAAAAAGCGTGTCTGATGCTGAGATATTTTTGTTTGCTGATGATACATCATTGTTTGTTAAGGATAAATGTCGGAAGAACTTGGAGATTAAAGCGTTTCTTCAGTCCAATGCCGTTCTTCAATGGTTTTTAGACAACAATCTAATTGTAAATGAAAAAAAGACTAGTTTAGTTGATTTTAGGATTTCATCTCACATTTCCGAGGAAATTAGTTTGCACGAGGATGACGTGGTGGTCGAGTCGGATCATTATGTCAAATTTCTAGGCATTTCTATCGATAGGAATCTGAACTATTTTTCTCATACTGATTGTGTGACTGCCAAGTTAGGATCTTCACTATTTGTCTTCGCAGACTTTAAAAATTTATGAGCAAAGATGTTTTGCTAACTGTATATTTTGCCCTCGTATATCCACATTTGTCCTATGCCGTTGGCATTTGGGGTTCTGAAAACGTTCACACCAAACAAATCTTTAGGATGCAGAAGAAAGCCATCAGAGTCCTAGGTCATCTCAAGCCAAGACAATCATGTAAGCGCTTTTTTTCTGAAACGGGTCTTGTCTTCTCACCTTTCCGTGTATTTACTTTTCATACTCTGCTTTTTCTTAAGAAAAACTCTGAACTTTATCAGCATCTTATACCAAATTCAATATATAAAACAAGATCTACTAATACTTTGAACATCCCCAGACACAAAACTTCATTTTATTTTTAAATCAAATGTTTTACAATTCTGTCATTTTTTTAATGCCCTCCCAAATGATCTCAGGAATGAAATGGACTTTCATAAATTTAAGAGACAGCTTAAAGAGTTTTTAATTTGTAATTGTTTTTATAGTGTTAAGGATTTTGTTTGTTAGTGAAACAATGCAACAATGTTCATTTTATATTTTTTACCTATTGATTGTGACGCTTGCCAATGCCTGTATTTGAGTTTAACGGCAATAAATATCATTTCATTTCATTTCATTTCAACGAGCAAAAACATTTTACAATATTCTCCATAAGAATAACATGGGAATTTTAAATTTACAATTTTTTTTAATTTTCTCCATTACCAATAACCGAACAAAAATACTTTTATGTACTAAATAATTATTTTTTTAAGCTCTTTAAAAAGGTTTAAAGAGAAATTGGGAAATTTGTGTTTTGAGGGTCAAATATGAGAAAAACCAATTTTTATCCCCTAAAACCCCCCGTAAAGCCTGTTCCCGTGGTCTGATCATGCTGGTTCACGGTACTCATTCAAGTTTATCCCACTTTACACCTTTAAACCAAATTTCATCAAAATCGGACGAAAATTACTCAAGTTATCGCGTTCACGGACATATATATACATATATTTATATACTAAAGAAAGCATACTAACTCAGTACCCTGAAATTATTTTTTATTTTTTAAAACTCTACATGTTTCGACCTTTAGGCCATTTACAAGAGTAACATATTTAACCTCACTTTAAACACAATAAATTGACTAATAAATAAACATCATGTGATGATCTTGACACATGATTTTTCTTTTTCTTAAAATTTATGGTAGGATAATCTTGGGTCATGAAATTTTGTCATATATATAATTGATTATGGTTTTTTATTTTATCTTTCATTTTACGTATATGTTAAATATTCTTTAATTTTTAAATTTTTTCATATATAGCATTTTGTTTCTTTACTTGCATCGTATTGATTATATTCGTTGGATCTTTCTTGTAGCTGCAGTTTATATGATATTCTTCTTTTGTATCTAATTTATTTCCTTTAGATCCGTAGTCCAAAAATTAGATACAAAGCATTGTAAATGGCCTAAGGTCGAAACATGTAGAGTTTTAAAAAATAAAAATAATTTCAGGGTCCCCGGTATGCTTTCTTTAATATTTATAATAGTAGCCCTTTATCCAAACAATTGTATATATATATATATATACACATATATATACAAATATAATATATATATACAAATATAAACATTTGATCGCATAGTGTTTTTAACCTCTGGGGATATCAAAATGAAAAAAAATCGGTCCGAGCCTAGCTCTTACCATGAGACCTACGGTAATAACTACTTTCCTATAGGGAAATTCGCTAAAACAACCTTTAACAATCATGACAACAATGTTTATTCATTTATATTTTCATCTTTGAAAACAGGTTTATAGTCTTGCTTTCTACCGTGATCATCAAATTTGTCATATGTTTCGTCTCGTTTGTAATCAACTGGTAATGGAGGATAAGTTTCGTCTCTAATGCATATTGATCTTTGAAACGGATATTCGTAGTACCAACACATGTCGGATACCGATTTCGCACCCCCACAAGTGATGCTGTATAGATCAGTGCTCGTCTTGGGATCGGGCGAACACCAGAGACCAGGACAGCAGTACACCCATCGGCCGCTATATGACTCCCGTTCTGTGTGGCCACACTGAAACCATGTTGGTACCTTTAGTAAACCAGTTTTTTTCTAAGGAATTAAATCGAAAATGGTATAGTTTAAATAGCTAACATGAGATATAGAGTCCACGGGCTAAGAGATACTCACAAAACAATTGTTACAAAACATAATACAGGTATACTGTATTACCTATAATATACTTCATTCCCCACTCATCTTGCACACAGAGAAATCACTCAATGGTAAACTTGGTGGTGTCTAGCACTAGTGCTGGTGACTAACGCAAAGTTCCACCCCTCGCCTTTATGTACTACAACGCTCAAGGTGGAGAAAGAACCCTGTGCCTTGTGCCATAAGAATTTCAGCACAATGCTCATCTTTCGGACTCTTATTTTCTCATTACAAGTATATCCCTGGTACAACATTCCAGAACTGAAATTTACTTTTCTGCGTCTTGCAGTATGGAGTGTCTATAACCTATGTATTTTGTATGGTAGTTTCAGCGACACTAGCTATCTACACAAAACACCTCATGACTTTACTTATTTCATGTCCTATTTCAGTATTTTACTACCATACTAATTTTAACTATTGTAAACTAGTGATAAGCAGTCACTGGGGAGTATCATATGCCTGTGTTTTGCATGTGATGACGTGCTATGGGCTCAAAAGATAATAATTGAACCTCCCCCCCTCCATGCTAGGTGCAAAACTCTTCCTTATGCCACAAACCTCCTAAAACCTCTTGCGCCCCTGGGTCCAGGTCTATTCACTAAAGCGGCCCTTGGGGACAAGGAGGGGCGAGCAATGTCGCAACACTCTTACCGTGCGTGACAGTTGAGTTTTTTGTGCTACAGCATGATTTTCTTTTAGTAGGTACAAAACTTACCCTGTGATTTTCCTCAGCACAATATCCAAGAGTATTTGACTCCAAGTCTTCTATGTCTTCTAAATCTTGTGTTGACCATGGCGGAGGGTAGCGTTGAAACGTTTCCGCATCCTGTTTTGAAACTCCAAAGTCTAACATTAGAAACAAAATAAACATCTTTAGAAACATGTTTGAACTGCAAGAAAAATCAGTGACAGTTTCTTTCATGTTTATTATAAAAGTGTTTCTTTTAAGTTTGTTTACACAAAAACATATTTATTTATTCATGTGTTACTGCACTGCATATGATTTTAAAAGGAAACATTAGGTGCAATTAATTATTGTAAAATCTTGCAGCACATACTGTGTTTAAATATAACCAACCGCATTGCTCTTGTATATGAGGCGTTCAGAAGTCAATCTGAAGTCCAATTTTTTTCAAATCGAGTTTATAACATGGTTAGATTGCTTTTATAAAGAATTTTCAGTGGCCAAGACGACTAACTCCATAGTTCACTAGTTTGCCGCTAGAATGCGCTACATGTTTTACCAACTGAACCTTTCCCCAGCTGTTTCGGAGGCCAGTTTCATTAACTCCATGTTCCCTTCCCATAACAACTGTCAACTAACAGATGTTTCATGTTGAACTGACATTGTAAAAGGTTATGTTTTGCTAAGTTGTTGTGCTAAGAGCATAGTGCTTTTGTGTGATAAGTTCTTTCATATTGCAAGGCAAAGTTGAGAGTGACGATTGCATTACCAACGCAGAATGAAGCTGCTTGTATTTGGCTTGAAACCTATACTGTATTTATGTTTTATTAAATTCCAGAATTTGTATTTTAATGAATTGCAATAATACTTTGTTCTTTTTTATTTGATTAAGCTTTACTTTTTTGTATTTGTTTAATAAAGTAACTTTTATACAAACCACTCAGAATGTTTTGTTGAATCTTTTCTGTTGGCAATGTGACTAACTCCATTAAAATTTAAAAGTGACTATTTTTTTTTCAAGAAATTTGAATTTTATAATAATGTAAATATAGGTTAAAAAGTTGGCCGTTATTGTAAGAGAAAATTTGCAAAAAATTTCTCAGAATTTTCTATTCAAAGATAAATTAAATTCTCTATACTGCACTTTTTCATTGATAGGACTTAGTCGGATTGACTTGGTGACTTGCCCAGTGAATGACCGAAGTGTAAAATTCTTTGTTAACTTAACAATGCTCTTAAATGAGAGTATTAATTGTATATATTATTATACCTACTTCTTGGTTGCTATTTAAGGGTTTGCCCTTTATCATAAATTGTCCATAAAAGATCAATTATGAATGTAAAAAATGTTTTTTTTATACACCAAAGTCATGAGTCCAGTAAATGACCAGTCCTATGCCAGTGAATGACCAGTATGCCAGTGAATGACCAACTTCGGAAGGTTTAGTATATCACTTATAAAATCACAAAGTTTAAAAGAAAAATAAGCCTAATATGCTATATAAAAACATCAGAAGTATATACCATTTTACATGTAATGTAAAAGGAAAACATAGGCAGGCCGGGTTAGCTGATGGTAAAAACGTCTTAAAGTGCCAAAAAGGATATTCGATTGGGATAAATAGTAACTCTGGTCTAAATAAAACGCCAATTAATAACCATTTCAATGACAAATGTTTACTAGAAAAAAAGTAGATGACTTCGATATTAGGCCGGTCATTCACTGGTTAGGACAAAGAAAATTTATTATAATAATTTTTATCTGATATCGATAATTATATTTCTTAATAATTTCAGAGAATTTTGATAATAAATTGTAAATTAGAGTCCAATCCCAGTAAAAATGACCAAGCGGTCATTCATTGGTTTAGCCCAGGAATCTGTTCCAGTATGTGACCGCTTGAATAAAAACTTATTTTTTGCTTATATCTGAAAAAAAAAAAATAGTTTCAGATTAATATACACTCTTAGTATTAAGTATTAGCATTGACTATTATAATAGTCAAAGGTATTAGCCAAATAAATCGCTATTTCAACTGCTTTTTTTCACAAAAATAAGGTAATGAAATATGCCTTACCTACAGAGTTCTTAGTGGCAGAATCTAAAAACGAAAATTCTAAACATGTCCAAGTTAAATCATCAAAATATAAATAATTAACAATAATTAAAAAATGACGATTAAATATGAAGAATAGAGTAATATCTATTGTCTAAACTAGTTTTTTTTTTCACTCCTGTCTTAATTTAACTCTTATTATAGATGATTTAGAGTGAAACGGTAATTCACTGGACAAGTCACCCTAAACTTCTCATCCCATGTCCAATCCAAAGCATGTTTGGACATGTATTAATCATGTTCAATTTTACCGTGTTATTTTACAACTATATGTGTGGACATGTGTTCTTGTAGTTTTGCCACTGCTAAAGGTTAACTAGGTGGCATTCGCAAAGGCATCCACAAAATTGAGCGGAGTCATCAAGGGTTCATTTTATATTGTTTTTGTCATACTGCATTAAAAACAGTTGTTTTAATGCATGCGTTACGGGTCTACAGTAGCATTTTTACTCTTTAGGGAGTAAAAAATGTTTTTAGCCTCTATGGAGTAAACATCAGCTGTTGTCAACTCAGTTGGAAATTTCAATTGTAACCGATTGAAGGTATCGATAATATGTATCGATTCGTGCTTCATAATCATTTTAACCTACAGTCTACAGTCTCTTCCCATAGCATTTTAGCATTGCAGATACATTAATCCATTCCCACACTCAACACTGCCCACCTTTACTACTTCCTTCACCACCCCCTACGTCGTGGACCTGTTTCCCTCTCTTCCCATAGCTTTTTAGGATGGCATATACGTTAATGTATTTGCTAAAGACAGTTCCCACACTCTGCACTGCTAGCCTTACTACTTCCTTCACCATTTCCTATGTCATAGACCTGTTTTCTTCCCTTCTCATAGCATTTTAGGATTGAAGATACCGGTACATTAATCTAACTGCCACAGACGGTTCTCACACTATGCTCATACTTTACTACTTCCTAAGCCACTTCCTACGTCTTGGACCTGTTTTTATCACTTTTCTATAACATTTTAGTATTTTAGATACGTTAATCTAATTGCCACAAACATTCCCCACACTCCGCACTGCTAGCCTTTACTACTTCTTTCACCATTTCCTATGTCGTGGGCATGCTTCCATCCCTTCTCATAGCATTTCAGCATTGCAGATACATTAATCTAACTGCTACAAACGGTTTCCAGTTCCCACACTCCACACTGCTCACCTTACTACTTCCTTCACCTCTTCCTACGTCGCGGACCTGTTTCCCTCTCTTCCCATCATATCATTGTGAGATTGTAGAGACCTTAATCTAAATCGCCAAAAACAGTTCCGACACTCCGGACTGCTCGCCTTTACTACTTCCTTCACCACTTCCTACGTCACGGAACTGTTTCCCTCCCTTTCCATAGCATTTTAGAATTGCAGATACCTTAATCTAATTGTCATAAACAATTTCCACACTCCGGACAGCTCGCCTTGACTACTTCCTTCACCACTTACTACGGGGTAGCGGACCTGTTTTCCTTCCTTCCCATAGCATCATAGGATTGCAGATACCTTAATCTAATCGTCACAAACAGTTCCCACAGTCCGGAATGCTAGCCTTTAATACATCCTTTCCCTAGTGGAAGACATCAATAGAAATCAATAGAAAAAATCTATTGATATCCCTAGATGCTTAGTGATATCAATAGATGTTCATGGATATCATTACAAGTAAATACAAACAAATAGACATCACTGAAAACTTAGTCAATACATATCACTAGACATCTATAAACATAAAATATATCAATATAGATCATTTGAGCAAACAAATCGTTCATTGATATCAATAGAGAATATTTTTTAAATATGTTAGATGTAAATATAAATCAATAGACATCAATACGGATAAATAAAATGCAAAATATCTCTAAAATGTATCACATATGAACATAATGGATTATACAAAATACCAATGTAAACTTTGTGAAATAAACAGTAATAAAAATGTTATTTTTTGAAAAAAGGAAAAACTCTAGTTCTAGGTCATAGGCGTTAGCTGAGGTACCTAAAACTCAATATAGGTAATTTAAAAATATATAATTTTAAAATTGTTGTAAGATTGCTAAACATTAAAATTGTTGTAAAACAGTTACAACTTGTATTAAAAATTATTTTGTAAACTGCCAAAAACTGATTGCTAAACATTACAATTGTTGAAAACAGTTTACAACTTGTATTAAAACTGATTTTCTTAAACTTCAAAAAAGTGGTTGTAAAACAATTTTAAAATTGTTGTAAAACAGTTACAGCTCGTATTGAAACTTATTTTTTTCAACTCCAAAAAACTTATTGTTAAACAATTTTAAAATTGTTTCAATCTTATATCAAAATTGTTGTAATATGAAGTTTATATCAAAATGTTTTAAAATTGTTATACAACAATTATTGTAATACAGCTTTCGACAACTTTAAACAATTTTTTTGCTTATTGGGTTATCGTTAGGGATAAAAATGCCTCACAAATTCATTATTGAATTCCTTATTTCTAGAAATCAATAAAAATAAATTGCATATTGACACTATTCATATCACCCAAGTAGCAAGAAAACAGTTTGAACTGGTAATAAAACAGTTTTTAAACATATTAAAGCATATACTGTAGAGTGTAGGTACATGCTTAAAAATGACACAAATGCCATTGAAAATCTTTTTCAAGTTAATTATGAGGCCTAACACAGCTTCTCGCATTCAATATGGCTATCATTACTCAATCCAACATGAAGCGTCCGTCGTGTAATGGCTAAGACAACCGGCTTCCATGCTGGAGTCCCCGGTTCACGGGAACCCACTAAACTTTTTGCCAAGAATTTTTTTACTTTTTAATTTTTATTTTACTTTTAGTGCATAGTTGATATTATTTAATGTTTTGAAACAAATTAAAAATGGTTTTTTAACAAGCTACAAATTATTTTCAAATAAGCTAATGACTCGGATCCTATTTACTTGTATTGATATGTATTGATGTGTATTGGCCCAAATACACATACGTATCAATAAGTATCAATACACAATTTTTGTATTGATATATATTGATCTCTTCCACTAGGGTTACCACTTCCTACGTCCCGGACCTGTTTTCCGCCCTTCCCTTAGCATTTTAGGATTGCAGATCCCTTAATCTAATTGTCATAAACAGTGTTTCCAAACTCCAGACTGCTCACCTTTGATACTTCCTTCACCACTTCCTACGTCACGGACCTCAAGCTAGTGTTGTCATTTGATTATATTTATGATCCATACCGTTTCTGTTCTAATATCTGTGGAATAATGCTATCAGCTATTTCTTTATCTACTGCATTCAAAAGCCATCAGCTGATCATATGTCTTTGTTTATGTATCAAATACTGCTTCCATAAGGATTACATTGAAACTTTGAGACCCAGTGGGGCGGATTCCTGAGAGACTTTTTTAACGCCATATAGATGTTGGCACTCACCGGTATGGTCTTTATCACCATGCAAAATTTGAAAACGATTGATTCAGCTGTCTAGGAGGAGTTTGCGTATTACGAAATGCATAAGAGTCGACGTATAAGAGCTTCGCTCGCTCCGCTCAATAAGTTTGGCTAAAATATGTTCAGCCGTTATTGAGATTAAGTGCTATAAAGATTGCATTGAAGTTGATCACAAAGAGCTTCGCTCAACTCCGCTCAATCAATTAATTAATATTCATGTCAAAATAATTGACTGTCTTCATTAAAGTTACATTGATACAAAATCATCTAGCTGCCATTTTTATAGTATCCCATTATATTAGCTGTAAAAAATGCAAAGATTAAAGGTTGTTTGTCAAATGTTTGGATGGTTTAGACGTAACCAATTTCAATTTTTGTTAATGCCTATATAATTTTTAAGTAACTCAAAGTTTTTTTTTAATTTTAACATTGGCCTAATGGGTTGCCATGATGGTTACTAAATAACAACGTAATTGTAAACAAAACAAAGAATCATAGCATATGTTAAAATCAAGCCAGGACCTGAACACAGTTCAAAGGAAAACAATTCGGATGATGACAACTGATCAAATAATACAGAGAAAGTCTTAGATTTACATTTAAGTAGGAATTCGGAATCGACCACTGTTCATAGGTACAGTCATAAATAAAACATAATTTCTTAGGTACAGAGTATTTAACAGATTTGATTAACGTAGCTAAATAAAGTCATAAAAATAACATTTTATCTTAAACAATTTGTCGGTGAATCACATTCATGGATCCATCTCATAAATGGTAAACTTAAACAGGCCCACAACATAGGAAGTGGTGAAGGAATTAGTAAAGGCGAGAAGTGCGGAGTGTGGGAAACGTTTGTGGCAGTTAGATAATTGTATCTAAAATACTAAAATGCTATGGGAAGGGGGGGAAACAAGTCCACGAAGTAGGAAGTGGTGAAGGAATTAGTAAAGGCGAGAAGTGCGGAATGTGTTTATTACTGTGTAACCAAAGACCCGCCAAACAAAGAGATATACATGAATATAACACCAGATATGCAGGAAACTATGTGCTGCCTGGCCACAGAACAGCAATGTTTGAAACAAAACCACTTTATGCAGGAGTGAAGATGCTAAACAAGCTACCAGACCACTTGAAAATTGGAGGCCCTGTGCTGATGAAGAGGAAGCTACGGAGATGGCTGCTAGACAAAGCTTTCTACACCCTAAAGGAGTTATTTGCATGGCAAGACCACACATAACACTAAAGAAGCTTTTCCATTTCACTTTGTATCTATTATACCAATCCAATGTTATTTATTTAAAACTAGCTGGCCCGACAGACGTCCTCCTGTCCTATTGTGGTTTTATGTCACATGCTCGTACATTTTCAAGATGAGCTCGTTCGCATGGCTTAATCACGTCCTGGTTGAAGTTCGTTCGCTACGCTCACTCACCTTTAGGTTGGAGCTCGTTCGCTACGCTCACTCACCTTTTGGTTGCAAATTAGCTGTTCTCATAAATTAAAAAAAATATAGTGCTGCACCCTGTTGGTAAACCTATTAACTTTTTAATGCTATTGAACATCACAGAATCAGATAGTTTAGTTGAACCAGCTGTTAAGATTCTTTAATTCCATTTAAATATGAGTACTCATAAGATTAACATGGGAAACTCCAGAGCCACTGGGGCGGAGCCCTTTTGACGGATCTGCACCAAACTTCACACAAACCATCCTTGAATAATGCTTAATAATGCCTGAAAGTTTCATTACAATCTGTCGAGCGGTTTTGGAGTCCATAAAGGACAAACATACAAATATACAAATATACAAACATACATTAGATTTTATATATATAGATGACGCTGTAACATTTCTTGATGCAATTGTAATAAAGGAATTTTTTATTGTCTATTGTGGAAACACTTTGTGGCAGATAAATCAATGTATCTGTAATACTAAAATGCTATGGGAAGGGAGGGAAACAGGTCCACGACGTAGGAAGTTGTGAAGGAAGTAGTAAGGCGAGAAGTGCGGAGTGTGGGGGTTTGTGGCAGTTAAATTAATTTATCTGCAATACTAAAATACTATGGGAAGGGAGGGAAACAGGTCCAAGTAGGAAGCTGCAAAAGTAGTAAAGGCAAGAAGTGCAGAGTTTGTATTTTGTATATCTATAAAGATTTATTCATTTATTGCTTTATTGAAAACCATGAGACATGATTGCTCCGCTCAACTGGCTTTCACTGCTATGAAAGCAATCCCAGTAAGATATGAGTTTAGAATGGAATAGCTGGTTGGTTGTATAGCTTTATTACAGAATCAGCTGTTTCATTGACCCAGACCATTTGTTCAAGGTCCAATATTCAAGAACAGCTGGGTGTTTACCATTGATCTCTATTATCTGGTCTTTACATCATCAGGAAGCTACTGTTTTTTCTCAGGATGGAATCAACAACCAAAAGATTATTAGATTAACACTATTATCCCACACCACTTAACCAACCAGGGGCCTGTTTAATAATAATCTATATATATAAAATCCAATGTATGTTTGTTTGTTTGTCCTTTATGGACTCTGAAACCGCTTGACAGATTGTAATGAAACTTTCAGGCATTATTAAGCATTATTCAAGGATGGTTTGTGTGAAGGAATGAAGTGAAGATTCCATGTTATAGACCATGTTATACTATCTAGAATCTATGGCCCTTTTTGGCACCTTTTTTTGTTAACGAGGTCTATTGTAACATATGTTATTTAATGACCAATAAAGATTTATGATTTTTTTTTATGAAGTTTGGTGCAGATCCGTCAAAAGGGCTCTGCCCAAGTGGCTCTGGAGTTTTCCCATGTTAACCTTATAACACCTACTCATGTCCTTATGTTAACCTTACTCATATTAAAATGGAATTAAAGAATCTTAACAGCTGGTTCAACTAAGCAATTAGAGTCTGTGATGTTCAATAGCATTAAAAAGTTTACCAACAGGGTGCAGCACGATTTTTTTTAAATTTATGACAACAGCTAATTTGCAACCAAAAGGTGAATGAGCGTAGCGAACGAACTTCAACCTGGAGGCGAGTTAGCGTAGCGAACGAGCTAACCTGAAGGCAAGTGAGCGCAGCGAACGAGCTCCAACCTGGAGGTGAGTGAGCGTAGCGAACGAACTTCAACCAGGATCTTGAAAATGAACAAGCATTTGACATAAAACCACATTAGGACAGGACAACGTCTGTCGGGCCAGCTAGTAAACTATAAGTTACAAAGTGTAACTTGTAACTTGTAATTTCCATAAAATTTGTATCAGGTGATCAGCTGATTAACTGATAATACTAGTTTGTAGTTTGTTATGAAACAGACCCCATGCATGTTAAGTTTGCTCAAATATCAAAACCAAATCTCAAATCTCAAAACCATCAAAAGTTTTGGTTTTCGGTTGAGTTACCAGATTAAAAATGTTTAACATTGAAGATTTTGGCAGTTCAGGTTCTGGACCTGCAGTCATTTGTTAGCATCATTACTATTGTTTATTAAAACACTGTTACGTTACACGCAAGCTGGCGGTAATAAGGAAAACAGATCGTCTACAACACTGATGATACAAGTAATTATAATCTGAACTGCAATAGGTATCATAAATACTAATACTGGAAAACCATACAATACAGTATCTTCATATCCATATTTTTTTTAATGTTGGTACCCCTAGTAAACCTTGTATGGTTTTAGCAAATTTCTCATATAGGAAATAAGCTATTACCGTGGTACTTGGTAAGACCTGGACCCGGGACCGATTTACTTTTGTCGTTTTGAGGTCTCTAGAGGCCAAAAACACCATCCGTTCAAGCTCTTATACATATATGTGTGTGTCCGTTAGCACGATAACCCAAAAAAAAATTATCCGATTTTGATTAAATTTGGTATAAGCATTTAAACCTACATTTATTCAAACGAGTTCACGAACCAGCATGATCGGAATACGAAAACAGGGGTTTATGGGGGGTTTTATGGGGTAAAAATTGGTTTTTCCTATTATTGACCCCATTAACATAAAATGTAGCAATTTCTTTCCAAAACATTTTGTAGAGCTTAAATAAACTAATAATTTAGTATATGGAAGCGTTATTATGCGCCTAATAATTACAGAGAAAATTCAAAAAAATTATAAATTAAAAATCCCCATGTTGTTCTTATGGAGTATAGTAAAACTGTTGTAGTTTGCTTGTTTATGAACATATATTGATCAAATCTGGAAGATGTATTTATTATTTACTAAACTTTTAACATTTCACAAAAGAAAACCCCGTTTTTACCCTCCCTTTTGCAACAAACCTAAGTAGTGATTAAACTATACCTACTTTGTATGGTCACCATTTGATTGAAAAGTATAAAAATTCTAAAGCATTAATTCTATTTGGGAATAGATATTTTTAAGGAGACAATTTTAGTTAAATCCTATGAGGCAAAAGGAAATTCGCTTAGTCTGCAGGTTTGCTGCGGTGAGGGTATTTTAAACTCTTACACATCCATTTTTGTATAATATATAAAATTGAATAAAATTGAGATTCGGATTTATTTTAAGTTTTGGTTTCCGTATTGAGATTCAAAATTTCTGGCTTTAATCACTATGCAATAATTTGAATTATCTTCAATTGCTCTTCGTTGAAACTATGTTAAGATGAAAACATTTTCACACATAGCCTAGTTTTAAAATAAACAGAAATAAACATGATTAATAAATGTCCAAATATGATTGGAAATAGGACGAAAGTTTATATGACATATATGAGAGCAATACACAGAATGTGCTAAAAGATTTTACAATAATTAATTGCACCTAATGTTTCCTTTTAAAATCATATGCAGTACAGTAACACATGAATAAATTATGTTTTTGCGTAAACATAAACAAACTTAAAAAACACTTTTATAAGTCTGTTAAACTAAAGCTTGATAGGTTTATTCATGAACATGCTAGAAGCTGTTACAGTTTTTTCTTGTAGTGCAAATATGTCTCTAAAGATGTTTATTTTGTTTCTAATGTTAGACTTTGGAGTTTCAAAACAGGATGCGGAAACGTTTCAACGCTACCCTCCGCCATGGTCAACACAAGATTTAGAAGACGTAGATGACTTGGATTCGAATACTCTTGGATATTGTGCTGAGGAAAATCACAGGGTAAGTTTTGTACCGACTAAAACAAAATCAAAAGTACTTGCTGTCTGAGTGGTTATACAGGGTGTCCCGGAACTCTCTACCAATATTTTAGGGCATTGCTCCTGGGTAAGAAACATACCTAAATATCATATTTAAAACGTCCTGAAGTCCTTAGTTACTCACACAGCCACCATTTTGTTTTTTTCAGTTATTAATTTTTTTCTAAAGAATGGTTAAACATACGAAATGGAAACTTTGCGCAAACATTTATGACAACTAGGCCTAGACAAAGCTACCAAAAGATTATGAAGATGTTTCAAATTCACAAAACAAAATGGTGGCGGTTTAAAAGTTTGTTTCTTAAATAACTCGAACTTGATTCTAAACTTAAAAGTCATGCAATATTACATGACAACATAGCCTACATGCCAGGAGGGGCCTATTGTTTATTATTTTGCTGACATTTCACTAAACATGAATATGACTATTTCTCAAGATGGTTACCTATATGTTTGTACTTTACCATACCGGAATAAACAAATATGCTGTTTTAATTTTGCTTATATTGCTAGAGTTCTATTATTTTAGGTCAGTCACTTAGTTTCTGTTACATTTATCGTTCAAGCAAATTAAAACTGATGTAATTGTTTGTAGTGGACCGTATAAATTAAAATCATGTGTTGCTGTAAAAGAACTGAGTTTATTTAATTATTAAAATATGAAAAACTGAGCATACATGAAGGAATGATATAACCTAGAATTGATTGACTGAACTTAAATGACTTTAAATAAATGATAATGAACTTCCTGGACAATGTATTGCCCAGTGTGCTGCAGCACAAAAAACTCCACTGTCACGCACGGTAAGAGTGTTTCGACATTGCTCGCCCCTCCATGTCCCCAAGGGCCGCTTTAGTGAATAGACCTGGACCCAGGGGCGCAAGAGGTTTTAGGAGGTTTGTGGCATAAGGAAGAGTTTTGCACCTAGCATGGAGGGGGGGAGGTTCAATTATTATCTGTTGAGCCCATGGCACGTCATCACATGCAAAACACGGGCATGATACTCTCCAGTGACTGCTTATCACTAGTTTACAATAGTCAAAATTAGTATGGTAGTAAAATACTGAAATAGAGCATGAAATAAGTAAAGTCATGAGGTGTTTTGTGTAGATAGCTAGTGTCGCTGAAACTACCATACAAAATACATAGGTTATAGACACTCCATACTGCGAGACGCAGAAAAGTAAATTTCAGTTCTGGCATGTTGTGCCAGGAATATACTTGTGACGAGAAAATAAGAGTCCGAAAGGTGAGCATTGTGCTGAAATTCTTATGGCACAAGGCACAGGGTTCTTCCTCCACCTTGAGCGTTGTAGTACATAAAGGCGAGGGGTGGAACTTTGCGTTAGTCACCAGCACTAGTGCTAGACACCACCAAGTTTACCATTGAGTGATTTCTCTGTGTGCAAGATGAGTGTGGAATGAAGTATATTATAGGTAAGACAGTATTACCTGTATTATGTTTTGTAACAATTGTTTTGTGAGTATCTCTTAGCCCGTGGACTCTATATCTCATGTTAGCTATTTAAACTATACCATTTTCGATTTAATTCCTTAAAAAAACTGGTTTACTAAAGGTACCAACATGGTTTCAGTGTGGCCACACAGAACAGGAGTCATATAGCGGCCGATGGGTGTACTGCTGTCCTGGTCTCTGGTGTTCGCCCGATCCCAAGACGAGCACTGATCTATACAGCATCACTTGTGCTAAATTAACGGATACGTTCACCGACTCGTGTTGGTACTACGAATATCCGTTTCAAAGATCAATATGCATCAGAGACGAAACTTATCCTCCATTACCAGTTGATTACAAACGATACGACCAACATGATAAAGTGAAACCTGAATTCAAAGATGAAAATATAAATTAATAAACATTGTTTTGATGATTGTTAAAGGTTGTTTTAGCGAATTTCCGTGAGGGAAGTAGCTATTACCGTAGGTCTCATGGTAACAGCTAGGCTCGGGACCGATTTACTTTTTCCTTAGTTACAGACACAATTACAAAATCATAATGTTTAAATTTCCTATGTTATTCTAAATTGTTGTAGTTTACTTGTTTATGGATATATTTTGATCACACTTGGCAAATTTTATAATTTTATACGCTATTAATTTTTTTTTATATACATTTTGTTAGCATCCCTGTAGTAGGAAATAGTTATTTGTGTAACTAGTGGTGAAAGTGGCACTTTGCTGCACACGAGAGCAATGTTTACCTACACACCTGCACACCTAGAAGTGGTCTAGATAGCACTCTCAGCATTTCTCAAGTCTCTGTCAAATTTGAAGCAATAATGGTGGATTTCTATGTGAGGGGGAGTTAACATTTAAGGATAATGTTAATTAATTAATT
Organism: Macrosteles quadrilineatus; assembly: GCF_028750875.1. Taxonomy (NCBI): domain Eukaryota; kingdom Metazoa; phylum Arthropoda; class Insecta; order Hemiptera; family Cicadellidae; genus Macrosteles; species Macrosteles quadrilineatus. The sequence continues at coordinate 190,326,181 of NW_026542594.1, forward strand.
TAAAGATTGTAGAGTTTTGAAACTTAGGGGCGACAATCCTGCTACATTGTGCCTGTCTATAATTATTTAGTCCAATGCACCAGAAGTGTTTTATAAAGAAATATTGGGGGGTTAGAGTAAGTAGTTTAAGAACTGTTTTGGGGGGGCGGTTGAATTATTTGTTAAGGGGGGGGGGTTCACACCGCTTGGAGGGCCGTGTAGTTACGTAGTGCGTACGCCGTAACTACATGGTACATCCCAGTGGTGTGCGCCAGAAGCTATGGTAACCGCAGCACAGCTAAAGGTCTATATTTAATTCTTTTTGTCTATGGTAGAACCGCAATGAGAATTCATAACTTGTTTTTACTTTACAGTGAAAAACTTGACTCACAACAAGCCTCAACTGGTGTAGAGATTACTAACCTTGCGCTTTGGGGTTGTTTTGCCAATCTGATGTCAACTTTATCTTAAATTGAGGAATGGTTCAAAACTAAAATTTACAATAATTTTCTCAAAATTAACCTGAAATACTAAACATTTATTACCTAAATTGTCTTGCCAAATTAAACCAAATGTTTGCCAAGTCTTGGTTTAAATTAAACCAGTTATAAGGGGCTTTAAAATACCCCCGCCGCAGCAAACCTGCCGACTAAGCGAATTTCCAGTTGCCTGAATTGATTTTCAATTAAATGTATTTAATTAACATTAATTTTTATGAGTACATAGGCTTGCTGCTACAGGGAGGGTAAAAAAGTGTGTTTTCTAGAGAAATATTAATAACTTAGTATAAAATAAATAAATTTACCAAGTTTGATCAAAATATATCCATAAACAAGCAGACTACAACATTTTACAATATTCCCCATAAGAATAACATGGGAATTTTAAAATAACAATTATTTGAATTTTCTCCGTAACTAATAATAGTACAAAAACACTTTGATATACTAAATTATTTGTTTTTTTAAGCTCTTTAAGAAGGTCTGAAGATAAATTGGGAAATTTTGCGTTTGGAGGGTCAAAAATTAGAAAAACCAATTTTTACCCCATAAAACCCCCCGTAAAACCCCGTTCCCATGGTCCGATCATGCTGGTTCGCGAACTCATTCAAGTTTATCCCGCCTTACACCTTCAAACCAAGTTTCATCAAAATCGGATAAAAATTACTCAAGTTATCGTGTTCACGGACACATATATATATATATAAATCTATATATATATATACATATATAAAAATTTGAACGAATGGTGTTTTTGGCCTCTGGGGACATCAAAATGAAAAAGTAAATCGGTCCCAGGCCTAAGTCTTACCATGCCACCTACGGTAATAGCTACTTCCCTATAGGGAAATTTGCTAAAAAAAAAAAAAAAATCCTATGACTCGGAAGATAAACATCCACCTGTGTTTGTTTATCTAAGTGGGATGGAAGGGTCCAAGATTTTATGTATCAATGAATCGCAGTTTATAACTAAACCTGAGGTTTACATTTCCAAAAGTTAAATACCTAATTCAGTTTTGATAGGTGTTTTAAGAAGTCAAGTTTAGCGTAATAGTTTGACAAGGCAATTATAACTGTCAGCAAAACTGACCTTTGAAACTATTAAGCAGTTAGTTTAAAACTTATTCTAATGGTTATTTTGATAAGACAACCTTTGACATGAGCAATTTACCCAATTTAGGACTTTGTTAGAACATTTCCTAATCAATGAAAGACGAAACTTTACTAACTAATGATATTTCAATATTAACCGGTCTATAATAGATGGTTTCAATTTTCATAGATAGAACAAAGACTTAAAGAATTTTAATAGTAATGGTCGATTTATTTTTATTTAATTTTTTGTGGAAATTGACTCAAGCAGTTCAAACGAAAGTAGTATGTTCAATTATTTCTTTGGTTAGTTAGTGAAGCTTTTATTTGAATTTGAAGATATTTATGACTTAATTAATTAAATAACTAATTAAGTTGTGCAATTAGGTTGTGCAAGTGTAAAGCAAAAAAAGTCTTTACAAAAAAAACAATGAATGAACATCTAGCAAAATTTAAACTGTTTTTCAAGTGTTTTACAAAGTTTGTCATAGGCCTAACAAGTATTGTTATAACTAATTTAAATATAGTAAAAGATTTGACATAACAAAACTTGAAGACCATTTCATCAGCCTCAATACTTATAAATAGCTCTTCATGATGCTTCTCTTAGATTTGGCCTTTTGCCGTTTTAGTGGCGTCTAATTTAGGTGTAATAGTAAAAATAACTAGCCCCATGCTGTTTTGTCATGTGCTCATTATATAACTCTTACCTAATATTCAATGAGTAGCTCCTAAAAACGGGACATTATTCTATACCCAAAAACACTGAATGAGGTTTTTTTTTGTATACTGGTAAATAAATTATACACATTGAAAATCAACAATTGTTTAATTTGTTTTAAAATAAAAACATAACCAAAAAATAGAAAATTGTCAGGTAAAAATACAGAAAAAGATATTTCTAATGCTTACAATTTTATTTGACTATTTTTACTACTTCGTGGAACAACAAATATATTGGCGTGATTTAACTGTTAAGTCAAATTAAAGAAGATAATAATGAATTTAAAATCTTGTAACTAATTATTTTCATAATTTGGCTATCCGGTTGAACGAAATTATAACTCTGAAACAAAAAAGTTTTTATTAGAACACAAGATATATAAGAACAAGAAGTTATTGACATAAGATATATAATAATCAGCACTAGAAGTTTAATAACTGATTCAACAACAAAGACCCCATGACTAGGCAACTAATCTATAGATGAAAGAATTATTTTAGATCAAAGTATTCTGTGTACATTCACTGATAAATACATTCAGTCAAAATAGTGAACACAAATAAGTTAAAACTAGTGTACATGTTGCTCGAATTCGAGCAATTGCAAAGTATTACAGAAGTTATTTCAAAACGAATAACAGTCATATTTACAATGAGTTTAAAAGAGTCAACTCAAAGATTACCGGTGTATAACTTAGACCATGTTTATCTTAGTTATTGCTAACCTAAAGCAATCCGTCCGGTTTTCTCCTTCTCAAAATGCCTCGCTGTACAGGCAACACAGGTCATTGATAGAGGGCCAATTGACAACGAAAAGTCGTTTTGGGATAGTGTTAGGGCGCATTTGTAGCCTAATAGTTGAGATTGTCCAGGGTCAGGTGCTGACTGTGATGAGTTAAGTCTATTACGCGCCCCTGTTCTGTAGCTGCGGTCGTTATCACGATTACGCCTCCTGTCTATGTTTCGTTGTAGTCGCGTCGGAGGCATTTAAAAGAAAAAAAAATAACAAATAAACAAATTATTGCTACACAAAACAACGATAAATGTACAAATTTAAGTTACCATCATGCTAACACGATCCGTCATAGCGACACAAAACAACGATAAATACACAAGTTTAAGATACAACCATACTAACACGATCCGTCTTGGAGGTTATGTTTACACAAACTCAAATAGTAAATAAATGTACTCAATGCGTTTCATTGAATTGAATAATAAATAACAGCAATTAAATTATACAGCTGATCAAAATGTAAACAATTATGTTCTTCATAAGGACAACATGGGAACTTTCAAAGCCACTGGGGCAGAGCCCAGGGGACTTTTTCAAAAATGTAAGGCCAGTTTGCAAATCTACGCGACACGATCTTTCCAATGAGACGTCAATGGATAAAATTGGTTAAGAAATGGCGGAGGAGTTCAACCGACAAAGTTTCATGTAGCGTATTAATTATATAGATGTCATATTTACTTTACTATTTTAAAGAACACTTTAGCTACACTTTTTTTGCACAAACTTTTATATTAGTTGGCATGTGAGCCTGCTATAGATCAGATGATGAAAGTTAGCAATTTGAACAAAATATTTCTTATTTCCATTACCTATTGTGTAATATGCTGGTAATTTAAACAGTAATGGGTGAAAAGCAACGGCTTTCCTTCTATTCTTAGGTCTGTTCAATGATTTTCTTCTTTTTTTTAACAAATCGTGAAACCCTGTTTCATAACAGCAAAACAGAAACAGTTGAAAAGAAGATTCTGTCCTAAGAATGCTACGACGGCCCTGAAGGGACATTCCAGTTTCTTTTTGTCTTTCATTCACTTCGACTTTTATGTCGAAGTATTTCGACTTTATTCTCGAAGTACTTCGACATTATTCTCGAAGTACTTTGACTTTATTCTCGAAGTACTTCGACATCATTCTCGAAGTACTTCGACATCATTCTCGAAGTACTTCGACTTTATTCTCGAATGTGCTTATTTATAGTTTGTTATAATTTTACGGCAACCACAACCCAACTAACTGTTGATGTAGGGGTGTTTCTGCTGTAGACATATTTTTGATAAGAATTGGCAGATAGAAAGGGGTTTGAGCTTTAGGTCACATAATGGAATATGACATTAATGAACTGATTGAACAATATTTCAGTTTAGGCCTTCAACAGCCTGAAATGCTTGCAATTCTTTTATTGAAGCATAACATTTGCATAAGTGAGCGGACACTTAAAAGGTATACCAAGAAGCTTGGACTTCATAGAAGGAGACACTTTTCCGATATTGACTCTGTCAAGGATTTTATTAGGTCTGAGTGCGGTGCGACAGAGACGAGAGACAGTGAGACAGCAGACAGAGAAAAAATTAGAAACAGAATAGAATGAACGTATTCGTATTGAAGTTGAGTTGAAGTAAAACTAGACTAGATAGAAATGTCGAAGTACTTCGAGAAAAAAGTCAAAGTAAAATGAAAGACAAAAAGAATTAAAAATTAAACTGAGTGTCCCTTCAGGGCCGTCGTAGAATGCAGTTGCAATGTTTCTAACAGTTGACTTTGTTCTGATAGCCTATGATGCGCTTGAATTAAAACCAACTTTAGTGACCCTTTAGTAAAATCAGTCACTTTTTAGTGGTCAGTGGTATTCACTATTCGGATACTGAAAATGTTCCTACTAAGTATGAACCAGCTGTTGCCAAATGTTTATTCCAAAACATACGGTAGAATGAGTTACTCCCAGAGTGTGCTTCAATCTAAATTCTTTTTTCTTGCAGAGATTTTTGTGACAGCCTATGTGACATAAAAGATGCCACTGTTCACAATAATTCTTCCTATCAGTTTAACTTGGTTAAAAAGTTGACGAATTCATAGGAAATTAGTAATTTACTTCAGCGCACTTGGGTTAGTTCCAACTGCGTCAATTTGGATTCCAAAATGGGAGACGGCTTTGACCTGGGAGTGTTATGTCAAACCCAGTAGACACTCAGAGCTACAGTACCGCCATTTATAAATTCAAAAATATTATTGCCTAAAGGGCAGCCAAGGTTGAGATACTTACACACACGGTTGGCAACCTTGCACTGGCGCAAAGCCTCGTTGAAGCCTTCGCACAGAGTGAGGTCGCTCTGGCCCTGCGCGCACTGCAGGAACTGTTTGATCTCCCAGGCGCAAGGTCCCGTCGGCTCCTGAGGGCCCGCACCTGCTGCGTAGTTGCTGGGAGCTGCGGCTGCGGCAGGCGCGGCAGCCTCACTACTGCCTCCACTGAACATCCCAGTCATGGCGTGGCCGAGGGTGTGACCCTGGGAGAGATAGTCATCAGGCGATGGTCGTAACCAATTTGTAAATTGAGAAACCCTTTGAATTGGTTGAAGGTTTGCTATTGGGCTATGTGTAAAACAGACGTCTTTACGCTTTTGTTACTCAATTAAAATGTTTTCAACTAATAACTTACAGTCGGGACCATATAAGTTTGCAGTTGAGGGAGGAGCTTATTTACCATATGGTTTTGAATGAACCAATGAGAACGGTGCGGTGTTGCCAAATATAATAATACCAGCTAATTTGAAAATATTTCTTATTTGCTTTGTATATTTTAATTAGTGTTGTCAATGGGCGATGCGGCAACGTCGCACTAGCCTTGTCATGTGATTGGCTGCCACCAACTGCAAACTTACGTGGTCCCGACTTTTTTAAGTGGTATTGGGAACATATTAATTTTCCCATAAGTATGTTATTAAATGTTACAGCAATAGGCCCTACAGCAATATAGTATTTTATTTCACTTAAGTCTGAGACGCAAACTAGACAAGCTCACCCAACGGTTTGATGAATTAATATAAATATTACAATGTACCACTAACACATTTTTTTCAATCTTACTCACTAAATTCAATTTTTAAACATGGTAGGGCTATCTAGTTAATTGATGGTAATTGCAATCACCCCAACCAATTAGAGCCAGTAGGCAAATAGCAAGGATAAATAAAATGGCTTCCCTATTGCATTCCTATTGATCCCAATGATAATTATTTTCCCCTTTGTATGTAAATAAGTGCATTAAATCAAAATTTTAGGTGTGTTTAATTTGAATATTGAGGCAAAATTTAAACCATAGGCCTAGGTTTTTAAGTTTAGGCATACTTTGTGGAATAGCATTTAACACCTCAATCAAGAACACTACAATACTTAGTAGTCTAAGTGTTTTGTCAAGTTCAACAAGTTACAGTAATTTCGATGAAATTAAGTAAGGCCTAGGCTACTTCATTTTGTAAGGACTTCGAAGATGGTGACATACCTAATGAAAATTTACTTGTTAATTTGGTCAAATAAATGAGTTATTGTTGAAGAAGCTATTGCTGGACACAGATTGTTACTTACAACGGCAGATCCGACAGCTACTCCACCAGCAGTGGCAGCCATCTGCTTGAACATGCTGGGCTGCTCCTGTACAACCATTGGCTGAGCGGCCGCAGGCGCTGGGGCCGGTGCGGCAGGCGCAGACCTCATTGGAACATTCCTGACAGATGCCAAGAATAAAGTATTGTAAATTCAAAATCATTAACCAAAAACCAAAATTCATTATTATCAATAATTTTTTTCAAAAACTTGTATTGATATTTAATTTTTCGATCCGATAAATTGATATTAACAAATTTAAACATATCAGCTGACGACTAAATATAACGATAAATAATTATTGTTCAGTATCATCAACAAACAACTAAAAAAAAATGTTATATCAAAATAAAAATGTTCTAAACTAACCCAACCTAACCAACCAAACTTGCTGTGTAACATTTCAAAATTCCGTTTGATATTCCCCACATGCCTTTACTGTTATCAAACGGAATTTTGAAATGGTACTACAGCAAGTTTTATTACATTAGGATTATATTAGGTTAGTTTAGAACAGTTTTATTTCTTAATCCATGTGTATATGTACTATTTTTGTCTAGAAAAGATCAGTTGTCAATTTGTAATTTAAATGCGTTTGAAGATATTAAAACCGAAGGAGTATGGATCAGTAAGGGAAAACAAAAATTTGATATATCGAGAGAGAAAAAATATTACTAGGGTTGCTTTCAGAGAGGTGAAAGCCAGTTGAGCGGAACAAACGTGATTTGATATTTGTAAAAGTAACTAAATGTAAAAAGTCAATAGATGTACTAATGCTGGTTTTATTGATTAAAATTATAATAATTCAGATTTGTTTTTACTACATCTTGTTATTCAGATACCTCTTCCAAAAGTGCATTATGGTAGTTTTGGCCAGGAAAATATTCAGTATTTGGCATCTGGTATTAACATCCAAAATGGGCATTAGTATAAAAAAGAGAAAGGAAATTTAACATTCAACTTCAACTGTAGCCTACAACAAAAAAAAATTGGACTTCATTTTTCACCCTTAAAATCGGTTAAAGTAGGCTATATTAAAGTATAAAAAAAAACAGTTACTATTAAAAAAACGAGTATTTAAAGTATTACAACAGGAGGGGAAATTTGACATTTAAATTCAACTGTGCAACATAAACATTGGTCTTCATTTCAACCCCTGCAATCGGTTAAACTCAGCTTTCTTTGCTAGAAATAATTTATGATTGTTAATACCAAGTATTCTTGATGGAGGATATGATTGTAATGTAACTGGAATGTAGGTCTTCTACCATTATTAGGACGATTTAGAGACGGCATTTTAATACTGTCCTTAATAAGCAAAACGCAGATTCCATTTTCAGCCGAGCCATTAAAATGAGGATTTGCCGAACAATTATTAATATTACAGAATAGTATTTAATGATATACAACTTTTCACATTTCATAAATTATATGTTAGTTTTGCTATGGTCAAAGGTCCAAATCCAAATGTTCTTTTCATTCGGTTTTTATGTAGTAATTTGCTAGAATCATTGACTTTATATAAAGTCAATCCTAGAATACAGTAGATGGTTTGTTAAGACCATATGCAAACATTTTTGAAATCGTTTCCCCGTTTAACCCACTATTCCAAAAGATGAAAATTATATGGTGCAACACAAATAAACAACTCGATCACCTACCTATAACCTACACTTTACCTCCCTAATCTTACCTTACTTCAAAACACTTAATGTAGTCACGAATACTCATAAAGCCCGACCTACCTTCCTCACATGCCTAAATTAGATCAGTGTTCATTCTGCGTTTAATAAGTGTAATAACTTACTGCACCGTCGATGTAATTCAACATAATATAACCTGTGATGTATTATCGGCTTAAATATTGATTTCAATGCGGTTCGATATATCGCTTATTAAATCCTGATTTCTAATATTGGCTGTTTCTAATCAGCTGGCAACACAAATAGGTTTCCAAGAAAGTAGTCACTGGTCCGTATCCCTCCGCTCCTTGTTTATGCTCCGCGCATTGAGAAAGTAGTTCCGTATATTTTCTCGATTTTCAGTGAATTCCGCGCCTTAAAAAAATGTTTTAACGTCATTTTCTTGTTTATTGAAATCATAGGAATGGTTTAAAAAGGTTTAAAAGAAAAGTCTAGAAAGTTCAGAAATACCTTATGATTCTCTTGTTTACATTTTTCTTGTAAACAAAAAACTGTCATATATGGCTACTTTAGTCCCATAAGCCTAATGTTAAAATTTGGAAATTTTAAGTTCGTTTTAAATTGCATTAGCATTATCTAATTGAAATTTGTTTGTTTATTAACCATCTCACTATTAGTCTCAGTAATCTTGTTAAGTTTAGCTGAAATGTGTTCTGCCGTTATTGAGTGATGTTGCTTTATTTGTTGCATTGAAGTTGATCCCAAAGAGCTAAGCTCAATTATAAGACTTGTTGTCTCTAATGAATGTTCCCTTTAACAGGAAAGTACCCACAAACCTAGAACAAACTGACAATTTAAAGTTAATTTCGATGCAACCCATTAATTAACCTAGCAGTGGCCAATGTTTTTAAGTGTGGAATGGCCAGCCCATTTTGGCGATTTTGCAGGGTAACTTTTTTTGAAAATTCATAAAAATTCAACCATAGAAGTAAACTTAGCCAGCCTCATATTCCTTTTGTTTGAAAAGAACAGGAGATTCTAGAAATAGTTTTATAATAATGATTAAGAAAGTTTTTGTTTTTTTTTTAAGTGAAAAGAATAACTTATTAATGTGGTAATCACAGAGGAATATCTTTGCTCAGTCATGGATATAAATTTTTATCAAAGATTATTCAAAAGTGCCTCGAGGAACATACAAGTAGTATAATAGAGGATCACCAGGCGGGATTTGTAAAAGTGAGATCTACAATGGATCAGATTCACATACTTAAACAAGTTATTAGTAAGCACTGGGAATATAATAAAGAAGTACATGGGCTTTTCATAGATTTTTCAAAGGCCTATGATAGCCTTGACAGGGGAAAAGTATTTCAACAAATGGAAAGGTGTGGAATCCCCAGAAAATTAATAAATCTAGTAGAAAATTTCCTGAATGGATCAAAATGCAAAGTAAAAATAGGCCTAGATGGAGAGTTATCAGAAAGCTTTGAAGTTAGGACAGGTGTAAGGCAAGGTGATGGACTGTCACCTATACTATTTAACATAGCCTTAGAAGAGGCCCTCCAACATGTAAGACAAACAAATACAGTAGAACCTTGATAACAAGACTCTCACAGGGATCATAAAAAAAGACTTGTTATCAAGGTTGACTTCTTATCGAGGTTTGCAATAACATGTGATTAGGGGTTAAATAATTTCAAGGGGATTTGAAAATGACCCTTGTTATCAAGGGTGACTTGTTATCGAGGGTCACTTGTTATCGAGGGTCTTCTTATCGAGGTTCTACTGTATAGGCTTTGAAATGGGAACAAAAATAAACATCCTAGCTTTTGCGGACGATTTATTTATTTATTTATTTATTTAAATGCTACAATACAGACTTACGTCCAATTACATTGCAGCATAGTACAAATACTCATAATACAGCATATACTTTGTGTGAACACGTGTCAAAATGTCTTTTCTTCATCATGTAGGTAACAACACAATATTAAATAAATAACACTTTACATAAACAACAGTACAACAACAACAGAAAATGAGCAACTTAAATTAAATTGAAAGACAACAAATTGAATTGAGACTATAGCCATGGTACTATGAAATTATTCTTAAAATAAATTATCATTCAACAACTGATTTCTGTAAGAGGCTAGGGTCGAGTTGAATAAATCAATACCCTGGGGTAATGTATTATAAAGCCTCATTAAAACATTGGCAGGAGACTGGGCACCCAGGCAAGTCCGGGCGAATGTAGGAGCAAACAAAACACGGACTCTGGACGAGGGACGAGGCACGAGGAAAGATAACAGCGATAAGATCTCGCTATCATCAACTTTTCCATTGACCAATTTGTGGAGAAATGTCAGCATTAGTACATCCCAACGACTCTTTAAGCTCTTCATTTCGAACAGATCCAGTAATATAGGATATGATATGTCATATGTGAAATAGCCGAATCTTTTGAAAAATAGATACCGTAGGAATTTTATTTGGATTTGTTCTATCATCTCAATGAGATAAGCATGATGTGGATACCGCACTATTGAACCGAATTCAAGTCTAGACCTAACCAGGGAGAAATATAGTAGCTTGAGTCCATATATGCCTTTCAGGAAATTCCCAGATCTGATTATAAAACCCAAGTTACGATAAGCCATCTTACAGGATTCAGCAATATGATCTGCATACGAAAACTTGTCATCAATTGTAATTCCAAGATCTTTGGTTTTAGAAAGAGATTGAAGGACAGCACCATTCATTGAGTAGCGAAAATTAATGATATTCTGCGTACGTCTTGTGTACCTCACGACAGCACATCTACTGGATGAAATTTTAAGCCCTTATTACTCCAGCCTACTAAACGATCTAGGTCTTCCTGAAGAAGTATACAGTCATTAACAGTGTTTATTTCTTTGAAGACTTTTAAATCATCAGCATATAGAAGAACTTTACTATGATGAATACATTCAACAATGTCATTAATAAAAATTGTGAAAAGTAGAGGACCTAAATTAGAACCCTGCGGAACACCAGATGAAACACGATGTAGTCATTCTGTCAAAAAACAGATGACCTAGAGGAGCTAACCAGACTGTTCATACAAAAAACAGAGAAAATAGGCCTAAAGATTAGCCTAATGATGAGAAGACAAAATATATACACTTCACGAGACAGCCAAATGAAATGAGGGAAAATGTAATTAGTATAGATGGACATATTTTTGAAGTGGTTGAACAATTTAAATATAGTTATATCAAGCAGCAATAGTGAAGAATGGAAATAAATTATAGGATTTCTCAGGCCAATAAATGTATGTAGGCCTACACTTGTAAGAAATTGTTGACTTCAAAGATTCTCTCGCATAGAACAAAAATAATAATATATCATAGTATAATTCGACCAGTATTAACATATGAAGCTGAAACTTGGATTTTAAACAAAAAAGAAGAATGAATTGAAAACAACTACATCCAACAAACAATCAAATTTTCAAATTAGTTCAAAAAAGGCAAGGTCGTAACATTTCATTTTTAGTAAGCAATAGCAAATGAAGAATAAGACTCCGAAAAAAGAATAACAATAACTTAACTTTTACAAAAAAGATAACAATAATAGACTTCAACAAATAGTAACAATAACAAGACGACAACAAAACCTATAATGACATAATTCGATAAGATCAGCAACAATTTCTTTCAACAAGAATATAACTATACAAATGATGACAATAACAACGATATGATAACAGTACGTAACAATATAATAACAATAACAATGGCCATGAATTAACGACAGATTAAATTTACCAGCATTGTTTGAAACAAAAATCTCACAAAATCAAAAGACATATAGTTTACAATGTAATATTGAATTGAACTTTGATTTAGTTGGACGAGGTTATCGTTATATAGCCATTTTAGGAAAAATAATGTTTTGCAGCAAAGTCTCAGGAACACATTTATGATCACTGTTGTATTTCAACTGAAAAATATCATCTAAATAGTCCGTGACTAACTAGTGCTGCTACCTAGTAACGCATTGAACAACCATCTGTAGCGCTATTTGTTCGCAATTGGTGGAGTCAGCTTAAATACCGGTTTTTGACTCTTCAGTCTTCAAGCACAGATAGCTGAGAAGGCTAGGGCGTGTGTCACTTGGCCAGTGGCATTCGTCTGCTCGGGTTCGATTCCAGTCCTGTGTGGCAAATAATTGGTGACCAGTGTGTTTGTAGCGATATTACTACAACCGAGTCATTACCAACGAGGCGGTCAAACTGCTAGGATTCTGGATCGATTCCAAACTCAACTGGAACCTCCATGTGGAGAGAGTGTGCGTCAGGCTAAGCAGAATATTATATCTGATCAGGAAACTGAAGCATGAGATTACACGTCCCTACCTAGTCATAATGTACCATGCATTATTCCATAGCCACATAAATTATGGACTGGTGGTATGGGGCCATTGCTATGCGACCCAGAGTGTGCTGTTGCTGCAGAAGAAGGCGCTAAGACTAATAACATCCTCTGGCCCTACCGATCACTGTAGACCTCTTTTTAAAGAACTTGGCATACTATCAGTTTTCAGCCAGTATGCGCTAAACACCCTAGTTCTTCTGAGAGAAAATATAAACAACTTCTCAACCAGAAACATGCAGCACAACTATGGAACCCGCAGAGCCTATGACCTGGATGCACCCCGTTGTCGACTTAGCCACACGCTTAACTCATATCCATCTCTAGCGATAAAATTATTTAATACGCTACCGATAACCATCCGGACCCTAGAACCAAAGCAGTTTAAGTCTGCACTTCGCCAGAGCCTAGTCAGTAGGCCTAGGCCTCTGTACTCCATCAAGGAACTGATTGACAATCCACTCGACTTTCCAAAAATCCGAGTCACATCCGTCAGTACAGTTTAAATTGTATATATATATGTTTATAATAGTGTTTTATAAGTTACTTTTTTTTGACGCAATCTATCCAACGTTTGTTGGTCAAGGATGAAGGAATCAAGTATTCAAGTATTCAAGTAAGTAAGTACAACCACTGGGGCATAGTGAGGTGTTCATAATCCTTGGTTTAGACATACACCTCGAAATCATCGGATTGGGCGAATCTTTTAGCTAAGTGGTTGTTTGTGTATCCTATGAACATGCAGGTCACCAATGGCCATTTTGCTACTTTTGGTTAAAATAACCTTCCTCTCTATATCCCTTAGAGAAGCTGAATTGTATTTTTAAACATAACCTTCAGTTTTGTGATGTGTCTGATGATTCCAGCATTGCTGGCGAAAGGCCTTATGAAATTAAAAATTCAGAAATATTGGTGAAGTTTTTTTTTCAAATTTATGAAAAAATATTCATTAGAATCTGAGAACACAGGTGTCATGCCCCTGGATGACATTTTTTTTTACGGATTGGCTTAATGTCTTCAGCTGACCGAATTGTGTGATACATGCAATTAGGCCTATTTGAACATTTGTAATAGCCTTTGGGAAAGTAACATGGACGAGGCCTACTTAGGCCTTAGTTACTTAAACTTAAGTTCCCTATTAAAGCTTACATGTTGAATCTCTTTTTAAAGTAACTGTGGTGGATTTCAAATTCCAAGGTTGGAGATAAGAGTTAATTATAAAATCATGTGACTACCATTAACTCAAATTGAGCAATCCAGGTGATTATCTAGTCCTAGCCATGTCTCAAAAACTCTGACTCAAACGCCTAATTGCTTATTGCATAATAAGCCTGTACGTAAGCTAAAATTTTAGGAACAAGATATTTCAGACAGAACACAAAATGCGTGAAACAAAAGCCCAAAGCTATGGAATGTTTCTAGAGGAGAATGATTCCGACACTGAAACGTGGTTCAGAAAATGCGTAGGCCTAGGTATCCTATAGGCCTAAGTCAATCAATATTTCACAATAGGTAAACCATTGGTATAACAACTGAAAATTGCCTCACCTGCTAGGAGTTGGGGAAGGAGACCTTCCACGTCGCGGCATTTCGGAAAACTATAAGAAATACTTCTTAAAACCACCAGAAAGGTGAAAGACTGCACAAGGCAAAAGCAATTTAATGTCTTCTCAAGGGCGAACTGACAGTGACTTCTTCTCTGTAGTCTGTGTGGATAGCACCAGGCTGAAGTTAGCTGTCGAGCATCTGACGAATGCTAGGTCATAAAACTGTCAGGAGGGAACAATAGGAACACTCGCTTCAACTTACAACAGACCAGTGCTTGGTCCTGGTTCTGTCCATGGTTCAGTCTTAGTGTGAGTAGACTGGTGATAATATTGACCCGAAAAATGTTTGTCTTACAATAACTTAAACAGACTTATTGGAAAAGTTATTAATAACTAGCCTATTCAGTACAAAAGTCATAGACAAACACTTAATTTTAATGTACAAGACTTCGGAGTTTCGTGAAAAATTCTAATGCCAGATCAACTGGACTAGCTGCTTTCACTTTACCATTTTACACTTTTAAATCTATCAGTTTCGATTTGTTGATATGTGACTATCACACAATTAGATATATCAGTGTTTACTACTGATATATATTATCAAAACTCTTGACACTTTCCAGGAAGTTGATTTATCAAGCGTTGAAAATAGGTTTTAGCCGGCGATACGGCATGTGCGGGTCTCGGGATCTGCGAGTTAAAAAGTTGTCATTTTCGATTTGTTATTACGTAAAAAAAAACAATGGTACCAATATGTGACTATCACACAATTGTAGATATCAGTGTTTACTACTGATATATATAATCAAAACTCTTGACACTTTCCAGAAAATTGATTTGTCAAGCGTCGAAAATTAGGTTTTGGCTCGTAATCCGACATGTGCGGGTCTCGGGATCTGCGAGTTAAAAAGTTGTCATTTTCGATTTGTTATTACGTAAGAACAAACAATGGTACCAATATGTGACTATCACACAATTGTAGATATCAGTGTTTACTACTGATATATATTATCAAAACTCTTGACACTTTCCAGAAAATTGATTTGTCAAGCGTCGAAAATTAGGTTTAGGCTCGTGATCCGACATGTGCGGGTCTCGGGATCTGCGAGTTAAAAAGTTGCCATTTTCGATTTGTTATTACGTAAGAACAAACAATGGTACCAATATGTGACTATCACACAATTGGAGATATCAGTGTTTACTACTGATATATATTATCAAAACTCTTGACACTTTCCAGAAAATTGATTTGTCAAGCGTTGAAAATTAGGTTTTGGCTCGTGATCCGACATGTGCGGGTCTCGGGAGCTGCGAGTTAAAAAGTTGTCATTTCCGATTTGTTATTACGTAAGAACAAACAATGGTACCAATATGTGACTATCACACAATTGGAGATATCAGTATTTACTACTGATATATATTATGAAAACTCTTGACACTTTCCAGGAAGTTGATTTATCAAGCGTTGAAAATAGGTTTTAGCCGGCGATACGGCATGTGCGGGTCTCGGGATCTGCGAGTTAAAAAGTTGTCATTTTCGATTTGTTATTACGTAAAAAAAAACAATGGTACCAATATGTGACTATCACACAATTGTAGATATCAGTGTTTACTACTGATATATATAATCAAAACTCTTGACACTTTCCAGAAAATTGATTTGTCAAGCGTCGAAAATTAGGTTTTGGCTCGTAATCCGACATGTGCGGGTCTCGGGATCTGCGAGTTAAAAAGTTGTCATTTTCGATTTGTTATTACGTAAGAACAAACAATGGTACCAATATGTGACTATCACACAATTGTAGATATCAGTGTTTACTACTGATATATATTATCAAAACTCTTGACACTTTCCAGAAAATTGATTTGTCAAGCGTCGAAAATTAGGTTTAGGCTCGTGATCCGACATGTGCGGGTCTCGGGATCTGCGAGTTAAAAAGTTGCCATTTTCGATTTGTTATTACGTAAGAACAAACAATGGTACCAATATGTGACTATCACACAATTGGAGATATCAGTGTTTACTACTGATATATATTATCAAAACTCTTGACACTTTCCAGAAAATTGATTTGTCAAGCGTTGAAAATTAGGTTTTGGCTCGTGATCCGACATGTGCGGGTCTCGGGAGCTGCGAGTTAAAAAGTTGTAATTTCCGATTTGTTATTACGTAAGAACAAACAATGGTACCAATATGTGACTATCACACAATTGGAGATATCAGTATTTACTACTGATATATATTATGAAAACTCTTGACACTTTCCAGAAAGTTGATTTATCAAGCGTTGAAAATTAGGATTTGGCTCGTGATCCGACATGTGCGGGTCTCGGGATCTGCGAGTTAAAAAGTTGTCATTTTCGATTTGTTATTACGTAAGAAAAAACAATGGTATCAATATGTGACTATCACACAATTTGAGATATCAGTGTTTATTACTGTTATATATAATCAAAACTCTTGACACTTTTCTGAAAGTTGAATGATCAAGCGTTGAAAAGTAGTTTTTAGCTCGTGATTCGACGGTTGCGGATCTCGGGCTGTGAGTTAAAAATTGCTAGTTTCGATTTGTTATTGCGTAAAAACAAACGATGGTACCAATATTTGACTATAACAATATTAGAGATATCAGTGTTTATTACTGTTATATATAATCAAAACTCTTGACACTTTTCTGAAAGTTGAATGATCAAGCGTTGAAAAGTAGTTTTTAGCTCGTGATTCGACGGTTGCGGGTCTCGGGCTTTGAGTTAAAAATTAATTGCTAGTTTCGATTTGTTATTGCGTAAAAACAAACAATGGTACCAATATTTGACTATAACAATATTAGAGATATCAGTGTTTATTACTGTTATATATAATCAAAACTGTTGACACTTTTCAGAAAGTGTAATTTATCAAGCGTTGAAAATTAAATTGATGATGATTTTAAAGAACAGTGTTTGATGTGTTTTGGTTTACAGTTAGAAGATAATTTCACTGATTCTTATGGTAGATGTCAAAATTTGTTCGGCTAACAAATATAAGCCAAATCCTAATTTTCAACGCTTGATAAATCAACTTTCTGGAAAGTGTCAAGAGTTTTGATAATATATATCAGTAGTAAACACTGATATCTATAATTGTGTGATAGTCACATATTGGTACCATTGTTTGTTCTTACGTAATAACAAATCGAAAATGACAACTTTTTAACTCGCAGATCCCGAGACCCGCACATGCCGTATCGCCGGCTAAAACCTATTTTCAACGATTGATAAATCAACTTCCTGGAAAGTGTCAAGAGTTTTGATTATATATAACAGTATTAAACATCGATATCTATAATTGTGTGATAGTCACATATTGGTACCATTGTTTGTTCTTACGTAACAACAAATCGAAAATGACAACTTTTTAACTCGCAGATCCTGAGACCCGCACATGTCGGATCACGAGCCAAATCCTAATTTTTAAAGCTTGATAAATCAACTTTCTGGAAAGTGTCAAGAGTTTTGATAATATATATCAGTAGTAAACACTGATATCTACAATTGTGTGATAGTCACATATTGGTACCATCGTTTGTTCTTACGTAATAACAAATCGAAAATGACAACTTTTTAACTCGCAGATCCCAAAACCCGCACATGCCGTATCGCCGGCTAAAACCTATTTTCAACGCTTGATAAATCAACTTCCTGGAAAGTGTCAAGAGTTTTGATTATATATAACAGTATTAAACACTGATATCTATAATTGTGTGATAGTCACATATTGGTACCATTGTTTGTTCTTACGTAATAACAAATCGAAAATGACAACTTTAACTCGCAGATCCCAAGACCCGCACATGTCGGATCACGAGCCAAAACCTAATTTTCATCGCTTCATAAATCAACTTTCTGGAAAGTGTCAAGAGTTTTGATAATATATATCAGTAGTAAACACTGATATCTATAATTGTGTGATAGTCACATATTGGTACCATTGTTTGTTATTTAATACATAAATTCTTTTACATATAATAATAATGTCACACATAATGTAATAATAATCATAATGTAATTTACATACAATAATAATTGTAATACATTTTTTTTACTTATTTACTGGTAGCCAAAAACAATACCCGTATCGACTTAAAATACCAAAATTAAGAATGCTAAATAATATTTTAGTTAGTTGGGAGGTGTACGTTTATAATTTATGTTCAAGCTAATTTTCAGTTCTGGGTGAATTTCAATAAAGCCATCCACCTTTCCAGGTAAATTCTTACTCATATGTTTTGGGAGTTCAGCGTTCACCTAAGTGGTATGCATCTCGAGTTGGATGTTTTGAATCTTTACATTCCACTTAGGCTTAGGGCGCATTGCAATTTCTACTCCCTACTCTACCTGGGACCTGGATTCTTTTGAATACCAAATGTATTTCATCATTTCTAATATAAATAATAAACGGTATCAGCATTGTGACACATACTTTCTCCTATAAGTTTCTAATATAAATAATAATATCTGAATTATTATGTAGAAGTGAAGTAGTCCTAAACAATTTACCGGTACATATTTAACACGAAAACGTACATCAGTTTTACAGATACATACATACAACGTGGTCTAACCGATGAAATTAATAATGTTTATTTTAATCAAAATATAAAATAGCAAACTACATTTTCAAAGGTATCCACATGGAGGTCTACTATATTTTGAATTCCATCCAGTTACCACTCGGCCTGTCATAAATCAAATGGGCAAAAAAACAGGCCGTCAGATGGAACGTCAGCTATCTTCAGCCTGGTGTGGATAGCGCTGGGTTCACAACGATATGGTAGGCATACGGTTAAGTATCGATCGTCGTAGTATGAAAACAAATACTATCGAATATCGTAAATCGATTGGCTTCCATAGCGCCAACCAACCAACCAAAACGCAAACAAACAAGTTTAGCTGCTAACTCATGTTTTCCAATTTTTATTTTATTTATAAAAATGTCATCGTATTTACTTATTAATTGTTTAATGTAAAACAGATTGCAAATAACACTTTGTTAAAAATAACCAAACCAACCAACACCGACAGGCTGAATTTTTATCTCAGGATTAGTGTTGCCTACAGTATTATTTTGAGGCTTCTGATTGGCTGAGGGAACATCATTACCGCGACGATACGGATGATGCCATCGGCCTCGGTGGTGTAGTGGATAGAGTGCTGGGCTGATGATCCGAAGAACCCGGGTTCGAATCCCACCCGTAGCTTTATTTTTTTGTATTGCATTTTTTTCATTATCAACAAGTTTGGTTGGTTTGGTTAGGTTATGACGGTTTAATTTTATAATTAAAACATTATGAAATTGAATTTGACCCATTTATAGTTTTATTTTATGAACAGATTTTTTTCGGTTAAACCTTCATTTGATTTTTCATTATAAGCAAGTCTGGTTAGTTTGGTTAGGTTATGATAGTTTAGTTTTAGAATAAAAAAATTATAAAATAGGATTTCAGGCATTTATAATTTTATTTTATGAACAGAACTAGTTTTTCGATTAATAAACCTTCATTAGATTTTTTCATTGTCAGCACGTTTGGTTGGTTAGGTTAGGTTATGACAGTTTAATTTCATAAAAAAATATAAAATTGAATTTGAGGCATTTATAATTTTATTCTATGAACAAAAAAAATTTTCAATTACTAAACCTTCGTTATAGTCAATCAGAAGCCTCTAAATGACACTGTTGGCAAAATTAATCCTGAAAAACAAATTGTGCCACCGACAGACAGAAGGAGAGAAGACAGAGACAACAAAAACTACTAGCACTAGCCTAAAAGGAGAGGAAAATATTTGATTTAATTATGTTATTTAATTTATTCCAACAACAAGTTCCTTTTGATCAGTTTCATGGTGCATAGCATGGTGGAAGGTGCATAGTGCATTATTATGGAGGAAATATGCAAAGGTCATCTAAACGCTTTTAAAAGTAAGGGGGTGGTCATTTATCCGGCGTTAATTGCACAAGATACTGGAATATTAATTTTAAAATTCCTCCGTAATTTAAGTTCTTATATATTCATCATGCTGGTTATCAGTCTTACTGTAATTGGATAATAAACATTTTCATTGACAAATTTTATGCCAGGTTCAGATATTATGTTGTACTTATTTATTTGCATTCACTCTCACTGCAATATTGTGAATAAAATTATGGCCTTCCGTCGTCAAGGCCACATTATGACGATTGACGACAGACATAGGAGCAGCTGCAGCAGAAGGCACCAAGGCAATAGTTTACTTCCACCATGACATGAGACAGCCGGTGAGCCAGAGCCCAGAGCCGATACTAAAAAGTCGATGTCTGTCATCCAGTACAAAACAAGCTCGATATTTAACCGAATGCCTACCATATCGTTGTGAACCCAGCGCTATCCAGTCTGTGGTGGGCAGATTTTCCGGGTCCCAGATAGCAAAAAATACTTGATTAAAGCTTGAAACAAGTTTGATTTGTCAAATCTGCAAACTTGAAACAAGTTTGCTCGGATGGGTCCGTAAACTTGATTCAAGTTAATATCATGCGTCGAAGTTCCCGCTCTTCCAGTTTGAATAAAACTTGATCCATCTAATTTGAATAAAACTTGAAATTTCTAATTTGAATAAAAATTGAAACATCTAATTTGAATAACACTTGAACTATCTAATCTAAATATAAATTGAAAAAATACTTGATTCAAGCTTGAAATAAGTTTGGTTTGTCAAATCTGCAAACTTGAAGGATCGGGTTTGTAAACTTGATTCAAGTTAAAATCATGCGTCGAAGTTCCCGCTCCTCCAGTTTGAATAAAACTTGAAAGATCTTATTTGAATAAAAATTGAAACATCTAATTTGAATATAAATTGAAGAGTACAAGAAATAATTCTTTTTTAGCCACTTACAAGCTCTTTTTTATTTCTGAAAATTTAATTCATATGCTTTTACCAGGTTTCACACAGTCTTGACACATGTAATGAAAATTTCATATTTTTAGGTTGAGATGCATAGCACAATATAATCTTCCAATATTTCAGATAATTTTCACAATCACAACATAATCTAATAACTTCAATGCCTCTAGTTGTTAAATGCCAAGCCACATCTCTAAATAAAAAGGTGAGATACCATCTAAAAACTTATTTTTATAAAAGAGCAGGAAAACATGAGTTATTATAGTTTTCAACCCTACAATTTTACATATTATTACTATTCAGTACGTAGAATTCAGAATTCTTTTAAATTAAAAATAAAACACAAGAGGTAATTTGTCTAAATAGATTTATATTGAATATTTACATAACACATTTACATTTGAAAATGCCTCGTATCTTTAACTTTCAACAAACAATTCCCTCAAAAATTCCTCATTTTACGATTACTTTAATAATACAGGGTAAGTTATCTATTCAACAAGATCTTCATCCTCATTGAGTGGAACTTCTTCCCCACTGTCCACAGTGGCAGGTTTTTTCCCTCTGAAAAAAGTCAAAACAAATAGAATCAATATTAAATTTAAGGATAAGTAACCAAAATGATTAATTTTGTATCTGGTATAAAAAAAATAGGCAAGTAAGCAACATTTTAATCTAACGCAGTTTAACTCACAACCAGTGTAGGCCTGTTTAATGAAAATTAATTTATTCCTACAATGATATACAAATACAATACATGATCTTCCCACAATATGTATAAAACACAATTACATTATTTGTCAAAAAATGCTAGACACAAGCCTGTGATTGTTTTCACATTACTTCAGGCAAGACCTAGGCGTTGCGGCATTATCACTTCAATAAAATAATTAGGTGAATCCGCGGGATTTTATATTTTATCGTTTAAGTATAAAACTAGTGATAGTTCTTGGTTGGTTATCCTAAATATAGCCAAGACATTTGTTACAAATCTTGATCATACTTTACAAATTTATATAAGCTTTCATTTACTGTATAAATTACCCTGGTAAGACCAGCATTGCTATGAAACATGAAAACCCCTCTACAAGAATAAAAATACTAGCATTTTTCTTTTGGCGAATTTCCCTATATGCAGGGGTGCCCACAAGGGGGGGCTGTGACGCAGACTGCGTCATTGAAATTCTTGGGGGGGGGCTCAAAAAATTCAAATTGGGGGGGGGTGGCTAAAGCTAATTGCAGCAGTGTTCAACGTGACGACAATCCAAAATATATTACGAAGTCGCCGGATAGAAAGTGGATTAGTTAATGACAATAGTTATATTATTGAATTAAATTAGTTAAAATAGGATTTTAGGATAGTTTAGGATTCGTGTAGAAAGTTATTATTCAAGATTAGCAAGACGTGAGATCTAAGAGGGAGCGCACGGGATGGCTCAACTGCTGTGATAAAGATAACGCATGGTACAGACACGTCCAGCTACACCGCGACTTAGCCCAGAACGCTTTGTTGACATAAAGCTAGTTAAAATAGTGAAATCAAGTAGCATAGGCTACAATACTTTGCACTATTGCGTAGATACTAGATTACCTGAGTTAATAGTGAGGGGAAGTAATGAAAAATACGGTTAATTCAATATAGAATATAGTATAAAAACAGAATGATGACAAACCCATTAAAACGCTGTAAACAGCCATTAACATTACGATTTGCATTCTTATAAACGAAATTCAATATTGCACAATCATTATTATTGTGCAATAACATTATTATTTTAAAAATTTTCAAATCATTTATCTTGGTTCAGTTGTACAAACGACAACGTTTAAAATTATAGCTATCTCAAACTCAACTAATAACTAGCAGAACACTGCATTGCTATAAATAACGTAAATATTAAAGGAACCTTTAGAAAGTGTTATAAGGTACTGCTCATGATGGACACATAGGCTACCGAGGTGCTGTATCACAACATAGAAATTGATAGATAAGTATGCCTGATAAAAAAGTGTAAAATTATATTTAGAGATAACTAAAACACTCTTAAAAAAGAATGTAACAAGAACAATCTTGTTATTATTTATCTTTGTTCTTCTGTTCTTTAATAGGTTTCTCTTCAATTCATACACAAATTCAACAAGTCGCCATATTTAGGCCTACTCATTGGCCAATCATAGCCTTACTAAAGTTACCATGGTTACTAATCAATCAATCACAGTTTACTAAGCATTATATTGTCATCATTCCCCAGCTGTTGTACAGTATCTGAAATCTGTTGTAACATAGCGCACAGCAGACAGAAGTGTAAAACGGAGCAGACGATTGTTGGCGCAAGCGTTGATTCCATTTCATTTTCATCAAAGGAGCTGAGATGTTTTTAAAGGCAGGGAGAGGGGATCGTTATATCAAGAGAAAGACGCTGACAATTCGTTAAGCAGAGGTTACGAACGCTATATAGATATTCTGGCAATAAAAAATCCTTAATATTTTCTTTGTATATTTTTATTCATTGGTTTTCTAAGTAGTTATTAAGTAGTTCTAAGTAAAATGGCGATTGCCGTCGAAATGAATAAATAAATAAATAAATAAGTTACAATAAAATTTAAAATAAAAACTTTGTCTCCCAGCTAATTATTAAATTGAGGTGACTTATAAAACTCTAATTTTATTTATATAGAAAGATAAGTTTTCCAGTCCTGTACAACACTGATTCACGGTCTTTTCTCGGTAATCAAAATTCAAGTATAACTTGATACACAAAGAATCTCCGGTTCCCGACCTGGATGATGGCTAGTTATTTAATTTAATTTACAGTTACATATTAGTACCCGTGATAAATCAAACCCGTTATGTAAGCCAAAGCCACACGGTTATTAATCTCACTTGGTTTTGGTTTTGCTTACAAACGTGATCGGAAATGGTTAGGGCCTACACAGTATTCGTAAACAACATTTATGTAAACATATCAGTGACAGCTAGAAAAAGGAATCTTTATCAAAACAGCTGTTCGTAATTTCATATATGACGTCTTCTCTTAACAGATTATTAGTATTTCATAAATGACGTATGTAGTAAACATGGAGAAAATAAACTAGAAAAATCACACAAAATTGTGTTTTTGATCGTCCGTTATTTTATTTAAAAAATGATGAGGCCATATTTTAATGGCTATAAGGACACTCTCGCCAATCCTGTGGATACAAATACAATTAAACCATTATAATCATAATCGGTACTCTAGTTTTCTTTAGAGTAGGCTGCGTAAAATGCCTTATGGGCCGTGACAGACGGACATAATTTGAGATAAGACAAACGTGAGATATTTCAACTTCTTCAATGTATAAAACGTAAAAATAGCCCAAAATATGTATAATTCTGAGCAATAAACAGACAAAACTATGACTTTATTTATACAGGGTGTCCCGGAACTCTCTACCAATATTTTAGGGCATTGCTCCCGGGTAAGAAACATACCTAAATATCATATTTAAATTGTCCGGAAGTCTTTAGTTTACTCACACAGCCGCCATTTTGTTTTTTTCAGTTATTAATTTCTTTCTAAAGAATGGTTAAACATACGAAATGGAAACTTTGCCCAAACATTTATGACAACTAGACCAGTGGCGTAACAGCCGCCCCCGCAGACCCCGCGGTGCGGGGGGGCCCGCGAGGTTTAGGGGCCCGCGAGGTTAAGATACCCTATTCTCATAAAACCGTCCGTAAATTCGATTCTTTGTTCACGGATGTTTTTCTCTCCTGACAAATTATAAATAAAAAAACGATGTGTTGGTAGATACTTTTATTCTGCCAAATCTACTGAAGTTTTATCTTTTAATTAACAATATCGTTAACGAAACGCCAACGCTCACCACGATCACCCGACGATGTGTATTGTCAGTGTGGTTGTGTAGCTTCATGCTAGCTAGCGCTAGGAGCTGTGTGCCTGCCTGCCGCCGTGGCGACACACACTCGGAGCCAGCCCCTCCTCCCTCCCCCACTACCCGCTCACGTGTACGTGTAACTCAGCTGACCGTAGATCACCTGATTTTGGAGATCAAAACAATTTGTTTTCTGTTCTCAGTCCTGACTCCTGAGTTTCTGTTGAGCAGTAAAGATGATGAGCTTCAAGTGAAATCAAGTGAACTGGCTAAAGAATATAGCGAAGATTTGACATCTGACTTTCCTAGCGAAATGTTAAGTTTCAGAAGAACTTTCAGACATGAAATCAAAGCTAAAAGGTCCCTGAAAGAGATGGCAGAATTTTTGTTCCTGGAAAACTATTCTGTTGCATCCAGTTTTGAGTTTACCGAATTTATGTACAGCATATTTACTGTTTTTTGACTCTACCTGTTACAGTGGCTTCAGCTGAACGTTCTTTCTCCAAATTAAAATTAATAAAAAATTATCTCAGTAGTACTATGTCACTATGTCTCAGGAGAGACTAAGCGGGTTGAGCGTCTTAAGCATTGAAAACGACATTGCAAGACAAATTGATGTAAAGACAGTCATTGAAACTTTTGCAGCTAGAAATGCAGCAAGATCAAGACATTTCAAATAAATAAAACCTTTCTAAAAGTTCTTTTTTGTGATTTGTAAAACAATTTGAACTTAAAACATGTGTTAATGTATAGCAAAGTATTTCTTGTCACTTTAAAAATAAAAGTTAGGCTATTTGTTATATTTTTTGTATTTTTTATTTCACCGAAGTCAGTTCACGCTAGTGAGTTTTAAATTTAGGCCTACTGTAGGCTACCATGCTCTTCTTAGTTTCTCAATCAGATGTCATGTCATTAAATTGGGCTAATTTAGTGAAGCACTAACATTTACAGTTGGGACCACGAAAGTTAACAGTTAGTTGGCGGCAGCCAATCACAAGACAAGGCTAGTGCGACGTTGCCATATCGCCCATTGACGACACTAATTAAAATACTAAACAATATTTTTAAAACAGCTGGTATTATTAGATTTGGCAACACCGCACTGCCCTCATTGGCTCCTTTGAAGTGAAATGGTAAATAGGCTACTCCCTCAACTGCAAACTTGCGTGGTCCCGACTCAAATTATAGTTGGAAGCTTGGTTGTTTTAGTAATGAATGTGAATGGTGGAGTAATGGAGTAGCCCATATATATTAATCACGAACATAACTCCCAAGTTTATTATCACTGTGACAAAATATAAAATATGTTTCAAGGACGACTCTGGTCGTGTGGTTGAAGAATAGGTAAATACTTGATATTGCTAGAGACCATCCTCTGCCAGTCTGATCGTGTAGGCCGTGGCCGTAGGCCTGCCGTCACCTACGTCATGTGATAGTTGTGGTGTGGCGATGGTTGTGGTATATAGTGCTGTGGTGGGGAATGGGAGGGGTAGCAGGGGGCCCACAGACATTTTTGCGGGGGGGCCCGGGGAAATACTGTTACGCCACTGAACTAGACAAAGCTACCAAAAAATTTTGAAGATTTTTCAAATTCATAGAACAAAATGGTGGCCGTTTAAAATTTTGTTTCTTAAATAACTCGAAAACCATTGATTTTACAAAAGTTTTAAACGGCCGCCATTTTGTTTTATGAATTTGAAAAATCTTCATAATGTTTTGGTAGCTTTTTCTAGTTGTCATAAATGTTTGTGCAAAGTTTCCATTTCGTATGTTTAACCATTCTTTCAAAAAAAATAATAACTGAAAAAACAAAATGGCGGCTGTGTGAGTAACTAAGGACTTCCGGACAATTTAAATATGATATTTAGGTATGTTTCTTACCCAGGAGCAATGCCCTAAAATATTGGTAGAGAGTTCCGGGACACCCTTTATATAGATTGGTTTGAATTTTAAATATCTAAAAAAATTATAAAACTTCTTTTATAGCTTTACAAATAGTGCTGGGCGGGGAAATAATGTTTCTCATTTGTTGTGTACATCATTTATGGTGGGGGGGGGGGCTGTTGCTCAATGGGGGGGGGGGTGCGTCATGAGTCTAGGGGGGGATGGGCACCCCTGCTATATGGAAGTAGTTATTACCGTAGGTGGCATGGTAAGACCTAGGCCCGGGACCGATTTACTTTTTCATTTTGATGTCCCCAGAGCCCAAAAACACCATTCGTTCACATTTTTATGTACATACTAGTGGTCGTCCAGTGGTCGAAACTCGACCAAAAATAATTAATGTACAGACTTCTCTATTTTCTCCCCACACTGTAAATAAAACATGTGATTGGAATTTCTTCCCTTTGTTTTGATTTTCTGTTTACATTTTGTTGTTATTTCGTCACCATCATGGCAACCCATATGGTCCATGTTAATTTTTTGAAGTTTTCAAATTAATTTTTTGTGCTTATTTGTTAACCTATTTTAATTTTTAAAGGCATTCTGCACATCTACAGGAAAATATATCTCCAACAGTATGCGTAGATTTTCCCTGCGATGCACACGAGCTGAGAAAAAAGGTTTTAAAGAAACATGCTTGCCTATTAATATATAGATAGATAGATATATATTTATATATATATATGTCCGTGAACACGATAACTTGAGTAAGTTAATTTTTGTCCGATATGATGAAATTTGGTTTGAAGGTGTAGGGCGGGATAAACTTGAATAAGTTCGTGAACCAGCATGATCGGACCATGGGAACGGGGTTTTACGGGGGTAAAAGTGAGTTTTTCTATTTTTTGACCCTCTAAACACAAAATTTCCCAATTTCTCTCCAGACGTTTTTAAAGATCTTAAAAAAACAAATGATTTAGTATATCAAAGTGTTTTTGTACAATTATTGGTTACGGAGAAAATCCAAAAAAAATTTATTTTAAAATTCCCATGTTATTCTTACGGATAATATTGTAACATGTAGTTTGCTTGTTTATGGATATATTTTGACCAAACTTGGTAAATTTATTTATTTGATACTAAGTAATTAATATTTTACTAAAAGAACACACTTTTTTACCCTCCTTGTAGCAGCAAGCCTAGGTACTCATTAAAGCTAATGTTAATTAAATACATTTAATTTAAAATCAATTCAGGCAAATGGAAATTCACTTAGTCGGCAGGTTTGCTGCGGCGGGGGTATTTTTTAGCTTATACAGTACTTGAGTACTGTAATCATAATGATAAACAATAAAAAACATTTTTATGAAAAACCATTATGCAGTAGACTCCTTTTTACCCGAACACCTAGTAACCAGACTGCACTCGCCACTCAGCAGATATATTTCTTAAACCAGACAATTTTTATCAGTAGGCCTACGGTTTAACCACACTAGATCGGCAGGAAGTGGGCGGTACTGAAACAACTTGTCTTGTAGGATAGATTTGAGACCATTCATCACATGTCTAAAGATCAAAAGATTTAAAAGGTACAAAGTCTTGGCATCTTGTGTTTTGTTTACAGTAATTATCCCAAAGTGTATAGTTTGGCTATTTTTACAGAATTAACATTATTGGCTTATATATTTTGCATTAGACTTTTATCATGTAACAAGTATGAGGGAACGTCAGTTTCAACTGGCTCCTCCCCTGTATAATTGAGCCCACTGTACAGTATTATTAGGCTACCAATGGAATTCTATTAATGATGAGTTGAATAGTTAGTTGGTGAAAATTTTTTATCCTTACCTTCTTTCACATCTGGTTTTGGCTTGTTGAAGCCACTCAGCAACAACTCTTCTCTTGTAACTTTGGCTTCCATGGCTTCACTTATGCTTCACATTTTCTGTGCAGCAGCTAAAAAAAAAAAAAAAAAAATACTTAAACTGAACTTACAGAATACAGAATAGTAGCCTACATTTAACCCCTAAGACCTAAAGTTTGTCTTCCTATTTCAAACCTGGGGTTAGGTTTAATTTCTGAAGCAAAGTCCAAGATTTTACTTTCATATTATCCTTAATATTTTAATAAATCAACTGTTTGACAAGTTCGCTACTGATCGCGTACATGCGCTGGTAGGGCGATCAAAATAGACCGATCCTAATATTCAACGTCACTGATGGACTAAAGGTAGTAAATTAGTCAGTAGCGATTAGTAAACCTTCATTTGATTTTTCCATTATCAGCAAGTTTGGCTAGTTAGGTTAGGTTATGACAGTTTAATTTTTATATTAGGCTACACAAATTATAATTTTTTTTTATTTTTTTACTCTCATTTTGTCTGTATTAAAATTCTGCAGGTGAAATAAAAATTGTGCCACCCCTACAGTGCCTATCTTAACCGCTTCTGGTTAAAAATAATCCAGCTGTAGGCCGATGTGTATAACTTTATTTACAAGGTCTTTATTACATAACCTGTGTCTAAACTTGAGCCTAGACCTAAGTTATTTTAGTTATAAAATATTTATGTTAAAACACCCAGGTACAGTTCTGCAATAAACATACAAAAGGCCTATTTTATATCATCAGATTCAACTTTTATTCGATAATTCAACAGAGGTAACTTAATAAAATATTAAGTTAAGTTAGGATTACGTTATTTTTCCATAAAATACTTAAGTAAAGTTATAACTTTAAATGTTTGACTCAGATTAAAATAGTTCATTCGATGTAAAATATTAAGTTTAACTTATGTTAGGCCAGAGTTTCTCAAAGTGTGGTCCGCAAGTATTTTTTTGTGGGGTCCACGAAAAACATTTTAATCAAATTTATTTTTATATGTACTGTATATTATATTATACTAGCCTATTTTACTATAGGCTAAAGGATTAAAATTAAGAAAAATGCAAACGAACTTAAACCTAAATAAGTAACTTACTTATTTAT
Organism: Macrosteles quadrilineatus; assembly: GCF_028750875.1. Lineage (NCBI taxonomy): Eukaryota > Metazoa > Arthropoda > Insecta > Hemiptera > Cicadellidae > Macrosteles > Macrosteles quadrilineatus. The sequence continues at coordinate 190,356,136 of NW_026542594.1, forward strand.
TTAGGTTTAAGTTTGTTTGCATTTTTCTTAATTTTGATTTTAATAAGTAGCTTAAAGGCCTATCTTGCTTGGAGCGATTGCAGCGATGGTCACATGGCGATAATCGCTCCGCGATAGTAGCTGGGCATTGCTCCGATGGAGTTTATGTTGTCTATTTTGCTTGGAGCGACTATCGCAATGTCGCTGGCTACAGACGCGGACCACTGCCCTAGGTACCAGTCTGAGCGATAATCGCGCCGCGACTGATGCACAGTAAAAACATGCACAGAACCTCAAAACAGTCCAGTTCACTCAGTAGGCACATTAATAATACGGGTTAAAAAAGCCAAAATTTACTTTTTTGTTCACATTACTTTTTCCATTCATGTGCTGTTTTTAAAGGTTGTACTGTTTTGGTTATTTTTCCTTACACATTAATTTCATTTTCTATATTTAATTGTAGAAGAAACAGGTGACTCTTTATTACCAGCAAACTTTGAATTTTCATTGTTCAAATGGTTGTGTTTACATTTTTTTTAGGTAATCCTCGTCTATTCGAATTTAAATATAAAATGCTTGACTGTTCCAAGTTGACTATGTATTATTTAGTTGTGGGTTTTAATACTGTATCAGTTTTTTTGTATGAATAAACATTTTTTATTTAGACTCCAAAAGTTTTATTTTCCGACATTCATGTACTCTTATTGATATCACTAATTTGTTTTTATTGATATAAATATATTTTTTTCATTGATATCACTACAGTTTTCTATTTATATCCTACCTAGGGACATCTAGTGATACGTATCCGTCCCAAATCCTACGTATCACTATGAATTTTCTATCGATCGTCTATTGATACTTCCGCTAGGGTCAAGTAGAGCCTCGTCTTCTAACTCCTCCCTGAGGAGATACCTACTTTAAAAAGTTATAACACGCACTCATGACCTCACCATTGCGGGTGCTGGTATTCAAATAACTAAGAAAAATCGTGCGACGACCGAAAATCAATCGCTCTAAGCAAAACAGCCGCCGTAACAGCGATAGTGACTGAGCGATAATCGCTGTGCGACTATCGCTACAGTCGCTCCAAGCAAAATAGGCCTTTAGTTAAGTGGACTATATCAAAGTAAGTTATCGTAATGTCAATTTAAGTTTAATGGAGAAGAAATGTTGTAGCCTATATCAGAAACTCATCGCCTGAAAGCTGACCAGACTCTTACTGCGATTAAACATAGGTTACTGCATTTTATTTGACAGTGTCACTAACAAAGTAGGCTTAAATATCGAGTACTTAGGCTACTAAAGTAACTTAGCTATAAGTCCCTAGGCTTAAGTTATAAGTTAACTACACATTAAAATATCATGGTATAAAATATGGCATTAAGTTAAGTCTAAAGCCGGGTTTTCCTAAGTTAGACGTGGAAGAGGAGCGCGGAGAGCGGAAAATCGATTAACATGGCATTCCGTTCCGCTTCTAGGAAAACAGTAATATTAAGCTATTTAAGACAAGAGGAGTTCACTCCCCACGCTACTCTCTCCCCGCCTAGAAAAACCCAGCTTTATAGAATAGTCTACAACGTAACTAAGGCCCATTAACTTATGGCTAATCTAGGCTATAGCTTACCATAGTCCATTTACCATAGTACTATAAACAGTGAAGACAATGCCTAAGATAGACCAAACCACAATACCTATCTTACATGGAGAACTTGATGTCCAAGCTGGTTAAACAAATTGTTTTTAGGCATACAAACAACTCAAACAAACTAAGTTAAGTTAGGACGATAAGTTGACAACAAATTATCGGTCATATTTAAATACTCTTCGCCTCTAACCTTTTTATTTTTTAGGCTCGGCTACTTTATTTCATTTTAGTCAGCACGTAGGCTGACCAACTCAAAAGTGGCTTGCTTAGGCTATACTTAGTTCTTTCAAAATTTTCACTGATTTTGAGTTTACCTAATTTCTTCCTAGGCTATTCTCAATTAAGACGATTTGTTTTGTTAGTCACAATCCTTGAGTTTACTTAACTTAGTTTGTGCTAATAAGATAAGAACTTACCTTGATGGATAAAAAGAAATAGGCCTAGATGAAACTTAATACAAAATCAGCTCCAACAATATATAATAACTTGAACAACTCAGCACCACAATATCGATATTCCCAATGAGAGAGATTGAGAATGAATCACTCACAAATACACAAAGAAAGACAAAGCAATAAAGCAATATGGCCGATGGCGTCTTCCTTTCCTTCAAGTGTCGGTCCCACTCCCACCGTTAGCGTCGTTCCCGCTCGGAATTGTGGGTAACTTACACTCGACTCCAATTCGAATCCAACGTGATACTTAAAAGCTGTCATTTCAAGGCAACGTAAGCTTAATGGAAGTGCATTGTGGGTAATATTACACTCGAATCGGGTTCGAATCTAATGTGATATTTCAAAGCTGTTAATACAAGCAAGTGCAAGCGTAATGGTAGTGCATTGTGTATACTTGAATCCAGTTTGAATCTAATGTGACATTTCAAAGCTGTTAATTCAATCCACTGTAAGCGTAATTCAAGTGTGTTACACGAAGTTGACACTTGACTCGAGTTTGAATCTAAAGTGACAATTCAAAGCTGTCATTTCAAGTAAAAGCAAGCGTAATTCAAGGCTTGAATCAAGCTTACGTGCTATCTGGGGTGGGTTCCATAATATCGACAACCGTAGAAATTGATCGAAACTGAATTATTCCCAGTTTGTCGACACTGGAATATTCCCACTTAACCGACATCCCAAATAACCGACGTCGCAAATGATCGACACCACAAATTGTCGACATCCCATATTGTCGACAATGAAATAGTTTCACTATGTCGACACTGAAATAGTCCCAGTATATCGACAAGCTCCCGTTCTTCGGAGCTACTCTTGAAAAGGAGTTGTTCTAATTCATCGTTCAGTTCCTCAACTCACGAGTCGCAATATTTGATTTTGATTCCGAATTCCGACGGACATCTTCAAGCTGGTTATTTATTGACTAAGACTAAAAACTTTTAAGTAGCCTATATTGTAAATATTTATCTTTTTTATTTCTTTACTTTTTTACAAGAAAATAGATGACTCGAGTGTTACAAACAATAGTTTTCAAGGAATAATGTGAAATAAGTTAATTTTTATAGGATAAAAAACGTAATCAACATGATAACTTCATAACATTAGTCCTACCAGACACTAACTTAGGTAAGTCACCAACAAGAACCTAAGATACAGCTTATTCCTAGGCTAATTCTGGATCATCAAACAATATTGTAGCAAATGTTTGAATAGGCATTATCCCTAGGCTATTAGGATAGTCTCTTTTTCCCACTGACCCAGTGTCAACTTTAAGAATTTGTTTATGTAACAAAACTTGCTGATGGCAAAAAAATCGCATGAAGGTTTACTAATCGAATCGATAGTTTCAATCTATATTAGCATAGCCCAGTTAAGAAACTTTACCCGTATTTTGAATATTTCATTCCTTTAGTTAGGTTAGGTTTTACCCTAACTAACCAAACTTAATATTAGGCCTAGGGGCTTTACTTTACTCATTCGAATGAAAATATCGATCGATATATCGATTAATCGTTTGTATCATTCGATATATGGTTTGGTAAGTTAGGTAAGGTTAACCTAACGTAGGCCTAACTAACGAAACGGTATATCGAATGAAACAATCGAACAATCGATAGTTTCATTCGAATGAGTGTAGGACGTGAAGTAAAGTGCAGCCGGCCTAGGCCTAAGTTTATCAAATGAAATAATCAATATGACTGGGACGGGTGGCGCTGTCCTGTAATCCAGCTACTAGGAGGTCACGAATTGTGGATATTTATAGGCATGTACTGTGGATTCTTTTGAAGAGTTGAATAGTCTTTGAAGTCAAAAACAAATTCAATTTATGTATTTTTTGTTTAGACTTAAAAAAAAAAATTAAGTTTGTAAAATTTTGTTTTTATTTTATTATGTTAGAAATGTATTTCATAACTATTAGGCCTAAACAACTGTTGACACTATTCAATGTATTATGTACAGGAAATGAATAAAGTGGTTTTGAATTGAATTGAATTGAATTGAACACTCCCTGGTGTGGATGAACGTCCACACGAGTGAATACTTACTACGACTCTCCCCAGTACTATCCTGATAATTAGACCAATTCGTATAGTAGGCCTAAGTTATACTAAATAATGTGGTTCGGATTCCACTATAAACTGTATGTCCCTTAGTTGCCATTAGCTGTTTGGGCTATTAATTAACAGTTGTGTCTAAGGAATGTCGGTCTTAGTCACTAACAAGACTACAGGATCGCTCCACTCATCCTACACTCATCTCCATTCATACTTGGCTTAAAATACCTACTTTGTATGGTCGTCAAATAATAAGAAAGAAAGTAGGCCTATTAAAGAAATACCTTCATTGGAATGAGTACGTAGGACGTAAACTTAAGTGCTGTCAAATATTCTAGAGCTGACTTGGATTATATCATTCATTGCTGATGACTTCAATGTTAATTTTATAGATGATCTTACTTACTTACTTACTTACTTGAATACTTGTTGTCTTAATCTTTGACCGAAGTATATCGGATAGATTGCGTCGTTATACTAATATTTACAAAATTACTATATACAAAACTTGTTTTACAAAGTATCATAAAACTTAAAAACTTAAAACTTGAAACTTAGGCTGTGGTAAGCGTGTCTATTTCTCAACCTGGCATCAAAGGGTCATTTGACAACTCGTCAAGACTATACAGGGGCCTATTTGTGAGCAAGTTCTTCAGCTCGGACTTAAACGCTGTACCGTCAAGGTTCCTTAGGTGGTTTGGAAGGGAGTTGTAGATTTTGATAGCCGATCGGGGGTATCTCCTTAAGGTATGGCTCAAGCGGCAGCGAGGCATATCCAGGTCATGGACCCTTCTTATTCCATACTCATGCCTATCACCTCGGGTCACAAAATCACTTAGGTTTTCCTTTAGCAAGACCAGACTATTAAGTACGTACTGGCTCACCACTGTGAGGATTCCCAATTCTTTGAAGATGGGTCGGCAATGTTCTCTTGGGCCTTTAGATGTTATCACCCTCACAGCTTTTTTTTGTAGCAGAAGTATTTCATGGCATGTAGGGGAGTGTCCCCAGAGCACTATTCCGTACATCAAATGGCTATGAAATAAGGCATGGTATATGGTTACCAGATAGGTCTTAGTGATTTCATCTCGGAGTTTCCTTAGCAGATAGAGAACTCTGGATAACCTAACGCATACCTTATCAATGTGGTTAGACCAGTTTAGCCTAGAGTCCAGCCAAAACCCAAGCAACTTCACAGCTTCCTCATGATCAGTCCTCGACTTGAGGGTGCACATCAAAGATTGAGTCTTTTCTTCATTTATTTTGAAGCGATTAGCAACAAACCAGGACTTAGCCTCAACAAACAACTCGTCCGCTGTATCCCTCAACAGGTTAATGTCTTTCCCTCTAGTCACCAGAGTGGTGTCGTCTGCAAAGAGGAGGGTGCAGCCGTTTAGCCAAAGGTCGTTTATCATGATGCTAAACAGTAGAGGGCCTAACACCGAAACTTGAGGAACGCCATGGGGAACAACCTGGACATTTGAGGACACTCCGTTCACTGATACAAATTGCCTACGATTTTCTAAATAATTCTGCAAAGAGCACAACACTGTACCACCAATACCATATTTTTTCAGTTTCCCTAAAAGGATGTTGTGGGAAACAACATCGAATGCCTTACTCAGATCGCATAACCTCAGCATGACTGAGTCATTGCACTCAAAGGCATCTGAGATGAGGTCAGTCAGATTCATTAGGGCTGTAGTAGTTGAGCGCCCACTTCGGAATCCGTGCTGGGCATCCGAAAGCAAGTTGTTACCTTCAAAATATTTATTTAGCTGCCTCTTCATCACAGTCTCAAGTACCTTAGAGAACACCGGCAAGATAGATATGGGGCGGTAGTTAGACGGATCTGAGGGATCTCCCTTTTTAAAGATTGGAATAGTCCTAGCAACTTTTAGGACATCTGGAAAGGACCCTTTTAGTAAGCACAAGTTAACTAGCTTAGTTAGCGGTGTACATATCAGATGTATAATACCTTTAAGTATAGAACAGGAGATACCATTTACATCTTGGCTGTCAGAGTTTTTGAAGCCCTTCACTAAACTTATAATGTAACGTTCACTCACCTCAGTCCAACTTGTTAGTGTGTGGTTAGTGGCATAATCAGTGACTGCAGCAACCGGATCTTCATGCTGTAACAAGGAGAGGTTGTTGATGATATCATCAGCTATCCTGACAAAATAGTCATTAAAAACATCAGGGGACGCAGTTATCTTAGGGCTAGGGCTGGACCTCCTGTGCTCATTCACGACATCCCATGCAGCCTTACAAGTATTGGACGCCTTCAATATTTTGTTTACATTGCTGACTTTCTTTGCTTCCTTAACTTTAGCACTGTAGTCTTTCTTTAGTTTAGAATATAGAGCAAAGAATTTAACTTTTTGATTTAGGTCAACAGCAAGTTTGTAATGATCGTGCACTAAGATCACTAAGGAACGCAATTTCCTAAGGTCAGAGGAGTACCAGGATTTGTCAATGGCTGTACATTTAGTCTTTTTACTACCAAGTTTATAGATTTTCACCGGATACACTACATCAAACTTATCCTGGATCAAGTCGAGAAATAACCTGAATGCAGTATTAGGCTCTGTAGTGAGTTGTAGGCCTAAACAGTTCCAGTCCACGATATTTAATTCGTCTATGAGCAAAGGCAGGTTATCCTTATCAATAAATCTCTTAGTGGCTACGTTCTTATCTGCATAGGAAGTATTTGACCTTACCTCATCAGCCTTGATCTTCAAGAGAACTGCTCCATCATGGTCGGCAACCACAGAACTCACCACCTTTACCTCGTAGTCCCAGGAGTCTATGTTAGTCTAAGTATTCAAGTATTCATCTTCTAGGCTAAATATGTCGGCTTTGACCTTACCTAGCCTGGTCGAGCACTCGTCACATATCCACAACACCTTGTCTCCCAAATCACAAATTTTCTTATATTCGTCGGTTTTTATGTTGATGCACCTTGCATGGTGCCATCTACGGCAAAACCCGTCACAAAATAGTCCATTTTCGCTATCTTTAACGATAATGTCGCAGCTCGCACACTCCAGGTTATCTTCATCTACTGCCATCGATATGTTGTAGACATATGAAATGAAATAGACAAAGTGACAGAGAGAACAATTTATTTAAAATGAAATCAAACTAGAGGTCGTCCAGTGGTCGAAACTCGACCAAAAATATGTAATGTACAGATTTCTCTATTTTCACCCCACACTGTAAATAAAACATGTGATTGGAGTTTCTTCCATTTGTTTTGATTTTCTGTTTATATTTCGTTGTTATTTCGTCACCAGCATGGCAACCCATATGATCCATGTTAATTTTTTCAAATTTTTAAACTCATTTTTTGTGCTTATCCTTGAGCCTATTTTAATTTATAAAGGGATTCTGCACACCTACAGGAAAATAGCTTTCTAACGGTATGCGTAGATTTTCCCTACGATGCACACGAGCTGAGAAAAAAGGTTTTAAAGAAACATGCTTGCCTATTAATATATAGATAGATAGATTACCCTTTATCAAACAAAATATTACCTACTGATCCCTTTGGATAAATAAAACAATCCTATAGGCCTATGAATTAAGAAAAAATCTCAAAAATCAAATAGGGAGAACAATTAACAATGTTACATGATTTTTCAAGTTAAGTTCAAATTCTAAGTTAAAATAAATCAGCACAAGTTTATTGATATTTGACTGAATTCAAATCAAATGAATCAACAATAATTAATAAAAGCAAGTATTAAAATGACAAGTCATAGCCTACAAAATTTGCAAATTATCAGTGTTGATCGACAATGTTTCAAATATGAATTCAGACAATACTTAAAATCTAACAACTTCAAGTTCTAAAATCAATAAGTCTAAATATCAGCAATTTTTAAGTTAAATATCAACAAGTTCTAAAATTAATAATAAGCACTGATTTAATTATTTAAGGCACAAATCAAAATGGATTACTTTACTTTACTTGAGTTATTTCTCAAAACAGATTTAATTTCAGGTTAGGCTAGCTAGGCCTACCAATTTTCATAAGATCAAAAATAGTTTCAGATTTGGTTGGCCAAAATGGCACAGACAATCAAAAGAATTCAAATAAAATAAAATACCCTACTTGGAATTCTTGAATCCAAAAAAATAAACAGATTTCCACTGCAGGTGGGTAGTGTCCGATGGCACTTTGTAGTCCTTCCGGGGTTCACACAATGTCGGTTGACGGTTTTACGAAAATATCAAAATGTTCATTGATTTAATTTGTCATGACTTTGGGATTGAGAGCTCTCTTTTAAGGTAATTTTTCTCAACTTTAATTTCTTCACTAGGCCTAGACTAAATAAGTTATCAAAGAAGAATTAGAAATTTGGACAGAAGACATAAGTAGGTCACTTCCCTTTTAGTAGTCGAGGCGAAGAACGCAGGTGTCATGGCTTCGAAGCTGAGCTCCCATGTAAGATGTCGTTATCGGGGCCCTATGGAACATTGGCGCAGCGACAAAACAAGGTGGGAGTAGACAGCACCATCCACAGATCAGCGTACATCGGGTGGAAAACCCTTTAAACAATTCAATTTGTTTGTAGCTACTAACTAACTAACAAAATTTTCACTAACCTAACCTAACCGAAGTGAATTTTGATTCAATTGACATAAATTTCCATTAAGGGTGTTTGATCGAAAATAAAATACTATTATTTTTTAAAGTATAATTGTTAAGGTCATTATAAGGGTAAGAAAAAATGTCACCTGAAATTTTTAAGTGCCCTAATAAGAGAGTTATGGGGCTTTTAAGTGTTAACTCCGTTTGCTTTCCAGCTCAAAAACGGTTTCGATTATATTCACCAAACTACTCTTAAAAATTCCAAAAAATGTATCTTTACAAGCTAAAACATTTTATTTCCCATATCGTTCATAAATAAAAAAGTACCTTTTTTTGTAAATTCGATAACTGGTTTATTTTTAAAAGAATCGAGAAAAGACGCATATCAGAACAAAGCCAATGATGTACAGAATGTATAAAAAAATACTCCAATGGAAAATTCTTAAGCTTTTAGAAGCTGGAAAGAAAACAGAAATCACGTAAAACCAGCGTGGCGTGCGATGTGCGATAACTTACAGAATTTATACTTCCCGAAAGGGGTGATAAATGTTGTGTAATCTTGTGACTCCTCTGCAAGGTTCAGTTGCCAAAAACCGGAATTCGCATCGATCTTGCTGAAGTACTTGGCTCCCGCGATCTCGAACAATGAAAGTTCAATCTTTGGAATAGGATAAAACCGACGTTTCACACTGTTGTTGAGTTTGGATAGGTCCACGCAGATCGTAACCCCACCTCTCTTTTTGCACAAACTACCATTGGTGCGCACCAATCAGTCGCGTGTTCAACTGGGACAATCACTCCTTTCTCAAGCATATCGTCTAACTGCTCTTTCACCTTGCTTTTTAAAGGTATTGGTACAACCCTGGGGGTAGATATAGCATAAGGAACTGCATTCTCCTTCATTTTCCATCTTGTACTCTCCTTTCATATTTCCCAATCCTTGAAATAAATTAGGGTACTTAGTAACCCAGTCAATATCTGATGAATCTACAGAAAAGATCCTCTTCGCCAGGTTCATCTCTTCACAGGAACGTCTGCTAAGAAGTGGAACAGTGACCTCCTCAGAAATATACGCATGATCATAAACCGATACACCCTTATGTTCAAGCTTCAGCCTTAAAGTTCCCAAAATATTGATTCGTTCTTTCTTCTTTGCACTGAACACAGGGGATTTGCACTTTCCTAGAGGCAGAGTCTTAATAAAATCACCAAGAACTCCTACTGGAATCATGGTTACATCAGCGGCTGTGTCAAGTTTAAATTTTATAAGCCCTAACACTTGGTTTCCACAGCTTGCTTTTACCTCCTGGGCCCAGGCTCGGTCATTGTTTTCTATATTCCCAATGAAAATCTCAGGAACCTGTAGATCTCCACAGTCTGAAACTTGCTGTTCGATTTCTTTAACGACATTTTTGTTTTTTCTCATCCACTTTTTGCGGGAGGGACAGCATCGTAAAAAATGTCCAATCTCGGAACATTTGTCACATTTGGCTTTCCTAGCAGGACATTCGGCCAGTGATCCGTGCCAATTATAACCACATTTCCTACACTTCTTTGTATTTTCTGCATCCTCGATGTATTTCTGGTCACAAACTCCTTCAGTCCAATTCGGTTTACCGACTTGAACTGACGTTTTATTTACCAAAAAAACATTAGCATTGGCGAGTTCACGTTTTTGGCGTTCTAGCTCCTCATGTTGGCGCAAGGTATTAATTGCTTTCTCCAGAGTCAATTGAGAGTCCAGCTGGAGTCTATCACTTAAGAGCCTCATCTTTCATACCAATAATGAGGACGAGAAGCATCATCTCATCGTTTAGTTCACCCCATGCACACGTTTTCGCAAGGCCATGCAAATCTGTTATAAATTTTTCAGATGGATCACTCCCTTGCTTGTGTCTCAAAAATTTTGATCTCTCATAAATTATATTCCGTCTTGGCACAAAGTATTCATCAAAGGCCCGAAGAGCCTCGTCATAAGTATTAGGTTTTGGTGAAAACGAATCGAAAATATCTTCACTTCTACTACCCATTGTAAACAAAAGTACATCGATTTGCCGAGCGTCGGAAGTGCTATCCAGACCGCAACCCCGTCTGTACCTTTGAAAGCGATTCCTCCAGGAATGCTACTCATTCGGAGTAAAAGAGAACGTTTCCGGAGTTGGTAACGTGATATTTACCATCGGAGTAGGAGTACACATAACTGCATTATTTTCTCGGTTCGTATGTCCCAATGCAAAACCTCGTGACTCATCTTTAGTCTTTCTAGAGTCCCTTTCTGAAACATAGTTGAGTTTACTTTGGGTGTCGTCCTCGCCGTTGTCCTCATACCTTTGCCTCCGAGTATTTAGTTTTTTTCTGCCCTTACTTGACATTATGCGTGGTTTTAGACTTTCAGTTCGATAAAAATCCACTAAGCTGCCACCATGTTCTATTTCTAATCCAAGAATATTAAACACACATCTCGTTTCTACAAACTCTATTTCAAAACTAAACCAATGTTTACAAAAACATGTTTACAAAAATCATCTGTCAACAAAAGATATTTAAACACAAATAAATCTTAATAAAATCTTAATAAAACTTAAAGAACAGACTTAATACAACAGAAAGTGTCAGCCTACTCTCTGACTTCCAAACGTTACAAATACCCCCTTACTTCAATAAAATGACCTGTCATTTTTTCTGACTTAATTTCTCCAAGTTTCTAAGTCATTTACATGCAAACGGCCCTGTGAGTTTCCTTCTTCATCTTCTAACTCATAGACATTATCAGAAATTCTCCTCTTAACCTTAAATGGACCAACAAACTTTTGTGCTAACTTTCCAGTAAACCTTTTAGAAGCATCCGATAGGACGTATTTTTTTTTTTTTTTTAGGTTAACTTGATCACCTACATTAAGTAGTAACTTCCTATGTCTCAAGTTGTAATACGTCTCATTCTTCTTGTGTGATTTCTTCAAATTTTCCCTGGCGTAACTAATAAGATCTTGTAAGCGTCTTGACTTTTCAGAAACATATTCTTTTCTAACTCCTATATTCATTTCTTGATCATCTTCGAGAGGTTTCATATTGTTCCAAACCATGTTGTGATTAAGAAACAGTTGAGAGGGGGAGTATCCTGTGTTTTCATGTACGGCAGTGTGTAGGGCGAAAACAAACTCTTGTAAGTACTTGTCCCAATATTGGTGTTTATCTTTTACGTAACAAGCTATCATAGTTTTTAGAACACGGTTGATTCTTTCAACTGGGTTGGCTTGAGGTTGTGACGGCCCCAAAAATTCCCGGACCCATTACATATCAGTTGGGGAGGTTTTTGCTACACCCTCAGGAAACCCTGTCAGTACCGTCACAAAAGCTTTGCTTTATTTCAAATATAAAAAGAGGGTCTGTAATATTGGACTGTTAACCTCGCAACTTTCTGCGTCAGCCAGTTGCCTCACCATGGAATATTCCGTCAGCCGTGGCTCAGCGCTAGGCCAGGCCAATGTTCTCCGAAGTGTTACGCGCATGGCTGGAATTCGCTGAGACAGCTCAACAGGTTGCTCGATGAAATCAGTTAATGCGCAGCTACAGTTTGCCTAACGCCCTGAGTGATCGTTACGCGGCAGCACTGTCCAGTGCTTGCACTGACGTCACGCGGCATAGCCGCAACGTGATTGGCTGGTTCCCCTCCTCGCCCAACTCTGGGCTATGGGCAGAGAGCACTCAGTTGAGTTAGTCTAAATTATAAATTCAATTCGGTCGGTCATGAAAAGTTCCGCGTCGCCTTTCCCCATAGCCTCCTCGGGAGGCTATGTTCCCCAATAAATTATTTATGTTGTAAACTAAACGTAAATAGACTATACAGCAAGTCGGGAGCTACATATTTGTTTTGTCTTAAGTATAATAAATTATTTATTCGTAGCGCATTTTCGTTGTTTCATTCAGCTACCTGTCACAAGGTGTATAAGGTGTACAATACCAAAGTGTAATGTTATGTTCCTTTGCCATACAGAAAAACTTCTTTCTAGTTAGCTGAGTACCCTGATCACAAATTATTGTCTTAGGTACACCATATTGCAGAAAACATTTTGTTCTAGATGTTTGACAACTACATTAGCTGTCGCGTCTCTCAATGCTGAAACACAAACCCATTTTGTAAATACATCTGCTACTACCAGTAGATATTTGTTACAATTAGACGAAGTGGGGAATGGTCCCATTAAGTCTATTGTCAAAACTTCCCATGGATTTTCCACGGTTCTATGCCCTAACAATCCAGCAGGCTTTTGTTGTGAGGTTTTGTAACATTGACAAATATTACATTCTCTTACATATTTACAAACATCTATTTGCATACTAGGCCAGAAATATTCTGAGGCTAGTCTTCTGTAGGTCTTAAAAATTCCTAAGTGTCCCGAAGTAACATCATCATGACATTTCCTTAACAAATCTTGTCTAAAATCTGACGGTACAACTAAGCGCCATATGTCTTGTTCTTGCGGTTGTGAGTTGTCAAATCTGACTGCTTTATAGAGGTTGTTTTTCTCAACCCTCCAGGTCGGGTATTCTGCAGGGTGTCTTTGTACTTTTTCAAATATATTTTTGTACCAATTATCGTTGTTATTAGTGTTGTCAAACTCAACAAGGTCAAACTCAACTGCAACATCTTCAACTGCACGTGATTAAGCATCGGGCACGTTGTTCAAGAGTCCTTTACGATGAATTATTGTGAAAGAATATTGTTGTAGGCGCACAGCCCAACGAGCTAATCTTCCAATTGGATCTTTAAGCTTGTTTAACCAGATCAATGAGTGGTGGTCGGTTATTACTTTAAATGTATATCCCTCTAAATACGGGCGGAATTTTTCTATGCCCCAAACAACTGCCAAGCATTCTCTCTCTACTGCTGAATATTTCTTTTCTTGTTTTGTCAAGGATCTGGAAGCATATGCTATTACTTTTTCTCCTTCTTCATGACATTTTGTGAGAACAGCAGCTATTCCGTATCCTGAAGCATCTGTTTGTAAAGAAAATTCCTTGCTGAAATCTGGGCATGTTAGTATTGGAGCCTTAATTAAGTCCTCTTTTAAAGCTTTGAAATTTGTCTGACATTCTTCAGTCCATATCCACTTCTTTCCCTTTCTTGTGAGGTCAGTCAAAATTGAACTTTTGCCAGAGAAATTCTTCACAAACCTTCGGTACCAAGATGTCATACCAATAAATCTTCCAAGTTCTTTAACATTAGTAGGTCTAGGATAGTTTACAATACATTCTACCTTCTCAGGATCTACTTTAAGTTCTCTAGAGTCAACAACATAACCTAAATTTTTAAGGTCTGGTTTGCATATTTCACAATTATCAGCATTTACAGTAAGTCCAGCTTCATGTATTCTATTCAGTACATCTTCAAGAAGTTTCATATGCTGATCAAAATCGGTAGAAATTAAAATACAATCATCAAGATAGCAAAACACATGTGGCTCAAGTTTAGGTCCTATGACACGGTCCATAAGTCTCTGAAATGAGTTATGTAATCCTACGTACAAATTCAAATAGTCCTCGGCCTGGTACTGTGAATGCAGTTTTTCACGACTACTGGCCTCTAACGGGATTTACCAAAATGCAGAACGAAGATCAATAGATAAAATATATTTTGCACCTCTTAATTTGTCCAGAGTGTGTGTGATGAACGGTAGTGGGTAGGAGTCTCTTACTGTTTTAGAGTTGAGGATTCGACTGTCCAGACATAGTCGATAGTCTCCTGAAGGTTTCTTGACAAGAAGAATGGGTGAAGAGTATGGTGAGCAAGATTCCTGTACAATTCCCATTTCCAACATCCTATCCAATTCTTTGTTCAAAATTTCTTGCATTGCTGGTGAAAGACTGCAGTGTCTAAGTTTAAATGGTTCAGGGTCTTTGACGTTAATCTTGTGCTCCAAGAGATGTGTTTTCCTTAAATGTCCTTTATCATCATCAAGTCCATCATATTTCTTTATTTTATCTAGTATTTCTTGTACTTGATTTTTCTGTTCCTGAGTTAGTTGGTCTGAAATTCCTACTGATGCGCAGATTTGATTTTCTTCAGATAATTCACCAAAGTTCCAAGTCCCATTTAGTAACCTAGGAATAATATCCATTTCTTTCCAAAAATTCACTCCTAAAATCAAAGCGTCTGGCAGAGTCGGTACTATCAAAGTTGTGATCAATTTTAATTTTCCTTCTAAGTTAATTGGCAGGTCAACAGTGCCTGTTACTGTATGAATTGTTCTATCAGCCGTTCAGATAACATTATTAGTAGCGGAAGTGGGTTTTAGATTTGCTTCTTCGAGAATCCAGAGTCCTTCTTTTCCCAATAACGAACCAGTCGCACCTGAATCAAGAAGGGCGCTTATGCCGTAACCTAGAATATTTACTACAACATACGGCCTATTATCTGTAACATTTGGTTGCAACAAAAAATCTGTCTGATTTACTTTATTGGATTTTTGTTTCTTGTCATGTTTTTCCTTACGGGTGTCTTTAGTTATCCTACTGTAAGATAGTGTAAAATCAGATTTTTCCTCGTGAGCCCTTTTTGACTTAGAAAACAGATGACTCACAATTCTGATTTCTGTTGCACATTTTTTGGTTGATACACTTTGTTGCAGCGAGGACAGTTATGACAATTATAGTTCTTATAATTACATTTGTAACAGAATAATCCAGATTTTTGCTGTTTGCAGTCAACATGAGTATGGCCTATCTTGCCACAGTTCCAACATCTTTTCTGTCGGGATGTATCATCACTACTATTCACTGTCTGAGATACCTTTTTGTCACTAGATACAAATTTATTGGTTGGAGTTCTACTTATCTCATTATTCAACGCTGAAACTTGATCTTTTTTCATATTCCAAGTATTACCCTGTCGTTGAAATAGATTTGGTCTGCTATTTAGTCTGTTATAGGCTAAGTCTGGTTCCATTGTCATACGAGGATGTGGTGGTGGTTGAACGTTTGAAGATTGTCGTTTCCCCTGTTCAGCTTTACGCCCTAAATCTCTTGAGTTGTTCGAATGACGTCACTGGGAACATACATAACTTGTCTTGCAAATGACTGTTTAAATTACACTTAATTTGTCTCAATTTCTCTTCTTTCGAAACAGGAGTTGAAAGCCTAGCGTAAAGATTTTCCATGATTGCCAAATAAATATCAATATTTTCAAATTTCCCTTGAGTCCTCATGGCGATTTCTTTCTTAAGTCTCTCATCATAGTCCGGAGGCTGAAATACAATTTTTAATTCTTTTCGTATTTGATCCCAATCTAAGATTCTGCCTTTAGTTGATCTGAACCATACTAATGCCTGACCTTCAAATAGGTCAACAGCTGAAGATCTTTTGTCGTTAGAACTCCTGAGGAATATCCCTGATCTTTCAGAAAAGTCCTTGATATTTCAGGATATATACCCGGTGTGAATGTTTTTTTTGTATTTAATTATTTTTCGGTCCTTCGAGTTTTTATTGTATTAATTAATTAATAATTAATTTTTCAAATCACAAATTCTGAACTGAACACCTGCATTTTGTTTTAATATAATTGCTGACCCACCTGTTGAACCATTTTCCCTAGAGGCGTTTTTCTATAAAAAAATCCTCTATTTTGAAATAAAAAAACCACCAAGCCCCCTATGATATTGAGTACTAATTTCAAATTTCTCCAAATATTTTTGGTTTCACGAGTACCAATACACATCAAAAGTATTTAAGTAAGTTTCCAAAATTACATTTTTCACGATAATTAAGTTAGTTAAAAAGTTCCTTACTCTTACCAGTATTGGTTCAAGTATTATAATGTTAGCTGTAGGCCTTAAACAAAATAATTTAAGTTCACAGTCGGTCACTATAACAGAAAAACAATTCCTTGACTCCGGATTAATGCCTCAGCTTCTCTGAACACTTAATTGAAATATAGCCTAATAATCTAAAAGTAAGTGGTATAATTGTGGGCAACAAAATCACTAAATGATACATTACTTTTCTTTTTTCAAACTCATTTATTTTTAAAACTAATTTCACGTGTTCTATGTTTTGTGTGATTATTTTATCTACAACTATATTATGTTTCACTCCACTTCCAAACTAATAAATTTAGCTTCTATTTCACAGGAAACATGCAGTAATTGCCAGACATGGATTGCACACTGCAACAGATATGTGTACAAGAATTCAAATGGCCAGTGGTGTTATGAATATAATGGAGGGTCAAAATTTCCGGTTTGCAGCAGATGCAACCTCAATATCCGAAGAAAAGTAAGTAACCTAGAAACATATAGTGTATCTAGTCATGTAAGACAAGAGATCGTTAAATATTTGTGGAGGAAAGGTCCAAGAACAATTTGCTGTTTGAGAGTGACAAGCCGTAATTAAACATTTCAAAATACAACAATAACAATAGGCCTAATACATGCAATTCAATAACTTTCAAATTTCATAAAGATCCACACATGTCCTACCCAGCTCACAGCCATTTCTTTAATAATTATCAAGGATTCAGTTTCAAAAAATATTTAAAATTTAGCTTTCAAATGTATTGTAAAAAAATGAATTAATACAAAACCAAATAGCAATCTTATATATTAAAAAAAATTTGTTTTTCTTTTCCGAGTTCGTTAAAGAGATATCGTTTACAATGTGCGTGTATTTCAATAATATGGTCACAACATAGTTATATTTAAAAAAAAATTAATACAAAATATTTTCTAACGACAGTTTATTAAGCTATGGATCAATATATTCAATAGTTGAAATAATCATTGCAACATTTTACTTCTAGATTACGTGACAAACCAAGATCATTGCATTTTGTCAAAAACAGATTTTCTATACAATTCTTTATTTTAATTGTTGTTACCACCATCCTTAGTAACGTTCAATCAATCAATTATTTTATGATGGAGACGCCGCTAAGTGTGTATTTTAACCCAGACATTAGTGAAGGATGAGTGGCACGATCTTGTAGTCTTGTTAGTAACTAAGGCCAACTTGTTCCGAAACACATATTTTTATTTAGCCCAATAATGTGGACGAAAAAGAGAGATTATAAAGTCCTTGTAAAAAAAAACACAGAAACGCAGATTGATACGTGCGTCGCTCATGAAAACGGAAAATCAATCTTACTGGTTAAGTTATGCCCCGGCCTTATCCACAATCAGTCCTCAAATTTCAAAAGTGAGTCTTCAGAGACTCGGAGATAGTTGAGTATCAGCATTAACTATTGGACACAGAAATTGTTGTATCAACTCAATTAACAGTCAAAGGTATGGTATAAGCCAATCATCGGTCTCGGGTAAGAGAAAAGACTCTCGGCTTTACAAACAATAACAATAGCTTCGCTCTCAGCGATTGTTATGACTAGTTGAGTACTGAGTACAACACGTTTACTTTACATTTTGTTTCTTTCTTCGTTTCTTCCAGACACGAGTATCAGCTGATGGTGCAGTCTGCTCTGCTTGCTCTGTTTTTTTGTTGTTTTTTCACAAAATAATACCAACACAACACTCCCTTAGTGCTAGATTGGCACTCCATCCATAGATTAATAACACATTGCGATAATATATATTGGGAGGATATTTATATTCTTATGGCTTCACTACTGTCATTAATTTGAAGTTTGCACAAGTAGTAACCAATATTATGACTGAGATTGTGAATGCGTATCATTGATGAGGGAGATGTATATTATGTATACATGTTTAATGATCACAAGAGAATAATTTATTTATTTAGAGAACCCCGTAAGCTTGCTTGACGTTCATCAACCACATATTTTAATTTTAATGACTATATTTATTGACGTATACGATAGTGGCATTTTCACAGGAGAGGCGATGTACAGTGCACTCAAATAACGCTTTTAGAGAATTTCAATTGCCAATTCAGTAAATTCAAAGAACTTATCCCCTCGGTTGCAACATAGCAGCCTGACGACACGTAATTCCTTCACCAATGCTCCAGTTATATTTCTAGCTCAGTGGGCGGGTGTATATATTTCAAATAATTGGACACTTTGACTTTGACTTGCTGCACCACAAAGAAAGAAGTGAGAGGTCCGTGTGAAGTTGCCCCCCCCCCCCCCACCCCCGAGGAAATCACAAACGATAAAACTAGTATCAATGATTAATGCTTCGTTAGTGCTCTAAGGATTCGGTATAGCTACAGCGGAAAAACTGTGGGGGGCCACTTCACGAATGTTAACCCCCCCCCCCCCACAGTAGTAAATGTGAGCCTTACACTTTTCAAAACTTTGTTGAAACGTGTACGGGACTACCCCTGAACAGCTACACCGGAATTGCCACTTTTAAAAAACACTTGCACTACTAAGAGAAGAAAACGTATCAGATAATTTTGCCACACTCTGTACATTATATTTTGTCCTATACAAAATGGGTTGTATGGGTGTCTGCACTTATATATTGAAACAAACGACTACTGCATTTGTGGCAAAATTAAACGATATTGTCCTCGGTAATGACCAAATCGTGAGCGTCTTCCGTGTTTGCAGGGTCATCATCTTCGTCTTCCATAGTCGCCAGTGGTTATAATCGTGGGCATCCTCGGAGCAATCGTGAACATCTTTCGCGGTTGCGAGGCCTGATTATCACCCGCGATCGCTGGTAGTCGTAAATTTTGATCACGCAATCTTTGCAGACGCTTTCGCCTATCATGAGAATACAAGTTAAACTTGGATTATTGTACCCCCTAATTCTATCAGATTGTGGGAAAATTTATTTTCCAAGAGAAAAAAAGCATTCTTTTGAGGCCGCAAGTGAGTCCCCTTCCCAGGCCGAAGCCCTCAGAAATCACAGTGTCCGCCGTTAGGGGAATACGGCCCTGATATTTGGAGACCTATGTTGGTGTGGGGCCTGGTGCGAACCGCCCCCCCCCCCTCAGTACGTCACTGAGCACATGAAATAATAATAAAAGTATGCATAAAAAGACTAAACTTGTTCAGAATACAGTTTTTTGTATTAATTTTTGTTCTGTTTTCCAGGCCTGATGACAGGGTAGAAGGCGATGGAGGCATGGTGGTTGGGGGAGAGGAGGCTGAAGAAGTGGAGACAAATCAGTTTAGATTCATTATGTTGATTAGTTTAATATTTATTTGGAATATCAGTATACTTTTATTTAATTCTTTTTCTCATTTAGATTATTAAACTAAGATCATTTTATTGTTTTTATGAAAATGTTTTCTTAAATTTTTAATATTTGTTTGTACTTCTGCCTGGTAAAAAAATACTGTTTTTTTAGTATGTTTGTTAAAATGATTACTTTCACTAACTGACCTTGTCTTGGGTGAAAAGAGATATCTTGATATTTAACTAGCAGGGTGCCTGTTCTATAGGCGGGGATCGTATAAGTCAGTTGAAACCTTCTTATATTTTGATAAGTTGTAAATTAATCATTTTCAACTTTATATAGTGTAGATCGCTTCTCCTGTATTGATGTACTGAAATGAATAAAATTATATGAAATGAAATGTTGTTAGCGAATTTCCCATTTACTGTAGTACTAATAGTAAGACCTGGACCCGGGACCGATTTAATTTTTCGTTTTGAGGGCCCTAGAGGTCAAAAACACCATCCGTTAAAATTCATATATATATATATTTATGAAAAAACAGTTCATATTTATTTATTTTGTTCATTTTTACATTTTTCATTAATTTCTCTTTGCTTGAAAACATTTGTATTAAAAGAAAATTTGCAATGTTGCATGTTTCATTTATCATAAACTCTATCAAGATCTCCTCAAGAATAATATATATTTGTATATATGTGTCTGTTAGGGTGATAACTCGAGCAAAAATGGTCCGATTTTGATGAAACTTGGTAGAAACGTGTAAACCTACATTTATTCAAACGAGTTCGCGAACAAGCATAATCGGACAATGGGAACAGGGGTTTATGGGGTAAAAATTGGTTTCACCTATTTTTTATTCTCAAAACAAAAAGTTTGCAATTTATTTTTTAACCGTTTTGTAGAGCTATGCCTAACGGTCACGGAAAAAATTCAAAAATATTTTAATTTAAAATTCCCTTGTTATTCTAATGGAGAAAATTAAAACTGTTGTAGTTTACTTGTTTTGTTTGTAGATATATGTTGATAAAATTTGGCTAATTTATTTATTTCATCTTATACTATTGACGCATGGTCAAAAAACACTTTTTACCTTCCCCGTAGCAGCAAATCTAGTAGGGTGAAAACCTAAAGGGTAGGTAAGGTGTAGGTGTTTACATATTTCCAGCATGAAGAGCCATTTTGAACAATATTTTTGAAGATTTTCAATGTTTTTTTTGTGTGTCTGATTAACATGGATATGGATATGTCACTGAAAGAGCCACCCTGGAAAATATACCACACAAACTGACCTTGTGAAAATAGGGTCAGGAAAATAAAAACCTGTCATTGTTAGTGTCAGCCCGGTTTTCTGGCTAGTCAAACTAGCCTATAACTGAATAAGTTACACTCACTTACCATGGTTGGAATATACAGGCAAATCTCAATCATTCTTAATACTTATTTTAATAGACATCTCTTGTGTTTGCATTGAACAGTGTGGCAGAACAAAAACAAATGCAAACATCTATAATGAGAATCATAATAATAATATTACTAGTGTACCTGTTGCTCGAATTCGAGCAATTGCGGAGCATTGCAGGCGACTCAAAGATTATGGAAATACTTACGATCTACACAACAGTTAGATATCAAAATCTTTTGTAAATATCTTGTCTTTTTTCAAAAAGCTGATCTTGTTTTTTTTAATGTTTTTAGTGTAAAAAAATATTTCTATTTCTTTTACCTGTATGTGTTCTATGACTTTTTCTATGTTTCCATTGTTTGCAAATCGGTTACCTATATCAATGATTGCTCAAGAAATGTAGCACAGTGTTAATTCAGTTTTATTTTTAGCCTATATCAAATTGTCCAGGATTTCTCGCTCTTTTCCGTTGTAATAATTACACCAATCCAAGTTTCGTCTACAGATGCAATAGCCAAAGAATATCACCTAGGTACGTACAATCTCCAAGAAGTGGTAAAAAAAACAGAAACCAACCCATACAATAGATATAAGTTAACTCCATAAGATTAGGATTTTCCACTGATTTGGTAATAGAACATTATATTGCAAAACATGACACGATGCAGAAGAAAATCAATTTTAAAATCAGAAAAATCCATTACAAATGCTGTACTTTATTTTGACAAATTCAATAAATCACAATTTAAATATTAACAGCTGTTGCATTAAAAATGCATATGGTCGTAATGTAAACAAATCTGAAGAGGGAACTTTAAAGGCCTCTGGGGCAGAGCCCCAAGGGAATTTACCTTGTTTCTCTTTTGATGGCTCATCTACAGACCAAGACCTTTCTTTAGAGACCCCTACCAAGTTTCTACGCCCAGCCGTTCTCTCAAATTAGCTGCGACAAAAACCCCGTTTTTCCTCCATAAGAATAACATGGGATGGGAAATTTAAGGCCACTGGGGCAGAGCCCCAAGGGAATTCACCACGTTTCTCTTTTGATGGCTCATCTACAGACCAAGACCTTTCTTTAGACACCCCTACCGATTTTCTACGCCCAGCCGTTCTCTCAAAATAGCTGTCACAAAGAAAAACAGTTTCAAATTAATATATAGATTACTAGCTGTTGTACCCGTGCTTTGCAACGGGAAGAGAACACGAAATAGAAACATTTTGATCTTTACATCGCTGTTGATAAAATAGTTACATATAAGCCTTTTAAAAACAAAATTTTACCTTTATGGCCTTAATAGGATAGCTGTTGTAATAAATGTAAAAAAATAATAGTACTGTACCCTGTTGGTAAACCTTGTAACTTTTTAATGCTATTCAATATCATAGAACCAACTTGTGAGTTGAAACAGCTGACAAAATTCTTTTATTCCTTTTAAATACGATTACTCATAAGGTTAACATGGGAAACTCCAGAGCCACTGGGGCGGAGCCCGAAAGGACTTTTAAGATGCGTCTGTATGTTAATCGGGAATGTGAGCTATCATCATACCAAATGTCAGCCCAATCCGACCAGTATTTTTCGCGTTTACTTGTCACAAACATA
Source organism: Macrosteles quadrilineatus (assembly GCF_028750875.1). NCBI lineage: Eukaryota > Metazoa > Arthropoda > Insecta > Hemiptera > Cicadellidae > Macrosteles > Macrosteles quadrilineatus. The sequence continues at coordinate 190,378,977 of NW_026542594.1, forward strand.
CATCCATCCATCCATCCATACATCCAAACTTTCTCATTTATAATATTAGTAGGATTAATTCAGTAATAGAGTGTTGTATTAAGTCTGTTCTTTTTATCATGTGTTTAAATATGTTTGTTGTCAGATGTTTTTGTAAACATTAGTTTAGTTTGAAAATAGAGTTTGTTCAAGCAAGATGTGTGAATAATATTTCTTGTATAAGAAATAGAACATGGTGGCAGCTTAGTGGATTTTTATCGAACAAAGTCTAAAACCACGCATGATGTCAAGTAAGGGCAGAAAAAAACGAAATACTCGTAGGCAAAGGTATGAGGAGGATGCCCAAAGTGAATTCAACTACATGTCAGAAAGGGATTCTAGAAAGACTGAAGGTGAGTCACTAGGTTTTGCATTGGGACAGACAAACCGAGAAAATAATGCAGTAATGTGTACTCCTACTCCTATGATAAATCTGACGTTACCAACTCCAGATACCTTCTCTTTTACTCCGAATGAGTGGCATTCCTGGAGGAATCGCTTTCAAAGGTACAGACGGGGGTGCGGTCTAGATAGCACTTCCGACGCTCGGCAAATCGATGTACTTTTGTTTACAATGGGTAGTAGGAGTGAAGATATTTTCGATTCGTTTTCACCAAAACCGAATACTTATGACGAGGCTCTTCGGGCCTTTGATGCATACTTTGTGCCAAGACGAAATATCATTTTAAGAGAAAAAAATTTCTGAGACACAAGCAAGGGAGTGATCCATCTGAAAAATTCATAACAGATTTGCATGGTCTTGCAAAAACGTGTGCATGGGGTGAACTGAACGATGAGATGGTGCTTCTGGTCCTCATTATTGGTATGAAAGATGAGGCTCTAAGTGATAGACTCCAGCTGGACTCTCAATTGACTCTGGAGAAGGTGATTAATACCTTGCGCCAACACGAGGAGCTAGAACGCCAAAAACGTGAGCTCGCCAATACTAATGTTTTTATGGTGAATCAAACGTCAATACAAGTCGGTAAAACAAATCTGTCTGAAAGAGCTGGTGAACAGAAATTCACCGAGGATGCTATGAGAAAAAAGTGCAGGAAATGTGGTTATAATTGGCACGGATCACTGGCCGAATGCCCTGCTAGGAAAGCCAAATGTGACAAATGTTCCGAGATTGGACATTTTTTTCGATGTTGTCCCTCCCGCGAAAAGTGGATGAGAAAAAACAAAAACGTTGTTAAGGAAATCGAACAGCAAGATTCAGACAGTGGTTATCAACAGGTTCCTGAGATTTTCATAGGGAATATAGACAGCAGTGACAAAGCCTGGGTCTAGGAGGTAAAAGCAAGCTGTGGAAACCAAGATTTAGGTCTTATAAAATTTAAACTTGACACAGCAGCTGATGTAACCATGATTCCAGTAGGAGTTCTTGGTGATTTTATTAAGACTCTGCCTCTAGGAAAGTGCAAATCCCCTGTGTTTAGCGCAAAGAAGAAAGAACGAATCAATATTTTGGGAACTTTAAGGCTAAAGCTTGAACATAAGGGTGTATCAGTTTATGATCTTGCGTATATTTCTGAGGAGATCACTGTTCCACTTCTTAGCAGACGTTCCTGTGAAGAGCTGAACCTGGTGAGGAGAATTTTTTCTGTAGATTCACATGATATTGACTGGGCTACTAAGTATCCTAATTTATTTCAAGGGCTGGGAAATATGAAAGGAGAGTACAAGATTGAAATGAAGGAGAATGCAGTTCCTTACGCTATATCCACCCCCAGGGTTGTACCAATACCTTTAAAAACCAAGGTGAAAGAGCAGTTAGACGATATGCTTGAGAAAGGAGTGATTGTTCCAGTTGAACACGCGACTGATTGGTGCGCACCAATGGTAGTTTGCGCAAAAAAGGGAGGTGGGGTTAGGATCTGCGTAGACCTATCCAAACTCAACAACAGTGTGAAACGTCGGTTTTATCCTATCCCAAAGATCGAACTTTCATTGGCCGAGATCGCGGGAGCCAAGTACTTCAGCAAGATCGATGCGAATTCCGGGTTCTGGCAACTGAACCTTGCAGAGGAGTCACAAGATTACGGTACACAACATTTATCACCCCTTTTGGGAGGTATAAATTCCGTAAGTTACCTTTTGGAATTACGTCCGCTCCTGAAGAGTTTCAGCGCCGCATGTCAAAAGCTTTAGAAGGGGCAAAGAACTGTTTAGTGCTCATTGACGACTGTCTGATATGGGGAAGAACGAAAGAAGAACACGACGAGTGTCTTAGGGCCGTTCTAGAGAGAGTGCAAGCTAATGGAATCACCTTGAATAAGCAGAAGTCGGAGTTCTGCAAGAAGACTGTGACATTTCTGGGGTTTGTGCTGTCTAAGGACGGAATCAAGCCTGATCCAAGCAAGGTACAAGCGATTGTGGACTTACCAGCTCCAAGAAACGCTAATGAAGTACAAAGATTCATGGGCATGATCACTTTTCTGGCAAAATTTATTCCGAACCGCAGTGAGATTTTGGAGCCAATTACGAGCTTGTTAAAGACTAAAAACGATTTCTTTTGGGGACCAGCTCAAGAAAACGCTTTTGTCACAGTAAAACAGATTTTATCATCAGAGCCATGTTTGACTGTTTACGATCCGCAAAAACCCTCGATTCTTTCTTGCGATGCTTCAAAAAAAGGTCTTGGAGCGGTTTTACTTCAAGTTGAAGGAGAAAACAAGAAACCTGTGGCATATATATCTCGGACTCTAACGCCTGCTGAAGAAAACTACAGTAACATTGAGAGAGAAGCGCTTGCGTGCACATGGGCAAGTGACCGTTTGAAATGTTTCCTGATGGGTAAAATGTACACAATTGAGACCGACCACAAACCGCTTGTCTCAATTTTCAAAACACAAAATTTGGACGAGCTCTCACCGAGGCTACAGCGGTTCCGAATGCGTATGATGAGATACGATTATCGCATGACCTGGACCCCAGGAAAAGACCTTGCCATAGCAGATCTACTATCAAGAAGTCCTATTCCGGCTGACGAAGATGGCGAATTGACCGAAGAAGTGGAAGCCTTCGTCCACGAAATCAGTCTGATTAGTATAAACACTACAGATGAAAATGTGACAAAGGTACTTCACTCACAAATGAGAGATCCAATCTGTGCACAACTTAAGTTACAAATTTTAGACGAATGGCCTGTAAAATCAAGTTTACCTAATGAGATTCAAGAGTACTTTAATGTGAAATACGAGTTAAGTTGTATTGATGGGCTATTGCTTCGAGGAACTCGGATGATAATACCTCAAGAACTACGAGCGGAAATGCTCGAGAGGCTTCACAGTGGACACTTGGGAATCACAAAAACAAGGAAACGTGCTTTGGGAACCATGTGGTGGCCTGGAATTTCTCAAGAAATAGAAAGGAAAATCAAATCGTGTCCAGTGTGTATTCAGAACTCAACTAATCACAGTGAACCATTGATTCCGAGAACTGTCCCGGATTACCCGTGGCAAAATGTGTCTGTTGACTTGTTCAAACACGAAGACAAGTGGTATATGGTTATCGTGGATCACTACTCAAGATACTTTGAAGTCGAGGAAATGCATCGAATGAGGGCTTCAGATGTGATTCGGGTTTGCAAAACCACATTTTCACGTTTTGGAATTCCTCAACGTGTTTATTCAGATAGTGGGACACAATTTCACCATATTGACTCAAGTGAATTTAAATTGTTTGCAAAGGAGTGGGGGTTCTCCACATTCAGAAGTAGTCCCCACCACCATCAGGGAAATGGGGCAGCTGAAGCAGCTGTGAAAGTAGCAAAAGGGCTAATGAAGAAAAACAAGGATAAATTTGAACTTGCCCTACTTTCTTACCGGACCTCACCTCTTGAAACCGGCTTTTCCCCATCTGAACTTATGTTTGGAAGGAAATTAAGAGACAATCTTCCATCTACTTTGGTTGGAAATCCTGTGGAAAATAAGAATTTTCTTGAGAGGGAGAATAAGTACCAGAATAAGTACAAGATACAATTTGATAAACGACATGGAGCGAGTGGTTTAAGTGAATTAGAAGTTGGAAGCATGGTATGGATCACAGATCTACGTCGACACGGTAAGGTAGTCAGGAAATTGAACGAACCACGTTCCTACCTTGTGGAAACTGACAAGAGAACTATTCGCCGAAACAGGAAGTTCTTAGTTCATGCACCGTACTACGGAGGAGATGGAAATCTTTCAAACTGTTCATCCATGGTCCTTAATCGTCCATGCAACTCACGTGATCGTCCAGGAGCTGGCACAGTAACCCGTTACGGAAGGTCCATTAAGAAACCGAGGCGGTACTGAGGTTCATAAAGATGTGGACATCTTGAAGCGGGATGTTGTATTAAGTCTGTTCTTTTTATCATGTGTTTAAATATGTTTGTTGTCAGATGTTTTTGTAAACATTAGTTTAGTTTGAAAATAGAGTTTGTTCAAGCAAGATGTGTGAATAATATTTCTTGTATAAGAAATAGAACATAGAGTAAACAAACAAACAATAAATCTTCATAAATACAATTAGAGTTTTGTACATTGCTCAGAATTATATATTAAAACGTTTTTATTAGCTCGCTTTCTAGTCCTGTACAAATTTTGCAATCAATTTTATACTAAGTTCCCGAAGAGCTAGAGACTTGAAACTTGAAACATAGCTCACAAATGGATGACAATGCAATATTATATAATTTAATTTAATTTTCATATTTCCCTTGGGCTACGCCCTGCCAGATTCTTCAGTTAATACAGATTCCGAATTTATAACTTTAATTGCAGTCAACCTATTGTATGCACGGCCAGGAGGTTATTAACAACCGCGTGCACGGCTTGAGGAACTGACATATCTGCGTCGAGTCCCCCTTTGTGGTGGGGGAAGGTTGCTGAAACGGCGCGCTTTTTATCCCAAATCTCCTATCTACCCGGTGTTCCAGTTGTGTTATATAGTTCGACTAGCTGTACCCGCAGGCTTAGCCCCGTTTAACTTCTTAATTTTCAAGATGAGCTCGTTCGCATGGCTCAATCACGTCCTGGTTGAAGTTCGTTTGCTACGCTCACTCACTTTAAGGTTGGAGCTCGTTCACTGCGCTCACTTGCCTTCAGGTTAGCTCGTTCGCTACGGTAACTCGCCTCCAGGTTGAAGTTCGTTCGCTACGCTCACTCACCTTTTGGTTGCAAATTAGCTGTTGTCATTAATGTAAAAGAGATAATATAGTGCTGCACCCTGTTGGTAATCCTTGTAACTTTAATGCTATTGAACATCATAGAACAGAACCAACTTGTTTAATTGAAACAGCTGTTAAGATTCGTTAATTCCATTTAAATATGAGTACTCATAAGGTTAACATGGGAAACTCCAGAGCCACTGGGGCGGAGCCCGAGAGTCAGATCAGAATAAAAACAGCTTAGTTTTCCTATTTAATGCCTAAAGAATCAGTGTACCAAATTTCAGCCTCCTAGGTAAACGGGAAGTAAGAGAATTAGTGATGAGTGAGTGAGTGAGTCAGTCAGTCAGTGAGGGCTTTGCCTTTTATAAATATAGATGTATTTGACACATAAACAAAAACATATGATCAGCTGTTGACTTTTGAATGCAGTAGATAAAGAAATAGCTGATAGCAAATCCACAGATATTAGAACAGAAACGGTATGAATGGTAAATATAATCAAATGACGACACTAGCTTGAGGTCCGTGACGTAGGAAGTGGTGAAGGAAGTAGTAATGGTGAGCAGTCTGGAGTCTGGAAACTGTTTATGACGATTAGATTTAGGTATCTGCATTCCTAAAATTCTATGGGAAGGGAGGAAAACAGGTCCGCGATGTATAGGAAGTGGTGAAGGAAGTAGTCAAGGCGAGCTGTCCGGAGTGTGGGAACTGTTTATGACGATTATATTAAGGTATCTGCAATCCTAAAAATGCTATTGGAAGGGAAGGAAACTGGTCCGCGACGTATGAAGTGGTGAAGGAAGTAGTAAAAGCGAGCTGTTCGGGGTATGGGATCTGTTTATGACCTTTAGATTAAGGTATTTGCAATCCTAAAATGCTATGGGAAGGGAAGGAAACAGGTCCGTGACGTAGGAAGTGGTGAAGGAAGTAGTAAAGGCGAGCTGTTCGGGGTATGGGAACTGTTTATAACGATTAATTAGATTAAGGTATCTACAATCTTAAAATTCTATGGGAAGATAGGGAAACAAGTCCACAACGTAAGAAGAGGTGAAGGATTGAAGGAAGTAGTAAGGTGTGGAGTGTGGGAACTGGAAACCATTTGTAGCAGTTATATTAATGTATCTGCAATGCTGAAATGTTATGAGAAGGGATGGAAGCATGCCCACGACATAGAAAATGGCGAAAGAAGTAGTAAAGGCTAGCAGTGCAGAGTGTGGGCAATGTTTGTGGCAATTAGATTAACGTATCTAAAATCCTAAAATGCTATGGGATTGGGAAGAGAGGGAAACAGGTCCACGACGTAGGGGGTGGTGAAGGAAGTAGTAAAGAGGCGAGCAGTGTTGAATGTGGGAATGGATCAATGTATCTGCAATGCTAAAATGCTATGGGAAAGAGACTGTAGACTGTAGGTCAAAATGGTTATAAAGCACGAATCGATACATATTTCGATACATGCAATCGTTTGTAATAGAAATTTACAACTGAGTTGACAACAGCTGATTTTTACTCCATTTAGGCTAAAAACGATTTTTACTCCCTAAAGAGTAAAAATGCTACTTTAGACCAGCAAGGCATGCATTAAAAACAACTGTTTTTACTGCAGTATGACAAAAACAATATAATATGAGCCCTTGATGACTCTGCTCAATTTTGTGGATGCCTCTGCTAACGCCACCTAGTTATTATAACTAACAGTATAATTGAAGGATTGTTTGGAGAGATTTAGATTATTCCAGACAATTCACGACCGTACCGCTTGTCCCTGACCATTACGTTTATGATTTCTATAATATAAATTTCTAAAATTAAAATATCATCATATTTATTTCAATATTTTATACACAAAAGAAGCACACCTCTATAGAAACATAACGATTTTTCGGATCTCAGGTAAGTTTTTTCTAAGTTATACAAACTTAAAAAAATGTTATTGGCTTTTTTTTTATTTCTTTATTTTTTTTTAGAAAGACCAAATAAACCAAAACCTTAGTGAGCTGTTTATTGTATAATGGCCCTAAAAGTAAATGAATTTATAGCAAAAAATAGTTATAACAATAATATTGACCATTTTTAATATTCAGTTTTATGTCCAAGATGGTCATGATAAAATTTTGTGTTTTTCCATCAAAGATGCTCTATTAATGAAAAGTTACCAAAGATATTGCGCTGCCATGGCCATTTGAGTAAACTTCAAATTTTAATGAAATAAAAAAAATACCCCCGCTGCAGCAAACCTGCCGACTAAGCAAATTTCCATTTGCCTGGATTGATTTTCAATTAATCTATTAAATTAACAATCATGTTTAACGAGTACCTAGGTTAGCTGCTACAGGGAAACTAATAAAGTATGTTTTTTATATCAATAGCTTAGTTTGAAATAAATAAATTCACCAAGTTTGATCAAAATATATCCATAAACAAGCCAACTACAACATTTTACAATATTCTCCATAAAAATAACATGGGAATTTTAAATTAACAATTTTTTGAATTTTCTCCGTAACCAATCACTGTACAAAAAACACTTTGGTATACTAAATTATTTGTTTTTTTAAGCTCTTTATAAAGGTCTGGAGACAAATTGATAAATTTTGTGTTTAAAGAGTAACTTATTTTTACCCCATAAAACCCCGTTCCCATGGTCCGATCATGCTGGTACGCGAACTCATTCAAGTTTATCCGGCCTTACACCTTAAAACCGAATTTTATCAAAATCGGACAAAAATTACTCAAGTTAGTTTCCGGACGGACGCACATATATACAGGGTGTTCATTTGAAAACTTTCCATATCTGTTGTGTGCAAAGGTAAGGCTTTAAACACTTGTTTGTTCTCATTTCCCCCTAATTTGGACATCCCAAATCCAATAAAATTATTTTCAATTTCGAAAAATGCCCCAAAAGGGCCCAATTTAGGGGGTAGGGGTGCTTTTTGAGAAATTTTCAAATGTAAACATGGGTTGTGTGATACATCAATTTAAAGGTCTAATCACCCCGACTATTTCGGTGCAATAAAAATGTGATTATCTTTAACCGTATTTACAGGGTGGGTCAAAACGTTTTAAAAAAATACTTTGAGCTTAAGTACCGTATTACCCGAACTACTAATCTCAATTGCTGACTATCTCTCCAGCAGTATACAATGCCCGAGCGGAAATGCCGGAAATGCCATTGATATCAAAGGCTTGACGTGTGCCTCCCAACGGCTACAGTTGCGGTCATACCAGCAGACTGTACTTTTATGATTCAAATTGTCTAGGTCTAGGTCAATGCGGAACTTTCGCACGTTATTAAAATAATACTTGTACTGTAATAATAATTTCAAATACAAATAACAAATCAAAAATTATTTTACTTCACTTCAAACAGAGACATTGAGACATATATTAATAACGTAATTAATTATTGGTTTCCACTACAATATAAAATATTTAAAAGTCCAACTCCAACTGACAAGAAGAGTGCTATAATGTTGAAACCTGTTAATAATTGTGCATTTAAAATACAGAAATACCCCACAACATATAATTAAAGCTCCATATACAAAATTGTGTCAGAAAAAAGTTCAGGTTGGTTTTATTCGCCAAATCAATAAAACATGCAGTAACGTAATCTGTAAGCTACTACTTTCATTTAACAATTCAGGAAGTGTACTATTCCTCCTGTAGTTGCCCGATTGTACCTGGTCAGGAATTAGGTCCACCCTACGATTGCACCGACAGCCCTTTTTGGGGGTACCCGTGAATAATGTTTGTATACTTTTAATCTTTCAGTACCTATAGTATTAAAATGATCTAAAGCTGTAAAACTGATTTGTTTAATAAATAACAAACATTATCAGGTTGATTATACATTGCACGAAAAAATACATAAAACCTAAATTGCTTTTCGCCGAATACACACCAAGTCCATACCATAGATAAAACAAAAACATACTCCTAAAGGAGTATGTTGATGAGTATGTTTTATCTATGTCCATACACAAGTCTGGAAAATCTGCGTTAGTGAACTATAGGTAGCCATAGATGAAGTAATATTCAAATTAGTATATTATTCGTTCATACTATGGCTAGGTACCCGAGAATTTTCCTCATCACGATCACTAGTACGTTTGGTTGAATAAGGCCTTCAGGGAATTTTGGGTACACAGTCGTGTGAGAAATTCGTTTCCCAGATTGTAAAAACGGAATACTTGAGTATACCTTTGTGCCATTATTTGTTTTCGTCGAAATATTTCTTTATGGAAATGGATCCAGGCCAGGTTAAAATTACTTATATTCAAATATTTCATAAAATTGTGGCATAAGTATTAAGCTAACGAGATAAATAAAGTCACAGACTCCACATAGAGGCGTGTGTAAACAGTAACACAGAGAGCTTCTTTCTAATTTTTCTTCTGGTCCAAGAACTGTAAGTTGAATGGCCTTTGTGAAAAACGCGTAATACATGAATACTAGAGCACCTGTTGCTCGAATTCGAGCAATTGTAAAGTATTACAGGCGTTATTTCAAAACGAATAACAGTCATAATTTCCGATTATGACTCAAAAGAGTCAACTCAAAGATAATGTAATCAATCACTCCACTCTAGTTATCGAAACTGCAAACGAACTAAATCTGAAAACGATTGTGTGTATAATGTGTTTACTAATGAACAGCTGTAATTAATACGAAATAGTTATTTGTGTAACTAGTGGTGAAAGTGGCACTTTGCTGCACACGAGAGCAATGTTTACGCACGAGCCGCAGGCGAGTGCGGAATGATCTCGAGTGCAGCAAAGGCCTTTTTCACTCGTGTTACACATTATATTTTTCCTACAGTCACTATAGAGCATATGAATAATTAGTCTTTCAAACACTATACAACACGTTTTTAGGTTCAGCTGGCAACACAAATGGTGCCCTAGAGAAAGTAGTACCCGCGGTCCGTATCACTCCGCTATTTTTCCTCGGCAAGAAATGTGCTCCACGTTTTGAGAATATAGTTCCGTATGTTTTTGTAATTTGAAGTGGTTTCCGCACCTAAAAAAATGCTTTAAAGGTATTTTCTTGTTTATTAAGATCGTAGGAACGTTTTAAAAACGTTTAAAAGAAAAGTCCAGAAAGTTCAGAAATACCGAAACTATAAACACGAAATGACAGGTTAAATCGAAGTTATAATAGTCAATCAGCTGCTCATAGTATTATTATCTTTAAGTGTTGCCAACCTATTTCCAAGCTTACACGGATTACGTGCATAATAGAACCACGCTGTTTTGTGTTGTTTCGTTGGAATCCTGATGTGCGGCAAAGTATAAACCGTACGGCAAAGTATAAATATGCAGCAATTAGCAGCTTTCTGTACTATAAACAGTACAAGGAAGCCAACTTTGTCGGGTGACTGTAGGAAAAAAATATTATTTGTCTGTTTTTTTTTTATCATAAGAAATACATTGGGATTTTGATGGCCTGTGGGGCAAAGCCCGAGGACTTTTATTACAGGAATTTGTGAAAGGGAGCATCTACACAAAAAATACTTAATTTTGACACATCGTTTGTCAAACCGATATAATTGACGCTCAATTATATGGTAGATAGTTGTAAAGTTGAATTAACGTAACACTTCCGACTAGTTATACTCAAATTATCCTTATTGGGCGAAGCTCACTTTCCTTCACTTTGTAACTTCTTTGTAAGAGCATCAGAATGTAACGGCTTGAAGAATTGATATAAAATTTGGCCAAAAGCTAAAGAATACTGAGCACAATGTTTTGGTAAAAAATATTTGCAAATTTCCTTCTGGATTTTGTTTTACGGGTCACGCAATTTCGCTTGTCATTTTAATGTAAGTTGAAAGAAAAATTATATTGGGTTTATCTCGTTTCATTTAAATAAGATAAACATATGTTAATTGTTTGTAACTGTTTTGTTTACATTTCAATGTTTACTTTCATCCTAGGTTAAAGTTGGAATGTAACAGTTTATCAATGGAAGTAACGCGTTTTGCTATACAGTATTTGTTTTGAGCATGCCTCAATTAGGCCACGTCGTAATATTGGTCGTCGCACCAACACGATTACTAGAAAAATAGTATTTTTCTAGTAATCGTGCTCACCAATAATGCAAATATTGTAAGGTAGCGGCGTCGTGAACAAGAAGAACTAGACGAAGCAGTGGCGTAAGAAGCTGATAATGATAGGCAGTTAGCTTATCAATTCCAACATGAATTAGATGCACTAAAATTTTACACTTGCACTAACTGTCATCGCCAACAACTAACAGCTTCAAACCAATCACCGATTTGTCCGGGTTGTCGTTCAAATGCAACAAAATTCACGGCGTTAAATAATATGGATGTGTCAAGTGTCCCGAACGAATTAACTGACCTAACGATTGTAGAACAAATGTTGATTGCACGAGTACATCCCGCTATGAGCATTTACACAGTACAAGCAAATGGGTCAGGATGGCCAGTTTCACTACAAAGGTAACATCATTTATGTTGAGCAAGATATTAATGAAATTAAATAACTTCTTGATCAGCATTGTACGTGTTATTAAATTTACGAAAAGTAAATAAAAGAAACGTCTTATAACACTTAAAACATATATTTACGCTTATACTGTTACTCACAAGACGGTAAATATACAAAAACGATGGTAAGTGGTGATCGATTTCGATTGGACACTCCAATCATCATCAGACCCAATATAATCTAAAGGTACAGAGTTCTCTATTTCCACCCCGCACTGTAAATAATACATGTGATTGGAATTTCTTCCATTTGTTTTGATTTTCTGCTGTTTATATTTCGTTGTTATTTCGTCACCAGCATGACAACCCATATATGGCCCATATGCAAATTTGTTTAAATTTTTAATCCATTTTGTGATTATTTTGAGCCTATTTTAATTTTTAAATACCCTCACCGCAGCAAACCTGTAGACTAAGCGAATTTCAACTTGTCTGATTACATTATTACTAAAATATTTCCATGAATAAGACATATTTATTCCCAATTTAATTATCATTAGATTCAACGAGTGCTTAGGTTTGCTGCTACGGGGAAGGTAAAAAGTGTTTTCGACCATACGTCAGTAGTATAGGATGAAAGCAAAATTTTATCAACATACATCCATAAACAAGTAAACTACAACAGTTTTCATTTTCTCCATAAGAATAACATGGGTATAAATTACACTATTTTTGAACTTTCTCCGTGACCGTTAGGCATACAACAGCGCTTCAATATACTAAATTATTCCTTTTTTAAAGCTCTACAAAACGGTTTAAAAATAAATTGCAAATTTTTATTGTTTTGGGGGGGAAATGGAAAAATCCTATTTTTACCCAATAAACCCCGTTCCCATGGTCGGATTATGCTGGTTCGTGAATTCGTTCGAATAAACGTAGGTTAACACGTTTGTACCCTACCAAATTTCATCAAAATCGGATCATTTTTGCTCGAGTTATCGAGTTAAGGACACACATATTTAATACCTATATATCAATTTGAACGGATGGTGTTTTTACCTCTAGGGGCCTCAAAACGAAAAATTATATCGGTCCCGGGTCCAGGTCTTACCATGAGTAACGGTAATAGCTTATTCCCTATATGGGAAATTCGCTAAAAGATTCTACATATCTACATGAAAATATCTTTTCAGCAGTATGCGTAAAATTTCCCTGCAATGCACACGAGATGAAAAAAGTTGTAAACAAACATGCTTGCCTATGAATATTTAGATTGGGCTAAAGGAGACCGAAATGGATATTTTTATTCAAACCACAAACTCGACAGCTTTGGCAAACAATACCATAGATTCAAATAGTGCATCAATAACAAATAGGCCTACATCAATACTTACTCCATATACTGTGTATAGGGGAGACAGTAAAAAAGGCGGAATGGAGATACTGTAATATAACATTTATTTTTGTTCTAAATGTAAGTATTTGAAATATTTTTCCAGCGTGGCAGTTAATACAAAATTTGAAGTGGTGCCTTAATTTTCGAAATTGATGAATATTATTAAGGAAGTATGGCGCATCGACCAAAAAGCCTCTGAAAAAAAATGTACTTGATGTCTATCCCTCGCAAACATAGTTTTCATCAGTGGCGTAACAGAAGGGCCCAAAGGGCCCGCAATGCGGGGGGGGGGGCCCGGGAGCTGAGGGGGCCCGCGAACCGGTGAGCGGGAAACGGTGAGCAGAGAGGCGCGTGAGACGAGTGGGGCCGAAAAATTTGAGTTCATTCATAAGTATTTAAATGTAATATATCAATCATTTAATAATTGTATTGAACAAGTAATAACATTGATGTTATTAATAATATGTTGTTATCAGTTGTCGTTTAATTTCGTTAGACCTCTTCAGTGATAACGAACTAGGGTAACAAATTTAACGTGTTATAACGTGGGTCCTTGATTATTATGGCCTATGCAATCTTACTTTCGTCACAGAGAAATATTTTACTTCTCGGTGATTTCGTACACTGCTTATGTCGTCTGCAAACATTTTGTTACCTACATTGGAGCCTTGAGTCATGAACGTTGGCTGGGGCTTTTAATATTGTATTATTTTACATTTTAGTTTTGTCCTAATATTGATTGTATATTGTTATATACAATATAGGTACTGCTACTCTAATGACTTTGTTTGTTAGCCCATATCTTATTTTACCTCACAATTAACCAATACTAAGGACATTTGTTGTAAGATAAAAACGCATACAAAGACATACAAAGATAAAATAAAAAATGCAATAGGCTATTTTAGCCTGTGATAAAAAGTATGTCAATCTATTAAAATAACCAGCTTTATTTTAAGTTTAACCAGTATAACCAAAGATTAAACTAACCAAATAAATTAATACTTTCTCAACCTTCACTCATATTTGGGTTAAAATACACACATAGTGGCGTCCCCATCTTAAATAATTGATCGATTGACTTTAATACTTTACTTTGAACTTGCGACCATACCAATGTAGGTATTTTTAAGCCAAGAATTAATGGAGATGAGTGTAGGATGAGTGGCCCAACCTTTTAGTTTTGAAAGGGACCAAGGCCGACTTATTCCTTAGACACAGAGATAGCCACAAATTAGCCAATGCAGACATAGCCAAACAGCAAAAGCAACTGGGGCCTATGGGGGTTAATAGAGGAATTCGAACCACATTTTTGCCTTGTAATTAACGAATTAGTATAATTATCAGGCTAATAAATATGGATAACATCTGTGATAAATTAAATGCAAAATTTTTAACCTCCTTGATATAAACATTCTGATAGACCGATGGAAAATAAAGTTTTTTTTTTAATTTGATTTCAAAACTATTTACAAACACTAATATTGATATAATAATGTAGTGATGTAACACTTTCATCAAACCACGACTGAAATACTTAAAACACCCTTTTATGGAACATAACCCATAATTGAATAATTTATTTTTTTATTTAATATTTTTTCATAATTTATTTACCGCTCTTTTTATGATTAATCTGTTTGATCATTGTATCGGTGGTCCAAAAATAAGTCTGGGGGGAGGGGGGGGGGCGTTTGATTATGTTGTATCGGTGGTCTATAAAATAACTCATGAGAGGGGGGCCCAAAAAATAAGTTTGCAGGGGGCCCGTAAAAATTTGTTACGCCACTGGTTTTCATTATGATGACACATGCAAAACTCATATAGACGTTGTTACATTTTGTAATGACGTCCTATGGAAAAAGTACATTAAATTTAATGTTTTATCTATAAAGTGTTATATTTTTTACGGAGAATGCAGTTAAGTGACTGGAAGACTGACTGCTACAGAAATACAAGATCATGAAAAACCATTTTTTTTTTTAGGGAGAGGAGGGAAAATGCTTTTACGCACACAGGTAGCCAGCCTGTAGTGTGAGACTCCTGAAAATTATCAGACTACTCACTAAAAAACCCCCTCTACTCTGTTGGACACAGACCTGGAATTGTTTGTCACATTACTTCAAGTCAGGCCACATGTGACCTAAGCCCACAGGGCTCGCACCGTTTCTGGCATTTAGATTCTTAATGACCTACACCGCATCCCGGTCAAGGTCGATCTTCTTGGCGCGGAGAATACCCTGGATATAATGTGACACACAGGTCCAATTGTCCTCACCCTCCGTCATAATCGGTATGACCGTGTCCACCGACAGCAGTCCTACTAACTGTGAAAAATCATGAAAAACCATTAGCCAGTTAGCATATTACAGTATATTTTTAACTATCCAAATCTTTAGAAATGAATTAAGAATATGATTATGAATTTCTTTTACGATTTAATTTCCACTCAAATAACAACTTTTAAACAATTACGAACCTTTCGTTTTAATAAAATGGTACCAACGAACGTTAAATTTAACTTAAGTTAAATTTCTTTAGACAAATGATTATTTAACTAATACAATTTTTCATTTTAACACATACTACCTTAGAGATAAAATTTAAGAGGTTCAGTAAAAGTAGTAGAACAACAAATGTCACGTATAGTTTGGTGTTGGTCGTAGAGGGTCGGTAATAGATTGGCTAAGGCTAAAAATAATGATTTTTAATTCAATTCAGCTGGACTACGCCCCTGATTTCAACTTTCCTTCCGCAGCATGGCTACACTGCTAGGTAAATGCAGTGATGTATAGTCAGTATGTTGTAACGAAATTTCCCGTTCGAGCCCGTTTAAGTTTTAAACTGTTTGAGTTTTCTCCGTAACCATTAGGCGCATAACAATGCTTCAATATACTAAATAATTTGTTTTAAAGCTCTCCAAAATAGTTTGGAAAGAAATTGCAAAATGTTATGTTGTCACTGCTTTTTATGGATTGCCATATTGGTAATGGAAAGGTTAACAAAAGAATCAAAGCATCTGCAGTTTGTTTAGGAAAATTAACGCAGTTTTTCATTTCCTCATTTCCGATGTAAGTTCTGGAGAACGTAAAATTGTTATTTGGGTTGATCTGTTTTAACACTAAGCTAGCAAGTTAAATGAAAAAGCTATTTACTATATCGTTATATATTTCTATTTCATATAAATTTATGATTGAAAAAACTTTGGATGGATATCATAATCATCCTCAAGCAAAATTTGGCCTAGGTAGCAAGTCTTAACTACCTTCTTCCACGAAAAAAAAACAGTATAATAATACAAGTTTGACAAAATGTCAGATTATTTTAAAGCCTTCAAACAACAGAACACAATTTATATACACATGATAGTTGGGATAGCATTGCCAAATTTGAAGGAGACTGCAAGCGCGGTGAATAGAAGTCGTTCGGAGTTAAGAAAAAGAACGACTCTCCATTACATATGCATCCGGACTCAACCGAGCTGTTCAGCAAGAGCTGTTCACCTTCAATTTGAATCTCCCGCTCTTTGTCGATCTGTTTTGCTTGTCGACATTTTGCGTGTCGATAAAGTGGGAAAATTTACACAACCGTCCCACATAACAGACATCCCACATAACCGACATCCCACTTTACAGACATCCCATATTACCGACACTGTCGACATTTTGAGTTGTCGACAAAGTGGGACTATTTCAGTGTCGATCTTTTGGGATGTCGATAAACTGGGACCCCACGGATTTTCCCATCCTTGTTAGTCAGTCGTGACGTCATCGACCATCGTCGATGCGATGCAATTACCGTACTGGTATCGCATAGCTCCACAAGTCAAAATAGTCGATAATCGAATACCCCTAATTTACTTACTAGAGAAACGCATCCTTCTAAAATATATCTTTCTCGAATCTTGATTCTCGTTCTTTGGTTCTTTCTCTTTCTTTGTTTGGTTGGATTGAATGTATGTCGACAAGCGTAACGAAAGAAAATTTGTTAATCTTGTTTTCAGATATAACTTACCAGTTTGTTTAATTTTCACTTAACTTACGAGATGTTGTTTTCTGGATAGTTTAACTTAAATTATACATTTTTATATTTACATATGACTTAAGTCATATATGTTTTTGAGACTTTATCATAAAATTATATGTTTTTGGACTTGGATTAACTTAACTTAGGCCTAGGCCTATTACAGGAATGGAGGTGACAGAAGATAATAATGATGGTGATCACGTGGAATCGAAATTACACTTTGTTAATAATTAATTTTGTGACCTTGGTGAATTCTGAATTTCCATAGGCTGGCCATATTGGGAATAGGATATAGAATCTAACAAGTCTATGTTAATAGATTCGGAAGCTTTAGGCTAGCTGGGCTTCAGAAGTTGTTAACACTGCTTTAAGTTTATAGGCCAGGCCTAAACTGTGTAAATTATTTGCTAGGTTGGATCTTCATTGCTATTTTGATGCCATGCCTTTGAATTATAAAGGGGTTTATTACCACAATAATAGGACCTAGGACTTGCAAAGTAGGCTACATAGCCTATGACATCCTCTTGATGTTCAATTAGGCTATGCCTGTTATGTTATTTTAGCCTACGTCTAAAATTAAGCATTTGAAATGCCCAAAACTTAATAGTTACCGGTAATAGTTTTATAAGCACAACTTAAGTTTCATAAATCTTAAGCTACGACTAAACACAAAATACCCATATTAAATTAATATACTAGGGGTAACAAATGAGAACAAAATACATTTTAATAACTTAAATAGGCCTACATTGTTGAATGAAAATCAGTAAAACAAAGTCCAATCTTGTCATAAGATAAGATCCCGAAATTAAGCTCCATAGAAATAACCAAGGTAGCTAGTGGGCACGTGCGGATTTTGGCCAGGTTATGTATAGCTTTAAGTCTTTCTTGTTTATTATATCTTTTACTTTTGGTCACAAGCCACGTCCAACTTGGTTTAAGCTCCTTATTTCCGATCCGATACAATTAGATTTGCATATGAGCGGTAAATTTAAATTACAGACCGTCCTATAAGCTTAAAAGGCTTTTCTACTGTGACTATCAGATTCATATTCATAAAAATGTAGAGAAACAACCTGCTTAACAAACAACCATGATGATAACGAATTCGACGCGAACAACGATCAAATATCGATAGACGATATGTCGAAGTGACTATGTTGCAAAACAACATCGACTTCTCGAATCGAACGAATCAACGATGACGTCACGACTGACTAACAAGGATGTGAAAATCTGCCCACCCCAGTCTGTGTCTTCTTCTGTCTGCTCGAAAATTGAGATTATAATAGACAGGGAAGGGGAAATGGCAGTAATTTTTGCGCTTTACAGGTTCTACATAGAACAATAACGTAATCGTGACGTATGAGATTATGCATGTGACGACGACAGCTTAGCTACTAAGCCAAAGCTGCAATTAGCCTTAACACACTACGAATTTGTTTAAAATGTTACCGTATCATATGGTGGCAGGAAAAGAAAGTATCATATATAACACCAAAGACGTATTAAAAAATCAATGGTTAAATTTGTTTTCTTTTAAATGTATCTTTTAATAGACCATCTCTAAAGCAGGTTGTAGGTAAGCATTACGTTACGGTATTTTATTTTATTTCAACGGACATTCCATTTTGTTTGATGTGGTACTAAAGATAACATTGTACAGTTCAAGATGACTAATATTAAATAACAACTTTACAACTGTAAACTAGGAATCGCTAGGGGCTCAAAAGCGCATTCTAAAAATCCGCGACGATGACATCATAGTTTAGTTCAAAATCAAAATTCCTCCGTTTACAGCGTTGTAGTAGAGCTGTCAGATCTCCTCTTGAGGGAACACCATTACCGCAACGATACGAAATTCAGACATCGGCCTCGGTGGTGTAATGGATAGCGTACCGAGTTGATAAACCGAAGATACTGGGTTCAAATCCCGCTGGCAGCACAAACTTTTTGTCAACAATTTTTTTCACATCAGCAAGTTTGGTTGGTTTGGTTAGGTTATGACAGTTTAATTTTATAATTAAAAAATTATAAAATTGAATTTTAGGCATTTAAAATTTTATTTTATAAACAAAACTATTTTTTAGATTAGTAAACCTTCATTAGATTTTTTCATTATCAGCACTTTTGGTTAGTTTGGTTAGGTTATGACAGTTTAATTTAATCATTGAAACATTTTAAAATTAATTTTATAATTAACTAGGCCTAATAGTGAACAGTGAAGTAAAAATTACGCGCTGTGCTCTCTACTACAACGCTGTTCACGGAGGAATTTTGAACTAAGCCATGATGTCATCGTCGCGGATTTTTAGAATGCGCTTTTGAGCCCGTAGCGATTCCTCTGTAAACTTTTGACACTTAGACATATGCAACAAAAACAAATAACAATAATATAGTAATTAACAACAATAATATAGTAATCAACAACAATAACTTAAAGCAAAAACAATAACAAAGACGATCGTATTACATAACTAGCAGAGTACCCGTTCTTCGTACGGGGTTTGCATATAAGTTTAAAATGCGTAGTGCAGTTATACTCGAAGCTTTGCATTTGCAATGGGGGAGGACACAGTTTGATAAAATTTGCTTCTTTAAATTGACGGTATACTATACCGTATTACACATCTACCAACCATAATGTTCTACCACTTCATACTTAAACAATAAAGAAAAACGAATTATTAAAAATTCACAAAAAAATACAAATTATTCATTACATAAAAAAATAACTGTAAACAATCCTTCTTTGACGGTTCTCATTGCGTATCACAGTTTTTGTTGCTAGCTGTTTACATAAATGCAAATATAATTATAGTGCTGCACCCTGTTGGTAAATCTTATGTATGTCATAGAACCAACTTTTTTAAACTTTTTTAAAACAGCTGACTAAATGCTTTAATTCCCTTTAAATATAAATACTCATAAGGTTAACATGGGGAACTGGAAAGCCACTGGGGCGGAGCCCGAAAGTATTTTTGAGATAATAATATACCTATATGTTAATCGGGAATGTAAGCTATCATTATGCCAAATTTCAGCCCAATCCGTCCAGTGGTTTATGCGTGATTGAACTTCAAACAAACAAACAAACACACACACAAACTTTGACATTTATAATATTAGTAAGATAACCATAAATAACAAGGAAAACAGGCATGTTCAAGAGAATAAATATTAGCTTAAATAAGTATAACAGATTATGACTAGAATATACTCAATCTTTGTCGGCTACGGAAGCTACGGATTACTCGTTATGGAAAGTAACAAAAAGGCTGAAGCAACCCCAAATTTCAATCCCGCCAATTCGTAAACCGGATGGAAGCTGGGCTAAGAGTGACATAGAAAAATCTGAAGCTGAAGCTTTCGGGGATTACTTTTCCAATGTATTCAAGCCAAATGTAGTTGTGGTCAATAATGAAGAAGAAATAATAGAATTTTTGGACTCTCCACTTCAACTTGACTTTCCTCTGGAAAAATTCAGACCTACAGAAATTAAGGCAACCATTGACAAATTGCTAAATCCGAAAAAATCTCCTGGTTACGATTCTATCACTGGGAAAATGTTAAAAGAACTGCCAAGGAAAGGAATGATTTTTATTGCATTTCTCTTTAATTCTATATTGAGACTAGACCACATACCAACTCAATTTAAGAAAGCCCAATTAATTGTTATACCAAAACCAGGAAAACCTCCTCATGAAATCACTTCCTACAGACCTATAAGTCTCTTGCCTATAGTGTCCAAATTGTTTGAGAAATTGTTCCTCAAAAGACTACAAGCTCTTTTTGAAGAAGACGACGTCATTCCAGGACACCAATTCGGGTTTAGACGGAGACATGGCACCGTGGAGCAGGTCCATAGGGTTGTTCATACAATTCGAAACTGTTTGGAAAACAAACAATTTTGTTCTGCTGCTTTCCTTGATGTCAGTCAGGCATTTGACAAAGTATGGCACTCTGGTTTACTATTCAAAATTAAGAAGTTACTACCCCATTCAGTTTTTCCTATTTTAAAATCATATCTTACCAACAGAACTTTCCAAATTAAACATCAAAAATTACTTAACTGACCTTTACCCTATAGAATCAGGAATCCCCCAAGGAAGCGTGCTTGGACCATACTTGTATATTCTCTATACATCGGACCTACCAGAAAGTGTAAACACTATGGTTGCTACATTTGCGGATGACACGGCGATTTTATCTGTCCACGACAATCCAGCTCAAGCTACAGCAAATTTACAGCTAAACTTGGATGAAATTTCTCACTGGTTTAAAACATGGAGGTTCAAAATTAATGAAAATAAATCAGCACATATTACTTTTACCTTAAATCAGGCTACATGTCCTCCAGTATCCATGAACAATATTCACCTCCCTCAAGTAACGGAAATAAAATACTTGGGCATGCACTTAGATGCAAAGCTTAATTGGAAGGCACATATCTGGACTAAAAGGCAACATCTAAATTTAAAAACAACTAAACTTAATTGGCTTCTTGGATCTAAATCAAAACTCAGTACACAAAATAAATTGTTACTGTACAAAACAGTTTTAAAACCAATTTGGACTTATGGTATTCAGCTTTGGGGATCAGCAAGTACCTCAAACATTGAAATTATTCAACGTTACCAATCAAAATTATTACGTAAAATTGTCAACGCTCCTTGGTTTGTTACCAACAGAACACTTCACAATGATCTTCAAATTCGAACAGTAAAAGAAGAAATTACAAAATATAGTGAAAAATACATTATAAAATTGGAAAATCATTCAAATCATCTTGCACTTAATTTATTGGACAATCACAACACCATCTACAGACTGAAGCGACATACGATATTGGACCTACCAATCAGATTCGGCTAAGTGTTATCAAAATTCTCTTTGTTTGCTAGTGTTGACGGTGGTCAATCACTAGCTCATGTTCTTCAAGTTATTTTTGTATTACTATTTATATCATTTGCTTATTGTTCAACTTGAACAGATTGTAAATTAAATAAAGTTAAAACAAAAAAAAAAAAAAAAAGATTATGACTAGAGCAATTATGAAAGACTTTGTTTAATATTTACAAGGAACATGCAGTGTAATGAATGTGATTTTGAAAAGAAACGAGGAAAAAACAAGTGTAAATAATGATTTTTACCAACAAGGATATTGAAGAAACAAAAATAAATAAATAAGCAAAACACTCACGCACTATCTGCCTGTTCAGGCGTGTGGCCCTTTAAAGGCGCCACCTAACACAAACACACCATTCACCCACAAATTCCGAATGCGATCCTTTAAAGGCATCGCCAAACACAACCGCACAAACTCACTTTGCCAACACGTATCATCTGGGCTGTCGTTATTGGATGAGGCGTTGCTTTACCGTTCTTCTAAAACTCGCCAGGTTGCTGTTGAAGAAGTCAACACTGGAGGAAACGGTGTTGCCGTGGCGCTGTATTCTGGGCAAGGGACTGTTCTTCTCGTAATTGGTGGACTGGTGGGCTCTACCAAAGAGTTCAGTTGACCTTGTGCCTCTAGGAACGCGAAAATGAATTCCCTCCAGTATCTCAGGACAGTCTATTATTCCGTTGACAAGTTTAAAAGAGAAAGATGATATCCTGGAGTTTCCTTCGGGTTTCCAGTGTATCCAACTTCAGCAGACAAGATACCTCATCCATTGGTACAGATCTGTAAGTGAACCCAAGTCTCAGTCCGACCAGGCATAATAGTCTGTTCTATACTGACTGCAATGTGGACACTGCCATTACCTGGTGTGGGGACCATACAACAGATGCATATTCAAGTATGGGTCGCACATAAGCACAGTAAAGCAGCTTTAGCGTGGATGGGTTTGTAAGGTAGTGTGAGGATCTACATATTAGACCTAAAGTTCCTGCTTGCTCTGGATGAGATGTGTTATTTATGTGATTGGTAAAACTTAAAGAAGAGTGCATCAAAATTCCAAGGTCCTTGGCTTCATCCTTTCTCTGAAGACTACAACCACTGAGAGTATAACACTTGTGTTAAGTCTAGAACGTGTTCTATGGTAGGACATGTAAAAACATTTTTCTTTGTTAAGCAACATGCAATTTTTGTTACACCACTCTTCAACGGCATCTAGGCATAGGGCGTCCTTAAGGGAGCTCTCATTGGCTTTGTTCCCAACCTTTGTAAATATTTTCATATCATCAGCAAACAATAGCTGGTTGACTCCTAGGCCCCTGACGATGGCATTAATGAAGGCAATAAAAAGTATTGGACCCAAGTGTGGTCCCTGCGAGACCCCCGAAGTAGCATCGATCACTGAAGATTGTGAGGAGGTAAATCTTACAATAAGCTTTCTATTCCGCAGATAGAAGGTCAAGTGATATTATTATGTATTTTTGTTGTATTTTATCAGATTAAAAACCATTGAATGTAAGTAAAGAGTGAAATATTTATCTACGTTATATTAGACAGCAGGTACAGCAAGGGGCCACCCCATATTACGTAACACTTACCTTGGATCGTTGGAAGCAAAATAAAAATAAAATACCCCCGCCGCAGCAAACCTGCAGACTAAGCGAATTTCCATTTGCCTGATTTGATTTTCAATTAAATCTATTCAAATAACATTAGTTTTAACAAGTACCTAGGTTTGCTGCCTACAGGGTAATAAAGTGTGTTTTTTTATAAAATAATAATAGCTTGGTATAAAATAAATACATTGGCCAAGTTTGATCCAAATATATGCATAAACAAGCAAACTACAACAGTTTACTTATTCTCCATAAGAATAACATGGGAATTTTTAATTGACAATTTTCTCCATAACCAATAACCATACAAAAACACTACACTATACTGAATTATTTGTTTTTTCAAGCTCTTCAAAATGGTCTAGAGGAAATTTGGTAAATTTTATGTTTTGAGGGTCAAAAATGAGAAAA
The DNA here is from genome assembly GCF_028750875.1 of Macrosteles quadrilineatus. NCBI lineage: Eukaryota > Metazoa > Arthropoda > Insecta > Hemiptera > Cicadellidae > Macrosteles > Macrosteles quadrilineatus. The sequence goes on from NW_026542594.1 coordinate 190,402,953, forward strand.
ACCAATTTTTACCCCATAAATCCCCCCATAAAACCGGGACTAAGTCTAACCATGAGACATACGGTAATAGCTTATTCCCTATAGGGAAATTCGCTAAAAATAAACCGAAATTGCTGTTACACTTTGTTTGGACGTTTGTTATTTCTGGCACTACCATGACAATAAAAGGCATTTAATGTTTTGTCAAACATTCTAATTTTTTATGTTTTGTCAAACAAAGCTCTCTAGGGGAGCGAGCTGGTCTAGTGGTTAGAGCGCGGAACTGCGGTTCTGGGGTCCCGGATTCAAATCCCGCCAAATCACCAATGGATTTTATCTAAGTGATAATTCCGCAACCCCTAGATCTAGCCTAAAGTAATGTGAAAAACAATTCCGGGCTCGTGCCTAGCGTCCAAAAGGACTAAAAAATGACAATAGGCATACCCTTTCCTTTCAACGTTGCCACACACCAACGCCACGGACTTGTAAAGGTTCAGTTTAGCATTACAAGGAAGGGGGAGGGAGGTTTCAAGTTCGTTACGAAAGCCCATTAAAAATAAGTACCAAAATGATAAAAACATGAAGAAATAGTCTTTTTGGTAAATAATACGCTTTTTTAATTGCATTTTTAAATTGTTATCGCTTATATTTGATCTCGATCTGATATTCTATTTGAAAAACTTCCACACCAACTCCCAGTCCTAGCTCTGATCTTCTAGTCATGGAAGACATGAAAGAATGGATTCGGTCACCCTCTGGGTTGAATCACGGCCACCTTCAACTTATAAACGGAGTTGAATATGGCCGTGGTTGAATACGATGGCACAAAAGATAACTCTGAATTGTGTACAGTTAAAGTACCAAAATAAAAGTTTTGTTTAGAAGTGCTACGGTAAAAATACACTTTTAACACGTGATAAAAGGTGTTTGGATAAATCGTGTTAAAATAAACTTTAAATTTTGTTATTCAAAATGTTTGTTTTATTAATTAACATTACTTCCACACCAATATTAAACCCATTTTTTTCAATTAAAATTCCACCTATATAATATGTTTTACTCAACAAATTTTTTAATGGAAATAAAATATGACAACGCTACGTTACGTTGGGGTGGGGGTTTAGACTTGCACAATCGCGTTATGCAGCGTCAAAGGGGGCTTTCAAAATGACAAAAAACGTGTACGCAATATGTGAACGGTCCCTAATAATTAATAAGATTCTATATTGTTGGTATTATTGTTAATACTTTTATTTTTACAAGGTCTTCACTATTCTTAGCCGTGTGTTATTTTACTTCCCTATGCAGCCTGTTTAACATTTTGTGAGCGAATGAGTGGAAAGTAGATACTAGGGTCTAAGCACGGCCGCCTTTGGTCTAAGTGTCTATAGGGTCTAGGAGGACTAGAGTAGAGGGAGCTGGGAGACGAGACCTTGCCGTCAGACCGTCACCGCCCACCTTCGTCTGTCTAGAAACGGGACAGCGGAATTGAAATCCGAACTGAACATCTGATCGCGGGTTTCTGTCATCACCGAGCCTGTTTTAAATTACGCGGGAACAAAGTACAGTAGCCGTTTAATGTTAAATATAAGTCTAAATACAGGGTGATTTGTACTCAGTGTGACAAAATCTTTTTGATGTAAGTACAAAGTAAATGAAGTGTGATGATGCATATGAAATGTTCCAAGTCTCAAAATTAGCGTCCAAAAAAATTATTTTATGTTTTTCAAAAATAACCATGCTTTGAAACTTAATACAGCAATTTCTCAATTACCTGTATATGGATTTGAGTAGATAATGTAATTTTCGTGTTCTACATTAAATTTTGAACAAGAATAATGGAAAATGACGGAGGATCCGTTGTAAAAACTCCATTGTAAATAGAGATTCAAAGATAAAAATTAAGATATTTGATAAACATTTTAAAAACAATGGTCTATTACTTTTTTCACACCCTGTATACAAGAAAGTGTCGGGATATGTTAAAAACTGCGCCATTTTATAAGCTTTCCAACCATATGCTACACTATTGAGGTTTAGATATTTTTTTGTTTGTTTTAGTGGTTTGAATACCAGAAAACAGGGAACTTTTTTTTACCGTTTTTACTGTTCAAGTTGAAACAAAAATACAACTTTGGCTTAATACCTGCCGACTTTCTGTGTTTTAAATGTTAAAGACACCATGCTTTGTAGTATTCAAACCATTAAAGCGTACATAAGCAGACATAAACCTCAATAGTGTAGCATATCGTTGGAAAGCTTATAAAATGGCGCAGTTTTTAACATATTCCGACACTTTCTTGTATACAGGGTGTGAAAAATGCAATAGACCATTGTTTTTAAAAGTTTTTTCAAACATCTTAATTTTTATCTTTGAATCTATTTTCAATGGAGTTTTTACAAACTGATCCTCCGTCATTTTCTATTATTCTTGTTCAAAATTTAATGTAGAACACGAAAATTACATTATCTACTCAAATCCATATACAGTTAATTGAGAAATCGCTGTATTAAGTTTAAAAACATGGTTATTTTTGAAAAACATAAAATAATTTTTTGGGAAGCTAATTTTTAGACTTGGAGCATTTGATATGCATCATCACACTTCATTTACTTTGTACTTACACCAAAAAAATTTTGTCACACTGAGTACAAATCACCCTGTATGTTAATTGAGAATTATTTCTAGAATAATTATAAAAAATTACAAAAAACTATATAAGTCCAAATAAAGATGAATTACATAAAAATCCTAACTATTATTAATTGTTGTTTACACTGTTTAAATAACAAAAGTATTGAAAGAAAAAGTTTAATTCCATGTCGTTCTAAATTATAGCTAACAGGTAGGCCTATTTTCAGCTGTGAACATTTTAAAACTAGTAACATACCTCGTGTTAAAATTCCTGGTCTTCAAAATAAATTTTTCTTAAAATGTAACAATTTAACACATATATTGTGATACACACTCACACACACAAATAATATTTACATTTATTTACAACATATTTTCTTCATCTTGGAAACTGTAACAACAAAATGAACACAAAAATTTGACTATTTTAAATGAGAAATATCTTATTGTGAATTTTCTATAGGCCTACTTGTTTATTTTGTTTGTTTGTCAGTGTCACAAGTTACTCAGCATGGGTCTACGTTTATGTTTGTAGGTACCAGTATCTCTGTGAAAATATCTGGGAAGTCAGTGTGTGTGTTCAAGTTCAAAAACTTTTATTTCAGTAAAAGATTTCACTAGCATACACTGGGCCGAGTGAATACAAGTACAGCAAGTATTTACTTGTGAGTAAATACTTGCGAGTATTCGTCGTTCAAGTAATCTCTTGTGAATAAAAGCGACTCTTTACTTGCAAAGTAAATACTTCCTAAATGAGATGGTATACTCACTGATCTATCGGAGATGAGGGTATACTTGCAAGTATGTACTCCATTTTAAAGTAAACATTATACAGTACAAGTATATATATATATATATTAAATAAATAAATATAGATAAATATATATATTGTTGAAGGTCTAAGGCCTTCATTTAAACATGTAAAATGTGAAGGTTTTGCATTATTGAGACTTGTGGATGGATTTTCATTAACAAAATAGCTTGAACATAACGAAGGAATGCCACAAAGGTTCCATCTTCAATTACCCAAGCATTATTTTGCGGAAATTACTAGAGTCACACATAATTTAAATAAGTGTATTACACTATACTGAATGTGTTACATGCATTTATCAACAAATAAATTTAAACAAGCATGGGTTATTGATAACTAGTTGAAAAACAAGTATTTACTCTTTAGGCAAGTATTTGCTGGTGGTTATTCACACCAAATTTATAGGTTTATGAGGGTATATACTTCCTTGGAAAGGCTTTTTTAGAAGTACAAGTAAATACTCATGCTTATTCACTTCTGTTCAAGTAAATACTCAAATTATGAAAATTCAAGGCAAGTAAAAAAATGTGAAGAACAAGAACTTAGAAAATAAGAATGTGTCAGCTGTTACAATTTCATTTAATTTATAATTGATGGTTGATTATTACTTAATGATTACAAATTATTAAATATATTTTTTTTGCAAAGTTTTATTTACAATCTGTTTTAAATTAAACGATAAGTAAATATGATGACATTTATATAAATTAAATTAAAATTGGGGGAAAAATTATTAAAATGTATTATCTATACTAATATATAAAAATGAGATGGTGTGTGTTTGTGTGTCTGTCTGCTACTCAATAACGCAAAAACTACTGAACCGACTGGGCTCAAATTGCACACATGAAGCTACATTTCCGAGGATACATATAGAACTATTCCCGCTTCGATATTGTCGGAGGGCTCTGCCCAGTGGGCTTTCAAAAATTTGAGGTGAGAGATTAAAAGTAAATATTGATTGATGGTATATCCATGGTAACAAAGAACAAACCTACAAAGTTTAAAAATATAAACAAGCAGAACTAACTGTCAAATGAGTTTTGATTTCACAATTCCACTCCACACAGCTGGTTCAAACATATTAAATACTGCACGAATATTAAAACAGAGAGGGTAAGGATTATAAATTTAAAATAATAATGTCACTAGCTAGAATGTAAACATTATTTAACATTACTTAAATGGAGCTGTCAAACAATATTATGTTAATATAATTTCATCAGTTACACCATTTGTTTATGTTTATGATCTATTATACTGAGTCTGTTCTAATATTTGTGAAATGCTGTAATAATATTTTACAGGCAATAATTCGTTGTAAAAGAAATCATTCATGGATATAGGAAATAATTAAGATTCTATAATCATTGCCAAGCCATTATCCTGAGTTTTATGAGGTTTATTTTTATTTTTGTGTAAACAGCAATATAATCCCCCTTCCGCAGCAAATTTATAGACTTAGTGAATTTCCATTTACCTGATTATAATTTCGATAAAATATGTTAAAAAAATTACCCTATTCTTCATATTTATTTCAATTTTCCTATTTGTTTCTATTTTTCGGTTTGTAACTGTTGTGATAGTTTTTTTGTTTACAGTGCAAACAATTTAACACGTTCTTTTATTGTACCTTAAAATCTATCATTGGTTTTGTATCGTAGGTAGCCTAAATAAGTACTCACAGTATGAGTACTTATTTTTTACTTATAGGCTACTTATACTTTTCCCCCTCAATGAATTCGTGTATTTCACGAAGGTGTCGAGACAAAACCCACCGATTAACAAAACTCTTATCACAAAACTGAGCACTGGCATACATGCATTGTTGACAAGACAAGCCAAAACGATTAAGTACACCCTAGGAGGATTAAGTACACCACGCGACCACGCGACAGACAGCATTGAATTTGACGTTTAAGTTCGGCACTGCTCGGTAAGATTCGGAAGCGTTCGGCACAGCGCAGTAGTGGGGGAAGCGTTGTTCCGATTTCAAATTCCTCTGTCCCAGTGTCCCGTTTCTAGACAGACGAAAAAAGGGCGGTGACGGTCTGACGGCAAGGTCTCCTGCTGGGAGCTGGGATAGTATTTTGACTTTTTCGTCTGCTTCTGCTTGTTTCAGTTTGAGGTTATGTTGATAAACGTGTGTTTCAGTAGAAAACAATTTGTCCAAAAACATGTTAAACTTATCTTAACTTGCCATTCCTTTATTTGAATTGCGATATATTACGTGAAACAATGTCGCGATTAATTATAAAGAACCTTCCAAATTCAGTAAGTAGGCCTACCTTGTCATTAATTAGTCGTTCAGTTCTTAGTAAACAATATCATTGACACCTAGGCCTAGACTATTATTTGAGAAAAGTTAATTAAGCCCTACCATCATAGTTTTTTTATTTTTAATAGATTTGATCTTACATCCTGTTAAAACTGTGTTTTATAGACACCTTTTAAAGCAAAAGAGTAGGATAAATAGAAATGCTGTAGTTGCATAGTCTCATCAATTTCTTTCATTAAGTTAGGCCTTTTACTTTATAGGCCTAAGGTGTCTGTTGTTAAAAAAAAACCAATCGATATATCGAACGATCGATATTTTCATTCGGTTGTTTTTGACAACTAATACAGAAGTCTAAAAAAAAAAAAAAAAAAAAAAAAAAACATTGGTAGAGAGTTTCTCGCGACAGTAACTTAAGGCCTACCATTCAAAATAATGTTATAACAATATTACAAGATGTGTTATAGGTAGGCCTAAGTCTTAAGTCAATGGGAAATTGCAGGAAAAATATGTTATTTTATATGCATTGTTGTGATTTTTCGCCATTGATATTATTCATTTTCTAAATCCATTCAGTAGTGCTAAGTTATGTGACGATATATCATTGTGCGTCTTTTTCACGATAAATCCTACGGAACGTTATAAGTTACAGTTGTGCATGTTTCATCCGAAAGGTGCAAAGCCACGATATATCGTGCCGACCCGACTTTCGATCGTGTGAGTTTAAAAGTCTTATATCGGATGACTCCTCGGTTAGGTATTCTTTTGAAACAGCCATGATTCCTTCCGATTCCTCATACGATCGAGGCCCAATATATTGAGATTCAAAATTTTATTTTTACAAATGTTATCTAGCGCACTAGACTTTGCCCCCGCAGTAAGCCTAGCTTTTTTTCGGATGACATAAGTAGCCTAAATAACTCTATCACTTTTTGGAAGATAACAAAACTATTTCCTATCACGAAAAGGAAACCCTGGTCTTGTTATTACCTTGTATATTAACCTATCATCATATTTTTATAGCCAGATCGAAGTGACCTTCTGATATGAAAGTGAGCATTGTAACCATTTGCCACCCAAGACAAGATTTTTATTTAATAGGCCTAGCTGTATGTTTTCTTGAGGTTTGACGGTTTTTGGAAATAAAGTCATGTTTGCATGAGGACATTGGTTACTTGCCTCTCGTAACTTAAAATACTGCTCTTCTGGCCTTGTGTAAACACAGCTTGACAAATTAAAAATCAAGTCAGTTTTAACCCACTATTTTATCTATATTTTAGATTACAGCTGAAAAGCTGAAGGAGCGTTTTGCTACCAAAGGTGTGGTCACGGATATACAACTTAAATATACTTCTGATGGGAAATTTCGACATTTTGGATTTATTGGTTTCCAAACGAAAGAAGAGGCGGATAGAGCTGTAGACTATTTTAATAGCACTTATATAAACCAATCAAAAATAACAGTTGAACACTGTGCGGATCTTGGTAAGTGTTATGTATATTTAGTACATTTAGATTTTATTGTAATTTTATTAACCCTTGTTTAACTGAAATTGTCGTGTAATGTCATATTTGAAATCGCCTATAAGCAGAGTGTAGTCCTGATGGCTGATAAATATCAAATGATTTCTGATGTCAGCCTATATCAAACTTGACATATTAAATTAGTGAGATAACTTATGAAGTGTTGCTATAAATTTTAAATGAAAATGATTTAAATTTTTTTAGATGTACCGTATCCCAAAATAAAAACGGGACTGGTTTTGATTTTTTATGTTAGGTACCGTACATAATTATCTCTGTTATATCTCTGTTCTGTTGTATCATACAAAAATTAGATAGTAGGCTACCATTAAATTTAGAAATAAATAAAACTGTTTTTACCCAGCAAAAAAAACGCTGTGTTAATTTAACATTTGTCACACTGTATATAATGGATACTGGAATGTGTATGGTCTGAAAAATTTTTTTCTACTAACTGAGAAATGCTTAGAGGGTGTGAAATATGTACGGTATGAAATCCATAGGTGTATGAACAAAATAGGGGAAAAATATGTCTGAAGTAGGCCTACTCAAAAAATATTTTTAACACGTTCACTACGGCACATTAAACGGCAGGCGTTTCCCCAGTGAGCTGCAGCCCGCAGCGTTGAACAAACTTGATTGCCATGTGTAATTGGCTATCAAATTTTGGTCTGATGAATAGCAAATAACGTGCTGGGATGTCCTGATTTACGACGAGAGTCGACATAGTTTGCTAAAACACCCATAGATAGCAGCACTGTTTGGAACGTAGACGATCCCAATTTGATTGTAATGCCAATTACAGGGAGCAAGTTACAGGGACAACAAGTTGATTTTTAAGCTTGCCATACGGGGATTTTACGGGGAAATTTACTACCTACCTCCGCCACAACAAAAGTCACACACTACACGCTAACTTGGTATAGGTCCGCCTTCGACCGACGTTAGGGCAAAAACAAAGATATACGAAAGGCATTGCCAAGCGTTCCCGATCGGGTACAGATGGAGCACCGTACCCGATCGCCCGGGAACGGCCACACTGAACGTGTTAAGGAAAATGTATCTCAGAGATATAGTGCAACCGGTCAAGTTAAAAAATAGGTGCGACCGATGGAGAGTTAATGTCCCAAAACCACCGTGAAACAGCTTCGCTAAATCATAATTCTGTTTATATTTCAGGAGACGCAGCCAAACCAAAGGCTTGGAGCAAGTATGCCCCTGATAGTTCTGCGTATAAAAAACTTCATTCTACCGAAGAAAAACCAAAAGCCAAAGAGGAAGCACAGCCTGGTTCTAAGAAAAAAGAAAAAAAAGACAAGTTAAACTTAAATCCTGAAGTCATTGAAAAGTTAAAAAAGGTAAAGGGGTGAGCTTCTTTACGTGAAAATTAATAGTGTTTTTATCCCTAAATTGTATTTGTTAAAGTCTTTTTACATGTAGGTTCAAATTGCAAATAAATAATAAAACAAATTATTATAAAATTGCAAATTATTTGAAGTATACCAATGGCTTTATTCAATTTTAATTCATTTATAATAAATGTTATATGGAAAATAAAATCTGAAAACTGATTGAACATTTAGGCCTAACATTTTTGTTGCCAATAAAATTTGTCAATTATTACTTTTAAAGTGGTTAGTTTGATGTTTTTTATGGTCGATTTAAATTTAAATATAATTTTAAGAAAACCAGTTTCTAATACTCTTTTTTAATTGGCAAAGGGTCCCAACCGCTTTCCCTTGGAGCTGCTGTAGGATTCTGAAGCATGGCAGACTCTTTTAAGAACTGGTTCATTTCAAACACATGATAAAAATATTCTCAAATAATTCCCCTTTTTAGATAAAACGCTCCATGGCTTTATGGTTGCTATTTGTATTTAATGAGACCATAGGCCTATATCAGATCTCTCAACTCTATTTTTCATTTTTTTTTATCATTGTTTTAATTCCAGCACAAAGATGATCCAATGTTTTTGGAGTTTTTGGAAACTCACGCGAAAGAAGACGCTTTGAAAGTCATCGCTGAGGATAGGGATTCTGGTGTTGAAGAAGAAGATAACAATGAAGAATGTGATAAAGCTACTGAAGAAGTAGAGGAGAAGAAATCTTCTGCTTTTGCCAATATTTCTGATCTTGAGGTGGGCTAGATATTTTACTAAATAAAAAATGTGATAGGTAATTTTATCTGTTGACAATTAATTATAGTTAAATTTTTGATTAATTTGATATATTCTGTAGTAACAAATAAATACCCATTCTGCAGCTAACATGCAGACTAAGCGAACTTCCATTTGCCTGATTGGATTTTCACTAAAATATATCTTTTAAAATGTCAGATATTTATTCAGAATTTATTCCCTATTTGAATAAGATTACCTATTTTAACGAGTGCTTTCTAAGCCTACTTATTTGTTACACATTTTTCAGTACCTGAAATTAAAGAAAAAATCAAGTGGGAAACCAATAGATGCGGTAGAAACAGAAAATGAAACAAAGTCAGAAATCAAAGCCATTGAAGAGGATAAGACCCTATTTACAGTTAAAATAATCAATTTGGCTTTCACAACAAAGAAAAAAGAGGTGAAGGATTTTTTTCGACCCTTGAAACCAGTTGGGATAAGAATCCCAAGGAACGCCTCTGGATTCGCCTACGTTTCTTTTAAAACCTCTAAGGAGATGAAAAAGGCTCTCAATAAGAACAAAAGCTTCTTAAGTTAGTATTATACTTTTATTTCAAACGCTTACCGTATTTTGTTGTCATATGGTTATTGATTTTTATGATAACCCATCGTTTCTGTATAAATCTTTTTCTAGCCCCAGTTATGCCTTTGAAGTAATGTAAACCTGGACAATACAAGTGTCAATTTACACAGTTATGTTTTCGGAAATAAATGTCACAACTACTTATTATTATATAGTTGCATAACTTAATGTACACTCATTGTACAAAACAGATTTGTTGCTATTGATAACAATACATAACCATTGCAGGTTCAAACAAAACCTTTGACTGTAAAACATACTTGTGGGTCTAAAGATTTACAGAAAATTGTTTTTTCCGACAGTTTGGAAAACATTAATCATCCTTGTGCTAAAATACCAAACAAAGAGGTAGGCTAATCAGTGTATTCTTAGAGAGCAAACATTTAAACAATGATTGTACCCACAACAGACAACACAATTAATTCAAAGGGTACAAATTCACCCAATCACAATACCACAGAAGACAAAAATTTATTAAAAACTGTTCCAGAATCTGTTGATAATCTTTAAAATCACCCAATAATTGAAATTATTGACAAACTTACAATCACTTAATTTGTATCTGTTCATGCAGTTAATTTCAAATTATTTATTGAACAAATGAACAAAATAAACTTTTAAGGTTTTAACTGCATAACCTCAATTGGTAATTATGAATTTATTTTTAACAAGATTTTTGTTTTTAGAGGGAAAACAAGTTGGTGTGAAGATTTACACAAGCCAAGGAGAGAAGGAGGCAAATCAGTCTCAAGTAGGAAATGAAAAACAAAAAAGGTAATATTTCAACTATGTATTGAACTATGTCTTCTGACGTTTTGTTGAATTTATTGATGCACGCTTGCTTAGGTCTTATCAATCAGATCACCACCTCTTATTTTGCCGTTAAATCTATTTTCTACTGCCACGGTATGTTTACCCTATTGACCTCCATGGATAATTCAGTACTCTAATTCTCTCGCCACTTGAAGAAAATTCAAATCATTATTAAAAACAAGTTGTTAGTATGCCGTAGGATTAGCAAAAATAGCAAAATCCCTAATTAATGGTCGAATCACACACATCACATTTCCGTCACAGTTCAGTCTCAGTTCAGTCTCAGTTGCATCCACAATTCCTCTGTCAATTGTCTGTCAGTTGGTTTCAGTTAGTCTTCCATCACGTTATTTACAGTCAAGAATTTTTTGTATTCAAATACAATATTCTATCATTTTTTCTTCGTCCATCTTGATGATTGTTACAAACAGTTCTTGAAATATAAACACGATTATTCAAATAACAAAAACACTTTCTTTAATGTCACATATGTCCGTCAAGCGTCCGAACAATCCCAAAATATTGGTGGGAAGAAATTGTTAGGGTTATTAATCAAAACGCAATGGTTGGATGATATGGAAAATTTTATTATCTTTAACAGTAATAACACGTGAAGCGAGAACATTACATAACCAACAACCGAGGAACAGACTTCGGAAGTAAGAAGAAGTAGAATAGAATAGATCTTTTACTTGAAGAAGAAGAAGTCATATAAGTTACATAGACACTTGATTACGGTATAGCCTATAGATTGAGGCTATGTAACAAAAATATAAGTTTATACTCTCTAACAAAATTCTGAAATTGACTGACGGATGCCGGCAGAGCAACTGACGAACCTGCTTTGGAACTGCACTGTATGAGGGTAGATAGCGCAAAAGAAAATCCATTGAAGAGTAAATTTGTTTTCTAACTGTGACGTGACTGATGTGACTGAACTGGTGACTCGCAAAAATCAACCCATCTCGTCATGTTGCTCCCAAGTCGTCCACTCTTAATGTTGGTGGGCCTCTTCCACCAAACCGGTTCAGACATACAGACAGATGAACCCCTCAAGAGTTGAGCATTTGTAGGCCTAGACGAGTAAGATAAGTATTAAGTTTTACGATCCAAATTAGATTGCTGTTCAATCTAATAATCAACAACCTAATTCATAATTCAGCAAAGAATGTTTTAACTTTTTTACTTACCTTGAAAAATGTTGATGGATTCATTTGAGCTCAATGTCACTAGCATAAGTGAATGATCATTCCACAGATGGAGAGAGCAAGAAGAAGCTTTGATGCAAGAAGAGAGCATTGCAGAATCAGGCAGCATCTTTGTGAGGAATCTAGCCTACACGATCACGGAGGAAAATCTTACTGAGCTCTTCTCTCCCTACGGTGAGATTTATTTTTAAACCGCAAAAAATTTCTAAACCGCTTAAACAATCTTTACATTTTTGCGCTAAACAAATTTTTGTCTAAAACATTATACTTGTCGATTCTTAGCCTGATAGGGAGCAGGGACAACCTGATAAGGGAGGTGGTAAGGCGGATTACCTAAAGTAGAACTAGAACCAATAAGCATAAGCTAAAAATAGTCAGCTTATAATGCCTTCTTGTGTACTCTTAGGCTATTAGAAAAATATTAGAGAATCGGAATTGCATATTTAAAAAAATCATTGTTTATTTTTAACTACGTCACATACTAGGTAAATATCCTAGTTCGAATTTTTTAAAGTGACTAGCGCAAACAAGAAGACATCTCACAAGAATTGAATTTCAATATGCCTACAGATTGGATGACTCACAAGAGTTAGTAATATATCTTTATTCGACACATTCTGAGAAATCTTTAGGTAGAGAAGCGAGCTTAAGGGCTGGCCTAGTAGTAGAGCACAGCGCATCGGCCCATGAGATCCTGGGTTCAAATCCCACCAATCACCAATGGATGTTATCTGCCTGGTGATGTCACACCCTCAAAGACAGAAGTATTGTTAAAACGTTTCATGCACCCTAGGATGCGAAGGGGAGACCGAAAAATTAGTATCTCTAAGTGATTTATTTCATCCTCTCCAGGACCCCTGGCTGATGTCACGTTACCTGTGGACAAAACAAGTCGTCAAGTGAAGGGATTTGCGACAGTGACGTATGTTATGCCCGAACATGCCGTTGCAGCCTACTCGGCTCTCGACGGAACTGTTTTCCTTGGGAGGATGCTTCATCTTCTTCCGGCCAAGACCAAGAAAACGGAGGAAGGTTGGTTTTTGACAAATGTTGACAGTGCATGATATAAATTATTACAAGTTATTAAAGTAAACTAAATACATTTGACTATTGGTGGAACTACACATTCCCATGTTAAGATTGTTGCCAGTAATAGAATAAAATAGGACGTAGTTGAGTTTAGTCGACAGAGTGGGTGGGTTAATTACTGATTTATGTTGAACATGGTATATCTTCAATCAAGTTAAACTGATACGACAAAATTATTGAAAGCTTAGGAATTTTTTTATCACACCAAGATTTTATCTCAGTAACAAAAACTAATGTAGAAAATAGAATTTTAGACAGTGCACTCCTTGAATGGCTCATTCAGGTTCTTGGAATCTGATCCCGTCCTCACGTGAAAAAGTTCCTAAAACATGACAAAATTTGTAAACAAACCCAGCTAAAGCTGTAAAATCTCATAGAATGTTAGAATCAGAACAGCATGCATAAAAAACTATATTAAACCTGAAACAATACAAGAGGTTTAGAACTAATAATAATAATAGGTTAAATACCTTGTATTTGTCCTCAATCCAATAGTTTCGGGGCCAACGACCCCATTGTCAAATTTGACCGGTACACTGACTGACTCACTCATGTCAGTCAGTTTACCGGTCCGTACAACGATGTAATCACTTTTGTTTAGGCCGGCCAAAAAGTATAATTTTTCAATGTTACGTGTAAATATAAATGTTTTGTGTGTCAGTGTATGTGTATATGTGAACTTCAACGGTGACCAATGCTATAAACAGTAATTAACAAGACAGAAAATTTGACAATGGGAATGTTGGCCCCGAAACTATAGTCATTATAAAAGACGACTTGGATTGAGGACGTATACAAGGTATTTAACCTATTATTATTATTATTATTCAATCCAGGAGGCAAACATGGATAAATTTAGAACTAAGGTGGGTACAAACAAAATGAGCAAGTCTTTACAAAATGTGCTTAAGCCAGACTGAGCTCTTGTGGACGACCGGTAATGGCGGGGACGATGGTGACGGGAAACGGAAATGATGTCCACTGGAAACCTGAACCAAACCATATGGCGGAGTGAAGAACTATGTCGCAATAATGAATCTTAACATGACTTTTGAGATTCCTGTTAAGTGCTTTGCTGAAAGTTAACATGGTGTATGCATTTTATAAGGGATTCTACTTGTCCAATCTTTTGTAAAGTTTAGTCCTTAAGCTCATTATTTAGTATATTGATATAGTATTTTTTCATCCAAATAACTTCTCAAAGTACAATTTTTGTGTAACTATTCTTCAGATGATGGTGAGAACAAGAGCTTCAAAGAAAAGAAAAGAGACAAAGAGAAAGCCACCGCAGGCCAGTCTCACAATTGGAATAGTTTGTTCTTGGGTCAAAACGCCATTTTGAACGTGATGGCGGAGAAATACAATACTTCCAAACAAAGTGTGAGTTGATTCGATTTAGGTTTTTAGTTTGATAACAGCACATAATAATCATAATATCATTAACACATAAATTTTGAGTATTTGAAAAATGAAATAAGACTGATAGTGTTCCACGAATACTTGTTTATGCAGTTTATTAATTTAGTGAACTGTGAAGATTTCATGCATTTGGCAAAATGTAGATCAGTAAATATCAAGAACAAAAAAAAACAAAACAAAAATACATAAGGTAACTATGACAAGCCTAATCTAGGCAAGTTGATTTGTGTCGGAGAAAATATTTTTATTGAGAAACAACACTTAGACTTATGGCTTCTGTAATTTAAAGTAAAACTACCAGGTTAGTTGATACTAAAATACGACTTGTTTTTGGGAAATTTTCCCAAAAATATTCCCAACGATAAAGGGGTGTAAATTAGAAACGGTTTGTAAAAACTAAGGAGATGCTTAATAAAAACAATTAATTTTCATATCAATACAAACTGGTGAATAAATACATTTTCAGAACTGTACATTCTCAGGTATCAAAGATTAAAAAACACCAACTACATTAAATGAAATGTTGACACTTTAAAATTTTTGAAAATAAAATTTTTCTAGCTGGTAATTAACACACAGATTAACGGGAGGATTTAGATTTTGTTAGATTGGTTCATATGTTGTTTTGTGTCGACAGGTCCTAACAGGAGCAGACGTGGCTGTGAGAGTTGCCCTGGGAGAAACTCAAATAGTCTCGGAAACGCGACAGTTCCTGTTGGACAACGGGGTGTCACTGGACGCATTCAACCAGGTATGTAATCCATGGTGGGTTTTTTCTGTGTATCACAAGTATTTTAGACATATCTAAATCTTTGGCATTTTTCAAGGGTTTTTTTTTTTGGAACAGTCCAAACCATGGTCTTGTTACTATCTAACGTTGACCTTCAGGGCCGGATAGAGGGTGGGGCAGGGGGGGCCAGAGCCCCAGGGTCTAGGCCTTCAAGGGCCTGATCAAATGTCAAATCTTATCTGCTTATAGTAAAAAGTTGTAGCATGGTTTTCAAGTTCACTTAGTAATTTTTGAATGAAATAAAGTTGCAACTGTAACCACACAAATTAATCAAACTACCATGCATTTTTTATATGTATCACTGTGAACCTAAAAGAGGCTTCTTCCTCTAGAGATAGCTTAACACAACTGTTTTCCTAACCAAACCATTAATTTGATTTATATTTTTTAACCTACCTATCAATTCACTGAATCAAACGTTTTTTTAAAGTAGTTCATAATTTTTTCAGGCCCCAAAGCTGCGATCGAAAACGGTTATCCTCGTTAAAAATCTACCTGCCAAAACTACAGCTGCGGAAATCAACGAGTTGTTCTGCAAATTCGGGGAGTTAGGAAGGGTGGTTTTACCCCCCATTGGTGTAACAGGTGAGTGGATATTTTTTTAGTTAAACAACAATCCCAATTTTTCATTACTGTTGATCATTGCTTAGGTCCGTGAAAAAATGCCATCTTCAGATAAACTTTTGAAAAGTCTTTAGGATTTTGTTTTATTCTTAACTATTATGTTTTGATTTTTTTGGTATGACTTTTATAATTAGTTTCTCAGACACATTAAGGACATAGCAAGTCCTCCTTCGCTAAGAGACTAATGCTTTTTTCCCAAATAGTTGAATCTCAATTCAATTTTATCCCAGCTTAAAGTACATTAACAGATGGCATTATGAAACAGTCAAAAGTAGTTGGTGTTTTGTAGGATTTGAACCAAGGTCCTCAGAGTAGACATCTTGCAATAACCCACTAAACAATTCGCACATCTAATTTGTTTAGTTATCAGTCGATTACTTAAAATAATACACTTGTCTTTAGTTGTATACAATATTTACCATCGTTTTCATCATTCTAGCAATCGTCGAGTTCCTTGAAGCGTCGGAAGCCAAGAAGGCATTCCTCGCCCTAGCCTACACCAGGTTCAAAAACCTTCCTCTGTACCTGGAATGGGCTCCTGACGACACCTTCTCTCAAGTTACTGGTAAATATTTGCTCAATTTAACATTCTGTTAGGATTCATGGTGAGAAATTAAAAAAGAACGTGTTTTCTTCTCTGAGTCACAGAGGAGGAAGGTATAGAGGATACAATGAAGTAAGGTACATTTAAGTGGTGTATAGCCCGAGTGTTGGTGTCTAGGGCATAGTCCAACGCTAACCCCTCACCCTCATGTACTACACCGCTCACAGCGGAGGAAGACCCTGTGGGATAGAAATTGTATTACTTTTTCTGTTTCGTTCTCACACTTTTTATTGTGACGTTATGTATAATCTTGACTAATTTCTTTGCAATACAATTTAATATTTTTTTATATTTCATTTAGAATGAGCCTAGGCCTATGTAGGCTCGCTTGATTGTCTGCTCTTAGGGATGTTTTGGCTCATGTGAAGCTGAATAGGTAATAAAATGAACCTGTTTATATAAATATTTACATTTAATTCACTAATTTCAATAAAAAAATAAGCTATTTGACATTAGATAAAGTTACTTAAGTGACATTGTTACATAATTAAATTAACTGCTGATTCAACGGACTTCTGACAATATTAACAACAACTTCTGACAGGATGTTTTGATAGCCTATTTGAAAAGGAAAGATACAACCATGGACTTAAATTTACTAAGTTACATTTACTTAAATAGTACTCATCTTAGTATCAGCAGTGAGTGCGAGTAAAGATCCATCCACCACTAGCCACAGACATGGCGTCGGGAGTCGAGTCCTCCTGGGAAGTGAGGGGCAGCAACTTCCTTTCGATGTAGATATCGCCTAAACTCGCACCGCAACTAGATTGACAATACTTGATGCATGCTCACGGGGATGAAATATAAGCACGTTTAGGAGACATTCTTATTGACGATTCATCTGACGGCCCTCGTTGAACAACGCACTTACCTCACCAAAAAATGGCGATGTCCCCTACCTGGTGGCTAGCTGACAAACGAATAACCTCCCTCGCTTTCCTCTCTACTCGATTTTAGTTCTACTCTCCCCGTTAGGAGCGCTGCCCGACCGAAACGGAAACTAACCCGAAAGCTCTCGAAGCTTCTACATCTTTCTAGATCTTTATGGAACCAGACACGGAAGTTACCCAGAGTGCTCTGAAACCTTCTAGAATGTTCTCGGATAATCTGGAAGGTCATTCAACCCCCCCTCTTTGTATTTGAACTTGTTGGCGGTTTCTTCCGAATTTGAATTTGAATTAACATTATTCTTTTCCCACTATAATTAATTAATTAATTTTTTTAAATATGCATCAACCCATTACATGTTGGTATATAAAATGTTGCTGGAATTTACACTCACATTTTATAAGAAAAATATTAGTGACAATTCATTGTTCGTTTGAGAAATTCCCTGGTTATGTATAAGTTTAAATAAACTTACTTGTTATTTAATCCAAGTTGTTTTCCTCTAGCGAAAAAAGAGAAAGCCGAAGACGAAAGTGAAATCAAGGATGAAGTGGAAGATGGAACAAAGCAGGAAAGTGAAAGTGATGAAGATGAAAATGTGGAACCTGAACCAGACACTACATTATATGTTAAAAACCTTAACTTTGACACACAAGAAGAGAGCATTAAACAGGTAAGCTTAGTAAATTAACATTTATTTCGAGGCTCAGAATTTCCGTTACATAACCTGGAACAAATTTATATGTTTCGGCTGACAGTTAAAGCTACATTTGATTTTGTATGAAAACTATTTACTGAAGGCAACCCAGTTTTCCCAAGATGGCTTAAGGAAATTTCTTTTGGATTCTATAACTGATGGAAATTTGATATTTTTACTTTTAGCGAATTTCCCTATAGGGAAGTAGCTATTACCGTAGGTCTCATGGTAAGACTTAGGCCCGGGACCGATTTACTTTTTCATTTTGATGTCCCCAGAGGCCAAAAACACCACTCGTTCAAATTTTTATATATGTATATATATATATATATATACTAGCTGTAACCCGCGGGCTTTGCCCCGTTTAACTTCTTAATTTTCAAGATTATCTCGTTCGCATGGCTCAATCACGTCCTGGTTGAAGTTTGTTCGCTACGTTCACTCACCTTTAGGTTGGAGCTCGTTCGCTACGCTCACTCACCTTTAGGTTGGAGCTCGTTCGCTACGCTCACTCACCTTTGGGTTGGAGCTCGTTCGCTACGCTCACTCACCTTTAGGTTGGAGCTCGTTCGCTGCGCTCACTTGCCTTCAGGTTAGCTCGTTCGCTACGCTAACTCGCCTCCAGGTTGAAGTTCGTTCGCTACGCTCACTCACCTTTTGGTTGCAAATTAGCTGTTGTCATAAATGTAAAAGAAATAATATTGCTGCACCCTGTTGGTAATTTTTGTAACTTTAATGCTATTGCATTAAACAGTTCAATTAAACATCACAGAACAGAACCAACTTGTTTAATTGAAACAGCTGTTAAGATTAAATAATTTCATTTCTCATAAGGTTAACATGGGAAACTCCAGAGCCACTGGGGCGGAGCCCGAAAGGATTTTTGAAATAAGAATATGCCTATATGTTAATCGGGAATGTGAGCTATCATCATGCCAAATTTCAGCCCAATCCGACCAGTATTTTTCGCGTTCACTTGTCACAAACATACATCCATCCATACATCCATACATCCAAACTTTCTCATTTATAATATTAGTAGGATATATGTGTCCGTGAACACGATAACTTGAGTAATTTTTATCCGATTTTGATGAAATTTGGTTTGAATAATATTATAGTTTCCTTGTAGCAGCAAACCTAGGTACTCGTTGGACCTAATTTTATTTAAATCGATAAATTGAAAATCAATTCAGCCAAATGGAAATTCGCTTAGGCGTCAGGTTTGCTGCGGCGGGGGTATTTTATATGAGTATTGCCTAGGTATTGAATATTTTTCATCACACAATGCTAGTTATATTAATCATATTTTTCAAACATTTCTAAACCTATTGGCACTTTTATTTTTATTTTCTACATGTTAGATTAGTCTTCAAAGATATATTTAGTTTTAAACTCAATTTAGTGGACTACACAAGAGATCTTAACTAGGCCTATGTAATTTTTCAGTGATCTTCTAAACCAAAACTGGATACTATCCTAGTTTCTCAATTATTTTACTAACGGCTTAAATAAACTGGTAGTTCCATGTTATTGTAACTATTTTATTTAGTCTATCTCCTTTAAACTTGAACACTGTGTAGGAAACATTTTAAGCAAAGCAAATGGTGATTGGTACAGTTCAAGAAAAATCAATACCCGCACCTTTTTACATCTTGCAACGGGACATGAGTCCACGACAATACTGTCTTGCATTTGCAGTCGCACAACTATATAAGCCACCAAACTGACATTTCCCAATTTCCCTATTGTTGCAGCATTTCCGCAAGTGTGGCAAGGTAGCCAGTGTGACGATCGCACGCAAGAAAGACCCTGCAAGGCCGGGGGAGGTGCTCAGCATGGGATACGGCTTTGTGCAGTTCTACAAACAAGCAGAACTGAACCAAGCACTCAAACAACTACAACACTCGACACTCGATGGACATCAGCTGGAACTTAAGCGCTCGAACAGGACTCTACAGTAAGTATGTTCGGAACTACGGTATTTAAGACTTGAAGGCAGATAGCTCAGCCATCAATAATAACAATAAAAATCTTACCTTTTCATTTATTATTTTCTCAAAATTAGAAACGAACATACTTTTAGTCCAGGGCATTAGATACCACAGTTCATTAAATACTATGTAGGGTTTCAAGGCAGCCCTGACAGATATGGTTATAAGTATGAAAACAGTAGGCTCGTTATCTTTAGCAATCATAAATTTTGTAATGTAATTTTTTAAGGGAAAAATGCAACTTGGCTGTAGAATTTGTTAAGGAAAGAAAATACTCAAATAACTCACGTGATGAAAGAGTCCCAGGAGGTTAAAGGAACCCAATTTAACTGATATTTTGCTCCTTTCAGTGCTTCTTCAGCGGAGGAATTATTGATTATTTAATCATCAAAGGGTTATCAATTAACAGTCCTGTAAGGAACATGTTGGACTTAGTCAGTAACAAGACTACAAGATTGCGCCACTCATCCTACACTCATCTCTATTCATACTTGGCTTAAAACACTACCTTAAATACTAATAGTAGTTTTAAGGGGAACTATGTATGGTCACCATTTCAGTTAAAAGTATTAAGGTACATAAACTCTGTGTGATTTTATTTTCCATGCATTGTTTTGAACACATTACTCCACATATGTGACTGTCATTCACATCACATACAAATATATCTGAAACTTGGTATTTTTGTTACAGAGACAATAAAAATCAACCGAGAAAGAAGAACAATGTTGAGAAACAAACCGGTACCAAAATCTTGGTACGAAACATCCCGTTCCAAGCAACCCAAAAAGAAGTCCAACAGCTTTTTGTGTAAGTTTGATTTGTTTATTGATAAATGTAATAATGTTGATGAATGTTATAACCATTACTTAAAATGAATTTCTAACAAATGATTACTTGTTTAGGACTTTTGGAGAGATCAAATCGTTGAGGCTGCCGAAAAAGATGGTGGGAACTGGGTCTCATAGAGGATTCGCCTTTGTGGAGTTCCACACCAAACATGACGCAAAAGTAAGTTGGCTATTTTCTTGGTAAACTAATTTTATAAGTTTACTTGCTGTTTCTTTGTTCAGACTTTGTTTTTAAAAGGATCTATTAGGCCTAAGTCTTTTATTATGAAGTATGTTTTTTTTTAACTTCCATCTTAGTTATCTATATATATAAAATCCAATGTATGTTTGTTTGTTTGTCCTTTATAGACTCCGAAACCGCTCGACAGATTGTAATGAAACTTTCAGGCATTATTCAAGGATGGTTTGTGTGAAGTTTGTTGCAGATCCGTCAAAAGGGCTCCGCCCCAGTGGTTCTGGAGTTTTTCCATGTTAACCTTATGAGTACTCATATTTAAATGGAATTGAAGAATCTTAACAGCTGCTTCAACTAAACAATTTGATTCTGTGTTGTTCAATAGCATTAAAAAGTTAATAGGTTTACCAACAGAGTGCAGCACTATTATTATTTTTTTTTGTTTATTCATGACAACAGCTAATTTGCAACCAACAGGTGAGTGAGCGTAGCGAACGAACTTCAACCTGGAGGCGAGTTAGCGTAGCAAACGAGCTAACCTAAAGGCAAGTGAGCGCAGCGAACGAGCTCCAACCTAAAGGTGAGTGAGCGAAAGAACTTCAACCAGGACGTGAGCCATCTGAACAAGCTTACCTTGAAAATGAACGAGCATTTCAGCATTTGACATAAAACCACATTAGGACAGGACGACGTCTGTCGGGCCAGCTAGTATTCTATGTTTATGAAAAAAACTATTATTATTATTGTGTGTTCCAGAGGGCCATGCAAGCGTTGTGTCAGAGCACTCATTTCTTCGGCCGCAGACTCGTCCTGGAGTGGGCGCAGGAGGACGAGGATGTTGAGCAGCTTAGGAAGCGGACTGCTGCGTCGTTCAAACAAGGTTAGCACCAATCACAAGCAGTGTCGAAGCAGTATCCTGTAATTGTTTTACATCTGTTTATTTACTGATTTGTATCAATTTATTTGTTTTTATTTGCAGTGGTTAGGGTCATACAGGGATTTTAATTACAAGACAAATCTTGAAAAATCGAATCTCAATCTCGAATCTAATACTTTTTACCGACCCTAACTGTACTCAGAAAATATGCACATGACTTTAGGCATCTGCTTCTAACGTTCTCATTTTTTTCAGGCCTGCGGTATGCGCTATTGGCTTGAGATATAATTAGCGAAAATTTTTATTTAGCTATCGTGACAAAATATTGTGAGTCAATAAAGTTTGAGTATTATTTTCTATCAAGACAAATTTGTATGTTGCAGCTTCAGAGCCAACGAGTAAAAAAGCTCGAGCCGACCTGGAAATAGAAGATGAAGAAGAAGATGAATAAACAATTTGTGGCTTACAATATTCATGAGTCAGATACGTCCAGAATAATATGACAAAATGGTTCGTTTTCCCAGCAAAATGTTGAACGATTAGTTCAAAAAGTCATTATGGTTTTATGCTTTCAACAAGCATCCTATCAAATGTAACATTTTCATCCAAAAACATAATTTTTAAGTCAGCATTTATTTATGTAAACATAGTTTTTTTGCTTAGAAATTGTATTGTGCTAAGGTATTTTTATGCAGAAATAGAGCTCAACTTATTAGAGAAAAAAATATATATTAGAGTCCTGAGGATAATAGCTACACAATAAATAGTCACAAAATGAAAATATAACACTGATATTTCGTCATATTATTTCGTTCACAAAATTTTGGCAGTTTTTAAAAGTTTCATGGGTTCCTCCACCAGTTTTTTGGGTTAATGTATTAACGGCTATTATTTCAAAGTTAGGGTGAGGTGAAGGTGATGAAATAGCTTCTCCTCAAACCTGCTAAATTTTGTGAACAGAGTATATTATAGGACTTCTTCTTAGAGTTGGTCAAAGTAAAATTATATTGTGTTGAATTGCTTTGAAATTAAATGAAAACCTACTCAAATAAATTTAATGTAACTTAAAACATTTTTTCAAAAATCTAAAAACACCGCATGTGTCTAGAAACCATAACTTAAAATGTTTATTTTGCAAATATTTCCTAAAGATTTTATAACTGTACAAGACATTTTTTTATCTTTCATGATGTTTGTCGGGCCATTTACTATGATTGTCAATTGTTAAGGTACCCGTCATTTGTACATTGTCTTACTTGTAAATACTGTATAATTATATACAACTATTACAAAATTTCTATAGGTAGTGTTTGTTTATTATTTCATTAAAAAATGCCCACGAATTGAACTATGATTACTGACAAAAGATAGAATTGAAAAAAACGTTTACTTATAGTATAGTTGTGTTTTACAAAAACCACATTTTGTCAGGCCCCCACTGCTCAAAAACAGGGGAAAGTCAATTGATTTCAAATAAGATGCATTTTATTTGTGGCTAACACTAATCAAAATGACAACACTATTGCTGACTACAATTAATATCCACATAACTACTGCTAAGCCACAATTTTAGATACCAGTGCTAGTAAATAATGAGGTGAAAAGAATAGAATAGAGTATTTATGTGTGACCCATCTAGTAGTTGCAAAATAAACTAACAACAGAGCATTCGTGTTGCAAGCGAAGTCAGTCATCAATGTACAGTGTATTAAAGAAGGAGACTAAGAGGCATCAAATTAACACAACGAACCACTCCTGTGGTTTTGTTCTGTTTTGTGGTAGGTTACTATACCAAATTCTGCAACCCTAATATTCTTACACAAAACGAGGCCACGGGAGTAGGAGTCATCATGAGTGGGGCCGTTGCGTTGTCCATGGCCAACAAAAAAATCTGTTTTATCTATCTCTCTTTCCTTGTTACGATTTTATTGCTGTTTTTCTTTATTTTTAATAGCCAGGGTTGTGGATTATCTCTATAGTCCAAAACTATGGAAAATAGGTTTCTGAGTTTGCAAGCTTTGAAGTTAGTGAGTAAATGGGGTGGTATAATCCTAGACTTAGTCTTTTGGGTTTTGGGGGCAGTATTAAGTCAAGAATCATCCCTCTTAAAAGGTTGAGGTGATGATTAATAAAACCGTTACAATCTTAATTATGTATTATCATAATATTTACTGCAACAGTGGGCCGTGATGATGATAATGACGATGACACAGCTTCCCCAAAAAGTGTTTGACTGACACTCATCTCTCTTCTTTGTCAAACGGCACCAGCGTAGAAAAGAAAAAAAATATTTAAAAATATACACCCGCGCCTGCCGTAACACTGAGGGGTGTGAAAACGAGATAATATCATTAAACTAAAGTTGTTGAACAAACGGTGAAAAAGTTATCTCTGTTGGCGACATATAAGGCAAAGCTCAAGAGAGGGGTTCGGTTTAGTGAAGAGGGTTTTCAAAATCATTTAAAGGCCAAGGAAATCTTTGTTTTTTCCAAAGTACCTAAATGATAAAATTATTAAAGTAAATTTATTTGTAGTCCATCATTCTTTTTAAATCTGTTATTGTTTATTTTTGGTCTGGAACTAATACTCTAGTTCCAAAACTTCAAACGTCCTTTCAACTTCTAGTTCTGATCGTCCAGTCATTTATAACATGAAAGATAGATTAGTCACCCAGGGTTGAATCAAGGCAACTAGTAATAGGTCTAGTAAGGTATTGTCTTGGTTGTATGATGAAAACTAAAGATGAATCTGAATTTTGTAGTGTTAAATAACCGTTTGTAAATTTTATTCAGAAATGCTACAGTAAAAAGACGCTTAACACATACAAAGTCATTAGTATACAATTGCAGTTTTTTTTTAAATGATGTTTCATTGTTAAAGTTAATCCATTTAGGTTATTTTTTTGTCCAAATAAACTGTAAGTTTGTTCTTATAATGGTTTGTTGTACATCAAACACAATTAATTTTTTTTTCTGAAGAAAATTCCACCTAGATTCCATACCCCACAACCTTGGGGTACAGTTTCTTAACTGGGCTATGCTAATATCGATTGAAACTATTGATTCAATAAGTAAACCTTCGAGCGATTTTTTCACTATCAGCAAGTTTGGTTGGTTAGGTTAGGTTATGATAGTTTATTTTAATAATAGATATATATAAAAATATCGATTACTAATCAATATTTTCAATTCGATAGTTTCAATCGATATTAGCATAGCCCAGTTAAGAAACTGTGCCCCAACCTTGTTTAAGAAAATATCTTGACAGCGGCAGCGTTACGTTCCAGGGGGGTTTAGGTTTGCGTTATGCAATGCAGCGTTACAAGGGGGGGGATGACGAAAAACGTGTTACATAATATTTGGACGTCCCCTTATACTCAGATCATATGATTATTAAATAAAAATATTATTATTGTTCAGACTTATGGTTTTGTTCACGAAAACATTTTTATTCATAGTTAATCTTATCCTCTATTTTATGTACCTACTAACGACAGTAGGTCTACAATTTAATAATTCATTTCATTAATAGTTTCAGTAAAAAATAGTATTGTCATATATTCTGAGCCTCATTTAAGCCGCCAGTGGCTTGAAATCCCCTTGAGGTAAGAAATGCATTAAATATAATCAATTATGCTACCTATAGATATTTATTACATTCAATGAAGACTGAAGAGTTAAATATTGTGCAAGCAGAGACAGCCTTTTTCTATTTTGTTGTTGAGCTGAACAACTGCTATAGCTCGGCCGCTTAGAAAACGACCTGCGCACTAATGCTAAACCAATGCTGGAGGAGGTCGTTTTCTAAGCGGCCGAACTATAAAAGGTGCTAAAAACCACTGAGCTTAAATTATAATTATAGAATTATAATTATAGCTAGAATTATAGCTCAGTGGCTAAAAACTTATAATCTATATCTCAATGCTAAAAACGCACCGGAACCAGCTGACTAAAGTAAGTAATCATATCTGGATCTCTGGATCTGGACTCTGACTCTGGCTGGATTGGATTCAACCCAACACCAACCGTAGTGATGGGATAACCGAATGGTTTCCATGACCGAATAATCAATCAGTTATTTTTTGCGTCAATCGGTTATTTTTAGTTGAATGAATCACCGAATCAATTTTAGTCATTATTCAGTATCACAAACCACAACTAATTTTTATCCTATGGGAAACTGAATGGTATTTAGTCTTTCAGCGTCAATCGGTGATTTTTAGTCGAACGAATCGCCAAATAAATTTTAGTTACCTGATTATGTGACAAACTAAATCAACTAAATAACTAAATCACCGAATCGCACGGTAAGACTAATTTAACCGAACCACGATAAAATAACCGAACTAGTCTATTCAGCATCAATAACCGATTGATTCGGTTATTTTCATTCGGTGATTCCCACCACTCACTAACCAACAGGAACAGTGTGTCCACAGCTTGTACAATTGTACAAGATCTAGTACATTTTGATATTTTCTTGTACCCTAGTACATTGTTCACTGAATCTTGTACATTTTCCTTCAAAATCTGTTTTTATAAAAATTGAAAAATACACGCAGTTTGGGGGATTTTTAAGTTAATAAATAACAGTTGGCAACTCCGGATTTTCATATCTTGGTTGAATTGTAAAGACCACATGCCATAACTTACTCTATGTAATTTTATAACAATAAATTACCGGCTATAATAAAATACATAGATAAGCAAATGTACTGCCTTAGTGGATTTCTCATTCTTATGGAACAGCTGAAGCCAATTTTATTGTTATTTCTGCCGCGGTGAACTGTAGAGGTGATGTTTTGTTTATAATTTGTTTCTTGTTATTTCAGTTAGTTTCTTTTAAAACTTCGTTCAGCCATTAGCCAAATAAAACGATCTTATCATAAACAATAGCTTGTCCCGTAGTTATGTCAAACAGTATAGCGCAAATAATGAAATCAATCCTAAAATAATAGAAAAAAAATTTCGTCGATACTAGCGGTCAGTGTCACCGGACATGAACTAGATACGAAAAACGAGCCTCAAAATTTACAATGGGATGAGAAGTCTACTTGTGTTATGAAAAAAGTCAGAATTCTGCATTAAAGTTTAGTAGGCATTCACTTTTAAAGTCAAATTTAACAAGAGGGCGTTCCTCTTTATCAAATAATTAGAACAATGAGTTTTATGTTATTAAGTGTGAAGGTGAGAGGAGACCTGATTAATTTAATGGTTTTATTTCTATGGGCGAGCGTCAAGGTGCCACCACAAGGATAAAAACGTCAAAGAACTTTGGTTAGTCTCTATGGTATAACACAGAGAGCCATATAAAGTAGTATTACTCTATCTTTTGTAAGATCTTGTACCTACATTAGGAAATCTTGTACATTTTTCAGGGAAATTTAGTACAAAAAAGTGGTACCCCTGTGGACACACTGAACAGGAACAGCAACAGACAACACAACGGAAAATAGTCTGCTGATTGCTGAAGTATTATTTATTTGTGTGTGTGTATTTTATTCATCATCTTCAACTTTTATTTTGTAGCTATAACATGACTTACAAGGATCAATTCAGTTGTGTTGTTTATTTTGATTGATATTTTCATCCTCTCGTAAATTTATAGCTTAGTGTCATTTTTATTTTTAATAGCCTAGTCCTAGGCTAGGCTAACTGCTAATTACTGCAAGGTAAATTTGTGTAGCAATAACTTAAATACTTTTGTATGCAATGATACTTGAATAACAGTGAAAACTGAGTCCAACTTTAAGAAGTCTAGGCCTAAGTACTTAGGTACCAATCAATAAGGTTTTTAAATCAAATTCTAGTTAACTTATGCATTTCTAGGCCTAGATAACTTAGGCCTAAGGCCTACTTAAAATATATAGCTTAGGCCTAGGCTATGCCTAACTGAAAACACCACTAAGCGTTTAAAAACACCAATTTTATTGATGACTCTAATTCCAACTGAAAAACACTAGGCAAGTTGCCTCTAAAATGTTAACAATCAATAATGAATGTACGAAAATACGAGTGATAGCTTAAGTTTCACCAAACAATAAGTTATTATAACAATTGAGCTCACTTAGCAAAAAGCAATACGTTACTAACATCAATTTTAAAGTTTTATTTTTTCAGGATAAGACTTCTGTTACGGTAACTTATTTAAGTAGGCCTATGACTTTACTTAATGACAATTATTTAAGTTCAACATGCTTGACAAAGCCTATTGTAGGCCTATGTCTATCAATAAGCTAGCCTATAACAACTGTGCACTGCATTATGTTGCTGATCTAAGTTAATAATAGTTGATTAAGTAGGGGATAGTTGTAATTTACCGTCCAGCCGGTTACCCTATGTTTCTTCATCCCATTCTTGCAATTGCTAAATCTTAATCTCTTATTTTCAGACTAAATGGCGACATCGGAGGTGGTGTCATGTCCTCATAGGCTAATTTTGAGTGACCTTTTACCTGATGAAAAAGTGACCTTCTCTTTAGTCTTGATCAAAGGATTTGTAAGAATCAGCAATATTAACAGCAAATGTTACAATACTGAGAGTAGTTCACTCATTTTGAATAACATCACAACAAATAAAACATCAGAATGGCCAGTTGTAAAAAACAGATTCAAATGTTTGGCCGATTTATGCAACGGAGATAACACCATCGTGTTAAAGTATTGTAAGACTAGCCTGGAGATCAAACTACACTACTCGCCTCGTGACACAAAATACTGTGTGACCCCAGTCTACATTATCTGTAAGGACCACAACGGAAGGTTCCAAGCTCCTAATAACTGTGATAACTCCATCGAAGTAGCATGTCGCAAGATCGGTGTTGGTGCTCGTCTTATTCAGTGTCTTACTGCTCAAAAACTGTTTGAGAGCGGGTATGAAAGAAAAACCTTTCAGTTGGAAAGAGACTTGAACGATCCCGAAGATGAGTGTGTTCGGTTTCAAAGCAGTTTGTCTGTCGCTCAAGCGAGAACCATGGGTCAGGAGGAACTATGGACTTATTTTGGCAGGGAAATTATGTCGTCACGGTTGAGCTCAAGCAACCGTAAGTTCCTCGCTTTTCTGTCTTGCACGCAATGGGATGGAAGCAAGGTAAGTTAAACCGCATGTAGGGTAGGCCAACCTAACTTAATTTTATGTAGGCCCTAGGCCTATTCTTAATCCATAAAGAATGTTCCAATACACTTAAACTTAAGTCTACATAAAAGTTAGTTACTGTAAGCAGAAGTATTTGTTGTAACTGAACACAAAACATAGAGTCATTTAAGTTTTTAATAGGCTATTGATTTTTTGACAAACAGTTAATTAGCCTAATGCTGTGGTGTGACGATTTTTGTAATTGGTGCTGAATGTTCATGGCTGCAGTAGACCTAAGCAACAACTCTGTCTATAAAATTCAAATTGAAAAGTTATGAACAGAAACATCTAAAGGGCCTAAGTTTTTGGATGTTTTTGATAATAGCAGGCTTACCTGAAATGGAAAGACTCCAATCTGGCTCAAGAAACACAAATGGGCCATTCTTCAGAAAAGGACAGATTTCAATTTTATATTTTTATTTTTTAAATTTGTTTAGATAGCCTATTTTAATGTATGACCCTTTTTAATATTTACCCATTGCAATGGTCACACTAAATACAAATCACTTTCCCAGATTTTTAGTATTTAAAAACTAGCATGTCCACAGAAGTGACTATCGCAACTGCAAATTTTACAAATAAAGTTAAAAAGCAAATATAGATTCTAGCAAATAGGTTAGGAACATGTTTGCTCTAATTTTTGTAGAGGAACACATAAACTACTGTAAATTAGTGTATTAGGTTTAATTGCCATTTAAAATAATAGTTGTTAAGCGCAGCAACGCGCTTCGGGTAACTGCTAGGTGTCCACAGAAGTGATGATTTAGCATTTTATGCCTACATATAGAGTCTAGCAAATAGGTTAGGAACAATGTTTGCTCTAGAGAATCACATAAACTACTGTAAATTAGTGTATTAGGTTTAATTGTCATTTAAAATAATAGTTGTTAAAGCGCAGCAACGCGCGCCGGGTAACTGCTAGTGTCCACAGAAGTGATGATTTAGCATTTTATGCCTAACATAGAGTCTAGCAAATAGGTCAGGAACAATGTTTGCTCTTATTTTTGTAGAGAAACACATAAACTACTGTAAATTAGTGTATTAGGTTTAATTGACATGCATAATTAGGCCTACCTTTAAAATGTGGTAACGGAAGTGACTATGTTAGCTAGACGATCAATTAAAACTCTAGTTTCACATGATATAAACAACTAACAACTGAACAGAACACAACCAAACTGATTCTACGTTCAAGATGGTTACTTCTTCTCTGTAAAAAAATAGTGAAAGTTGGCCAGTGCTGCCTGGTGGATTTTTTGGAACTACATATATGCCTGTCCACAGTAGTGATGCAGGCTTTGGTGACCGAGTTTCTTTGTTTTTTTTTACCTTTAATAGAATGGAAAAAGTAAAATAAACAAAAAATTATTAATATTCAATGTCTAGATAGCCAAGAGCAATTGGGTTTAATAATTTGTATTTCAAATTTGTTAGTAAAATCAGCTAATCTTAAGCTAAACCTAGAGGGGGTGACTGTCCACAGAAGTGATATGTCACCTTCTGTGGACATAAAATGTTCATTAAATTTCATTTAGATTTTTTTCTTCTTTACATTAAGTATAAAAAAAACATTTACCTACATATTTAACAACAAATTATGTATTTATTATCTTAATTTTTATTTATTATTCCTTGGTGACCGTAATCTGTCCTTTTCTGAAGAATGGCCCAAATAGCCTATATATAGGCCTAATATTCACTGTCACTGACAACATTTTCAATCGACGAAGGTGTGAATTTTGAAGAGCGTCTTGTCTTTAGGAATCTTTAAAACTCGTCTTCATAATAAACAACGGTGTCAGTGACATTATATTAGGCCTATATAGTTTTCCATATAGGTAGTTTGTTAAATTGTTTTTGTTTTTGTTCTAGATTCAACTCTTCCATTCAAGAAAGCCTGCTATCCTCACAAAATATGTTTAATCTCCTATGTAATTTGGCTTAAAAATTTACATTTTAGTTTTCAATAAATCCAAGAGTAATAATTGTTTTTTGTATTTTGTTTATTATTCATTGATTGAAAATATAACCGGTTTTATTCACAGGGTGTGGTCCGAGCCCACGCAGCACTAGGAGGTGGTGGTCTCGCTCTGTTTGGAACTGGTTGTCTCCATACGTGGCCTTCTGTTGTAGAAGATGTGATCACTTGTTTCCTAGACCCAACTCCTGTTGATACTCAACAGTTGATGGACGATAGTTGCTACAGGCAAGTTGACTCTCTTCTCGTTTCAAACTAAGGGCCTGGTAATGGGTACCTATTTTAGAACTTGACACAATTAGTTCCCCATAGTTTGTCATATGTAGGCTACAGATAATTTCCGAGTAAAAAATAAACATTTGTAATTATGAACTTCCAGTACTGTGACCCAACTGACTATCCAGGGTTGCAGCAGAACTAAATTTATATATTAAAATTTATATATTCATTGTTTTTTGTTTAGAGGTACGTACGGCTCATGCTTCAGTACGACCCTCGGATCTGTGTGCCATGAGCTTGGTCATACGTTTGACCTGGGTCACCCACGACACGGCATCATGGGACGAGGGTTCGACAACGTTCACCTTGTGTTTGTACCTGTTGTCAGTGGGGCGGTGAGTAGTACTACAAAGATTACAATAAGGTTAGGTTAGGTTACTTACTTACTCCTGTGGCCACTCAAATCCAAAAAGATTTTTGGCCTCGCCAACAATGCCAGGTTAGGTCAAGCCTATATAACTAAAAGCCCATATATTTAGCCATTATGAGTAACAAGTAAAGGTACTATTACAACCATTTAATCAATGATAGCTAAATAAACGGCCTTAAAATGTCTCCAAGTGTTATCGCTAATTGCGTACAGTTGGTCTGAATTTTGTTGGAAAACGCAAAACTTAGTATTTTCAACAGCAACTCATATTAGGGTTTTCTTCAGTGTAATATCATTATCAATGAAGTATTTATTTTTAAAATAATTTATAGTTGCCTGTAGGCTTTAACTGGCCTTTATGTTATTTGACAAGGCTCAATCTTGTGGGAGCTGGTTAAGTTAGGGTATACTGTATGTACAGTTCGGCCAAAACTTCTGTGCGCGGGACGGGTCGCTACTAGCCGAACTAAAACATACGGGTACCGGTTATTGGCAGTGCTGGGGGTAGGGGTGAGTGAATAGCAAGACACAAATGTTTTCACAAAAGTACATCCGCCAACCCCCTCGCCTAGACCCAACCAGATCTGGTCGCGCGCACAGAAACTTTGGCCAAACTGTACTATACTGCAGAGTTTCTTTGTCAAAAAAATGTATCTCACGTTCCTTCTGAAAATTTACTTTGCACAGATGTTGAGATGTTAGCACAAATGGATTGAGAAAGACCAGGCGAAGAATTCTGGCATTGCTTTCTCCATTGTTAAATTCTTCATTTTGTTCTGTTGTATTACCTTTGCCATTTAATTTCTGTTTTCTTTGGTGCCCCTTTCTTGCCATTAAAAGCAACTTTATTCTCAAGTATCATAAAATAATTTTGTCTTCACACACAAGTTTTCTTATACTATTTGTAGGTATATTAAAATTGGGTCACCAATGATCTTGTGAATTTTACTTTATCATGTTAGGAAATTAGGAATATTTTTGTACAAGATATAACTTCATATTTTTTAAACAGTTTAATACCATGCTGTTCTAGGTAAGAACCTGTTCCCCGCGTAAAACCAACCCTCATAGTGCAACCATCACTTTAGTCCACAACCTGAATGTTGAATGTGTCATTGGATCACCGTTGAGACAACGAAGTCGTACGCCGGCACGCGACACTGTGAACAAATCTGTCGACAGGGTGACCAACCTTACAAACAAACAAGAAGAAGAAGACGACCTCACTCACTGGTCACCAGGTTGTGCTGTGTTTCTAGCGTTCCACAGGTTGGTACCACTGAATGTCAGCAATATTATAACGTAAATATTCTTGCAATAAATGATCATTTAAATGTCTTCTGTAAGATGTAGAAACAAAAACCGCATCCTTCTCTGTACAGGCCGATCTTGATAATCACGAGACCTGTGGTTTGAGTGTGAATATCGATAGACTTAAGAAACATTCCTGCCAATGATCAAATCTATATTTATAAAAGAGGAAGTTTGTATATATATATATATATATATATATTTGAACGTTATGGACACCGAAACCGCTTGACAGATTGTAATGAAACTTTCAGGCATTATTAAGCATTATTCAAGGATGGTTTATGTGAAGTTTGGTGCAGATCCGTCGAAAGGGCTCCGCCCCAGTGGCTCTGGAGTTTTCCATGTTAACCTTATGAGTACTTATATTTAAATGGAATTAAAGAATCATAACAGCTGGTTCAACTAAACAATTTGATTCTGTGATGTTCAATAGCATTAAAAAGTTAATAGTCTAGGCATATTAGGAAAGTTAGCAGAAAGTTTAGGTACAGTCCTAATCATCACTTTTCTTTATGTTTTTTGGGTCGCTGAACACGAATATGAGGTTTGCTGACAGATATTTTGCCCGGAACATTGGTTATTTTGTGAAAAACCGTAAAATTTGGGCACTTTTTTTGGTTTTTCGGGCAAATCTCGGTAAGTATGGGTTTTTGAGAAAATCCTGCTTTGTAAAGTTAAAGATGACAAAATTTACTACAAGTTTCCTATATAATGTTTGTTTCTACGACGAACCGTTTCGCCACTAGAGCACACTAAAAAAGGCCAGAAGTGCAAAAAATTAAAAACATTGCTAAATGCTGCCGTTTTACATTACGTTTCCATGGAAACAACCCATGTTACGATAATTTTAACTATTTATCAGGGTGTCCACATTCTGGAAAGTCAGGGATAGTCATGGAAAGTCATGGAAAAAAATTCTGGTCATTGAAAGTCATGGAAATAGGCAAAAAGTCATGGAAAGTCATGGAAATCCCCAACAATGGATGGATTTCAGGGGTCCTTTCAATGATCTAGTCGGCCGTAACCCCGACTATTGTAGCATTTTTCTGAATTTTTCATAAATGTACGTCAATTCAATTTATACAGTTGTCTTAGTTTATGGGTTTTGAGTTTGTATTTAGTTCATTGTTGTACCTGTTGTACGCCATTGTTATCTGTCAATACATATTTCAGTATTTTCTGTTTAGGCAGTATTATTCAAGTGTTTACGGTATATTATAATTTTCGAGTAAAGTTCGTGAGTCATGGAAATCAATGGTTAATGGTCATGGATAGTCATGGAAAGTCAGGGAAATTAATGACAAAATTTCTGTGGACACCCTGTTTATTCTTGATAACAAACTGAAACACACTTAAAAATACCCCCGAAGCAGCAAACCTGCAGACTAAGCGAATTTCCATTTCCCTGATTGGATTTACACTAAAATGTCTCCTTAGAAATATCACATTTATTCCCTATTTAAATAAATGTTTAACGAGATTTGCTGAAACAGGGAGGGTAAAAAGGTGTTTTTTTTTAAAAAAGGAAATAATTTAGTATGAAATGAATGCATTTTTCAAATTTGATCAAAATATGTTCATAAACAAGCAAACTACAACAGTTTACTTAGTATCCATAAGAATAACATGGGCATTTTAAATTTACAGATTTTTGGAATTTTGTCCGTAACCATTAGGCGCATAACAACGCTTAAATATACTAAACTATTTGTTTGTTTAAGCTCTACAAAATGGTATGGAAAGAAATCGCTAAATTTTAAGTTTATATAGTCAAAAATAGGAAAAACCAATTTTTACCCCATAAAACCCCCCATAAATCCCTGTTCCCATAGTCCGATCATGCTGGGCAAAACCAAAAATGAAAATAAACCCTAATCGTTTTACAAAGGTTTTACATTGGGTTTCCATGGAAACAACCCATGTTACGAAAATTTGAACTATTTATTCATGATAATGAACTGAAACACACTTGATAAATCTATGCCAAGATGTATGACTGACTGCTGGAACATTTCCCGTTCCCACAAAACACCCATTTATTTTCTCAGCACAGAGATGTGTCTGGCCACAGGGTTGACTGCTATAGTGGTTGAGAAAAAGGATGAAATACATTAAAAGAGTTGTAGATAACTTTTAACTTTGGTAAGGTCAAACTCAGACGAGCAGACCGTGTCCAGCCACTTGCCATAGTAAATAACGCGATGAAAGTAGAGAATTCTTACCCGTAAACCCCAACACATTGTTTCAACGTATCAGCAACGCTAAGAATTCTGATGAAGAACTAAAACACTTCTTGTCCTTCTGACAGAGAAAATTCCAAACTGTAAATTTAAAATGCCCATGTTATTCTTATGGAGACTAATAAACTGTTGTAGTTTGCTTGTTTATGAACATATTTTGATCAAATTTGGAAAATGCATTCATTTCATACTAAATTATTACATTTTACTAAAAACACCTTTTTACCCTCCCTGTTGCAGCAAACCTAAGTACTCGTTAAACTTTTATTTAAATAGGGAATAAATGTGATATTTCTAAGGAGACATTTTAGTGTAAATCCAATCAGGGAAATGGAAATTCGCTTAGTCTGCAGGTTTGCTGCTTCGGGGATATTTTTAAGTGTGTTTCAGTTTGTTATCAAGAATAAATAGTTAAAATTATCGTAACATGCGTTGTTTCCATGGAAACGTAATGTAAAACGGCAGCATTTAGCAATGTTTTTAATTTTTTGCACTTCTGGCCTTTTTTAGTGTGCTCTAGTGGCGAAACGGTTCGTCATAGAAACAAACATTATATAGGAAACTTGTAGTAAATTTTGTCATCTTTAACTTTACAAAGCAGGATTTTCTCAAAAACCCACACTTACCGAGATTTGCCCGAAAAACCAAAAAAAGTGCCCAAATTTTAAGGTTTTTCACAAAATAACCAATGTTCCGGGCAAAATATCTGTCAGCAAACCTCATATTCGTGTTCAGCGACCCAAAAAACATAAAGAAAAGTGATGATTAGGACTGTACCTAAACTTTCCGCTAACTGCCACTTATATTCCTAATATGCCTAGCCTATAATAGGTTTAGCAACAAGGTGCAGAACTATTTTTTTTTTTTTTTTTTATTTAAGACAATAGCTAATTTGCAATCAAAAGGTGAGTGAGCATAGCGAACGAACTTCCAACTGAAGGGGAGTTAGCTTAGCAAACGAGCTCCAACCTAAAGGTGAGTAAGCGTAGCAAACGAACTTTAACCAGGACGTGATTGAACGATCTCATCTAGAAAATGAACGAGCATTTGACATAAAACCACAGGAGGACAGGAGGACGTCTGTCGGGCCAGCTAGTTGAATATAAATGATGTACTATGGATTGGCAAGGCTGTAGTTTTGAGTTCAGGGTGGGATTTTCATTTCCTTTTCCCAATTTTTGGAACAAGGTTGAGATAGCCTTGAATTTTTCTTCCAAGATAAATTTTGGTTTGTTATAGAAATACTTTTTTATATTCTTGTAAATGGTAATAATGATGAACAAAAGAAATGTCAGGCTTTATTGCTCTGTTTTAGTGTCTTCATGGCTGTAATCTGTGATCAGGATACTATCAATATTATTTCTCGGGATCGCTGGAACTTCATCATCATTATCCGCTATAGAAGCTAAATCGAACATTTGATAGTACGATTTCACTTTTTCCAATGTAGGGTTTTCATTTTGATCTGTCTTTAGGTGGTTCAATACGGAGAAAGAAGACACGGACAAGAGCGATCTCCACTTTGATAGATCTAGGTATGTACTGATATGCAAAATTATTGTTAAAGGTATATATTTGACCAAAGTAACATTCAAGAATAACAAGTAAAGTATAGGTGCAGGCAAGACTAGTAGGGTTTTTTTGCTCATGTAAAATTATAAATCCAAATTTTCTTTCTGTATGTACAACAAATAAATATTTTCTTCTATACTTCATAGGATGGTGGTGACGGGTAGCGCCGGCATACGTGTGGTGGAAGTGAGAGGAGAAGGCGGCGCAGTGTTGGGTTCCTGGCAGTTTCCAGCTAGCGCCAGACTGCGTCATCAGTTCTTGGTGCCGGCGCAAACGCTGACTAACGCTCGCACCCTGGTGGCACAGGATAGTAACGGCAACATAATTAAGACCGGAGTATAGCAAAGAGGAAGTAACACAAACACAGAATTGTGTATAGTAGGGATGAACATCGATAACCAATGTGTTTGAAACATCGATGTTTTTACATTGAGGTGGAGGTGACAGAAATGTTCGTTACATCAATGTTTTGAACAATCATAAGTAATAGTTTCTGTAAGCTGCTAAAAATAAATTATTCTGTTATAAATTGTGGCGGCAACACAATTATTATATAATTAATCTTTATTTGATTACTGTATTGCTTATGTGAAACTGACCGTCTAGAACGTCTAGAATAGCTGAAGCATACACAAAACCCATCAAACAAAACAGTGTCGATGTTTGTCCTTAATTTACAGAAGAGATTTCTTCAATTTGTAAACAACTGTCTGATGCAACTGTCTGTTGGTGAGTCGGTGGCTCAGTTGGTAGCTTCACGGACTTTGGGCCCAAGGCAGAAGGGTCGTGGGTTCGGATCCTGGTCACTGCCACAAACTTTTATCAGTACAGTTCACCTTTGTACTGTACCGGCTCACCCCTTGCTTTGCTGGATACGTTCCACGCCCAGATCTGTAGTCTATGTGGACGGGCAAATGCAAGGTTAAAAGAGGCCGCCAACCTCTTTAAATAAACAACAACAAAAAATGCTCTAGAAGTTCGATGTATGGTTTTTTTATTCTCTACGTTTTGCACAAAATTTACTTTCCACATTACTTCAGGCTAGGCCGAGAGGGGGTCACAGCATCATCACTTAGTCTAAATAAAATCCTTTTGCTTGAAAAAAGGATGGTTTTTCATAGTTAACAAGGCATTGAGAATTAAAAATCACACAACAAAATGATTTACTGGTTCTTGGAGAAAAAAAAATTATCGGGTGTTTGGGATATTGTAATGCTTCCCTTCTAACTAACTAGAGGTCAACAGTTTGATCCTTAGAAGAGTCAATAGTTTTTTTTATTATTTAAAAAAAGACTCCAGGTGTAACTGATCATCAGACTATTAGTTTTTACAGTTATGAATGAATTATTGGGTCGTCTTAGTCATACAGTTTTATGTTTTGTGGTTCCTTAATCAAACCAAAAAATATGACTTTAATTTTGATACAACCATAAACCAAAGATAATCTAGTGAGTGAATTTAAAACGTTAGACTATATAAAAACAGCATTCTTACCTAATAAATATTAGTTATTCGTTGTTGTTTGATTGGAAATGGAATAAGCGAATCTCATACAGTCCTATGTAACTATTTTATGTTGGTTATATATTTATGAATGTTTTACCATATCCATATTGAATTGCAATCCAATACCAATGTTTATTTTAATTCCAAACTGACTATACTTTTATTTCATAATGCCATCAGCACAAGATTCCCGAAAGTAGCCAACAATAGCACAACAATCGTAGAATCTCGGCAAACTCGTTGTAAATATTAACACTAATTGCATTTTACCAGCATTGCCGCTGCACTGTGAGCGTATGTCAGAAGGATTATTTGAATCAACAACAATGATGTAAATTAACTGTTTGATTACTGGTATGTTAGAATTATAAGTTAGTGTATAAGGTATTAGTAATGCATTTATCATATTACACTTGCATATATTCTCAGAACACCTTAAAATTCAGTTCATGAGTGAAAACATCACTCTTTTTGTTAACACTTTAAAAGTGCTTTAATTAATCAAGAATGTTAATAAGTCTACAGTCAAAACTTTAAGAAATAAAAGTTCAGAAATAGTCCATGATTCAATAAAACTCAAGTAAGTATTAAATTCTCTGAGATAAAATTAAGGTCTTGTCCAAAAGTAAACAGCAGTCTGCAGTAGAAAATGGTAAATAACTAAAAACTAGTAAGATAAGGATATTAGTGATATTTTGAAACCAAATCTTTAATTCACCAAATCTGAATAAAATACTTGTATTTGAGATTAAATTGGATTCAAGAATCAAAGCTCAACTCGCAAATTTTATAATTAGTATTATTTTTTTGCAATATTTTTAAATATTTCCTGTAATTTGTTGGCCAGGAATCACACTTTTGTTGTGATAAAATATTACAGATTTCAAAATATTTCAAATAGGTTAAATATTTAAATTTCCCCATTTGACCATCACTATATTTTAGAGCTCTATGAAATTATAATCTTCAAGCTCCTCGCTTGCCCATGTACAGGTTATAGTTTATTTATGATATTATGATTATGTTTACTGTTCTTGTCAATTTTGCACTTTATATTATTATCTTGTGTTGTGTGTTTAAGTACTAAGACTCCTAAGGGTCGTCACAGTTTGTTTTATTAAGCCTTAACATGCTGACATTTAATCAGTATTTAATTTCTATGTTTTATATTCAATATGTTATTTTTACGTTATGTTCTATGGATGTGAGACTTTATTGTGTGTTATTGCGAGGTTAGAGTGTGACGTTTGTTAAAGTTTATCAGTATTTAATCTTTTTATTTATATATTGACGTATATTTTTATACATACTATTATTTTTTTTTACATTAATTGCCTTTATTTGTGAAGCTTTAAATATCATAAAACAATTTTTAACAAATGAGAAATAATTTGAGTTGGTAACTCTGAATAAGTGATTGCGCAATCTTGAATAAAATTAAGGTTTGATATAGGCCGGTTCCTATTAATCATTGGATTACAAAAAAATCATGCTTTTCAGAAACAGGTAAATAAAAAATTTCAGATTAGTAAACTATTAGAGTTTGAGTATAAAATATCTTGTAAATTATCATATTTTTCTTTCTATAAATACTATGGAAAATTTGTTAAACTAAATTATTGGTTGTTAAAATTTGTTGTTAACTTGTAGATTACTAGTTTAGCTACTAATTAGTCAATTTTTCTAGAGATACTAGTTATAAACAGAGGGTAATATAGTGTTTTGGAAAACGTTATTAAAACTCAAATTTGTTAACTGTTGTCTTATTTATACATACTTGTTCTTTCTTCCTATTTTGTGGTTATGGTGGTTTTGATTTTATTGTAAAAAAATAAAGTTTCATCGATAATACTTCAGTTACATGATTGTTTATCAAATTGGTTAAAATGCTTGCTTTCAAATTTAAAATTGCCACTTTGTTTTTTAAGAAGGGTTATTTTCCGATTCTTATTGGGATGCATCAGCGTCTCGCTAATCCAAACCACCTGTTGGGGAAGAAAGTTGCTGTATTTGATCTAACAACAAAACTATTGTGTTAAAACATGGTTATCCAGTTGATCGTGAAACCAAGAAAACCGAGGGAAAGTCTGAATTGTGTGTAAATTTTGTACAGAACCTGGCAATTTGGAATAATCGAAAATAGCCTTTGGTTGAGCCTCTACTCTAATGGCATTCTGTCGATTCCATTTTAAGGATCTCGTGTAGTATAAAGGATGTGATTACGGGTTTACTACAATCCCAGTTGTTAAAAAAAGATATTTATTTCCGCTATTGCAGAAGATGATCATGGTGTTGCCGTAATGGTGTGAGCAATATATTGTCTTTTAGTCATAAAAATACTTTGTTTACATTATTTTGATGCAGTTTTACTGTACATTTCCAGCTGATCTGAACGATTTCGCTGTCTAATAAGGGTTCTATTAGTTCCGAATAGCTTGATCCTGGAGCATTCTTCGGATGGCTCTTAAAAGACAGAGTGTAGACAAAGATAAGCCTTAAATTCTCAGG
The DNA here is from genome assembly GCF_028750875.1 of Macrosteles quadrilineatus. Lineage (NCBI taxonomy): Eukaryota > Metazoa > Arthropoda > Insecta > Hemiptera > Cicadellidae > Macrosteles > Macrosteles quadrilineatus. Next base: position 190,443,874 of record NW_026542594.1, read on the forward strand.
TGATTTGTCGGATTCAGTCGAACATTATCAGAAATCTGCTTTTGTTGGCATAAGAAAGAGTTGAAAAAAAACACCTTTTTTTACATCGACTTGTCATTTTTTAATTTTAACGTTAAATGGGCTCAAGTACGGGGCTCGATCTTGCAAACTGAACTATAACTCTCATTTGGGTACCTCAATATGACCTGGATAAGTTAAACGACAGATACAACTATTCTATGATCCTACAACAGTATTAGAAGTCATGTAGTCATATGTATGTAATCCTGGAGTTGGCTTTGTGTTTATTCTACACCTCTACGGTTGGTTGCGATTCTTATATATCAATGTCAGGACAGGTTTCATATCAGTCATATGCCTTAGACGAGTAATACTGTATTGTTAACTATTGTCCTTCATGAGTATTACTAATGGCTTGGTTTTGCTCAATGACCAAGATGAAGCAACACTTTCTTTTGGTTAGAGAGCTCAATTTGATTTTGTAATAACAAGACAGATGAACATTTTAAAATGATGTATTGTTCTCATCTTCAATAACATTAACCCTTAGAGTGCCAGGCGAGAAATAAAAGTAACTCTCAAAAAATGCCGATGATTTTTCCCGAAGGTCGCGCTAAAAATGCCGAGCGCGATCTGGCGATTTTTAGGTTAAAATTTCGTAAAAATCGAATTTTCAATATTTCGACCAACGAAAATCGATGTATCGCATCTAGTAACTTTCGACTCAATGTTAATATATGGGTTAAAAGAATCCGAGTATCCATTCGGTTGTTATGACAACTGTTCGATCATTACGAAATGTCCGGTCAGCCGGACGTTGGCACTTTTGGCTCGTTCTAAAAACGTCCGGTTCCCCGGACGTTGGCACTCAAAGGGTTAAAACAACACAGTTTATTCCTTGGAAACTAGTTTATTGGAAAATATCAAATACAGTAACAATGAAAGCCAAATGGCTTGTAAGTAATTTTTTTTTAAATAATTAAATAATGTATTTCAGAAAGCTTAGTTTTTTAAAGTAGGGCACTTTTGTTCTCTTAAACCTCCCCCCTATGAAGAAGTCATAGAATAATATCAGTGTGTTATGTTTTGTGTAGCTGTCAGCCCAGGACCCTAACTTTCTCAGGAAAGCTAACTGAACTCTTATCACTTTTCAAAAAAAAATCCTGAACATCATGTGATTTTAAGGGATTTAAGTCATAAAAAGCTACTGAACAACTTAAACTCAATCGTTTCTGTAACAGATAAATTTAGTCCATAAACAATGCAATAGTCCCATCAAATACATACAGTAAATAATACTAGTTACTTATAAAACTACTCTCTGACATATTATTTGTCTCTTTACTTGGAACACAATTCACTTCTGCAGTAAGATTAAACCAATAAAAATATTGTCTAGGCCCAACAGATTTTTAGATTACATGATGAAACTCATAATGAACTCAGTCCTTATCCTTCACTTTATCAAACCACGCCTGCTGTTGAAATATTAACCACACAAGATTTTCCCAAGGGTAGAGAAGTGCTTTTCAGAACTCGGACGAGTCTATGGGAATCTTCAGTGTTAAGTTTGCTGACTAGTAGTCGAGTGTGAGGAGCGTGAAGCCAATATCTGCCGAGCATCGGACGAACATCCGCAACAACTTGGTCCTTTTCTTCCTCCTCTTCCTTGTCAGCTGGCGCAGACTCTGAATTCACATAACTTGAGGCAAGGTTGACGACGAGGAATAACATATGGTACTCGGTAGCGATTGACTTGATTGTCGTCATTACATGATTTAGAAGGCCGAAACCTACAAAGAGATAAGAAAATTAAAATTGTGAACATGTAGGCCTATTACCTATCAAAAGATACTATAGTAGATTAAACATACTCCCTTAGTAGATTAATTTTGCTATCCACGCCCAGCTAAAGAGAAATATTAGTTTTGTGTTTTGTCCAATGCCGCTAGGGTTGTGTTTTTGTTTACAATTGGTTTCTTGTTATTTCAATACTAGTTTAGCAAAGTAAAACATTCTAACTACAAACAATAGCTATTCCTTTTGGTTTATACCCAAAAATTGAACAAATCAAAAAATTCACCCGAGAATAAGATAACAAAATTGCATTGACACCAACATTAACTCGACATAAAAGTAGCTTCAGATTTTACAATGAAATCAGTAGAGTTTTAATAACAAGTCTCTCATGGGGATTATCAAACAAGACTTCTTATTAAGGTTGACTTCTCGAGGTTTGCAATAACATGTAGTCAAGGGTATTTTTAAATTACGCTTATCAAGGACCACTTCTTATCAAGGTTCCACTGTAAATACTTAACAATCAACATTCTTCAAGATTCTTTATTTCCAAAAATTTTACAATTAAATTAAATTCCTACCTTGGTTTGTGTCACTGCTCATTAACGGAAAGTATAACGGAGGAACAGCATCTATGATGACCGCTCTTGGAAAAAGAATTTCTTCATCAGACAAAGATTTTCTCAGCGAGTGGAGATAGCTCATCAGCTCATAAATACTGTTGATCTTGATCACTTGAATTTTCTCCAAAGCTGACTTGCAGTCCTAGAAGGGTAGTTGCAGTTGTATCAATGATTTTTGGAAAAATTCCATTCAGGCCGGCTCTACACGAGCGTGAAACCCGCAGCGAGGCCACACGCTCAACAGGGACCATTATGTTAAATTGGCGTGTCTACACGAGCAGGATTCACGACGGGAATGGTGCGATAGTAGGCGGAAGCACTCAGTCGATGCTGCGTCAATCCCGCCCAGCCACTCTACACGTAACAGTATCACGCAGTACGGTAGCTGACGCCTAAATCTATTGTCCAGTAGCTTTTGGATTCTATATGGTGCGGTGTGATGTTTGATCATGATGTAGCATTAAATTTGTTTTCATATTATATTATACTTATTCACATTTTATATTCCTTTAGTCACAAAGTATTTTTAATTTACACCTTAAAAATAATCGGTCGACTAGTAAGTTTGTAATGTGGCATTTAGTACATTTAATCTATTCACATAAATTACAATAGATATTCATTTGTAATAAGTAAATACAATGTACAAACCATAATCACCGTACGACAACCAGAATTTGTTCCATAAAATCAATACTGTATTGCAATTTATTTGTCGGAGATAAGCGACTTTGTATCAAAGTTTTAGTAACATCATGATGTGAGTAAAAAAAAATTAAGAATAACTATGTCCAAATTAATAGCTGGAGTTGTGTGTATCCCGCATCTGAACCGCCTTGTGTAGAATGGTCCGACGGGTTTCAACCGGACTCCATGCGACAGGGATTCCGCCACGGTTAGTTTGCAGAAAATTTTGGCACAGTCACGCTCGTGTAGAATGGGCCTTATATGGACCATTGGTAGCTAGATGATTACTCAAACAAAACATATTTTAATATAGTATTCCCTATATTAGTTCTCTTCTATAGTGCTCCACTAAGTCCCAATCTTTCCATTAGGTTTTCATACAATAAAGGTTGATGAAGACATAACAGATGTTGTAGCTTACAAGAGGTTTTTAAGGGTGTGTTATTTTCATGTATTTTTATCTTGTTTCTATTACCCCTAAACTTTAATTTTGCTAAATAACTATCTTAACTCTGTACCGTTCCAAAATAATTCCGAACTTTTGGCTTTCATTTAAAATACATGGTTTAGGCCTACAATATTTTGTGAAACTGTTCCGTGCTAGAACCTACGTCCTAGGATCTGTTGAGATATAAAAAATAAACTATTCGTCAGCAATGTTGTGTTGCATCGCTATTTACTGATTTACCACTTCAGACAAGTTTCTACTCCTCAGTATCTGTAAGACCCTGTGAGCGGAGAAGTCGTTCTTGGTGTCGACGTAGTGCACAGCCTGCTTGAGTGTGGCAGTAATGTTGGCAGCAATGGCAACACACAGCTGAGTTTTGCCATCACCTGATACTCCACAGAGCTCCGTCACGGTTCCCGTCAGGAACCCTCCTCCTAGGAGTTCATCCAACCTGCAAAACTGCTTTGAATAAATTGTTGATAAATATATGGAGAATATAAATACTTGTAAGATTTAAAACGAAAAACGTTGGGTGCATGCAATTGATAATAATACATTAGTTCAATAGGTGAAGGTAATTGTAAATTATCTATTGCATGCACCCCACGTTTTTCGTTTTAAATCTTACAAGTATTTATATTCTCCACATATTTATTAATTATTTTTAACTTTTTAGTGTGTTTAAAAACGTTTTGTTTTAAAAAAGTTTTTTTATTTATAAATTATTTGAATATGAATACTCATAAGGTTAACATGTGAAACTCTATAGCCAGTGGGACAGAGCCCGAAAGGATTTTTGAGATAAGAATATGTCTATGTTAATCGGGAATGTGAGCTAAATCATCATACCAAATTTCAACCCAATCCGACCAGTAGTTAAGCACGATTGAACTTCAAACAAACAAACACACAAACTTTCACATTTATAATATTAGTAAGACGATACCTACATTTCTACAAATTATACTGTGTTTAAAAAAGTGGTTTGAACATATGATTTAGCACAATGGCACAATGGCTTACGTGAACAATAAGTCTGGATGCCTGTGATGAAATACTCAGGTTATCAAGGTACTGAGATAAAGAGCTTTGTATGATTAGTTTAAAACTTAAACTTGGTAGCTTTGAAAAAGAATTTTTGTATATCCTCAGTGGGAATATGTTGTCTTCTCTTAGTTCTGTAACATGTTAGACAAGTTTTGATGGCACTAGATTTTTAAAACTGAATAAAATTACAAAATAATTAAACTTTTTTGATATTTCTTAAATTAATTATGTGCAAGATGAGGAAGGCATTTAATATCTCGTTTATTTTAACATCAATAACTTCATTCATAAGTAATAAATAAATAAATCGTCCAAATTCAATTTTTGAAATACCAGGAATACTTTGTAATCAATAATTTATTTATGACAACCTTAAGTTAAATTTAGGCACGACTGCAATTTTAAATGTAAGTACCTGGTAGTAAAAAACTTTGTTTACCAAAAATTATTAATCTGCAAAATATTTTAAATATTTTGGTTATACATCAAGTTGAAACTTGAGGCTTAATTTTTTATAGAATGCGTCTTTCCATATTAAATGTTCACAATTAATTATATGGTTACAGATAAATAAGTTAGAAATTAAAGTACCTTAAATTTGACGTGCAAGTTTCAATTTCTGCAACCCAAAATTAACCTTAACCTTAGGAAGAAAAAACATGATTACCGGTAACTAAAATATAAAAAATACAATTTTTTTACATATTTTAAGCCACAAGAAACGGTTCACTTTTACAAAATCATCCTGACTTACTTTTCAATTCCTGATGATATAAGCGCAGAGTTAGCTAACAGCTGTTGATATGCAGACGCTCCGTTCACTGGAAGAGCGGCGAAATTTGTTATCAGCTGTTGTCTAACCTCCAGAACTTCCTGGAACAAAATAAAATAAGAAACAGTAATAAATAGTTATTGGACCGAATATGTTTCAAAATACAAGAGACATTTTATTCCACAACTAATTTTGTACGCAAATAATCCACAAAGTGTCTTTAAATTAAGTTACTAATTGATCCTCTGTTGTGATGATAAAATATAATTTTGAATTAAATTTAAAAATATAACACAAAATTAAACTTGTGTCGCTAAAACGTTATGACATACTCTCCATTGTTATTAGTCTCGCTATTACGTTTTTGAAAGGTATAAAGCAAGTTATGTAACAATGGAAACTTAGAAGTTCAACTTAAAAACAATTAAAATTGATACCGGTACAATCTATAATGAATGGTTTAACGTTTTCAGTACCGGTATGGGTCAACTACTTAAACAATAACTTTCTTGCTTTACACTCTTTACTTTATTTTTTGTATTTTGTGCCACACCGAAAACCGATAAAAAACGCGGAACATTCTATTGTTCCAGACCATAATTAATATAGTCACAGAAAACGTACTAAGTAGTACGTTTTCTGTGATATAGTGTACCATACGTATATTTGTTTTATGTAACCGGACCTTGAATGAAGTATTACAAATATTTGCCAACTTTTCGGTCTCCTCTTGAATGTAATCAGAGACGGTAAATATTTTGTTTGCTTTCAAGTTTGCCAGAAAATTGTCACTTATCCCCATTTCTTTGCAAAGCCTAGCCATAATTAACTGCGTAATAACACAAATTTATGTAAACTCGTAAGAATGCAAGATGACCGCTGTATGCTTGTAAATACGGGTGAGAACTTGAAACTTTAAAAATGTTGCCTAACTCGAATTTGTTTCATTGAACAATAAAGCTTTACATCTCATTCCAAGGCAAAACGAAAAACTAGACCGAAGAACGAATTGTCAGGCTCAAGCCCAAGCCCCTCGTTTTGCGTCGGACAAGGATGGTAACCGGAAGTGGCGCAATTGAATTTCTCCTGGTGACCGGCTCGGTAACTAAACGTCCATTGCTGCCAACTGTTTCGAAATACCACGGTCGATGTGAACAAATTGGCGGTTGCTGCTAAAAATGCCCCAGCATTGATTATAAAGGAAGATTAGTAAATAGAATTTATTGCAGTAGATTTTGACATCGATTGCAACTGTGCTAGCAGATTTCTCATTCTAATATTCTCGTCTGATCTTTGTATGAATGTTCTGTGATCGAAATTTTAGAGTACGCTACGCTAATATTAAGGTAATTTTTCTTTGGTTTTATAATATATTTTATGATTCATATTCTATGGTTCGGTTATAACGCTAGCTTTAATATCGAAAAAAAAAATTTACATAAGAAATTTAAAATAAGTAACATAGATGGAATGGTACACGAAATAAAATCCCCGTGCATTATTTCTGCGAAGCTATTGAACTTGTCTTCAGCTGCTGATCCATATAAAGGTTGTTTTATCCATGGTCAAAGATACCATACCACAAAATAACGTACCTCAAGGAGTGCGGTTTGGTTTATCTATGGTGTTATGTTCTAAAATGACCACATATTACGTAACGTTTAAGGACGGATCGGAGGTAGGGGTTTGACTTAGCGTTACGCAGCATTACGAGGAGGGGAAGGGGGTTTTCTGTTTTCAAGTTCGTTACGGTAACACACTTAAAATCTATTTTTTCCAAAGTGCCAAAATGATAAAGTTATTTTATAAACAGTCTTTTAGGTAAAAATATTCATTATTATATCAGTTCACATAATCGTGGGGTCCCAGTTTATCGACATCCCAAAAGATCGACACTGAAATAGTCCCACTATGTCGACAACTCAAAATGTCGACAGTGTCGGTAATATGGGATGTCTGTAAAGTGGGATGTCGGTTATGTGGGATGTCTGTTATGTGGGACGTTTGTGTAAATTTTCCCACTTTATCGACACGCAAAATGTCGACAAGCAAAACAGATCGACAAAGAGCGGGAGATTCAAATTGAAGGTGAACAGCTCTTGCTGAACAGATCGGTTGAGTATAATGAGAGTCGTTCTTTTTTTAACTCCGAACGACTTCTATTCACGGCGCTTGCAGCTTGCGCTTGCAGTCTCCTTCAAATTTGTCAATGCTATCTCAACTATCTTGTGTATATAATATGTGTTCTGCCGTTTGAAGGCTTAAAATAATTTGACATTTATTTGTCGCACTTGTATTATGATTTATTAACTGTTTTTTTCATGTAAGAAGGTAGTTAAAACTTGCTACCTAGGCCAAACTTTGCTAGAGGATGATTATGGTATCCATCAAAGTTTTTTTATCATACATTTATTTGAAATATATGTTTATATAATGACATAGTAGGGGTGTACATAGTTTTTTCATTTAACTTGCTAGCTTAATGTTAAAACAGATTAATCCAGATAACAAATTTACGTTGTTCATTGCTACACTTTGAAATATTAAATGAGTTGTAGTACATTTGTATCAGCAACTTACACCAGAAATGAGGAAATTAAAAAACTGCGTTAATTTGCCTAAACAAACTGCAGATGCTTTGATTCTTTTGTTAACCTTTCCATTGCCAATATGGCGATCCATAAAAAGCAATGACAACATAACATTTTGCAATAATTTCTTTCCAAACTATTTTGTAGAGCTTAATAACAAATTATTTAGTATATTGAAGCATTATTATGCACCTAATGGTTACGGAGAAAACTCAAACCGTTTTAAATTTAAAATCCCAATGATATTCTTATGGGGAATAAGTAAACTGTTTTAGTTAGCTTGTTTATGAACATCTTTTGATCAAAATTTGAAAATGCATTTATTTCATACTAAACTACCTACATGTAATAATATTTAAAAAAAAACTTTAAAACCCTCCCTGTTTCAACATACCTAAGTACTTGTTAAACTAATGCTATATTGAAATAGGGAATAATATTGTGATATTTTAAGGAGATAGTGTAAATCCAATCAAGCAAATGGAAATTCGTTTAGTCTGCAGGTTTGCTGCGGGGGGTATTTAAAATAAATCATAGAGTTACAGTGTTTACAAACACACATCAGAACCACCTGTAAACTGTAATGGCTGCTTAAGAAACTTAAACACCTTATCTAAATGCAGTAGGTATAAAAAAATAGTATATGCCTACTGTATTAAATTAGGTTACTAGCCAGGTAAGCGGTAAGGTGTTTTATAGAAGGCGTAGCCGAGTACGGGATTTTCGTGCGACACAATTTATTTAGGACAGAACATAAATTAGATTTTTTTTCTGAAAATAAAATAGGCCGCTGAAATTAGCTGTTTATTTCAACAGCTGACTAAGTACACTGTAATAGTATATTACGTTACTAGTCCTGAAAATAAGTGTGTTTACCGGACGAGTGTGGTCGTTCTCGTGCGAGACGAAGTCGAGTACGGGATTACCATACGAGTCCGGTACGTGTCCGGTACACACATTTTGGACGAGTTAGGCCTACGTACGTTAGTTTACGCCATACTAATAAATCTGTACAAATCCTTATATATTCCCACCAACTAAAGGACTAAAAATCACTGCTCATTATGTTTTTGTTTATAACCATTCATTGCCACCTAAATACAGTATAATCAGCTGATTGGTGTCCGGTAACACTCATTACAGTATAGTAGTACAGTACGCAATCGCAATGAAACCCCAATTGAATAAGCTGGCAGCAAACAGCTGTTTTCTTGACTAAATCCTTGCGTGGGAAGTTCGTCAAAATAATGTAGTGTGGCGTAAAAGTACATTACTTTACTTTTCCGTGTTTAGGCATGGCAAAGGGTAACTTCCCATCCTATGGATGGAATAGGAAAAGTACCTGTTTCTGTGTAGTAAGATGTAAAGAATTTTATTACACACAAGGTTAGGTGTTAAAATTAAGTTTTTAATCTTAGATCCATAACAGGCCTAGATATGTAAACTTGCAACTCTAACCACGTTCTCCTCCCGTTGTGAAGCTCGGTTACTATATAGACATACCACGAACAAAACAACCTGCTTATAGCAGCTCGTATTTTCTTAAAAATGTCAGATTATTTCTTTGTTAAATAAAATGAAATAAACAAAGATTACCAAATTTGATTAAGTAAAATCCAAGAACAAGAAAACTAAAAAAGTTTTGTTATTATCCTTAAGAACTTGGGAACTTCTTATACATCCTCAACCGGTAGGCATGCAACAAACCAGTTAGGCAAATGGAAATTCGCTTAGTCTGCAGGTTTACTGCGGCGGGAGTATTTTACTCTAAAGTCATAAGTCATTTATTTATCTAGATTTACATAAGTTATGCATTGGTTACGTCAATTACAGAAATACATAAAATATATACAAAATTCCTTATCCTGCATGCCATAAGTTACATAAGCTATTTGCAATTGGTTAACATTTTTAATTTTGTTTAGAAATTCACTCATTATGCCCATGTAAAAATCTTTACCTTATTCTTATTACCCTCATAAACTAATTTTCGCGTATTCCAATTGTGTTGGTTCGCGGACTCATTCGTTGTAGGTTGTAGGTTTACACGACACGTTTTTACAAATTGCATCAGGATCGTATTATTTTTGCCATGAGGCCATGAGAGATTTTTTCGCATACGCGTATTACCTATATGGAACATTCACCAAAATGTTTTTTCGTCACTCCGTATTTTCGATAACGGCTGACATCAATGAAAGTAATCATTTCGCAAGCTCAAATTTAGGGCGAGGGAAAATCGATCAGCTGATTTTCCCTCGCTCTAAATTTACTTTCCCTCGCTCTCAATTAGTTCGAATCTCCATTTATTCACTACGCGCGCTAGTGTTTTGTTACGGTATTTAATGATTTGAATCAGCTGTATGTATTGTTAAAAGATGTTTTATTCTTTTATTTTTATGTTTAAACCAAATTTATTGAGAAATATACGTAGGTTTTCTTTTAGAAGATTTTATTTTATTTTGATGTTCAATCAAATTAATTGAGAAATCCCTAGTTGTAATATTACTGAGGTCTGCTAATCTGTGTTTGTGTATTTTTGCGTCGTGATGAAAAGTATCGTTCATAACTCGTACCGAAAGTTATTATCCGGCACTTGCTCCATTATTCCCGACCTCGGCTTCGCCTCGTACGTGAAAATAGCTCTCACATACTCGGCTTCGCCTCGCAGGTGAAATTGGGGTTCCCTGTGTTCGGCTTCGCCTCACACAAAAACTTGAGCGCGCGACGGAAAATGCCACTTTCGGTCCTAGTAATGAAATATACTATTACCTACTACCGTTTTAAATACGACAGTTTTTTAAAGTAGCCATTTCAGTTTAGTTCTTAGAATTGAAAAGTTTCACTTAACAGCTGTTTACTTTCATAACAGCATAGTTTCATTTCACAACAGCATAGTTTTTCTCATAACAACACAGGCAACGGACCAATGAGGTTCAAGGATTGAGAGAAAAGAAGTAAAATTGTAATGCTTCGAACGTCAACTAATCAGCTGATCAGTTGACAATTTTAATTGTTGATCCAACTTTTTCCTGTTAATACCAGCGAACACAGAATACAAAGTTGCATCCACATTCCATAAAGACCATAAAATGCACAGTTTTCCACTTTTCAAGTTTGTCACCATTTTGGAAAATGGCCGCCATTTTTGAAATAATAGAATTAATATTTTTAACTAATTTTATGGTCTTTTTGGAATGTGGATGCAATTTTAAGACTTATTTGACTTATTTACTCTTCGCATTCTCGCTAAAGAGGCATAAGGCATAAGCCTACTTGTTTAGGAGCTATATGAAGGTCCGTGAAGTTGGCGTACCCATATTAGCGTATCCACTTTTGATCATACCAATCGTTAGTTCATCGTTAGTTCTTGATAGTTCCCAAATTTTATCGTTAGTTCTCAAAAAATAAAAAAGTTATAGCCGATAATAAGTGGGTACGCTAACTTCACACTTCCGGGTTCTAGCGCACGCCGTTTCCTGATGAGAAATGTTTACATCTATATATCAATCGTTAGTTCTTCGTTAGTTCTCGATAGTTCTCCAATATTAACGTTAGTTCTCAAAAAATAAAAAAATTACGAGGCATACAAAGTGGGTACGCCAACTTCACAATTATAGAATTTCCAGCGGGCACACTTTTTTGAATAAAAATGCTTACATCTATATACCAATCGTTAGTTCTTCGTTAGTTCTCGATAGTTCTCCAATATTAACGTTAGTTCTCAAAAAATAAAAAAGTTACGAGGCATACAAAGTGGGTACGCCAACTTCACAATTATAGAATTTCCAGCGGGCACACTTTTTTGAATAAAAATGCTTACATCTATATACCAATCGTTAGTTCTCGATAGTTCTCCAATATTAACGTTAGTTCTCAAAAAATAAAAAAGTTACGAGGCATACAAAGTGGGTACGCCAACTTCACAATTATAGAATTTCCAGCGGGCACACTTTTTTGAATAAAAATGCTTACATCTATATACCAATCGTTAGTTCTTCGTTAGTTCTCGATAGTTCTCCAATATTAACGTTAGTTCTCAAAAAATAAAAAAGTTACGAGGCATACAAAGTGTACGCTAACTTCACAATTATAGAATTTCCAGCGGGCACCGTTTTCTGACTAAAAATGTTTATATCTATATACCAATCGTTAGTTCTTCGTTAGTTCTCGATAGTTCTCCAATATTAACGTTAGTTCTCAAAAAATAAAAAAGTTACGAGGCATACAAAGTGGGTACGCTAACTTCACAGTTATACAATTTCCAGCGGGCACATTTTTTGAATAAAAATGCTTATATCTATATACCAATCGTTAGTTCTTTGTTAGTTCTCGATAGTTTTTCAATATTTACGTTAGTTCTCAAAAACAAAAACAAAATTACGAGTCATACAAAGTGGGTAGGCAAATTAAAATTCATTTCCATTCTAGCTCCTGAGCTGTTGTATTCAATATAATAAATAGGTTACATACCTTATAAATCCGACAAACAGCTCATTTAAATTGAAGGTCGTTTACATGTTTCGGCTTGTATCGGCCATTGTCAAAACATCGCAGTTGGATGGTGAAATCCTTGTCATTGTTTTCTACTAAAAGTACATACACAAACACATACACACGGACGGGACGAACACATTACGAAAAACGAATAATACTTTAAATAGGCCTATTGAATACACGGGCAGGACGCACGCACACCGTTGTCAAGGTCAGGATGCAGACTGGACTAGTTGTGTCGGTGTTGTCTTATCAGCTGATGTGGACTGCTGACCAATGGGCGTCGAACTCTGCCTTTGTTTTAATATGCTATTGAAAATGTGATGGGATTTGAATTTAAGTTTTTCGTTCAGAATTACGCTCTCAAAATTGTTGTTCTCATTAACCTGTGCCTTATAAATTTCGAATTCTTCGAGAGTGTTAAGTCTGCTTCCCTTTTGGCAAACATGTAGGATTTCAAGGCCTTTACTAATATCGTTCATATCATGGTTTTTATCGACCAAATGCTGAGCAAACGATGATTTACGATGATTCATGATTTCCGTTCATTGCCGGTATTTTTGCACACATCAAAGTGAAGGAATATTTTTGCCATTCTCGAAACGAACAGTTGGTGGGAAAACAACACATGTGTGTAGACACATGTAGATATAGATATAAGCATTTATAGTCAGAAAACTGTGCCCGCTGGAAATTGTATGATTGTAAAGTTTGCGTACCAACTTTGTATGCCTCGTAACTTTTTTATTTTTTTAGAACGAACGTTAATATTGGTGAACTATCGAGAACTAACGAAGAGCTAACGATTAATGTATAGATATAAGCATTTTTATTCAAAAAAGTGTGCCCGTTGGAAATTCTATAATTGTGAAGTTAGCGTACACTTTGTATGCCTCGTAACTTTTATATTTTTTGAGAACTAACGTTAATATTGGAGAACTATCGAGAACTAACGAAGAACTAACGATTGGTATATAGATATAAACATTTTTAGTCAGAAAACGGTGCCCGCTGGAAATTCTATAATTGTGAAGTTAGCGTACACTTTGTATGCCTCGTAACTTTTATATTTTTTGAGAACTAACGTTAATATTGGAGAACTATCGAGAACTAACGAAGAACTAACGATTGGTATATAGATATAAACATTTTTAGTCAGAAAACGGTGCCCGCTAGAAATTCTATAATTAATTGTGAAGTTAGCGTACACTTTGTATGCCTCGTAACTTTTATATTTTTTGAGAACTAACGTTAATATTGGAGAACTATCGAGAACTAACGAAGAACTAACGATTGGTATATAGATGTAAGCATTTTTATTCAAAAAAGTGTGCCCGCTGGAAATTCTATAATTGTGAAGTTGGCGTACCCACTTTGTATGCCTCGTAACTTTTATATTTTTTGAGAACTAACGTTAATATTGGAGAACTATTGAGAACTAACGAAGAACTAACGATTGGTATATAGATGTAAGCATTTTTATTCAAAAAAGTGTGCCCGCTGGAAATTCTATAATTGTGAAGTTGGCGTACCCACTTTGTATGCCTCGTAACTTTTTTATTTTTTAAGAACTAACGTTAATATTGGAGAACTATCGAGAACTAACGAAGAACTAACGATTGGTATATAGATGTAAGCATTTTTATTCAAAAAAGTGTGCCCGCTGGAAATTCTATAATTGTGAAGTTGGCGTACCCACTTTGTATGCCTCGTAACTTTTTTATTTTTTGAGAACTAACGTTAATATTGGAGAACTATCGAGAACTAACGAAGAACTAACGATTGGTATATAGATGTAAGCATTTTTATTCAAAAAAGTGTGCCCGCTGGAAATTCTATAATTGTGAAGTTGGCGTACCCACTTTGTATGCCTCGTAACTTTTTTATTTTTTAAAAACTAACGTTAATATTGGAGAACTATCGAGAACTAACGAAGAACTAACGATTGGTATATAGATGTAAGCATTTTTATTCAAAAAAGTGTGCCCGCTGGAAATTCTATAATTGTGAAATTGGCGTAACCACTTTGTATGCCTCGTAATTTTTTTTATTTTTTGAGAACTAACGTTAATATTGGAGAACTATCGAGAACTAACGAAGAACTAACGATTGGTATATAGATGTAAGCATTTTTATTCAAAAAAGTGTGCCCGCTGGAAATTCTATAATTGTGAAGTTGGCGTACCCACTTTGTATGCCTCGTAACTTTTTTATTTTTTGAGAACTAACGTTAATATTGGAGAACTATCGAGAACTAACGAAGAACTAACGATTGGTATATAGATGTAAGCATTTTTATTCAAAAAAGTGTGCCCGCTGGAAATTCTATAATTGTGAAGTTGGCGTACCCACTTTGTATGCCTCGTAACTTTTTTATTTTTTGAGAACTAACGTTAATATTGGAGAACTATCGAGAACTAACGAAGAACTAACGATTGGTATATAGATGTAAGCATTTTTATTCAAAAAAGTGTGCCCGCTGGAAATTCTATAATTGTGAAGTTGGCGTTCCCACTTTGTATGCCTCGTAACTTTTTTATTTTTTGAGAACTAACGTTAATATTGGAGAACTATCGAGAACTAACGAAGAACTAACGATTGGTATATAGATGTAAGCATTTTTATTCAAAAAAGTGTGCCCGCTGGAAATTCTATAATTGTGAAGTTGGCGTACCCACTTTGTATGCCTCGTAACTTTTTTATTTTTTGAGAACTAACTTTAATATTGGAGAACTATCGAGAACTAACGATTGGTATATAGATGTAAGCATTTTTATTCAAAAAAGTGTGCCCGCTGGAAATTCTATAATTGTGAAGTTGGCGTACCCACTTTGTATGCCCCGTAACCTTTTTATTTTTTGAGAACTAACTTTAATATTGGAGAACTATCGAGAACTAACGAAGAACTAACGATTGGTATATAGATGTAAGCATTTTTATTCAAAAAAGTGTGCCCGCTGGAAATTCTATAATTGTGAAGTTGGCGTACCCACTTTGTATGCCCCGTAACCTTTTTATTTTTTGAGAACTAACGTTAATATTGGAGAACTATCGAGAACTAACGAAGAACTAACGATTGGTATATAGATGTAAGCATTTTTATTCAAAAAAGTGTGCCCGCTGGAAATTCTATAATTGTGAAGTTGGCGTACCCACTTTGTATGCCTCGTAACTTTTTTATTTTTTGAGAACTAACGTTAATATTGGAGAACTATCGAGAACTAACGAAGAACTAACGATTGGTATATAGATGTAAGCATTTTTATTCAAAAAAGTGTGCCCGCTGGAAATTCTATAATTGTGAAGTTGGCGTTCCCACTTTGTATGCCTCGTAACTTTTTTATTTTTTGAGAACTAACGTTAATATTGGAGAACTATCGAGAACTAACGAAGAACTAACGATTGGTATATAGATGTAAGCATTTTTATTCAAAAAAGTGTGCCCGCTGGAAATTCTATAATTGTGAAGTTGGCGTACCCACTTTGTATGCCTCGTAACTTTTTTATTTTTTGAGAACTAACTTTAATATTGGAGAACTATCGAGAACTAACGAAGAACTAACGATTGGTATATAGATGTAAGCATTTTTATTCAAAAAAGTGTGCCCGCTGGAAATTCTATAATTGTGAAGTTGGCGTACCCACTTTGTATGCCCCGTAACCTTTTTATTTTTTGAGAACTAACGTTAATATTGGAGAACTATCGAGAACTAACGAAGAACTAACGATTGATATATAGATGTAAACATTTCTCATCAGGAAACGGCGTGCGCTAGAACCCGGAAGTGTGAAGTTAGCGTACCCACTTATTATCGGCTATAACTTTTTTATTTTTTGAGAACTAACGACAAAATTTGGGAACTATCGAGAACTAACGATGAACTAACGATTGGAATGATCAAAAGTGGATACGCTAATATGGGTACGCCAACTTCACGGACCTGCTATATGATGTAAAATGTACACTGGAAGTCTTTTTTCCATAGGCCGTAACTCTTAAACGAGTGGGTTTATCGAAAAATATCAATAATAAAAAATTTTTTAAATTGCATGTTCTATCCGAAAACATGATAAAATATAGGGTGTTCCATTAGAAATTTCAAAGTTGCCCGCCATTTTCAAAATATTAACTCATATTTTGAACTGCCACAAAAAATAAAGGAATGTCCCCCATTTAAAGTTTTCACTAATTCACCGTTTCCGATATCCCAATGGTGGCCTACTTGAGTTGATCACCCTGTATGTGTAGCCTATCCGTTAGCGCGATAACTCGAGCAAAAATGATCCCATTTTGATGAAATTTGGTAAAAACGTGTAAACCTACGTTTATTCTAACGAGTTCGCGAACCAGCATAATCGGACCATGGGAACAGGGGTTTACGGGGGGTTTTATGGGTAAAAAATGGGGGTTTTCAGTTTTTTCCCCTAAAACAAAAAGTTTGCAATTTATTTTTAAACCGTTTTGTAGAGCTTAAAAAAGAAGGTATTTATAAATTAAAATAGGTTCAAAAATAAGCACAAAATGGATTTAAAATCTAAATAATTAATACGCTACATGAAACTTTGTCGGTTGAACTTCTCCGCCATTTCTTAACCGATTTTATCCATTGACGTCTCATTGGAAAGAGCGTGTCACGTAGATTTGCAAACTGGCCTTACATTTTTGAAAAAGTCTCTTGGGCTCTGCCCAAATGGCTGTCAAGGATCCCATGTTATCCTTTTGAAGAACATAATTGTTTACATTTTGATCAGCTGTATAATTTAATTGCTGTTATTTAGTTTTCAATTCAATGAAACGCATTGGGTACATTTACTGATTTTGTTGAAATTAAATATTTACTATTTAAATTTACATTCGTACATATTACAATGTAAAAAACCGAGAAAGCCTGGACAATTTGATTTATTTTACCAAATAAGAAAAATGAAATGACATACTACTGCATTTCTTGAGAAATCATTGAAAGAACCGATTTGTTAACCATGGAAACATAGCAAAATCATAGAACGCCACCAAGTAGGAGAAACAGAGATAAAAAAGTACTATCGTTATCAACCTATATAATGAGGAACACCTACAGCACCAATATGAAGATTTCCACAAACAATGAACAAGAATGTTAGACTAAGTGCTACTATTTTGTAGGAAACATGGACTTAACTTTATGATGATTGGCAAAGGAAACCCCTCTAAGTCTGAATTAAACTGGTACGGCAAGGACATTTATCATTAAATACAGTATATATATCTTACTAATATTATAAACTAGGTTACTTACTTTCAAGGCTTACGCTAATTTGTCTAACTGCGAAAAATTGAGTGAAATTATACATATTTCGAGCATTTAGCATTGTTTAAAGATTAGTAAGTGTAAAAACAATAATGATATTAATTGCGTTAGATATGGTCGATCATTTAATGAATAAATTATTGCCCATACATTACGTCATCGGAGTTGTTATTAAGCTATCTGGTATCTCTTCCTTTGGAAGAACGTTTAAATAGTATTAAAATCGTATTGGTGAATCTTTTCTTTTCAAACACTTCCGTGATTTCAGTATAATGCAGATTAATCTACGATTTTATTTGAAAAAATATCTGTTTGTTGGGAAGACACTTTCTAACTCCAAATGGAGGTATATCCGTTACAGTGTTAAGTTTGATTTCCTTTGTCACGTCGCGTCAGTTCATATCGTACTTCTGTGCCAATGAATAACCCTCTAGCACAGTTTTGAGAAATTGGTTGTGAGGTTACTGTTAAAGCTGGAATTCCTTGACATGGGGGATGTCATAGTTAGTTGTCTCAGCCTTATCAGTTACATAAAGTTGTCAATATAATCTCTCTACGGATTGTTAGGAGCCTCCTCAATTATAGTGTCGTGCAGCTTCATTGGCAACAAATAATGCGAATGACACAGTAATGTGGCATTTCCAAAAAGCAAAAATAATGATAATTGGCTGTTACGTAAATATTTACGTTTACATGCATTGTTAATCAACGTATCTTATAAAGGATGGTGTGATCTAGTTTAAAAGGAATATGACCTTTCTGTCATGACAGTAGCTGCTTGAATAGTATTTACTCAATGGGCTATTTTACAGCCAAAATCGGCGTGTTATTTTCAATAATGTTACCAACCCAGTGGGCCACGGTCCGTAATATAGGCCACTGAAAATAATTTGTCAAGACAGGTACCATTTTAGGCAAGGTTTCTGTGTTTGGATGTTATTAGAAACGGTAAGAGTACAATACAATTTTTCTGCAGATGAATTTTCTGTTGGAGAATTATAAGCCGAATTATAAATGTCACAATGCGAGTATGAGCATTTTGTAACTATATTATATGGGTAAGTTACATCGAATTTTTAGGCTGCTGCTCAGTGCACCTTAAGAATATATTTTAGAGATAAATTAAATGGTTTTTGTTGCTGAGTAGCGCTAGTAAACATGCATAACCCTTTTCGTTAGTAAATGAATACATCGAAGTAACCTCTCTGAAAAGTCTGCAATATATTGCAGTTTTAGCTTAATGACTTTCTAAATCATGCACATATCTATATATATAATTCTGTAAGACAAAATCTTTACCAGAAAATTTTGGACGTCTGGTAAGTCGCAGAAAAGTGGGAGGGGTTTTAAATTAAAGGTCTTGAACCCAGGGACTCGGGAAAAATAGCAGAATTTCCATAAAGTTACCAGAAAACGAGATATAACGTAAAATGTTCTCCATAAGAATAGCATTAGAAGCCATTTTCTGCTAATTTTTGTTTACTTCATACAGCTGATCGTGATTTATCATCAAGCCAGTACGCAATGTTAACATTTGGATTATACTTATTTGCCAGTAAGTTCAGCAATGTACTATATAAAACCAGGGATAACGTTACCTATAATAATTAAGACTTTTTAGTTACGTTATATAGAATATGGAAATATATTATTTTACTGTGAAACTTTTCAAACTTGTGTTTAACAAGAAATAACCACATTGAATAAATAATTAACGAGCTACCTTAATAAATCAGTATTTATTCACAACCAATTATATGTTTGCTGCCTTTATAGTGTGGCCTTGCTTTAGCAGAGTTAAATCTATGTAGTGATTCGAATGATTTATTGAAAATAACATCAACAAAGACAAACAACAAACTGTTTTTTACACAAAAGATATGGCATATATACAGGGATATATATTCTGACACATAGATAATACATTTCTTTGTTTGTTTAAATATTAGAATAATTTGTTTTATATTATTGAGCATTTTAGGGACTTATGTCCCTACAAGCCAATAGTTTCTACATAAATATTGTAAAATGTTTTATCCAGTTGCTGTAAACTACTATTATTTTAACAAAATATGGACACGGCTCAAAAGTGATAAAATGATTCTCAACAGATTTCATAATGAAACGTTATATTGCAAAACATGACATGATACAGAATAAAATCAATTTTAAAATCAGAAAATAATATTGCAAATACTTCTTTTGGACAGTTCAGTAACTCCCAATAAACGTGTGTTGTTTAAAATACAATCAATTTAAAAATTAACAGCTGTTTCATTAAAAAGTATTATTCACATGGCCAAAATGTAAACAAATCTGTGGAGGGATCTTAAAAGGTTTCTGGGGCAGAGCCCTAAGCTAATTTACTTCGTTTTTCTTTTGATAACTCATCTACAGACAAAGACCTTTCTTAGGACACCTCTACCTAGTTTCTACGCCCAGCCGTTCTCTCAAATTAGTGGAGACAAAGTTTCCAATTAAATATTTAGATTCCCCCATGTTAATCTTATGGGAGAAAACCCAACTTTGATGGAAGATCCAGCCCGAACTAATAAAGATTTCAAAAAAATAAAAACACTTTGTAAAACCACAGATAAGGGCCATTCTTTTGACACTTTAATCATACAAATCGGTCCAAAAATGAGGGAGGAGTTCTGTTCACAAAAATCGGGAAACACTTTTCATACGAACTGCGCCTCGCAGTTAAAACGCACCCTCGAAAGGGCCTAGGTTGTTTAGGCCTAAATTAATATTTCGGTTGGAAATCAATAATTAATTACGTTATTAATATATGTCTCTGTTTGAAGTAAAGTAAATATCAAATAATTTTTGATTTGTTATTTATACATATTTGAAATGATTATTACAGTACAAGTATTATTTTAATAACGTGCGAAAGTTCCGCATTGACCTACCTAGACAATTTGAATCATAAAAGTACAGTACTAGGTTGACCGCAACTGTAGCCGTTGGGAGGCTCACATCGTTGGACGAGCCTTTATGATATCAATGGCATTTCCGGCATTTCCGCTCGGGCATTGTATACTGCTGGAGAGATAGACAGCAATTGAGATGGCTGTACCGAAACTGCCACGACGTTTTATGATCATAATCCATACTGAAACTGCCACGCCAATTAGTGAGGATTATAAGGGTGTTTTCGAGTGGGGTAGAAACACTGAAACTGCCACGGCGGATTCCTCAGGTAGGGGAGGTCAGGTTGGTGACGTGCAGGGAGAAACGGGAATGATAAAATCCCGTACTCCCCTTATTCACGACAGTGAGGACTTAAAATTAAAACACGTTTCATTGCTCATAGCTTAGTTAAATGCTGTTGATCTCACTTCCTACCGAATAAGTCATACTAACTTTGTATTTAAATGAAGTACCAATAAAAAAGGAGTTAAATTTACCAATGAATGATGTTCTGGCTGGACTGGAGGATTACGATTGTTGTGGATAGTAAAATTGGGTTACGTGGCACGAGCGCCAAATTGTTCTTATTAAATGTATTCAAATTTCTTAACCCGTTACAGTGAATTACTGGCATTTAAAAAATTGATAAACTTATCTTTTATCATTAGACTTGAGAGTTACCTTTTATTTTCTAAATTGTAAGTTTAAAAATATAGCAAGGTGTAGGTGTAGGCATCGTCAAAATTACACAATAATATCATGTAACACATATAATAGGTTACGTGTCCTGATGTATAAATAAAACACAAAATTGGTGTTCTGGAATAAAAGTGTTATATATTTACGGTATATACAGTATATTATGACAAAAACGCTAAACAATATTTACATGGAAAATTCAAATTTAAGAAATAGATTATGATGTAATATGTAAAAAAACTATAAACATTCAAAACAATATATACAAAAATAAAATTTCTGCAAATAAATCCATGCAATAATAAAATTCATGTTGGAATAAAACAATTAAACTACGTAAAGAACAAGTGAAAGATAAAATATGTAGATATGAAAATAAATCAAAAGCCAAATCACCGGAACTATGTATACAATAATGAGACAGATTCACATAAGGTACCTAGTTGACATTAAAAAAATCAACAAAATGAAATCACCTTCAAAATTCAAATCACCTTCAAAAAATCCTTACTTTGAAGCAAGACGTCAAATACTTTGAAAATGTTTGTTCATTTCCTATATCGCTTACTTGCCTCCATGACAAAGTCTTTCCTCGATACTAAACCCTGCATATACAGCATCTTAGTGTTTTCCAGCCTTCGCTGGCCCTCTCTAAATTTACCACCTGTTGCCCTAGGAGTTTCACCTATTGAATTGATTTTAATGTACACATAAGTCTGTGTTTCAATATGGGCTCTTAGGAAAACATTGATGTCAGGATGGGGGTGGTAGAAGTGTTTCCTGAAATGTGCGTGAAAGGATTCACAGGGATTGTTGGTGGTAGTTGAACATTTGGACATGGACGCCCACATTTTTGGCGGGAACTTAGAGTCATTTTCTATATAGTTGTCGACTAGGTAGCTCGAAAACTCTTCAAACTTTATACCAACAGGCAAATTAGACATGAAGTCCTCGACGAATGAAGCACCCACGTCTTCAGGGTCCAAAAACGTTAGTCCAAAAAGTCCCCTCAGCCACATTGACTTCTGCATTTCACCATCGCACGTACCCGGGCTTGTGTAGACTGCCGCCAAGCCTAAGCTCTGGATCTTCCTGAACCTGTAATGACCACACAAAATGTAAGTTTGCATATTAATTTATTTTACCCAATTTTATGGCCTCAGGATTGCGCCTGAACAAGTTTATGTACCTTTATTTTTGCCCCAGTTCAAAAATAGTTGTACCCTACAACCATGGTTTCGATGCTAGTTCCGTGGTTGTAGAGACATAATAACTATGTTTGAACTGGGCGAAAATAAAGTTAAATAAACCATTATACATAACTTAATTAGTTGGTTATTTTATTAATTAATTCATATAATTTATTGCACTGCTGCAACTTCCGCGGGATAGGTACTGACTCGACCTCAGTTATGCGGTTATGCTAATGTAGAGTAGTATGTATGAGAAAATGCTGTGTTTATTGCTTAATAATCACACCCCCTCTCTTCTGTCTTGACAACAGGTAAACAATCACGCTAGTTTATTCACAATATACAATTATTACAATTAGTATTTAAATAAAGAGGAGGTAATTAAATCAAATAAGTGGAAATATATTTCAACGCATCATTCCCTTGGCAATTAAGACGTGTAATATAATAGGCCAAGTTTAAAATAGGCTATTGACCATATATATATATATATATGTGTGTGTGTATACGTCTCAACGTGCGTTATTAACATAACTTTGTTGTCACATTTGTAAATGATAGTTTTACGTTAAAATTTAAGAGGTTATATATGGTTCCTTATTTAAGGATATGTTTTGCTAGAAAGTATGTAAATACCACATTAGAATTTACAAATTCAAAGGTGAAAAATCAGAGGCTAAATATAAATATGTAACGTCCATAAGGAATACATATCAGTCGTATTCTTGAATGAAGAAATTTCTTGCAAATATATTTGTTTTCCGATAAATCCTCCCCTGAGGACGCAAATCCTAATTAAAAGATTGTACTTAAGTTTTATCACAGATTTTATTACAGAAATTTTATTAAGATTAATAACAAATGCTGCGAATCATGGTTAAAGCTATTTAAGTGCTATAAAATATTAAAAAAGAAGTTACGTGACAAAGAAAATTCTACATTTTAAGGAAACTGAAATGGAACATAAAATCAGTTGTTAAGATATTCAATTCTATTCTCAATTGATTTTGCATGATACATTTAATTTTAAGTAAAATAATGTCTAATCATATAAAAATTCCAATGAAAATATTAAAACCGAATAATTAGTGTTGAATGTGACGTAATTGTTGTTTTTATTTAATATACATTATACAGTTTACAACACTTACCAGCTTTGGGTTAGATGAAACCGGCATCCAAATATGTCTATCATTGGCCAGACTCTCCTCAATGCGTTATGGATCGCTATTTCAAAATCGACCGTTACCTCCTTCAAAACATTGTCGCCCATCATGACTTTGATTTTCTTGAAGAGACAGGTGTAGGTAGATTCCTTTTTGTCTGCCAGAAGGCAAAACAGCACTGGTATGAAGTGACAGTTTTTGACTACAAATATTGTAAACAGTTGCTTAAAAAATCGACAACAATAATCAAATGTCCCATCAACTAATATGGAAGTAGATGATTTCAATACATCCACATTGGTCCTGCAGCCGAACATAACAATTTTATTTTCATAGTCATTCTCCAGAAGAAATGGCTCTTGTCGGTCGGTCTTTATTTCCATGTTCTGCAGTAGATCTTGTGTCTCCTCGAGGCTCTTAGGAAGACCGGGCAATGTTTTTCTCCTTGCGTTCCGGACATTTGCTCTTATTTTATGCACATCCGTCTGGCTGACGGTTTCCACGTCAGACATAGATGACATGACACCCCTCATTAATTTGCTGGGTCTGCTGTATAAATCTTCCTCTGCTTTACGTTTGCATTGATTTGATATGGCTTGTCGTGTGTATTTTTTTACGTCAGGTTCGTGATTGTGCAAAAGATCAAAATCTTGCAGATCCAACGAGTCACCTAGAAGAGAAAGATTAAATAAGTCCTAGTAATTTTCAAATGTAAACATAGGTTGTGTAACACATCAATTTAAAGGTCTAATCAGCCCGATCATTTTGGATAAAAAAAAAAAATTGTAGTTATATAATTTAACCGTCTTTACAGGGTGGGTCAAAACGTTTTAAAAATAGACTTTGAAGTTAAATACCGTATTACCCTAGAACGGAACAGCGCCAAATTTCTTTCAAGCTTATTCTTGAGCTACTCTTTAAGATAAGTTGTAGTAAGGGCATTTTCCATGTTATTTTCTAATTTAAAAAATTCTCAAATTTAAACAATAAAATAAAGCTGAAATCTCAAACTTCATAAATAACAAATTTTATACCACGTGAAAGGTAATTTTTTATCAAACATTTTACGTATTTAAGTTATCTTTCTATCTCTTACAACAGAAAATGTTGTATTTCTACTGCAACTTTTAAACGGTATGATGAAATTAGGCTTGAAGGTGTAGGGAGTAATGAAGTATTGAAGCTTATTGAGAAAAGGCCCGTTTCCTTGCTTACGCAGTATTTTTATCGAATTTGGAAAATTGATTTATTTCATCTTATAATATTAATATTAGGCCGACAAATACACTTTAATACCTCCTCCGTTGCAGCACACTTTAAATATAATGTTGCAGTACTCATTAAATATAATGTCATTTAAATAGGGAATACACAATTTTTTTCTGTACAAGAGCTTAATTGTATAAAACGTTGTTTTACAATTAATAGTTACGAAAAAATCAAAATACAACTAAACATTTGTGCCGGGGTGGTGGTATTTAGAAATGAACCGAAAATACCATGAAACCTTGGTTTTCAGAAATTAGTTGGAAATACCGGGCGTATGACGTTCCAACGCGATCGGAATTTGCGCCCAAGTATGAGATAAGTAGGAAATTTTGTTCAAATGTCTTTACCAGATGGTTTTTAGAAATGAGTTGGAAATACCATGAATATGTGGTTTTCATAACTGAGTTGGAAATACTGCGCGCACTACGTTCCAATGTCTTAGGAATTTGCTTCCAAGTATGAGATATTTTGCGATGACTAGAATACACAGAATTGAGTTCGGGCCTGTCCAAAATTGTTTAATATGAAATGCAAAAAAAGCCAAGAAACCTGCAGATAAAATTATACTTTTAGCGAATTTCCCATATAAGGAATAAGCTGTAAGGCAACGGCCACAGACATTTTTCACGCAAGATTGCAGCGTAAAAAAAGCGAGAAATATGAGCAGCATAAAAATGTAATCAGGTATGCCACACGCAGTGTTTTTCACGCAGATGCGGCGCGTCTGCAAAATCACCCGCCGCGGGCCCACAGAAGAATGGATTCGGGTGCATTTTTTAAGCTTTTCACGCTCTGTACCTGGCCACACGCGCGGGAGCAACACGCTGCTTTGATCAAGTCGTCCTAGCAAGTTAAAATATGGATAAATGTATCTATTTTTTCCAGGATAGCGTAAAATATTTTTGGGTCTAGCCAATTACACATTAGGCCTACACGTTTTATCTTAAACATAGTTCGGCCTAACTGGACCACTTAATAATTTGTCACTAAAGGAAAGGCATTTATTTGGGCTAACAAATTTAAAGATACATTTATGCAGTAGAATATTCAAAGATCTTATGAAAATTTTACCATAAAAATATAAAATAATTTACTGCGTAAAAAAAGCACGTGTGGCATATAACAGCGGGAGTTCAAGCAGCGTGAAAATAGGCTACATTTTACCGCGTGAAAAAACATAATTTTGTCTTCATTGATTAATTTATTTACTATATGATGTGTTGTACTTATTTTCATTAATATTTTCTCAATTTTGCAATTGTTTCATATGGATTATTCAATTTTGGAATCATTGTATTTAAAATATTTGATTTGTTATTTTTGTTAAATATTTTAATTATTTTATAATTGAATTAAAATCAAACTTAGAAAACAATTCGAAACACAAAGAAGAAAAGAAATTCATGTGCGTCCCGTACAACAACAATTTTAACAAAGCAATCAGGAAAACATTCAAACATACCCCAGTAAAATTAAGCTACAGAACAAAAAATAACATTTTTAAAATCATACACAATAAAACCAACAATCCTATAACAAACAATACAGCAAACATATACAATGCATCTGGTATCTACAAAATTAAATGTTCTGACTGTGACAACTACTACATTGGACAAACCTATCGAAATTTCTAAAGTTAGATTCAACGAACATATACAGGCATATAAATCGAAGAACAAAACATCAATGAAATCAAATTTTGCAGATCATTTACTAAAATCCAAACATAAGTTTACTAAGATCGAAGAAAACTTAACAATATTAGAAATTGAAAAAGACAGAGACAAAAGACTTGGAACATTTTATATGCATCATGATACTGCATTTACTTTGTATTTATATACTATATATATATTTTAGACCCTAAAAACAAAAATATTTGCAATTTCTTTCCAAACCATTTTGTAGAGCTTAAAAAAAGAAATAATTTAGTATATTGGAGTGCTGTTGTATGCCTAACGGCCACGGTGAAAATAAAAAAAAAATGTGATTTAAATTCTATGTTATTCTTATGTAGAAAATAAAAACGGTTGCAGTTTACTTGTTTATGGATATAGGTTGATAAAATTTGGCAGACTTATATCATCCTATTGAAGTATGGTCAAAAAACACATTTTACCTTCCCCATAGCTGCGAACCTAATCACTCGTTAAATCTAATGTTATTTAAATTTGGAATAACTATGTCATATTTAAGGAAATATTTTAGTAAAAATGTAATCAGACAAGTTGAAATTCGCTTAGCCTTCAGGTTTGCTGCTGTGGGGGTAATTTGTAATATCATGGAAATTGTACATATGTAGGCCTATGTTTATTTTTTAACGTCTCATACAAGTTAATCACCACGAGCAATGCTCGGTTCCCTGGTACTATATACATATATGGTAGATACTTATACAACAATCTGAATCTGAACGTATCGGTTTTTTTGGACATCAAAATGAAAAAGTATATCGGTCCTGGGTCTAGGCTTTGCCGTGCCACCTACGGTAATAGCTACTTCCGTATAGGGAAAGTCGCTAAAACAGTCAATGTGAAGTGCAAGTTTAAGTTAACCTAACACATGTTAAACATACCTACCACATAGTTGTGTAAAATGCTGTATTACATTTAATTTCTTTGGAACAGCTGTCTGAAATAGTGAAATATTAATTTGACAGTTTTTCTTGTTAACATTGAAATGTCAAAGCAAATGTAAACTTGTAAAGCAAATGTAAATTGCATTCAAGTCCAAGGTAACTGTTGGTCCGCGTATAAGGTTAGCAAATGTAAATTGTGAGTGTTCTCATTGCAGCCATAGAGATCAATTAATATTTACTTTTAAAATCCTCACCAACATTTAAAGCCAAAGGGGCAAAGCCCATGGTCAGTATTGAAGTGTAATAGTCTTATTACAATCTTTCGTATGGTAGCTATATTTTTTTAAAATTTAAGTACAGAAAGTGTCATAGTTTTGCGCCTATTAGATGTTTAATTTATGCTATTTGTATAACACATACATGTGGGAATGTTTTTTGCTAGAGTTCACAGTGTTACCACTAAAGTCAAGAAAATGCAATAAGGTCTAAAAATTATCTTTTAAAAATGGTTATGAAGCGATCTGTTTGGTATAGATTGTGTATACATTCTGCTTGTTTTTGCGTTCTATCTTTTTTAATTCTTGATAACTTGGCATTTTTACTTACTCCGCCCTAGGTCCATAATAGGCTGGGTTTTAAGTCTACTTTCTAGTGTAAAGTAATAAAATAATTTAGCAAACAACGACGCTCTATTTTACGTAAGAAATTTAATCATTACAATTGTTCAGTACTTATTTAATATTTAAAACAAATCCGTTCATTATATTTTTAAAATTCTTTGCTTTCCAGGCGTTAGTATAAATATTAATTACTGGATGTTTAATTATTAACATAGGCTATCTAATTTATTTAGATTCCATTCTTCTGCACGATGCCTTCAATTAAAACCGTTATAGTATTTTTATCCACTATATTGTTTTTTGTAATATTTTACAGTCCACTTATTAGTTAACACACATCAACAAAGGTTAGGTCTTTGTAATAAATAATAAAACAACTTACCAAGTGTGAAGCATTTTGCTTGACATCCTCCCCGTCTTCTCTTCTCGCAAAACCACTTGGAAACACCACACTTTAACACACTTTGTCTAACGAAACGATAGCCGTCAACCATCAACGCCGCACACCCTCTCTCCGTTTCAACTATCTTCACATCCATCGAAAGAAAATTAACTAACACTCGTACTAGTGACTCTCTGAAGGATAGCGCAAAACTGTTGATAAATCCCGAATTTGCAAAATATATACCCTTACACGAGTCGAGCCAATAGGGGGGCATTCCACTGAAATTCCACATGACCACCCCTCCGCAAGGCATGGAGGTTGGTACAGTAGTTTCTGCAGCCTACCGTCTTGGACAAATAAAAATATTCTTTATTATCACGGTTTTACATTATGTAATTAGATTTTTTTTGCCACTAGACGCAACTTGTCAACCATCAAGCATGTATTAGAAGTGATGGTATATTAAAAGCTTCGAACATATCATATGAAATAAAGTATTATATACGTGGTGAATGAACACAAATCTTATTGCTTGGTGGTAAACAATTAGTAATTAAAGTATTCTATTACTTTATATTCAAAATAACTCAATTTTGTTGTGCAAAATGTGTTCCTAGATGTTTTTGGTACAGGTTCATGTCATTAAGTACACCTTACTTTGCTTGTTCATTAGTAAATATCGTATACAGTATATTTAATAGGCAAACTTGTTTCTTGAAAACCTTTTTCCTCCGCTCGTGTGCATCGCAGGGAAAATCTACGCATGCTGTTAGAAATAGATTTTCCTGTAGATGTACAGAATCATTTTATAAACTAAAATAAGCTCAAAAATAAGCTCGAGAAATGAATTAAAATTTTAAAACTATCGTGTGCCTCATATGTTGCCATACTGGTGACGAAATATAAACAAAAAATAAAAACTAATGGAAGAAATTACAATCACATGTTTCATTTACAGCGTAGGGTAAAAATAGAGATGTTTGCACACTACATATTTTCGGTCATGTTCTTTTACCACTGAGCAACCTATAGTTACTATTAAACCATACAATTTAAATGCAGTACTAAAAGAAAAGTACATGTTTTCACTTTGAGACGAAATAAATACTAAAAAGTAAATACTCTATCAGACGCAATTCCAATACTTAAATTAACATAGTAAATAACTCCACAAATCAAACGCTTATTTTGTTTCAATCATGGCATTATTTTTAAAGAGATATTAGGTTGTTAACGTAAAAGGTTGGGACAGAAATGGGAATTATAAGTCTCCCGTTTCTCCCCGTCTACCTGGGGAATCCATCGTGGCAGTTTCAGTGTTTCTACCCCTCTCGAAAACACCCTTATAATCCTTGCTAATTGCCGTGGCAGTTTCGGTGTGGACTACGATCATAAAACGTCGTGGCAGTTTCAACGCTCCCATTGAGATAAGACTTGTTTGATTTGTTTCGGCTTCTTTAATGTATGAAATGTAAAAATAGACAAATTTTCAATTACCTCCACCTATTGAACTAATGTATTATTATCAATTGCATGCACCCAACGTTTTTCGTTTTAAATCTTAAGTATTTATACTCTCCACATATTTATAATTTATTTTCTAGTTTTGAATGTGTTTGGATGTTAAATCTATTAAGCATCTATATCAGATTAAGACAGAGGCATGTGATGGGAAATCTAAGGTTTATTTGAGTTTCTTTTCATATAATTATGTATTATATTGAATGTATGGCCTACCTACTAACTATAAATATACCAAGAGTACCCGTCCTTCTTATGGGGTTGGCATATAAGTATAAAATGCTTGTTGTAGTTATACCATAGATAAAAGGAGTATAGACTATAATCAAGAGTTATACTCAAGCTTTGCGTATGCAATGGGGAGGACACAGTTTGATAAAATTTGCTTCTTTAAATTTACAGTTTACATAAACATAGCCATTATGTTCTACCACTTCACCTAAACAATAGAGAAAAAAATTATAAAAATCCACAAATATCACAAATTATTCATGAAATTAGAAACGCAAAGATAACACAATCCTACTTTGACATTTCTCATTACTATTACAGTTTTTTTTGCTGCTTAGTTCAAATTAGCTGTTCTCATACATGCAAAATAAACGGTATCAGCAATTTGACACATACTTTCTCCCATTAGCTTGTCAACAACCTTTATCATAGGTAAGCGATGATAGTGGTAGGCCTATTTAATAGGTAAAATCTCAAAAGTGTCCATTATCCCATTACCCATTATCCATGATATTATATGGATTAGCCACTTTGCCGTTAATTAATGAATTAAAAACCATCACAGATACAAACCAAGTATGGCATGCGGATGACTCATGTCAAGAAAAACTTTATAATGTGATGAAATGGTGAGAGAAATTACAAGAAATTGGGCCTAAATATGGTTACTACCCACAAGCTCACAAAACCTGTTTGATTGTTGGATCTGAACCATCAACATTAGACCTATCCAACATATCAGGATTACAGATTGTTACTGGGAGTAGTTATTTAGGAGGATTTATTGGATGTGACAAAACTGAAAAAGATGTCTTCATTAAAAAGTAGGTAGAAAAGTGGAATAGTCATTCGGTAAGTCTGGCGAATGTAGCTGAAAAATACCCACAATCTGAACACACTGTTGCCACAAAATCAATACAAGCTAAATGGATTTTTTTTTTCAAAGAGTTGTTGAAAGTGAAGACATTAATTTTCATCCAGTAAAAAACTCAATAGAACAAAACCTATTTCCTGCTTTATTTGGCTCTCACCTAAACCAAGATGAACAAAAAATATTAGATCTGCAAGTAAAAAATGGATAGGAATTGGTTTAGTGGATCCTACCACTCAGGGAAAAGCATTGTTCCGAGCTTCAAAGAGATGTTGTAAATTCATCATAGACTCCCTAAAAACTAAGAGGAAAATAAGAATGCAAGAACATGAAGAACATTTGATTATCACAAAAAAGGACTTGAAAGAGGAGAGAAAGGAGAAGAAAACATTTTGAAATCGACTATTCAAAATTTTCCTCTAAAACAACAAAAAATTATCTTGCGAGGAGCAAATACTAAAGCGAAACACAGTGGATGGCTGTCATGCATTCCTCTGAAAAAACTTAACTTGGATCTTTCTCCACTGGAGTTCAGAGATGCTCTTGCATTAAGATATGGGAAAACTCCTATACACCTCCACTCTTCATGTGATGGCTGTGGCAAAAACTTCAATATGGAACATCCCCTTAAATGTTGTACAGGTGGTTTGATAATAAGAAGACATAATGAGGTAAGGGATACCCTTGGAAGCTTGATGGAGCTAGCATGGGGAAACTGTGTTCGAGAACCAATGATCTCTGAGCAAGGGTCATTTGATACTGCAGCACTAAAAGCAGACTTGGCTTGTAGGGGTGTATGGGAGGTTCAGACGGAAGCATTATTCGATGTACGTGTCGTTGACACTGATGCTCCATCGTACTTGAACCTCCCATACAAAAAAGTGTTGGAGAATGCAGAAAGAGAGAAGAGCAAATAATACTTAACAATAACAGAAACCAGAAATGCATCTTCTACCCCACTAGTCACGTCTGTGGACGTAATGCTGGGCAAAGAGTTTCAGACCTTGCTCAGAGCAATGGCAGAACGCCTAACAGAAAAATGGAAGAAACCTTTTTGTGCGACGTTAAGGGCCAGCAGCATATGTCTAAGGAGGACAAGGAAGAAGTGGAGGACCCTTAGAGAGTTTGAAGATGGGGCTGGAGTACCAGTTATTTATTAATTTAAATAGCAAATGTTTTATTATTTTTCCATATCAAAATTGTGAATTATATTATTTAGTATTAAAAAAAAATACAGATGACTTAAATTAATTGATATATTTACATTCTTTCAAAATGTAAACATGGAAAATTTGGAAGGCCATGGGGCGTAGCCCAAGGGAAATGTGAAATTAAATGATATAATATTGCATTGTCATCCATTTGGGGAGCTATGTTTCAAATTTAAAGTCTCTAGCTCATCGGGAACTTTGTTTAAAATTAATATCAAAATTTGTAGGAAAGCGACTACCGAGCTAATAAAAACAAGCCCATGCCCATGGGGCGTAGCACAAGGGAAATATGAAAATTAAATAATATTGCATTGTTATTCATTTGTGAGCTATGTTTCAAGTTTCAAGTCTCTATAGCTCATTGGGAACTTAGTATAAAATTGATTGCAAAATTTGTACCAGACAAGAAAGCGAGCTAATAAAAAGGTTTTAATATATAATTCTGAGCAATTTACAGACAAAACTCTAATTTTATTTATGAACATTTATTGTTTGTTTGTTTACTCTATTACTGAATTATTAATTATAATTATAATTATGAATCTTTGATTCTCAATTCAATTCTCATTACTGTATAGATGTTTGCATTACCACAAAGTTATTGGTTTTTGTTCTGTCACACTGTTCAATGCAAACACAAGGTTGCCTGCATATTCCAACCATGGTAAGTGTGTGTAACTTATTCAGTTATAGGCTAGTTTGACTAGCCAGAAAACCGGGCTGACACTAACAATGACAGGTTTTTTTCTTTCCTGACCCTATTTTCACAAGGTCAGTTTGTGTGATGTATTTTCCAGGGTGGCTATTTCAGTGACATCCATATCCATGTTAATCAGACACAAGAACAAACTATATACTAACAAACTTATACTAAATAAATTGTTGTTAATTTAATTCCCTCATCAGTAGATTGAAATATATATAAAAACTAGCTGACCTGGCGAACTTCGTATCGCCTAAGTTATATGGTTTCCCCTAAGACAGACCGATGGAAAGAAAGTACCGTTACGTTTAATTTTCAAGATGATCTCGTTCGCATCGCTCAATCACGTCCTGGTTGAAGTTCGTTCGCTACGCTCACTCACCTTTGGGTTGGAGCTCGTTCGCTACGCTCACTCGCCTCCAGGTTGAAGTTCGTTCGCTACGCTCACTCACCTTTTGGTTGCAAATTAGCTGTTGTCATAAATGTAAAAGAAATAATAGTGCTGCACCCTGTTGGTAATCCTTGTAACTTTAATGCTATTGAACATCATAGAACAGAACCAACTTGTTTAATTGAAACAGCTGTTAAGATTCATTAATTCCATTTCTCATAAGGTTAACATGGGAAACTCCAGAGCCACTGGGGCGGAGCCCTTTTAAGAATTTCGAAACGGGAAATAGTTTATGTCCGATTCGCATACCTACAGAATTTACACACCAAATTTCATAACGATCGGTGAAGTCGTTCCGGAGGAGTTTGCAGACAAACACTGTGACACGAGAATTTTATATATTAGATAGTCACACAATGTCCACAAAATGTCAATATCAAGCAGCTGATTCGAATCCTACCTGGTGTTTTCTAGTTATGTTTAATTTTTTTACTCCTATTATGGATACTATAATAAAAAGTGTTCCAATAGTTACATGAATAACAAAACCCGGTTCTTATAAAAAAAAGTTGACCCATAAATTGAACTAGGTATATATGTTGCTTGAAATCGAGCAATCGCAAAGAAGTACATAAAGGAGTTATTTAAAAACAAATAACTTGTTTAAGAACAAATATAATTTATAAATTCCGATGAGTCTAAAAGAGTCAACTCAAAGATTACGTAACTAATGATAATACTCACAATGTAACTTACCAGTTCAACATAATCAACATTTCTTATAAATATTTTATCATGTTTCAAAAGCTGATCTGGCTTTAGCATGGTGGAAGGAAAAAAACCTAGGTGTGCTATTCCCGTCATATTCTGATGTCACTTGGATTGCAAACAAAAGATCACCTGATTATAACTGTCAAATTAGTATATGTATTTGTTTTGATTTGGTTGTTATTGTTTTTATAATGTATGTTTTTATAAAAAAACATTAACAATCAAATCAAAACAATTACATACTAATTTGACAGTTACAATCAGGTGATCTTTTGTTTGCAATCCAAGTGACGTCAGAATATGACGGGAATAGCACACCTATGTTTTTTCCTTCCACCATAGGCTTTTAGTGTGTTGTAGAAATGTTTCCCACTTATAGCCACAATAGGTTGTCCATGTTGGTCTTTGTCAATGATAATGCAGTTTGCGTGGTATCACCCATTGTCGCCAGTACGTTTACAAATTTCAGTCTTTATTTTAATAGCACCAAATAACCATTAACTACCTGATTTTCTGCATAACCTCTCTGTCACAATTTTACAATTAACATATGTTCTTCTTCTCACTTTAAATTTCTGACAACAGCTGGAGTTTCATAACAATATTTGTTTCCCATGTTAATCTTATGGAGAAATACGAAACTTTAAAAGGCCCCAGGTCCTCACTCTCTAATTATTTCCCTAAAAAGAAAGTTTCTTGCACAACTTCACGTTATGCTCTTTCCAATGACACCAAAAACATGTCAATTGGTTCAGTAATTTCGGAGAAGTAATTGTCACAAAAACCTGCTTGCGTACCTATTTAATAAGTATAGATACAAAATTAGGTACATCAATCTCCTTAAAACCAAATCACAAATCCTTCAATCACTCAAAAGTCACAATAAATCATTACGGTAATAAAAACACAAACATAAGCTGTTATAAACTTTAGAATATTGCTATGTCTTTTTAATAGTGTGTCATCAAAATATGTAAAAAAAACAACATTTCATTTCATATAATTTTATTCATTTCAGTACATCAATACAGGAATAGCGATCTATACTATATAAAGTTGGAAATGATTAATTTACCAAGTATCGAAATATAAGAAGGTTTCTACTGACTTATACAATCCCCGCCCATAGAACAGGCACCCTGCTAGTTAAATATCAAGATATCTCTTTTTACCCAAGACAAGGTCAGTTAGTGAAAGTAATCATTTTAACAAAGATAATAATAGTTATTTGTGCAACTAGTGAGCAAAGTGATAAATTGACTCACTCGAGAGAAATACTTACTCACGAGCCGTAGGCGAGTGAGGAATGTTTTCTCGAGTGAGGCAATTGCACTTTGCACTCGAGCTGCACATTATATTTATCCTACAGTTACCATAAAACAAATAAATTGGTAAAGAAACGTAATATATTTTTACACAGAAGTGAACTTTTAATATGACATTTAATGATACAACAGTAAAACAGCTGACCAGCTGATTTACAGCCAGTGCTGCCAACGTATTTCGCGCACATACGACCTTGTCTGCATGTTACGCGCTCACTATTTTGTGCCTTCACGTTGCAAATCTGGAGTGAGACAAAGTAATTAGAGTGAGACAATGTTAACATTGTCTCACTGATGAGCGAATTGGCCACTTTGCTTTCTCAAATCAGTGAGAGAACATGTACATTGTTAGGTAACTGTAGGAAAACAGTATTTTTTTACCAGGCAGAAGTACAAACAAATATTAAAAATGTAAGAAAACATCTTCATAAAAACAATAAAATTATCTTAATTTAATAATCTAAATGAGAAAAAAATTTAAATACTGACGTTTAAAATAAATGTTAAACTAATCAACATAATGGATCTAAACTGATTTGTCTCCACTTCTTCAGCCTCCTCTCCCCCAACCTCCATGCCTCCATCGCCATCCACCCTGTCATCAGGCCTGGATATAACAGAACAAAAATTAATATTTAAAACAGTATTCTGAACAGAACAAGAATCTTTTTATGCATACTTCTATCATTATTTAATGTACTCAGTGGCGTACTGAGGGGGGGGGGTTTGCACCAGGCCCCACACCAACATAGGCCTCCAAATCAGGGCCGTATTCCCCTAACGGTGGACACTGCGATTGCCAAGGGCTTCGGCCTGGGAAGGGGACTCACTTGGGGCCTCAAAAGAATGCTTTTTCTCTTGGAAAATTTTCCCACAATCTGTTAGAATTAGGGGGTACAATAATCCAAGTTTGTCTTGTATTCTCATGATAGCCGAAAGCATCTGCAAAGATTGCGTGATCGAAATTTACGACTACCCGCCTACATTTCCTAAAAAAACAAAAGCAAATTTTTGGGCACATCTCCAGTTAAAATGCTGGTTAAATACTAGTAATTCAGGAGGGTTATGCGACATAGGCTTGGGGACACGGCCCTGGATTTATAAGTACTAGAGGTCGTCCAGTGGTCGAAACTCGACCAAAAATATGTAATGTACAGATTTCTCTATTTTAACCTCACACTGTAAATAAAACATGTGATTGGAGTTTCTTCCATTTGTTTTGATTTTCTGTTTATATTTCGTTGTTATTTCGTCACCAGCATAGCAACCCATATGATCCATGTTAATTTTTTCAAATTTTAAACTCATTTTTTGTGCTTATCTTTGAGCCTATTTTAATTTATAAAGGGATTCTGCACACCTACAGGAAAATAGCTTTCTAACGGTATGCGTAGATTTTCCCTACGATGCACACGAGCTGAGAAAAAAGGTTTTAAAGAAACATGCTTGCCTATTAATATATAGATAGATTAAATTTAAGTAAATGGCAAAACTTACCATTAGTTAGTTTCTCTTCAATCTTAGTCTTTACTTCGCCCCATCCTCCATCTCCTCTTCCTCTGACACCTCTCCCCTGTATTCTCCAATGTCGGAGGATATTAATTACAACGCCCCCATTTTACTGGTAGGCTTCAGTTCTGTACAGAAATATTGCAAAAAATAGTGTTATACAAGTACTTTGAGTCCAACAAATAATACAAGTCTGTACACTCCTTTCTATATTTGTGATATTCAAATAGGTACAGCTAATAGGAAAATGTTTGAGCAAATCTGGGTCAAGTTAGTACAAATATTATAATTTGTAACAATAATTTGGTTTAGACAAAATAAATTGGTTTAACACGTTCGCTACCACAATTATATAAAATTTACGTTCGCATAGACCAGCGACGCAATTGTGCGTCGACTCGTTTCTCACAATAGACCACCGACACATATTTGCGTCAGCTGATCATATTGAAATAGACTAACGACACACACTTGCGTCGGTGTTCAATGTTATTAATCAGCGTATTTCTTAGCAACGGTCTATTTTAAAGCCCTGATTTTATCGTATCAGTCTAGAGGGATATCTGCCGCGAATGTGCGTCGCTTGGTCTGTGGATATGACGATTGGTTACGTCACACAACAGTTGGCAACATTGTTGTTTACATTGTGCATTCCGCGACATCTCAGAACAGATGTAAACGTTATAACCTTTGCAGTTTTGGCGAGTGTTTGGAGTTTCTTTATTTGTTTGAGTAAAAGCTTGAAACAACCAAATTTACAACGACGCTTAAACGTGCGTTGCCTGGTCTATTGAAACGAAAATGTAGGTAATCTTTTTATCTGGATTTTATTAAATAGACTGACCGACGCATATATGCGGCGTTTTAAAATTTGCTCAAAACGATAAATAAAAACAATATTTATAGCTTACTAATTCACTTAAGGTCAATATTAAGTCAATTAGCCCATTTAAACGATATTTCTCTTTTGGTCTGTTGGCAATGTTATTCCTATATCACTTGGTCTGTAAGCAACGTCATGATCATTTCTTTTGGTCTGTAGGAGTGACCGGACCGACGCATATGAGCGTCGCTCGGTAGCGAACGTGTTCAACATTAATTCTTTGTTATTTCCCAATTTGCAAAAATGCAAGCTCTAGCCTAATTAAGACATTTCCAAACAACATGTTTCGAGATGTAATCCAAATGCATTTTAAGTAGGGGCCTAGTTTTGAATGTTTATAAAAAAACTATAAATTTGCATAAAGATTAATTATCCTTATGTTCCACCAAAAACTATTAATAATAGTTTATTTGTGTAGGTAACTAGTGGGCGAAGTGGCACTTTGCTACACATGAGAGAAATGTTTACGCACGAGCCGTAGGCGAGTGTGGAAAGTTTGTCGAGTGCAGCAATGGCAGTTTGCACTTGTGTTACACATTATATTTACCCTACAGTTACCATAAAACATATAAATAATTAGTTGTTCAAACTCTGTTCAACACAAAATGCAAATGATTCAGTTTGGATCAGTGTCTATGGTTGTCGATAATATGGAACCCACCCAAATATGGACAGTAGGCCTAGGACATAAAAATGTTCTTTCCATTTATGATAATCCAACCTAACATAACCGCCACAAAGCGCTGTATAGCCTATCTGTAGCCTCCGGATAACACTTACCAAAGTACCGATTTGAACTTTGAATAACTTAGTTAACAAACATAGCCTAGAATCTATCACAAAAGGGGAAAGAATGTTGACTCACCTCACTTAAGTTATGGTTAGACCAAGGAACATTATCACGGCAGTATGGTAATTGCCTCCAGGGTCCACAACTCTGGTCTCTCTTTCTCTCTCATCTGCTGTGATGTCGATGGCAATGTCGTCCAGAAAGGTTAGTCCTCTTAACTTATTGGTTCAAGACAATATTTAAAATAGAGACCAATTTGGGTTCAGGTCAAATTACAGCCTTTGCTCCAGGATCATCTATAAAATTAACATTGATGTCATCAGCAATGAATGATATAATCCAAGTCTAGTCTTACACCAAATACAAACAGCTCTAGAATATTTTACAGCACTTAAGTTTACGTCCTACACTCATTCCAATGAATATATTTCTTTAATACTTTCTTTCTTATTACTTGGCGATAGTGATGTAAAATACCCGGGTATTTAAAACTCAGGGTAAATACCCTGGGTATTTACCCGGGTAACTACCCAAAATCCATAAATACCCGGGTATTTTGGGTATTTATAAAATCGATTGAAATTCATTTATATTCACCCCTAAATATGTTATTGTTATCATTACATGAAAAATTATGATAGTCTATACCGTAACACCTTTTACAGTAACTTGAAGCTTTGCTAGTACCTTTTATTTAATGATTTAGCACTTTTTTTAAAATAAAACATAAAGTTTTTAAATAAGAATGGGGTTTCCTTTTTTATCAAGACAACACCTCATCAGAGAAATAGTGAACCTAAACCTACTTCTACTGTACTGTTATTAAATAATTAAATTATGATAGTTAAAATTTTGTATCGTATAAATGGCTTGGAAGGCTAGACAGAAACCTAAGGCAGAATGGCAGTATACTAAAACTAATTAATGTAAACTTTTCTGTGTTACCGCTTAGTTGGAAACAATAATATATTTGGATAAACCTACTAAAAAAATGTATCACCTGTTTTTTGGTTTAACTTAATATAATTTTGAAAGATTTATTGTGCTATAGATTTAAATATTTTGTATCACAAGTTTATGAAATTAGTTTTTTTTTTATTTTGATACCATTGATACCACCAAAAGATCTAGAACAAAAATATTATTAAATCCTGCCATCCTACAGATTGAATTTTCATGTATTTATAAATAATAATTATTACTTTGCAAATTATTTTTCTTCACTTTCAATAAAATAAATTCATCCATCTATCATAGAAATTAAAAAATCATAAGTAGTCAGGACCAGTGCAACCATGCGACCAGGGTATTTATGCCGATTATGCTTAATGCTCAGACCTGGGTATTTATGGCGATTGTACCCAGAAGTAAAATGCTAGTAGTGACCATATGAAATTTTGTTTAACACATTTTATCATAATTTTACTATCCTTACAGGATGATAATTGCAAAAAAACATCTCAATCTTCTCTAACTTTAATAAAAATTATAAATACCCAGTTTTTGGGTATTTACCCGGGCCTGGGGTAAATACCCAATTTATATTTACCTACCCACTGGGTATTTACCCGGCCCACATCACTACTTGGCGACCATACAAAGTAGGTATTTAAAGCCAAGTACGAATGGAAATGAGTGTAGGATCAGGATGAGTGGCGCGATCTTGTAGTCTTGTTAGTGACTAAGGCCGACATTCCTTAGACACAGCTGTTAATTAATAGCCCATACAGCTAATGGCAACTAAGGGACCTACAGTTTATAGTGGAATCCGAACCACATTATTGCCTTGGTCTATATACGAATTGGTCTAATTATCTGGATAGTACTGCGGATAGTCGTAGTACTCACTCAAGCGGACGTTAATCCACACCAGGGAGTATCGCATCCACAGTGCATGCCTATAAATATCCACAATTTGTGACCTCCTAGTAGCTGAAGCTGGATTACAGGACGACGCCACCCGTCCCAGTCATATTGATTATTTCATTCGATAAACTTAGGCCTAGGCTATATCAATTTTGGGTAATGTTAGGGTGAAACCCAACCTAACTAACGGAATGAAATATTTAAAACATTAAATAGTCTATCTTTCATTTGAATGAATAAAGGATATAAACTAAAGTGCACCGGAATATTTTTACATAAACAAATTCTTAAAGTTGACACTGGGTCAATGGGAATAAGAGACAATCCTAATAGGCCTAGCCTAGGGATATGCCTATTCAAACATTTGCTACAATATTGCTTGATGATTCAGAATTAGCCTACGAATAAGCTGTATCTTAAGTTCTTGTTGGTGTCTTACTTTACCTTCTTGTTGGGAAATAACCTAAAGTGTCTGTTATCATGTTGATTAGCCTACATAACCTACCTATACAAATTATTTCACATTTTTTCCCTTTAAAAACTATTGTTTGTAACACACGAGTCACAAATTTTCCTGTAAGCAAGGAAAGAAATAAAAAAGATAAATATTTACAATATAAAAGTTAGGTTAATAATAACTTAAAATTATCATTATTCCAGCTTATCATTATTCATTGTCCGTCGGAATTCGGAATTAAATATTGCGACTCGTGAGTTGAGGAACTGAACGATGAATTAGAACAACTCCTTTTCAAGAGTAGCTCCGAAGAACGGGAGCTTGTCGATATACTGGGACTATTTCAGTGTCGACATAGTGAAACTATTTCATTGTCGACAATATGGGATGTCGACAATTTGTGGTGTCGATCATTTGCGACGTCGGTTATTTGGGATGTCGGTTAAGTGGGAATATTCCAGTGTCGACAAACTGGGAATAATTCAGTTTCGATCAATTTCTACGGTTGTCGATATTATGGAACCCACCCCACATAATTTGTATTGTTCCATTGTTCGCATTGGTCTGGAAATGTTCTCTGATATAAAGACATCAAAAATGGATTCGGTCACCCTAGGTTGAATACGATTGAACACACATTGAGTTTTATGTTAAAGTTTAGTTTAGTATACAAAATAATTGACGTTTTTATATGTTTTGTTAAATAAACTGTAAAGTTTGTTCTTACAATGTTTATTTTATAATGGTAACATTCAAATCAAATCAAATCAAATCATCTTTATTCCATAGACACAAATTGTGAAAAGTACAATAGTGTATAGGCTGCGTCAACAATATAATACAACTTAAAACTAATCTAAGGTTGAGGCAAAATAATCTTCTATTTTATAAAAAACAGTTTTTTAGAAGAATTCTCTTGATGGCTACTTTAAAAACATTTAATGGTAACTTTTTAACTTTAACTGGTAACTTGTTGTACAATTTGGTAGCGGTATATTTGAAGCTAGCTTGAGTGGTGGCATAAAGGCACTGATCTATTCTTAAATTATTACAATTCCTTGTGGCATACTTGTGCACATCCTTATTACAAAGTAAAATATCACAGTTGTTTTTAACATAACAGACATTGAAAAATATAAATACAGGTTAAGGGCATCACAGACAATTTCTTAAATATAGGCTTACAATGACTACGTGGGGGAGCATTACTTAACAGTCTAATGGTTCTTTTTTTGTAAAACAAACAAGATGTTGGCATGGCTACAATTTGCCCAGAGAATGGCACTATATACTAAATGACAATGAACATAACTAAAATACACAGTTAACAATAAATCTGGAGAAACAATTGATTTTAAATTTCTTAAAATAAAAATTCCTTTGGAGAGTTTTGGAGCGATAAAATCAATATGGGAAAACCATTTTAGGTTGCTCTGTATCATCACACCTAAG
The DNA here is from genome assembly GCF_028750875.1 of Macrosteles quadrilineatus. Lineage (NCBI taxonomy): Eukaryota > Metazoa > Arthropoda > Insecta > Hemiptera > Cicadellidae > Macrosteles > Macrosteles quadrilineatus. Next base: position 190,486,440 of record NW_026542594.1, read on the forward strand.
AATTTGACTGGAGTTTGAGAATTCTTAGAGTTACCATAACGTTCATTACTTAAAAACCAATTTAAAAACTTGTTTTGAATTAAGGAGAAAGTTTCGTCTCTGAGATTTCATACCACACAACTTGGTTTTGTTTAAGAAAATATCTGACAGCGTTCCGCGTTACTGTGGGTAGGGGGTGGGTTTAGGCATTGACTACATATACCTACAGAGGTATATATAGTCAATGGTTTAGGCTTGCGTTATGCAGCGTCACAGGGGGCAGGGAGAGGTTTAAAATGATGAATCGCATTACCGTACGTAATATGTGGACGGCACATTTTTTAATTATGTGTTTCTTTTCTTGATATTGTGAAAGAAAATAATGTATATTTTTCAAATTTTGCTGTACCAGGTACCGTTTTAAGATCATTTAGAATAATGACTACTATAAAAATATTATTATGTACTTTAAATGATTCTTTGAAATAACCCACTCAACCGAACATGAAATAGCAAAGGCAGTGTGTAGTATTGAATATTTTGCCTGCACGTTAAATAATTAATTAATTGTACAAATAAACATAAACAACTTCGGTACCTAGGCCTACTTGAAATAATCAATAATTCTGGTTGGTATAGACGACCATTGACTGTATAAATGGTATAGAGTTCATTTGAAGAATAAACACAGGAGTTGAAAGGGAAGGGATTTAAGGGGACTACAAAATTAGTTATTCACTTAACTTAGTGTTGAAGAAGGTTGAAGAAGATAGAAGTAAAGTAAGTAGAACAATTTCACCTATCTCAATAACAATGATAAAAATGAAAAAAAAATATTTTCAGACATTGACTGCATGACTGAATAAGACCGAAATACTGTATATTTAATAACGTACTTATAGTTATTATAATAATGGGAAACTTTATTTAGGTCTTTCATAGTGACTTTTTCTCCGTCATGTTGGACACTTTGTTCCTCGTCATTTCCGTTGTCCAACGTGCTGCTGCTGCAGACAGAAGTGGAAGGTGAAGCCGGTGGAGGGAGAGGGAAGAGTGAAGACGATGACGATAATCGACGATGGAATGGACGCCATGTTTCTATACTGTTAGTGTCCTTGAAGACGACATCTCGTTGCTCCGTTCTCTAGCTTTAAAAAGTTCAATTTACCGTACTTCTCAAGTAACAAAATGCTCGCCATGTCGTGCATAGTGTCGTAGTGCAATTTTTAGAATCATTCGTCTCAGGATTACGTTGGGAATTGTAAACTAAAAATGGTGAGTACCTCAATGATTACGATCCCTGTCATTTCAATATGGCGGAGCTGTAGTAGACGGAAAAATGCGTCTCCTCAAAATTTCATCACCCAACTCGTAATACAGTTTATTTTCTGGAAATTTCTTAATTCTAAAGCTGCTTATATCTGTAAAGTTCCTTATCAATCTATAACTTTAGAAACATTCCCTTCATTATTATATGATTTTAAACTTAACTCTTAAAATGTTAGTTAGCCTAATTTAGAAAGTCATTCACCACAAGCAGAAAAGGTAGTTAACCTGACCAAGGAGTGGTTTTAGAGCGGGAACAAAATTGTTCTTGTTTTGAGCAGTGAATATGCTTAAGTTTTAACTTAAGTTATTAAATTCTTGAATTATCACGACCAAGGCGAACCATTGTGCTTATTAAGAGTGAGAGGCCTAGGCTTAACCAAGGGACAGCCTAACTTATGGCTAGGCCTATGTTAAATATTTTTATGAATAAGTTAGCACAGACTAGAGCTCAGGCCGTAGCAGCAAACTTAACTTAGGCTTAACTTAGCCCCATAAAATAGTAACTTAGGATCAGAGTTTTGTAAGTTAACCCTCCCAGTGTTACTTGACGAAAATTCGACAACACACACACACACTTACACTTTGTGTAGTGTTACTTGTCGATTTTTCGACACGCAGACGGGTCATTCCATGCCCATTCATCCAGGTCATGTCACCCATGATCTCAGATTTGGCTGAATTTTTTTTTATTTGTTCATTTGACCATTTTAATAAGATAGCCTATACCAAGTTTTATAAAATTATCTTGAATAGTTTTTGAGTTATGAATTTTTGAAATTTTGCAAAATACGCTTATAACAGCGCTTCCGAGGCGAAAAGGTTCGGTGACGTTCTTATATAAAAAAATCCATAACTTCTACAATATTTAACATAAAGCAATAGTTTTTTCACCAAAATGTTCAGAGAAATCAGAGGATTATAGAAAAAATACATTTGGTTGGTTATTTCTTCACATTTATATGTAATGTATTGCTAAATTTAAATTTTGAGTTATTTTTTAATTTACAAACAAAAAATCTTTAAAAGCGATTATTGACCAAAGGCATAGCAGTAACCAAAGCAATTTTTTTTTTAAATTAACCCTAAAGATATAAACTAAAGTAATCTGGAATAAAATTAATGGTTTTTTACCAGCTAATATTTTTTTTTATTCATATAAGTTACAATATGGGTTATGGCGAAGAAATCCTATGAAATCGATAACTTGACTTTGCTATCCAAGTTTAAAACCTCTAATATTCATCCAATTGCAAACAACATCTTTTAAATTAAATTAATGACTTGTCAATAGTCAATACTTAAAATTTGTGCACTAACCCTTGGATATTAAATGTGAAAACATGTGTTTTAACTGTAACCGGTACCATATACTAGGCTGTACATAAAATTAAAGCTGCAGTAAATGATAGGCTATACCAATAATGTACTTACAAAGAAATGTATTTATTATTTATACAAGGGCTTATTTGATTAGAACATTTTTGTGATAATCATAAAGGTCTTTAACAGTAGAGGAGTTACCTTAGTTTTGGATATGGGTGCGTGTGAGCCTCAACATTTTCTTACAATGCAAGTCAGCAGCTTGAACTTCCTTTTCAGGAAAATAATACATCCTCCTTGAGCCTTTAGTTGTAGGTGGATTGACACTTGAAATTATGTTGCATAGGCAAGTAAAACAATTTTGCTGGTCCGTATGTAGAAATTTAACTTTAATATCACACTCAATGTCTTTTTTTTCTCATGACTAATCCGAAACACCAATTGTCATCATAAATGCACAATGTAGTCAACCAAGCTATTGTCCTGTTAGATTTCAGCAAAAACAATTCCTATGTAATCTTACTAATATAAATGTGAAAGTTTGTGTCTTTGTTTGTTTGTGTGTGTGTTTGAAGTTCAATCACGCATAAACCACTGGACGGATTGGGCTGAAATTTGGCATGATGATAGCTTACATTCCCGATTAACATATAGGCATATTCTTCGCTCAACCAAACTGGAGCGGAGCCCGAAAGGATTTTTGAGGTAAGAATATGCCTATATGTTAATCGGGAATGTAAGCTATCATCATGCCAAATTTCAGCCCAATCCGTCCAGTGGTTTATGCGTGATTGAACTTCAAACACACAAACAAACAAACACAGACACAAACTTTCACATTTATATTAGTAAGGTTACATAGGAATTGTTTTTGCTGAAATCTAACAGGACAATAGCTTGGTTGCCTACATTGTGCATTTATGATGACAATTGGTGTTTCGGATTAGTCATGAGAAAAAAAAGACATTGAGTACCTATATTAAAGTTAAATTTCTACATCCCCACGGACCAGCAAAATCATTTTACTGGCCTATGCAACATAATTTCAAGTGTCAATCCACCTACAACTAAAGGCTCAAGGAGGATGTATTATTTTCCTGAAAAGGAAGTTCAAGCTGCTGACTTGCATTGTAAGAAAATGTTGAGGCTCACACGCACCCATATCCAAAACTAAGGTAACTCCTCTACTGTTAAAGGCCTTTATGATTATCACAAAAATGTTCTAATCCAATAAGCCCTTGTATAAATAATAAATACATTTCTTTGTAAGTACAATTGGTATAGCCCATCATTTACTGCAGCTTTAATTTTTTGTACAGCCTAGTATACGGTACCGGTAACAGTTAAAAACACATGTTTTCACAATTAATATCTAAGGGTTAGTGCATACATTTTAAGTATTGACTATTGACAAGTCATTGTAATTTAATTAAAATATGTTGTTTGCAATTGGATGAATATTATAGGTTTTAAACTTGGATAGCAAAGTCAAGTTATCGATTTCATAGGATTTCTTCGCCATAACCCATATTGTAACTTATATGAATAAAAAAAATATTAGCTGGTAAAAAACCATTAATTTTATTCCAGATTACTTTAGTTTATATCTTTAGGGTTAATTTAAAAAAAAAATTGCTTTGGTTACTGCTATGCCTTTGGTCAATAATCGCTTTTAAAGATTTTTTGTTTGTAAATTAAAAAATAACTCAAAATTTAAATTTAGCAATGCATTACATATAAATGTGAAGAAATAACTAGCCAAATGTATTTTTTCTATAATCCTCTGATTTTTCTGAACATTTTGGTGAAAAAACTATTGCTTTATGTTAAATATTGTAGAAGTTATGGATTTTTGTATATAAGAACGTCACCGAACCTTTTCGCCTCGGAAGCGCCGTTATAAGTGTATGTAGCAAAATTTCAAAAATTCATAACTCAAAAACTATTCAAGATAATTTTTTAAAACTTGGTGTATCTTATTAAAGTGGTCAAATGAACAAATAAAAAAAATTTCAGCCAAATCTGAGGTCATGGGTGACATTTTATTTTTTTATTGGATGATTTGAAATGGAATGACCCAGACATCGTTTACGGCGAAGGCTCTATGACTGACTGAATGGGATTGAACTGGATCGAGTTAGGTACGGTATCGTTCTTTCCGTTATATTCTAAGCTTTCTCCAGAGGTCTGTCTCAGCGCTGTATGTTCTCTGAGCCGATCGTAATTGTAGCAGACAGCTGACGTGCGTGTATTTGTAAACAGCTAGGTTACCCTCGGACCGATGACTGATGTGTTTTATTACGTTTATCATTGTTTTAGTGTTAAAAATCAAAAGTAGTGATATACGTGGTGCATTATAAGAAGATTTAAGTGGTTTTGAAGTGCTGGTTGATGATCCTGAAGAAGTAGGTAGTGATATTGATGTAAATTATCAGCCAGATTCCTAGCTATGGTTAGGCTATGCATTCTTAGCTAAACGCTATGTACTGAAATCTGTTTTTTGCCCATAACTTATTTATTTGCAAATCTACTTCCTTATATTATTATATATTTGTAATCCTCATAAAATTTAGAACAAAGTGGCTATTTTCATATATTTATAGGCCTATAATTTATACAATTTCATTGAGCGCAAACTTATTTTTTTTTCAATTTTTCCAAAATAATTTTTTTTTACCTAAAATTTTTTTTTTAAACAAATATTCCTTATGTTTTATGTATGATATTGAAGCCCATGATTTTCCAAACATGGTATATAGAACATTAGAATTAACATTGTTTTAAGCTTCTCAGATCCGTTTTAATAAAACCTTGCAAATGCGCCAAAAATAGGTGGAGATTAAGGCCTAAACTATGGACACTTGGAGGGTTAACCTCTTTAAAAAATATTACTTAAGTTACCTACCGGTACTTAGTCCTAGGCTAGGCCTTGAATAAGTACAGCTCCGCAGAAATTCTCATTTTTGTTCCGAAAATATTGTAGCAGACAGCTGACGTGCATATTTGTAAACAGCTTGGTTAACCTCGCACCGTTTTTTTCAGCAGATTCAGAGCTTTCTCCTGATGTCTAGGTTTCTTTACGCTTTTCATTTTAGTTCCGAAAATATTGTAGCAGACAGCTGACGTGCGTATTTGTAAACAGCTTGGTTAACCTCGCACCGATAACTGATGTGTTTGATTACGTTTATCATTGTTTTAGTGTTAAAAATCAAAAGTAGTGATATACAAGGTGCATTATAAGAAGATTTAAGTGATTTTGAAGGGCTGGTTGATGATCCTGAAGAAGTACTTAGGTAGTGATATTGATGTAAATTATCAGCCAGATTCCTAGCTATGGTTAGGCTATGCATTCTTAGCTTAACGCTATGTACCGAAATCAGTTTTTTGCCCATAACTTATTTATTTGCAAACCTACTTCCTTATATTATTATATTTTTGGAATCCTCATAAAATTCTGAACAAAGTTAAAAGTAGGCCTATAAATCATAACTTAACAATTTATTGAGCGCAAGCATAATTTTTTTTTTCATTTATTTTATAATTATTGAGAAATGTTAACCCCACAAAAATTGTTGAACATTTTTTTTGTAATGTTTTATATGTTACATTGAAGCCCATAATTTTCCAAACAAAGATATATAAAACAGTAGGCCTATAGCCTACTTTACATTGTTTTTAAGTTTCTAAGATACATTTTAATATAACCCTGTGATTGCGCAATAAATGGGCGAACATTAAGACCAAAACTAGAGACACTTGGAGGGTTAAGTAACTTATAGGTACTGTAGGCTAACTTATTGATTTTGATTTGGGTGAATTTTAAACTTAACTCCTATCGTTTCTACAATAGCCTTTCTTGTAGGCTAGGCCTATCTAAGTTATTTATTTTAATGTAAACATTGCCATTGAGTCAAGATCTTTACGTTTATGTTATTGTTTAATAAGTTAAGCGGCCGCACTTTACGCCTCATTCGAATGAAAATATAGATTGTTCGATTGTTTCATTCAATATATCGTTTGGTTAGTTATAGGTTAGGCTAAGCTCACCTAACTAACCAAACGATACCCATAACTTATCGAATAATCAATATATTGATCGATATTTTCATTCGAATGAGTGTAGGACGTAAAGTAAAGTGCAGCCAGTTAAGATTTGAAATGGAACCATTAAAACATTCAACGGAAAACCAAATATAGCCTATTATATCCTTAACTTAACTTAGTTTGTGCTGAATCCTGTTGTCAATCATCCGAACTTTTCAAATTTACCTAACTTACATTTGTTTAGGCCTACGTCAAAACAGATGTCCGATATGTCAACGTCACGGAAATCGCAGATTTTTGCGCTAAAATGAAACAAATTTCACTTAGCCTAATACAGTATTTATACGGTTCAGAAATGAATTATCTGTCAATTGATGTGCATTTCAACTTGGCTATTTGGACGCCTTTCGGATAACTTAAAACTCTATGAAAATAACGAGTCAGCTAACGACATTGTCATGATGACGCAGTCACTTAACTTATTAAGCGTCTGTTGTTATTTCGCGTTGTTTGGTTAGTTTCGGTGTAGTGGCGTATTTTTTATTGAAATGTGAGTTGAAATGAATTGAATTGAAATGGATTATTTAAAGGTAGTAATAGGGTAGAGTGGGGGAATTGGGACCCATGTTTTTATTTTTTTCAATTATATGTTTATTGTCAGAAAAAATAAAAATATGAGCATGCATAAGGTTTCCAACTGTAATTTGTCTTCTTATCACATGTTTTTCATTTTTTTAAATAAATGTTACTATGAAAAAAATAATAATAATAATTTGGAACCCAATTACCCCACATGGGGTAATTGGGACCTATGCTTATAAACCCATAAGCACCTAACATTAATTTTTGGGGGTAATAGGTTCTAAAAATGAAAACATAATAAACAAATTGCAACATACTTTTATTGAAAAAAAAAACTTTTTTTTAGGACATTACAACAGTTCAAACTATTTTTTCCAAAACATTACACCTTTTTCTTAATAAAATAGGAAAAATTAACCAGAGCAGATAACAGCCAGAACATTTAGATTTAAACTGTTAAAGACATGCATAGTTAAATAAAAAAAAAACTACAAGTATATTTTATGTCGAACTTTTTTTCTGGTCATATGCAAACTTTCCGGAATTTCGCTTTTTCAGCCGAAAGAATTTCTAATAAATGGTAGTTATCAGTCCAAATATAAGTTAAAATAGGCCAATTATGGGCTTAGCTCACTCTTTAAGGCCCTAGGTTCTTATTCAAGTGGTTGTAAAATAATTTTTTTACTTTTCTGTACATCTGTGATTCCAACCCGATGTAGCCACGCGATGAGACTGGTTCCCAATTACTCCATGCTGGGTAATTGGGACCTACTTCAAAATTCTGTTTTTACACATAATACATGATAATCACCATTGCAGCCACATATAATTATTGGTTAATTATATGTGGGATTAATTATAATGTTAATATTAATTATATGTGGGATAAAAAAATATGGGTCCCATTTCCCCACACCGGGGTAATTGGGACCCATTTTTTAAAAAATGTATAAAATTAATTTTTAATTTTATAAAAAATTTTAAAGCCCCAACAAACTATTGCTTAAACCTTTAATGTGTCAAAAAATACATTTTGGTATGATTATTAATTCCTATAATATATAAAAAATAACTCAAAATACTACCACGCTAAAGTTTTTCCACATGTTTAACATTCGGAAAAAAACACAGCTTAATTTTTTTTATTTTTTATACATCAAACACAAGATTACAATTATCCAATAATTTATGATGAAACCCCTTTAGTATACCTAAACTTTAACGTATTTACAATTTTGTTTAAAAAATAAATAATAAAAAATTTTAAAATTTTAAAAAATAGCTCCCAATTACCCCCGGGTCCCAATTCCCCCACTCTACCCTATATCTTGAGTATTTTATAAATTATATCTTGAGTATTTTATAAATTATATCTTGTGTGAAGTTAGACCTGAATGTTTTGCTTCAAGTATTCGTGTAGGTTGTACGACAAATAAGTTATGTATGGTAACAAAAACCGTTAGGCCTAAATTTATATGGAAGTAATTTTTTTAGGGAATAAGGTAGGCTAACTTACATGTATTTCCGTATATCATTCTTTTCCTAATGAAATTGTGCACAATTTGTACATTTAGAAAAATTATTTTGAGTTCATTGAGTTGTGTTATAATATATATATAGGCCCTATATATATATAACCTATATATATGCACATATAAATAATTAAAAAATCTGATTGGTAACTTAAATATAACAAAATGTATTTATTTATTGCTCTTGACAATTATTACATTGTGTAGCATAATTATTCTTATATTTACATTGAAATAGGTTAATATGTGAAGTGATATACTCGGTATATTTAAATATACCGCTTGAGAGTAAACTTAGGGAATTCAAGTAAAATGTTTTAATGTTATTTGTGTCAAATTTAAAGAAAAAAATGACTTGCGTTAGATTTTTTGTTTTTCATACGTTAGTACCTATGTTTCATTAGTAGGTCTACTTATTTGTGGTTTTTCTAAGATACCTCTAGGCAAGGCCACACTAAAAAAACAGGCCGTAATGCTCATCAAGCATGACGTCACGATAGAAGACGGCTATGACGTATAAGTATTTATTTATTTATTTTCCACTGAAAGATTAAAACAAGCAGCTGATCACAAACGGCAAAATTACGTCATTGCCGTCTTCTATCTTGACGTCATGCTTGACGAGCATTACGGCCCTTTTTTTTAGTGTGGCCTTGCTCTAGGACATCGCAAAGACAATGAAAAATAATAGGGATATTAGAGACACAAATTACTGTGTTGACCCCTATCAACTATAAATATCACGTAATTTGAAGTCATGAAGTGACACAGGTTCCTCCTGGTGTCAGTAATTTTTTGTAATTCAGCATAAATAATGGGGTTTTATAACTATTTTATGATAAAATACCCCCGCCGCAGCAAACCTGCTGACTTAAGTGAATTTCCATTTGTCTGAATTGATTTTCAAAATCTATTTAAATAACATTAGGTATAACGAGTACCTAGGTTTGCTGCTAGAAGGAAACTAATAATGTTTTTTTTTCTTTAGTAAAATATTAATGCAATAGTCTAGCAAGTTAAAATAAATAAATTTGCCAAGTTTGATCAAAATATAGGTACCTCCATAAACAAGCAAACTACAACATTTTACAATATTCTCCATAAGTAAAAATTTAACATTGGAATGTTAAATTTACTGTAAATTTTTTTGAATTTTCTCTGTTATAGGCCTACCAATAACTGTTGTACAAAAACACATTGATGTACTAAATTATTTGTTTTTTAAGCTCTTTAATAAGATCTAGAGAGAAATTGGAAAATTTTGTGTTTTGAGGTATTTTTTGTCAAATCATTTTTTATCAAAAATGAGGAAACCCAATTTTTACCCCATAAAACCCCCTGTAAAGCACACAACATTCCCATGTTCGCGATCTTATTCAAGTTTATCCCGCCTGACAGAAAGTGTTTTATGGGCCTCTGGGGACATCAAAATGGAAAATTAAATTGGTCCCAGTCCTAGGTCTTACTGTGCCACCTACGGTAATAGCTACTTCCCTACAGGGAAATTCGCTAAAAGTACTTTAAAAGATGAACATTACAAAATAAAAGTATGAAAAAAATGTCCGTTCCCCTATTTTTATGAGTAATTATGAGTAGGTAAATAAATTAGGTAAGTTAAAACATCAGAAATAGCCATTTATTTCTAAATTTTATAGGTAGGTAGCAAAAAAGAAAATATGAACTTTAGTACTTATTATTGTTAACACTTAGTTTTTAGGATATCCATGAGTCTTAAATTGATAAAGGAATAGTCGCAAAACAATCACTAGGCCTATTACAATGACTTTACTGACATTACAGATAACCTTCAAAACATTACTGCAAACACATTAAACCATTAAGTTATCAATTATCAATTATTTAAGATGGGGACGCTACTATGTGCGTATTTTAACCCAAATATGAGTGAAGGATGAGTGTAGGATGAGTGGCGCGATCTTGTAGTCTTGTTAGTGACTAAGGCCGACATGTTCCTTAGACACAGCTGTTAATTAGTAGCCCATACAGCTAATGGCAACTAAGGGACCTACAGTTTATAGTGGAATCCGAACCACATCTTTCCTTGTAATTTACGAATTGGTCTAATTATCAGGATAGTACTGCGGATAGTCGTAGTACTCACTAGTGCGGACGTTAATCCACACCAGGGAGCATCGCATCCACAGTGCATCCCTATAAATATCCACAATTCGTGACCTCCTAGTAGCTGGATTACAGGACGACGCCACCCGTCCCAGTCATCCTTAAGTTAGTCATCCTTGATTATTTTGTATCATGTAGTCTTGAAACAGAAATGCCTAAAGACCAATTTTTTAACAAAGAAAATAACTTGTAGTAATAAAATACAGCAACACAGCAACCAAAACATTGTCTTTTCCTCAAAACATCTGAAAATGGCCATGAGACACTGAAAAATATAAACATTGATAACAGTCATGATCTGCAACTCACAAAACAAAGGTTTACAACGAGCCTGGTACTCAGTCCTACAGAATCCTTACACTTGTGTGCATCCCCAGGTGTTTTTAAAAAGTCAATGTTTTGGTTGCCGTGTTGCATGTTGTTGATGATTTGTGATTTACAAGCCTACAACAACTAAACAACAAAGGCCCAAATTTTAAATTAAGCTTAAGTCTACTGGAATCCTACTGAAGCAATTTTTAAAATTTTAAATGTTTTAATTATAGTCGTGTTTTAACAAAAGTCTATTTTTACTTAACAAAAGTCTTATTTTCTTGAAAGACAATATAAATCTTAATCTAAGTAAATAGCCTAATTTTGAAAATTTCTGATTTAAGTAATCAGACCCAGACTATGATCGCCAATATTTTACTCGTGGTATTTTGCACTGTTGGCTTATACAGTACGACCCCGCTAATCTGTCACCTTCAGGACCTGGACTATGGATCAATGAAAAGGTTGGATTATCCGAAGAGCAGCATGTTTCGGATTTTTCCACATGAACGGAATACATGATAATTTTCACCATTACCGTAGAAGATATCCAGGATTTTGTCATGATTACAAAAGACAATGATAATGTTCCCGTGACTGCGTGAGACTTAATATATTGGGAGACGATGCTGTTTCCGTTACCGTACTGTAGGAGATACTCAGAAGTTTGCTGCGATTACAGGAGACAACGATGATGTCATTGAAAGTTTGGGAGATGTTAAATATCTTGCCAGGACCGTCAAAGACAAAGTTGTTTCCATGACCACAGGATTTGCCTAGTATTTTATGTGATTACAGTAGATGAGGATAAAAATCCGTTACCCCAGGAGATAACCTAGATTTTGCCACGATCGTTTGGGATGATCGCAAAAGACAATGATGATGTTTCCGTAACTGAGGGGGGGTTAACAAGATTTTGTGGGAGATGTTGATGATGTCCACACAACCAGAAGAAATGGTCATAGTATTACCAGGATAACATTGAAACCCATAGGCAATGCCATGGTCGGAAGCAAAAAGTCGGACTAGCCGAGGTCGGATTACGGGGGTTCTACTGTATGTGAATGTGTGTTTCAAATAAGCAGCAACATTGTTATCATAATCTTGAATTTACATAAGTAATGTTGCATATTTTTTTTCAGTAAGATGCGAGGTAGGCCTACTGTAATAGAAATGGCACATTGTTTTCATGATTTTAAGTCCTATTTTTGAATTTCCTATTTTTAAATCATATTCTTGAACTTATGGGTGTTTACAATGTTTGTTCCAGAAGTAAGATGAGTGGCAGCAGAGGAGAGGCGGCTGGAGTTGGTGGAACACAACACTCCACCTCCGCCATAACTCCACCGTCCGGGTCTTCCTCTGTAAGTACAATCAGCTGTTTGTAGGAAGTAACTAGGCCTATTTTGTTAAAATTGCTGATTGAACTTACTGTGATGATTGTGAGACTGAAGTTAATTTGTTTAGCGTTACCACAGAAAACATACTACTATAACCCAGAATGCTAACCGCATGGTAAAAAGCATTAAGTGTTTTGAGAGAGCTTTGCCTGTCAATTCATAGGCAGCGCCACCAGCGTTGCTATGCTGAGTGCATGGCAACGCTGGTGGCGCTGCCTACGGATTGACAGGCAAAGCTCTCTCAAAACACTTAATGGTTTTTACCATGTGGTTGGCATTCTGGGTTATAGTATTATGTTTTCTGTGGCGTTACCTAGCCTAAGTCAGTTTTAGTTAGTATTGCAAAACTTTCAACCCAATTCCGCTGACAATGTTTTTTAAATGTTATTCTTATACGGTTTTTATATATTTTTTGCGATATGTGTGTACAAGTGCTGTTTATTTAATTTTAATCATGATTTTATGTAAAATAGGCCTTAAAATTGTTAGTACTAAACTTGCACTACTTTTTGTACGGGTACGGTACTTTAAAATCCTGAATAAAACACTCTTAGGCATTTGAAAATAATTGTAGGCAATCCAGTTTAAGGGAACATTCATTATTATCCATGATTTTTTCTGATAGGTATATCGATATATTTTTTCCTTTAGGCCTACCATCCATATTCCTTCAGTTTTAATATCTTCAAACACATTTAAATTGCAAATCGACAACTGATCTTGTTTAAGCAAAAATAATACAGTACATGGATTAAGAAATAACACTATAGGTTACCTACTAAACTAACCAAACTTGCTGCATAAAAAAGAAGGCATGTGGGAATTATCCAATGGAGTTTTGAAATGTTACAGCACGTTTGGTTGGTTAGATTAGATTAGTTAAGAATAGTTTCATTTCAATATAATTTGTTTGTGGATACTGAGCAATATTTATTTATTGTAATTGTCAGCTAGTATGTTTCAATTAGTTAATATTGGATCGAAAAATAAAATATTGATCTATCGAAGAAAAAATCATTGATAATAATGAATGTTCCCTTTAACAAGAAAGTAACAAAAAATTGAGGATAAGTTTGAATTATCATCTTGCTCTAATTATAAGTTTAAGCCTATTTTTTTTGGGTTTTACATTTTATAGGTAAGCCATATAACCAGGTAGCAAAAAAAAAAAAAATAAATAAATAAAATAAAATAAAACTGGGACCGATCTTAGCCAGTCACTATTATTTGGCTTAGCGCCTTAAACTCTTATTTAAGGTGATTATTTCATTTAATCTCACCTGTGTGCACTTGTGCTAATCAATTATCAATCATTGAGACGGAGCCCGAATAGCGACATTAATCACTTTCAGCCGACGGTGGCATGGTAGCTCAGTTGGCTGATGAGTGTAGCGTTGAGGTCTTTTTAGAGAGGGTTCAAATTCTGTTCATGTGCAATACCGGTACATTTATAATGTGTGGCTTAGCTGGTGTAGAGGGCCCACCTTAAATAAATAATATCCGGCTTGGGTGGAAGTCAGGGCATTAAGCAAGTATAGACTTTAATAGGGATTGCACACAACACCTGTTTTGAATCGTTTTACATCTAGTTTAGAGGATTAGGACACCGATTTCCATTTCTCCCCCCTCCCTTTATTTTGGATAAATATGGACATGTATTCACATATTAAAAAAGACTAGGGCTCATAGTGTTAAATGATCCTGGCCATAGAAACAGTCCAGTAGAAAGCTACCATTTCCATTCAACACTCCGTTGTATAAATATAAGCTAATCTAATATATTCTAATTTTGTTTTCAGACAGCTTCCACTTCTTCTATGATGACTCGAATATCCCAGTCCTCGGAACATCCCAACACCGTCCGCACCAGCAATGGCATGCTGACTGACAACAGGAGCAGCATCGCTGATCTGCTCAGCAGCTCGAACCTGGCGTCCCCGCTGAGGACATTGGAGAGCGGACTGCGTAAACGCAAGCTCTCCGACATGGGGGAGGATATAACCTCAAGGCGGAAGAGGATTGCCGAACACAAAGCTGTGCGGTTAAAGCGTCTGAAGAAGGACTATGTGGAACATGTGTCAGAAATGCTGACTCTGGAAGGAGGTGGTTTGGCAGATGTTTACCGCAAACGACCCTCAACCTCGGCGCTTATCAGTTACTTGAAGAACAACCGTTTGAATCCTACAGACGAGGGTGAAGATTTGAGTTCGTATGTGACGCCAGTGGTGCAACAACCCGAGGTTAAGACGCCTGGCGCTCTACCGGGTATCCCTTCGTCAATAGCTGCAGCTTTTGCTGCCAAACCTGTTGTTCCAGGTATTTTCACTATCAAATTACTAATGCCTTTTGTAGTTTCTTTCACAGAAATTACCTCAAATGTTTTTTTTATGTAGGTAGTCTGGCACATAAATTGGTAGCGATAATAGAAATAGCCTTCATCTTAAAGTTAATGATAGTGTTTGTTTACCAATAGATTAGGAATTACACATCAGGCCATATAGTCAATTAGATTTATTTAGATGAAATAGACTAGAGTTAAGTTTCAGGCCGTAATAGTTAATTAGATTAAATAGACCAGAGTTAAGTTTTGTATGTTTTGGTAGTGTGGGCAATAATAAGTTGTCATAAGATAATTTACAGTAGTGTTTTTACCTGTTTAGATAAATCTAAAAAAATTAATATTTAGCCTATGTAAAAAAATATAAATATGTACCGTTTTTTCTCCTTTCTTAAGCCGATTAATTTCTAATGGTTGATAAACTCTCAGTCTACTTATGTGATTGGATGGGTAGCTGAGTGTGTGTGTTTTTTTTTTTTTTACTATTTATCAAAAGGTTATACATTTTTAATTATAAGTTGAGATCGGGACACCACCTATTTATGTGTATTTTAACCCAATCACGAGTGTAGAATGGAGTGTGATGCCTTGTGTGGCTTTGTTATTAAAACCAGCTGTTTAATCAATCAGGATCATTTATTAAAGGCCCAATGATCAAGGACAGCTAGCTAAGTACTGTTCCGAACAATCAAAAAGCTAAATTTGATCCCAATAAAGGGAATAGATCTTTTACAGTTCAAAATTGGACCCAGGTGTCATTGATCATTGAGCCTTTGATAAATTAATGATCCTGACTAATTAAACAGCTGATCTTAGTCAGTAACAAAGCTACACAGATCATCTCACTCGATTCTACACTCAGTTTTTAATACACACTAAAATGTGCGTCACAGTGTTAAAGAATTGATACCGTAGCCTACTACTTTTTTGCATGTTTCTAACCGAGGAATTCTTATTTTATCCAGCTTCTCCCCTGCCAGAGCCCGAGACGCAGTCTACGTCCGCACTGGAGAAGAGGCTGTTGTCGCCATTGAAGAGCAGCCCTGCAACACCTAGTAGTAGCACTCCCAGCAACAATAAGGCGGCGACACCTCAGCGAACGCCACAGTCCCCCTACGACACCTCCATATGTAGTCAGGAGCAGATCGTGGAGCGAGCCAAACAGGTAATGTTGAATGGTTTCATTGTTGTAGTGTTATTTTTTAATTTAAAGGTGTAACGCGGAGCACACGAGCCTGTGTTCTGGCACTAGCAGCCGGTCCTTATTACTGTCATTTGAATTCACACAATAGGGGACTAGGGGGTCCAATAATGTTGCAAGAAATTTTCTTATACAAATAGAACGTAATAGAAAGTAATATTGTGGTTTATCTATTGTTCCCTTTTTACTTCTCAAAATTTCATGCAATTCAGTCAACCTTTTTGTATTTTTTTATTCCCATCTAATATGGAAACGTAAATAAAATATGAAAACGTTGACTGTGAAATTTGATAAGAAAGTTACAGAAATTTTAAGACAAAGTTTTAGTTATGTAATATTGAGGAAAATTACTTTTTGCTATTGGGCTCCCTGGTCCTTAAAAACTCAGTTGAGCAGTAGTGATATAGGACCAGCTGCCACACTGGTGAACAATACCTGGCTATGAAACAGAATGCTAGGACACGGGCTCAACTCTTGGTTCATCATAGGGAACTGTAATTACAATTTTGTCTCTGGCTAGCTTAAAATAAAATTCGTACAGCAAGGTCTGGAGTGACACTAGTGACAGTGAATTATTTTGTTACTATTTTGCTTACAGGAGGCACAGGTGATGGCAAGGATCGGAGAGCTCCAGAAGGAAGGGCTGTGGACAGAGAAGAGGCTGCCCAAGGTACAAGAGCCTCCGAGGACCAAGGCACATTGGGACTACTTGTTAGAGGAGATGGTGTGGCTAGCAGCGGACTTTGCCCAGGAACGCAAGTGGAAGAAAGCTGCTGCTAAGAAAGTAAGGACACTCAGTACCTCGTTTGTTTTTTTAGAAATTGTTCTTAACGATTAGGACATGGTGTGGTACGTGTATGGGTGGGATGATGATATGATATCTAGGTTGCCACTAGATTATAAAGGGAAATTTTGAGAAATGTTTAGTGAGTAGGATGAGTAACACAATAGCTTATCTTATACGGACCACAAATAAGTTAAGTACATGGGAAACACGCTTAGGGGACAACTGTGTGCTTTCAGCTCTAGTATGTTGTGCCAGAAATATACTTGTGACGGAGCAAGGAACAGCCCAAACAGTGAGCACATTGCGGAACCTCTTATCGCCCAGGGTCTTCCTCCAATGTAAGCGTTAGGATGAGGACAAAGGCGGGGTGGGACTTTGCCCCAGACACCACCAAGTGTTTCCTCTGTACCTTACCTCTCTGTGCAAGCCTAGGAGGATTAAACATTAAGGAGAGGGCACGCGAATAGGAATACACGTGTTGCGGTGAAGCCAGCTTTAGCAGAACACTAGAGGGGCACGCGGAGCCGTAGAGTGGCAAAAAGCCTCGGCTATAACATGGGAGAGATAGGGAAAAACGCGACGCGCGCTGTTTCGAATTAAAATTCCCGCTAAACTAAAACACCTGTGTTATTCACCGATGGCATTCTTAAAGTAAATTAAATTTCCTATCGAACGGTGTCAATCATTCCTATAAAAACTATTATTTATTATTGAAGATCAAAGTTGAAAGAATTGACCTGGACTTTGAACATATGATTACTTTAATTACGTTTTTGAAAAAAAATATGATGTATCTACACAAATTAACAATTTATTCGTGATCCTTAAGAGTTTCTCAAAATAAAAAATATATATTTACCTATATTTAAAAGTGGTATTTAGAAAAATAATTACAATAAAGTTTTTTTTTAATTTTTCCAGTTTATAAAACAATCTTACTAATAATAGGTTAAAATCAAAATTTTAATTCAGGTGGTGAAATACATTTTAAGTTTGCATTTTTCATAGTTTTCTCGATTTGTTATTATCATTTTTTACTAGTTTTAAGTCATTTATGTGCTAGGCAGGTGATTTTAAATAGCCAAAGTTAAGAAAAAATGCAAAGCCGCTCTAACTTTTTTTACACCAACAGCCGTTAACTTACAATTAAATTACAAACATAAAAAAAAAGTAAAACAATTTCTTGGCAATCAAATTCTTGATTTTTTTAATATCATATTGAACTATATTTGATCTGTTTGCCCAAAGAAACTTCGAGTAAAAAGTGTAAATGTTCAACAATCGTCTTCTGATCGCCAAAGTGTGTTTATCATTCTTTTAAAGGATTAAAACTTATTTTATTTCTCTTTAAGAAAATGTTCAAATACACATACAGTACTACTCATGATTTGAGTTTTAATTTATGAACAGTAAAATCCATTGGTGATATGGCGGGATTTGAACCCGGGACCCCATGAACCGGAGTCCCGCGCTCTGGTTAGAGTATTATAAATAATACACAATACAAGTATGTCAAAAAATAAAAACAAGGACAACAGATTCCAAAAAACAAGGACAACAGATTCCAAAAAACAAGGACAACAGATTCCAAAAAATAAAAACAAGGACAACAGATTCCAAAAAATAAGTAATCCTTTTGTAAATTACTCACCTTTGAATGTACTATTGGTTCATAAATATGACTTTCCTCTTAATAGGTTCCTAATATTACGGTTAGAATTTAACTTTTTATTTTTCGTAGCATGACGAAGTCTAATTTTTAAATAGTTAATTGATATTTCTGTTACCAAATCTTCCGGTAACGCATACAACGCAGTATGAGAGGGGGGCGGGAGAGTAGTGCTGCCTCCCCCCCTCCTCAGTCCCCAGTACGCTGGCTTCAACGAAACTACAGCGTGTCCTCTCCTTGATGTTTAATCCTCCTAGGTGCAAGCACCCCATGCACCAAGTGGGGGAGTTTGACGTTTGTTAAATCACACTTTTTGTTAACTTGAAAAACAAAAACAAAAAAAAGTGAAAATTTCTCTTCACTCTAATTTAAGCTCTGGTTTGATGAAAGAGCCCTTTTCATATTTGCTGGTTATAGTAGTGTGCATTCTTATCAAGTTTAACAAAGTGAAATTTCATTTCAGTGTGCTAAAATGGTTCAGAAGTACTTCCAAGACAAGGAGTTGATGGCTCAAAAAGCTGTCAAATCGCAAGAACTTCAGTTGAAGAGGGTTGCCAATCTAATGGCTAAAGAAATAAAACATTTCTGGGCAAACGCTGAAAAGGTAAATTTGGCTTTATTTTCTTTGTAGTAATGGCTGTGAAAAAGTGTATTTGCAAGTTAAATAACATTCATGTAATAAGTGTATATTTTTGTTACAGAAGAAGTTTTAGTTTTTTTGCCAAGAATTTAGATACTTTTATATATACACTAGCTGACCCGGCGAACTTCGTATCGCCTAAGTTATAGGTTTCCCCTAAGACAGACCGATGGAAAGAAAGTACCGTTACGTTTAATTTTCAAGATGATCTCGTTCGCATCGCTCAATCACGTCCTGGTTGAAGTTCGTTCGCCTCACCTTTAGGTTGGAGCTCGTTCGCTGCGCTCACTTGCCTTCAGGTTAGCTCGTTTGCTACGCTAACTCGCCTCCAGGTTGAAGTTCGTTCGCTACGCTCACTCACCTTTTGGTTGCAAATTAGCTGTTGTCATAAATGTAAAAGAAATAATAGTGCTGCACCCTGTTGGTAATCCTTGTAACTTTAATGCTATTGAACATCATAGAACAGAACCAACTTGTTTAATTGAAACAGCTGTTAAGATTCATTAATTCCATTTCTCATAAGGTTAACATGGGAAACTCCAGAGCCACTGGGGCGGAGCCCTTTTAAGAATTTCGAAACGGGAAATAGTTTACGTCCGATTCGCATACCTACAGAATTTACACACCAAATTTCATAACGATTGGTGAAGTCGTTCCGGAGGAGTTTGCAGACAAACACTGTGACACGAGAATTTTATATATTAGATTTGTGTGCAAAGTAAAGTTGATTAAATTTTATTATATTTGCAGCTGGTTGAATACAAACATCAGACAATGTTGGAGGAGAAGCGTAAGAAGGCGATGGACCAGCATCTCAGCTTCATCGTAGACCAGACGGAGAAGTACTCGTCCCTGGTAGCCGAAGGACTTAACAAGACAGGAGCCGAGAGCGTTTCTCAGTCATTGGTGTCTTCCCGCGCACCTTCCCCCACCCCTGCAGCCGCTTCTGTTCAGCCTCATGCTTCTGATGGTGCGTTCCAAGTTTTTAAATATTTGTTTACAGTTGTCAAGTTGCACATCTTGTTTACTGGAATTAGTTCGCCAATCAGCTGATTTATCAATATTTTACTTGTCCACTGTTTTTTCTCACTCATAATGACAACTGACTCGTATAACATTATTTAAGCTCAGTTTATTTAATTTAAATTATTATAATCAACCGTAATTAGTTCCTCTGTAGCCTAGATTAAATTAATTTGTATGTAAAATTTGGTTGAAAACAAATAGTAATCATGTAAGAAAATTATAAGAGCATATCTAAAAAGAGTATTTTTCATTTTCCTAGTTTTGAAGTTGGCAATGACATTGTTTATATTTTTATTTCAACATTGCAGCTCGGTCACAAAACACCCTAACCTCAATGGTGTAACGAAGTTTGTTTGTGCCTCTTATAATTTTTTAGTTGTTACCAAAAACTGTGGACTAAATACAATGTGCAATTCGCGAGCAAAGTGCCACCTTTTTAACCTCCTGTGTCAATTATCGAATTAAAAACTCGAGACTTAAGCCATCTCCAGAAATTATGTTTTGTTTACGTTTACAGTTGTTTAGGTGACAACAAAAAAAATCTTCAGTTTGCCTATTGTTGTAATAACAAAATGTAAAAAAAAATGTAGGTTATGTTTCACAATTGAGCTGCATTTATTGTGGATACAAAATAACCAATGTAGTAATAAAACAACATTCATCAAATCTAACTTTGTAATTCATGAATATTACTTAATAGCTGAGGCATCATTGCATCAATTAACACATTTTAATTTTCAGGTGAATTTGAGCCTGGCGGAACTTCTAGTGATGACGAGGAGACGATCGCTAAAGCAGAAGCAGAAGATGAAAAGGAAGGTGGAATAGACAATGCTAAAGAAATTGAACTGCTTACGCAAGAATCTGAGTTACCACTAGAAGATTTGTTAAGAGATTATTTAGATAATAGAGAAAATATTATACTCGAAGAAGAAAATGAGGATGAAGAAGAAGGAAGTTCAGTAGTAAGTTTGGTGTTGAAAAAAATATGTTCTAGGTGATAATTAAAATGCTGAATGTTAACAATTGCCTCTCTGTAAATCTCTGATTGATGATTCTATTAAATCAGAATAGCCCATAAATAGTTAGGACACATTTCAATTACTACATTTTTCAAGCTGTCAGTGTTCTTTTACAAATATTATGGAAAATTCAAGCGCTTTAAAGGTTGTTTACAGTTTAAACAAAACCCATTCTTCAATTTAATAGGTAAATCCTAGTCTTTAGTTTTGTCTCCAACTTTAACCTTTCCTCGTTGATAACCCCAATTACATTGCGAACACACTTTACATCAAGGTCTCCTTTTAAACATTGTGACTAAACAAATGATTTATTCATAGGATAAGGATGAAGAATTCCGAGCCTCAGACAAGGATTCAAGTGACGACGAAGAGACAATCCAAGAACAAGAAAAGGCCGAGGGGAAAGTAGACCATAAACAGGAGCTGGACGACTTAAAAGTGAGATGAACTGATAATATATTGTTTATCTCAAGAATCGTCTAAGGCCCCTATTAGACGAGGTAGCCCGGCGACGTCGCCAGCGACAGTAGCTGGCGACGCACTGGCCACCAAACCTAGTAGCCAGTTGAGTAGCTAGAATTTTACCGCCGTTACTCATTTTGTTGTGTGTGCTTGTCTTGTACTTGTTATGAGCGGTATGTTTACAGTGAATAATGAGTGATTATAAGCATCTTCTCCTTTTGTTACTTCTGAAGAAAAGGAGGCAAAGAAAGAGAAAAATATACGGTCATCCCCAATGCTTAGTGCAAGAGAATCAAAAGGGTTATATTACACCTTTTTTATGAGCTCTGTGCGGACAATACAAAATTTTTCAATTATTTTCGTATGTCACAATCCAGTTTCTTCGAGTTGTTAGGTCTCATAAAGGATGATATAGACATTTTATCAACTGAAGTGAACAATTCACCCACTCACAACACAACAGAACGCAACACAACAGTGTGCAAGTATCCCCGTGATATGAACTGACCGAGTGGTGACGTGATACTGGCGACCTAGTGTAATAAGCTCCATATGCTACAACGCAGCATCGCCAATATGGGTAGCCAGTGGCTACCGCAGTGGCGACGGGGCTCGGTAGCCAGTCGGTCGCCAAAGTGTGGCTGCGTCGCTGGCTACCCTCGTGTAATAACATCCATAAGAATCAATGACCCCTGACAAGCTGAGTAGCCAGTTTGGTCGCTGGCGACGTCGCCAGGCTACCTCGTCTAATAGGGGCCTAAGAGAAATAATAGTAGTGGACTATAAATCTTGCTATCCTAAAGTATATTCTGTACACCACAGGAAACTAATCTCTCATGATTCCTTACTGATTACTGCAATTCTTCTGATGCCGTTAATCTAGACATTGGACTTCTATTTCCATGTTTCTTATTTAAATTTTGTACAGTTCTGTTTTCACTTGTTATTGTAACATTCTTTCTCTTCTTGGGATTGCTATTTGTTATTAGTATATTGTGCATTTTCGATTAAATTACAAAGTTTGTTGTCATATTTACATAATATAAATAGTGCCAGTCCGATGTTAGTGTTTTCATAATAAGCTATTTTCAGACGGAAGGAGAGATGAGCATCGAAGAACTGAGGGCTAAATACGGAGGTGCCCAGACAAACGGAACCCCAATGGAAACAGAGTCTCAGGAGTCTGACAGTGAAGAAGAGGTGGAAGAAGATGAAGAAGAACAAAACAGTGAAAGCACAAGTGAGGACGAGCCGATGGAAGTAGAGGAAGAAGCAACGACAGAAGATCTGTCTGCGCTTTTGACTCAGGAAGTGCCAACATCTTCACAAGGCGACAATTCTTCGCAGCAGGTAAATTTATTACTATTATTGTTATAAGTAAATCTGTATCAAAGTTGTCGATAGAATGTGGACAATTTAAGGATTCAGTAATGGATAGGTTTAACGGCAGGTAACAACAATGTTATTAGACACCTTTTGCAACCTAATATTATTTTCTTGTGACTTATTATCCATGTAATTTGATAATAATGGATACACTTTCCAAAATCTACCTGCTGTGACGCATAGCGGCACGCTATATTCCTTATAGTGTCAGACCTTCGTGTGGCAGGGCTGCATGGCGAACTCGTCAGCCCACCGCGAGCAAGCGAACGGCTTACCCCCACCTACCTTTCCCAACCTTCTTCCCTTCTTCCCGGTCTGCAACGAGAACTGTCTAAGAAGAAACTGCTCGTCTAGAATTCCTACTAATGGCTAAGTTTACAATAATTAGATAAGTTAGCGGTTGAGCAATATGTCAGGCTAGTTAACAAACACGGGGGAGACCTACAAGGGTCGTCCCGACATAGGATAAAATGTAGGAATTAACAATTACGGTTCGAGGCCTTCAGCCTCGGACCATCTGCAACAGGATTAGGGCAACACGTTTTCCCCAGAAGTTTCCATAGTTCTTTTCAATAAATTGTTAGGTATTTCCTATTTAAGTAGTTCAATCACCAGCCAATCTTTCATTAACAGTCGTTTTCTAGGTCACAAGTCTTGGAAGGATAGTTTTTAGTAAATTAGTTGTATTAGCATAAATCAAAGCTGGCTATGCAAGCTTCCGGTCTGGGTAAAAGATCTCCGTCCTCTGGTCCCCAACACGTCTTCCATTAATTAATTTGGTAGCAGAATCAGCACGCTTAATTTAGTTTTACACCCCCAATCAATCAGTAGTAATCAGTTGACCTAAAACGGCTACACTGCCATGAACATAATATAATAATTTTAAGTCTGATTTGAATTTGTTTCAGGTGGATAAGAAAGAGTCGGAAATACACGATGTCGCAGCCATAGCTGAGAGTATTCAACCGAAAGGGAACACTCTGTCTTCAACCAGCGTAAGTCATTAACTACTTGTATCTCTCCGAGAATGATGTCTCAATCTTGTTATATTCTTAGGATATTTAATTTTGTCTAAATTATTGAAACCCAGAAACCATAAAGTAACAGCTGTGTCAATCAAGCTCAAGGATAAAATCTAAGATAAGAAAATGTAGGGATCATCATGGTACATTATATAGAAAAAAAACTCTTATAACATTTTGATTCAATCGAAGATGATTTTTTGTTTGTAAAATGTTAACACCTTTCTCTGTATCTATTGAACGTTAACAAAAATTATATTGAAACAAATCTCTGTTAAGGATGTTATTTAATTAAAGGTGCCATTATAACTTCGAACACGGGATGAGCTCTATTAGAGGTTGGGTCCTGTATTACAATATAACAATACGATAGCTATCTTTTGAGGTCCAGTTGACATTATACAGGTCTTGTATAGTATTAGCTCATGGTTTTCTTTCATTTCTTTTTCACTTACAAAGTTTTCTAAACCGTAATGAATACGAAGGAGATATTGAAGGATATTATTTCCAGGTTGTTACCAAAGTTCCGTTCCTGCTGAAGCACCCGCTGAGAGAATACCAACACATTGGGCTGGACTGGCTGGTTACAATGCACGATCGTAAACTCAACGGCATCTTGGCTGACGAGATGGGTCTGGGAAAGACCATTCAGACCATTGCCGTGTTAGCTCACCTAGCCTGTGAGAAGGGTATGTGTCTTCTTTCAAAAGTCTCTTGATATTTCATTTAGGTCCAGGATGTCCCTAAATCCCATACAATTTTATAATCTTTCTAAAAATGTCATAATTTGTTAAATTCATTCAGATTTTACCAAGGAAGTTGTAAATTTTCTGAATCACAAGATATTTTTTATGCTGATCTGTGGGAAAGTTTTTTTTATCGATTTGTTTCAATTTTTGAAGGCATGTGTATTTAACGTAGAACTAAGCCTTGGAATCTAAATGAGCATAAACTATGAAACAAATTACTCAAACTCAACTAACATCTCCAAAATGTTCTATGTAGGTATATGTTAAATTATTATATTCAGTAAACAAATTCTTTTGCAATTATAACATTTTACTAAATTTGTTTCAGGAACCTGGGGTCCGCATCTAATAGTAGTCCCTACATCTGTGATGCTGAACTGGGAAATGGAGATCAAAAAATGGTGTCCCGCCTTCAAAATATTAACATACTACGGCTCACAAAAAGAGAGAAAACTAAAGCGGACAGGTAAGATAGTTAAAAAAGTTACAAAGCTGTATTGTGACTTGTGAGTTGACGAGATGAAAATGTTTTATTTGTGACAAGTGTTCAGTTTTAAA
Source organism: Macrosteles quadrilineatus (assembly GCF_028750875.1). Lineage (NCBI taxonomy): Eukaryota > Metazoa > Arthropoda > Insecta > Hemiptera > Cicadellidae > Macrosteles > Macrosteles quadrilineatus. The sequence goes on from NW_026542594.1 coordinate 190,511,940, forward strand.
ATGTCTCTAGTGTATTCTTTTGTTTATTCTATTTGAAGTAAACTGACGATAAATTGTAGGTTAATCATTCATTAACTCATGAAGAAATCAACACACGGCGGAAACAATTTCAAACTTTTACCAACGAAGCACTATTTTGTTTTCTGTTTAGACTTTTCCTGCTCGGGGACCTGCATGTAACATTTTTAAACAAAAAGTAAGTGTTGACAAATTCTTTCCAACATGAAAAGTTCCAAACATTGTCCAATTAGCTAATTCTATTTTAACAGAGTTGTGGTTTGTTTTTGTTTCACATTGTGATCCGTTTGTAGGTTGGTCCAAGCCGAATGCCTTTCACATCTGCATCACATCATACAAGCTGGTCATCCAGGATTACCAGAGTTTTAGAAGGAAAAGCTGGAAATATCTCATTCTTGACGAGGCTCAGAACATCAAGAACTTCAAATCCCAGAGGTGGCAGCTACTGTTGAATTTCCAAACACAGAGGTAATGTTTGTTTTTGTAATGATTATTCGTAAATACAATGTAGTTCTTAAATAAATGCATTTTAACGAATAAAAATACCCCCGCCGCAGCAAACCTGCAGACTAAGCGAATTTCCATTTCCCTGAATGGATTTACACTAAAATGTCTCCTTAAAAATATCACATTTATTCCCTATTTAAATAGAATCAGTTTAAAACATATGGTACTTAGGTTTGCTGCAACAGGGAGGGTAAAAGTGTAAAATGTTAATAGTTAGTAAGAAATAAAAACATTTTCCAAATTTGGGCAAAATATGTTTACAAACAAGCAAGCTACAACAGTTTACTTATTCTCCATAAGAATAACATGGGAATTTTAAATTTACAATTTTTTGGAATTTTCTCCGTAACCATTAGGCGCATTATAACGCTTCAATATACTAAATTAATTTTGTTTTAAGCTCTACAAAATAGTTTAGAAAGAAATTGCAAAATTTTATGTTTTTTGGGTCAAAAATGGGAATTCCCATTTTTACCCCATAAAAGCCCCCATAATCCCCCGTTCCTATGGTCCGATCATGCTGGTTCGCAAACTCGTTCGAATAAACGTAGGTTTACACATTTGTACCAAATTTCATCAAAATCGGATCATTTTTGCTCGAGTTATCGCGCTAACGGACACATATATATATATATATATGAATTTGAACGGATGGTGTTTTTGGCCTCTAGGGACCTCAAAACGAAAAAAAAAAATCGGTCCCGGGTCCAGGTCTTACCGTGAGTACTACGGTAATAGCTTATTCCCTATATGGGAAATTCGCTAAAAGATAATGACTGCTCATCATTCCCTGGCCTAGCTCAAAACGAATAATATGCTGGCATTTTAATTGTAATTATTGTAACACTATTCATTCACACTAAACACAATCCTAGCATAACAAACTGGGGATGGGTAGTTTACAAAAGTGTTAGGCAGTTGTTTTTTGCCAAAATTGTCCAAACTGAGAAGCGATGAAAAATGTCAAATCAGTTATTTGTTTTTACCAGATTTTGCTGGTGAAAAAAATTGAACTGAAAAACTTTCCAAACATTTCAACAACTTTTAATCCAATCTTAGGTCTGTGATTTTGCCAAGTTATCAAGATTTGATTGCAGTAGAACAATTACAATCCGGTGTAGTTGGGACATCATGCTACGTTGAATAACAACCGCCACTAGTAGGTTGGCAGACAGGTCACTCAATGTCTGTTATGTTTCTCAGGAGGCTGCTACTCACTGGTACTCCACTTCAGAACAACCTGATGGAGTTGTGGTCGCTGATGCACTTCCTGATGCCTTCGGTGTTCCAGTCGCACAGGGAGTTCAAGGAGTGGTTCTCCAACCCTGTCACTGGCATGATAGAAGGCAACTCGGAGTATAATGAACAGATCATCAAGAGACTGCATAAGGTCAGTATCGTAAAAGTACCGTACCTACTTCGATTGAGTTAATTTTCACTTTTAAATCCTACATCCACGCGAATGGTTAATTGAAATTGCTGTCATGTAACTCTTCTTTATTTTAGTTTCAGCTAAAGTTATTGAGAAATGAGATTTTTTCTTCGAGGTGACTTTCTTACTTCATGTTGTGTTGTTTATTCCAAATCACGTTGACAAATATTGTAAAAAGGTTAAAATACCCGGTATTGTTGTATGATTCCCCTGCCCTGCGTAGTCCATCCCAGGAGCAGATGAATCACTAGGCAGTGCCCTTTTTTAAAAGACTTTCCTAACTTTGATTTTATTAAAACTTAAAACCTCTTCAGTCAGATTAGCTACTTACACTAATGAAGACTTTTTGAATATTTACAGGTGCTGAGGCCTTTTTTACTGCGGAGATTGAAGTGTGAGGTAGAGAAACAACTGCCAAAGAAATATGAACATGTAGTCATGTGCAGACTGTCCAACAGACAGAGATACCTCTACGACGATTTCATGTCCAGAGCCAAGTAAGTTCTGTCAAATACTGGCAAGTATAAAACCATTAAATAAATCTATGACCAGTTTTTAAAAAATAAACTGTTAATTTATTTTTTTACTTGATCTTTTTTTGATCTGTGTTAAATGATTACTAGTGTCTGTACAAAAATTTAGTTTTGTTTCATTGCTAAGTTTAACAGATAAAGATGTTTGTGACAGTTTAATTGTATGGTTTTTGACAGTGTTTATTTTCTTACTAAATACAAGTTACACAAAACAAAGCTTATCTGTAAGATAATAGTATCAGGAAGTTGATTGCATACAAAAAGTTCACAACACAATTAGTGTAAACGTTTAATATCAACTTTTGTGTGCAGTGAATTTGCTATGCACTATCAACTGCTTGATATTCTTTAAAAGGGTAGTTGTGAATCCTAAGGGGTAGTTCTTCCTTAACAGATTTAGAAATAGCCAAGCGATCTCTCCTCCAAAAACCAATTTTAATAATTAGACCTAAAGAATATTGAACTGGAAAGAAAGCTGTTCACAAACTTCAACACCCGCTACCAAGGTGCCAATCGGAATGTTTGTTTGACAGGACCAGGGAGACGCTAGCCACCGGTAATCTACTCAGTGTCATCAACGTGCTGATGCAGCTAAGGAAGGTCTGCAATCATCCCAACCTGTTTGAGGTCAGACCCACGGTGTCACCGTTCCAGATGGAGGCCATGGAGTTGTTCACTGCGTCGTGCGTGTGGAGTGCCTTAGACTACGACCCTTTCAAGGTAATTAACTCATCCAAGAATAATCAGTACAGGTCGTGAGGTTTGTGGTGAAACTGGCGCTGGGCGTAGGAGGGGATGTGGATGGTTGGGGAGGGCAGTCCCAACCCCGGAGTCGGTGTCTTCCGTTTTACTAGCCATCCAACAAACGTTGGTCCTTTACTGCAGTAGTAGAACTTATGAAGTAATATGTCCAATGCTACTTAGACACCGCCGTTATGGTGCTATCAAGAATTTGTTTGTAGATTCCATTTTGCCCTGAGGGTCTCAATGGAGTGTTGATAGGTATAACCAATGACTACCTAAGTAAAACATTCTATATATAAGTTATTGGTACCTATAAAAAAGTGCTGTTCTTTATAAGTTCTTATAAAGATTACAGTAGGCCTACGGTATTCGAAAACAATTTGTACAGTTTTTAAAGTTCTATTATTTTTTTGCTACTGTCCCGAAGTGGTATTAAACAGACTGTAAACATTTATTTTAATGAAATCTGATATTTTTTATATAGGGCGTACCTGGTAATACACAACGGCACTAGGCTACAATGTTTTTAGAAAAGCAGAAACATCGTCACCGCACAGGGAGACAGACCCCAACTGACAGGGTTGTTACCCTTGGCCATTGTTCTGCGCATGCGCAAACTTTCTCTTTGGCACCGCCCCCCCCCCCCCCCCCCAGACCAGTTTCATCACAAACCTCTCGACCTGTACAGTAGAACTTTGATAGTTGACAGACTTACTTTGACATACTAAATGACCGTAGGAGTGACCAATAGTGTCTTTGTTGGGTTTGCTGGTAAGTGGACAGAAATAACTCGATCCTTCTAGATCAATTCTAGAGGATATGAAAATTACACTTGCTATCAAGGGTGACTTGTCTTGTTAACGATGATTCTTGTTATCAAGGTTCCATGAAACGTTATTGTGATGTCTGTAAATGTTGCAGCATGTGAACCTGCAGTACCTGAACCTGGACAAGATCAGTCTAGAGTTGTGGATGTCGGCGTGGATGGCTCACCGTAGCAGCAAGTTCCGCACTCCTGTAAGGCTGATAGAGGAGATTGACACTGCTCCTCCCCCACCACCCAAGTGTCCTCCGGGCAGAATCAAGGTCCACGTACGCTTCTCTTCACAGGCCAACTCTCAGGCTCAGGTGAGAGTGTGGGTTTAGCTCTTATTGGCTAGTGAAAACACTACTTGGATTGAAAAAAGTTAGGTTAATTTTAGTTGGAGTAATACTAATGGAACAATTTCAAAATGGAATGGATTTAATTATGACTAAAACTTTAATTTGTAAACCAATAAATAATATAGTTTTTAAGATCAATGGACTTTACTTCACAGAATGGAATCAATTACCAAAAACTTATTACATGAACACTTTTCCAGATGGCAGTGAGACCCAACGCCAACACTGTTTTAGGAGCACCGGCAGTTAGGCCTGGGGTCACTCCTACGTTAGTACCGAGAGTGGGGCCTTCGACTTTAGTTAGGACTGCCCTCACTAATCAGGTCATGGCTCAAGGTATGTTGACGGATCTAAATGATTTACTTTCTTGGTTAGGTCTACATCATAAACAAGTATTTTAAGCTATCAACTCCATTGCAATACGGTTTCTTTCAATTGTTGTTTCTGTTTCCAGGTCTAACGCTAAGAGTTCCGAGACAACCAGGCCAACTTCAAGGCTATTCCGTGCAGTTAGTCCAACAGAGACCCGGCTCTCCTGTCAAAGGTGTGAAATTGTTGAAAACTGTCCTTTAGTGTGGTTTATCAACGTATTACAAAATTGATCCAATGCACCCGTAACAAGTTATGTCAAGGGTTGTTATCAGAATAGTAGGAGTGTGCGAGTTTGAGATTTTCCAATCAAGAAGAGGTTTTTGTTTTGTACAACAAATTTTACGTAATTATATCGGGTTGAGTCTTAATATACTTGTCATATTTAATTAATGCTGTGAATTATTTACCAAAGCAGTATTTAAATTTGTATTCATAAATTTGGTGCAGTTGGCATTAATCACAATTATAATTGAAGTATTGTCTCCCATGGTTGTGTAATATCATCAATGTCTCTCACAGTCACAGAATAATACTGGGCATCTTCCAGTTGTGTAGACATCACCGTCTCCTACGTTTGTAGTAAGAATTTTGATGATAATGTTTCCCGTAGCTGCGGAGACATCATTGCTTTCCACTATCACAAAAATGTTATTGTCGTCCGCTTAAATGTTAAGCTATTTAGATACTTTGGTTTACCAAGTTGTTCGTGTTACAGTGGCGCTAGGTGCGCAGTCCCAGAGACTGACAGTGGCCACTGGTTTTGCACAGCTGGTACAGACTAGTGCAGGCAGACATCACTTGCTGTTCACTTCCTCGCCTCACCTCACCACCCCCGGCACTTCTACTGCTGGTGAGAATAGCCTACAAAACTGTATTATTTTGTTTGAAAAAATGTATTCAAAGTTCAGTTCTGTTTTAGTGATTAACATTTTTGCGTTGCCATCGGAAGTGCAAACGGCTGGACGCAAGACGTTGCAAAATAGTGCTTAAGATTCCTAATCATTATTGCAAAGTAATGGTATATTTCCCATTGCAGTGATGACATCAGCAGGAGGACAGAGGCTATTGTTGGGTTCTGTTCCTGGAGGTTTGACCAGACTTGCCACACCTTCATCTACCGGGACGTCACCACCTCGACCTGTCATCAGAGTTCCTACAGCCGCAACAGTCTCCAGCCCTCTGGTAACTATGCTAATAGAACTAAGTACACTCACAACATTTAGGCGGTTTAAGGGTAATGTTTCCTAGGTTCCCCCACCACTTTTGATGTTTAATATTTACAGGGTGTCCACATACTGGAAGTCAGGGATAGTCATGGAAAAAAATTATGGTCATTGAAAGTCATGGAAATAGGCAAAAAGTCATGGAAAGTCATGGAAATAGGCAAAAAGTCATGGAAATCCCCAATGATGGATGGATTTCAGGGGACCTTTCAATGCTCTAGTCGGCCGTAACCGCGACTATTTTAGCATTTTTCAGAATTTTTCACAAATGTACGACAATTTCAATTTATACAGTTGTCTTAGTTTATGGGTTTTGAGTTTGTATTAGTTCATTGTTGTACCTATTGTACTCCATTGTTATCTGTTATTACATATTTCAATATTTTCTGTGAAATAACTTGTCTAGGCAGTACAGTATTATTTGTGTGTGTACGGTATATTATAATTTTTGAGTTAAGTTTGTGAGTCATGGAAATCGATGGTTAATGGTCATGGATAGTCATGGAAAGTCAGGGAAATTGATGACAAAATTTCTGTGGACACCCTGATTTACATCTGCAGTTGGCTGTTGTTTTAAAGTTAGAGTGAGGTGGAGGGGATGGAATCGCTTCCCCTCAAACCGCCCGAGTTTTCTGAATGGAGTAGACACTCGGGAAATGCGGGACACTACAGTAGTTTTAAGCCCAGATTGGGTCAAATCTCTTATTGCTGTTCAGCGCAAGTTTTGGTGATAGTCATTATTAAATTCATAATTTCATCATACAATATTTAAAAAACTCCTAGGGGCTATTAACTGGAATTTTAGGTCTATATAAATCCAATGGGTCCGTAACTTTTCATACTATCAAACTTTCCATAAATTTCAGGTTATAAATCAATCTAATCGTGTCTGTTGCACTCACTAGTGGTTGTTTAGAGACCAGACTTGTAGTAATAAAATGTGGTGCATTTTCGGAGGAACTGTTCAATACAGCCATTGAGTCTTGTTATCAAGGATGACTTGAACTCAAAATGACTACTTAAAGAGGTTCTGAGCTTACATTGTGATTTAGACTTGTTATTGAGGTTGCTGTGATTGAAACAGTCATGTTATAGTGGTTGATATACATGGTATGGTGGTTTTGTGGGAATTGTAAACGAGATTCTGCTGGACTTGTATGAACGCTGTGTAATAAATTTTACAATATATTAATACTTAAAAATCAACATATTTTATTGTTTGCTCCAGGCGATCAACCACACAGTCACAACGGCAGCCAGTAGTGTTCTAGTCACTTCCAGTGTGAGTGTTCCCTCATCTTCTTCTCTGGTCACCTCCCCGTCCATGGCTGCCCCCTCCACGTCCCCCTCAACATCCGTCTCCATGACAACCAGAGCGGCCACCACGCAGGCGAGACGGAGACACGACGAAGAAACTGCCCACAACGTCTTTGTTATTGTAAGTCCCAAAATTATAATTGTTCAGTTTTACAGTGATAGGATATCTCTGTACAGTAACAGTGATAGATTTATCATTATTCCCTACATCATTTTTAGATTAGATTATTACAACGCTCACATTCCAGAGTGTGTATTTTAAGGCAAATATTAGTGAACGATAAGTGATGAATAAATGATATGACAGCTTTTTTAATGACTAAGCTCAGCCAGTTCTATAGCGAGGACAGATTATTAAAATCTCCCTTGGTTCAATTTCATTGCTTGGTATTTACTTCAAACTTTAGGTCATGTTTAGCTTTACTTTAAAATCCCTACTATCAAAATTAATTATCTACAATTTAGTTGTACAAAAGTTATACAATAGTTACCGTATCTTATAGTTGTAACATTTACAGCCGAGGTTAGAAGAGAAACGCAGAAAATGGAGGGAGGAGAAACTGAAACGAACAGCAGAAGTAAATGAACAGCGATGTTCAGCGTACCCACTGTACGGCTGGGACTTGGTCAAGGTATTTGTCTTAACAGTATTCAAATTTTCTACGGGTGTAAAATATATATGTATGGTCTTCACCTAGCTATCATTGCTATTACCCATGGTACTTAAATGATAACCAAACTAAAATTTCTAAACTTTTTGCATGGCTAAAAATCAGGTATGGGAAAATGGTTTTGCTACGATTTAAGGGTTTTCATCAATCTCTATTCCAATGTGATTTACTTACTATTGTAAAATGTTGGACTTGAGATAAGTTTTGAATTTAAGTTAAAATGCAAAATATACCCTTAGCAATATGGCAGTGCCCCTATGTATTTTACCTATTTTCAGTGGTACTCCCTATGACATTTTAAGGTTGGGCTGGGTCAATAGTTGTTCCATTAGATATATTCGGGTGGGAAATATTTTCAGGTGGAGCTCGAGTCGGGTGATTACTAGAGGCAATTTTTGAGATGAGCAATGTTATCGCAATTGCTGAGAGCATCTATGTGTAGTCTGACATTAATTATCAAGCGAAACTCGAAGTAATATTGTGATCATCCTGTGGTCGTGGAGACTGTTTTTATGACCTCTGGTGTTGTGTTAGGCGCTGAGACTGATAGACTTGGTGGATGTGTCGCCCTGCACCTCGGCCCATAGTGACGACCCTGAGCTCTACTGGCAACAGACCGAGGCTCTGTCACAAGCCATCCTATCTGTGGAGGAGAGACTGATGCAACTCAATGATCTCATTACTAGGTAAGAATTTTGTTAACTAGTCAGATATTAAAGCTTGAAAACATCCTTAAGTGCTTAAGGACGTTTCCTGCAGATTTGATAAAAACACTCTTTGCATTAAAAATCTTTAAAATTGCTGATTTGAAACCGCACGTTTATTGGCTGTCGTCTGTCAGAAGGCTGATGTCTGCATGTCAACGGAATTATTGTCCCTATTTTACTTGTTAAATTAGTTAAGAGACATGGGGCCTGTCAGCACATAAATGCGTCAATCTGTCTGTGACGACACATTGAAATCTCTCGGTGAATAACTCATTGCTGCCATCTGTGGCTGGTTGTTCCCTTCTTCTTTCAGTTTCAATAGTTTGCTCTTTTTCGGTTCGTGTATTTTTATGTAGGTAGTCGTTTTGTATGTCAGCACATCTTAAAACTGATCTTCTTTGAGCCTAGAAGAACCAACCTCAATATTTTGTCCAAATCCAAAACCTGATCCATCATCTAATAACAAATTCTCTGAATACATTTCCCTCCGTAGGTTCCATTGACAGGGTGTCTAGTAGTCGGGAAAGTCGGGAATTAGTATTGAATTTCAAAACGGTCTTGAAAAGTCGGGATTTAGTCTTAAATTTGATTTCAAAGTCGGGAATTTTCATGATTTTGCCGCGATCGTCATCTTGCGTTTACGTAACCGCGAAAGCCAATGATGATGATGTCTACACAGGAGACGACGATGACGTTTCCGTGACCGCGGGAGACGACGATGATGTCTACACGGCCGCTGGAAATGTTAATGATTTTGCCGTGATTGCGGACGTCGACGATAACGTTTCCGTGACTGTGGGAGATGACGATGATATCTGCTCGGCTGCGGGAAATGTTCATGATTTTGTCGCGTTCGCGGGAGATGACGATGACGTTTCCGTGACCGCGGGAGACGACGATGATATCTGCTCGGCCGCGGGAAATGTTCATGATTTTGTCGCGATCGCGGACGACGACGATGACGTTTCCGTGACCGCGGGAGACGAAGGTGATGTCTAAACATCCGCGGGAAATGTTCATGATTTTGCCGCGATCGCGGACGACGACGTTGACGTTTCCGTTACCGCGGGAGATGACGATGACGTTTCCGTGACCGCGGGAAACGACGATGATATCTGCTCGGCCGCAGGAAATATTCATGATTTTGTCGCGATCGCGGACGACGACGATGACGTTTCTGAAACCGCGGGAGACGACAATGATGTCATTGATGTCTACAAGGCAGTGGGAAATGTTAATGATTTTGCCGTGATCGCGGACGACGACGATCACGTTTCTGTAACTGCTGCAGTCAATGATGATGTCTAAACGTACGGTACACGGAAGATTTCATGATAAAAAAAACCAAATTTGCTAGTTAGAATTTTTTATTGCTGCATTATTTCTTTACTTGAATGAAAACACCACATTATCATAATACTACTTTATGACAAAGACAGGGGTTGGTGTAGTATTATTTAGAAAATTTGGTTAAGCTATAAAAATTGGTATCGGTATCAAGAATCGAGAATCGATACATTTTGGTATCAACACCCACTAATTGTTGAAAAAACTGGTCTTGAAAAATCTGGAATTAGTCTTGAAAAGTCTTGAATTTTATAATGGAAATAAACTAGACACCCTGCATTGACTTTTTGCTCGGTTTTTAGTTTGGTAGCCAATTTTCTGAGCCATTTACCTCAGTCATAGTTTAATAAGCAGGAACTTACACATCGTGTTTGTCTGCAGGTTTGTGGTGTTTGTGCCGGCTGTGAAGGCCCCGAGGCCAAGGTTCCACGTTTCACATCCACCGCCATGGAAACTGTGGCAGGAACAGAGGCGGACGGCCATGTTGGAGGCGGACCTCTCCCCCAGGGCGGCATGTCTGCATCCCATAGTGGCTTCTATGATGACCCTGGTAAGATGATATGTCAAAACCTAAGACACCTAGATGACAATGGGTACTTTTAATAACATTTAGGTACCAAAATTTATTGGTAAAAGCACTAGTATTGAGTGTATCTTGGTTATTTTAAAATTCTTGAGAGTTATGCTACCAAAGTTTTTATAATTTACAAGTGTTTCTGAAATTTTTTTAAGTACGGTAGACTTAAACTTCAAAAAAATTAAAAGGAGTATCATAGAGCTCACGCCTAGGTTTAAGGATTTTTTGAGGATATTTTTCCTGAATCTACCTTAAACTACATGTTTGATCTCCCTACAGTTCCCAGACCCCAGCCTGATACAGTATGACTGCGGGAAGCTGCAGTCTCTGGACCGACTGCTGCGGAGACTGAAGACCGAAGGTCACCGGGTGCTCATATTTACGCAGATGACCAGGATGTTAGATGTTTTAGAAGCCTTCCTTAACTTCCACGGACACATCTACCTGCGACTCGACGGCACCACCAAAGTTGATCAGAGACAGGTGATTTCTCATTTTATCCGTCTTTTTTGTTAATATTCACGTAACTTGAGTAGAATACAGCGGTTGCGGTAACTTTTTGTGGGTTTTGACAGGTACTTTAAGGTTTCTAAAGTGGAACATTGAAGTACTGTTTTAAATGATATTAATTGCACAGTGACAAAGTATCACTGAACAGAGTGTTTATCATGCATCATGTTAACTTTTGATGATTTTATTGTTCAGTACGATTGTTGATTGGAGGTGAGCATTTTTACTGCCCTACAACCTGTGAATCAAAAGTTGTTAGTCGAAAAACTAAGCTGTTTAACTATATACCTGAGTAAAAAACTAAATATGTTCAAAAATTTCATAACGGAAATTCTATTTGTTTGCTTAAACTCCTTACTGAAACACAACAAATACAAAATCTGCTGATTAAGTCCCATTTCTGAGCTATATTAAGTTCACTTGCATACAAAAAAACAGGTCTGACTCCAGTATTTTTACAAGCTTAACATTTAGGAATGTTACAAAGAGCATAAGGGCCTAGTTTTTGGGACTTTAGTTAGTAGTAGGCTTCCCTGAATCGAAAAGAAGTCACACTGGCCTAATAAACGGTTTCTTTAGTGAATATGTTTTCAGTTACTAACAAATTTACAAGCTATTGTATGCCAGGGTGAACTCATTCAAATAAGCCTGCTCCATTTGTAAATCTATCAGTTCTTGGACTTGAGGTAAATTATCTTAAATCTATCCCTTTAAACAATTCATAACCAGCCACTGCGTTCATTAAAAATGGTCAAGTAACATGTGTGATTTAATTCAGAAACTTAAAAATTATTTGTTTCAATTGTTACATTCTAAACAGCTAGGATAACCTTTTAGGTGCTGATGGAAAGGTTCAACGGCGACAAGCGGATTTTCTGCTTCATCTTGTCTACGAGATCAGGTGGTGTGGGAGTCAACCTTACCGGAGCCGACACTGTGATTTTCTACGACAGTGATTGGAACCCCACCATGGACGCTCAGGCGCAGGATAGATGTCATAGGATCGGACAGACCAGGGATGTGCATATCTACAGGTAATAGTCCAGTAACATTCAATATGCAGGCGTCGTGTGTTGCTATTGTGATGTGCAAGAAACCTTTCGCAACTATACTCGGGCTTAATCCCGTTTATACATGGGAATTCAGCAATTACTCAAACCCTAGCCTATTCAGTATAGGAGAGGGTTAGAAGTAAAACTGCACTTTTACCATTTTTGAGATAACTCCAATGTTATTTTTTAGTAGCCAGGTAGAAGGATGGTTGCGTTGTCTCGCCAATAACAAGGGTGGTTGGTTTGATCTTAAGTTAACTTTTTGATGGTGCAAAATTTGACTCGGTTGTATGTTGCTAAAAAAGTAAGGTTTACAAACCAGATGATTTTTGATTCATCGTCTTAATAATTTTACACACTATCCATTCATCTTTTCGTAAACTGTAAACAATTCTGATATCAGAATACTAGTAAATCAATTAAATAAATGGCCAGACCAAAACTACGCTAATTCTATTTCAATCAAAATAGAAAATACCAACTGCAATTAGCATTTCTACAATTTTTACTGTTGAAACTCTACAAAACTGCAGATTTTAAGTTACTCAAAACTTTGACCTGGAAGTTTTCAGTTGGCTTCACTTCACGATGTTTCTTACTTCCTGCTGCAACAAAATTAAATTTTTTTTGTGTTTTAGGCTAGTCAGTGAAAAAACTGTTGAAGAAAACATTCTGAAAAAGGCAAACCAGAAGAGACTCCTAGGTGATTTGGCCATTGAAGGAGGAAACTTTACGACTGCATATTTCAAGAGTGTGAGTATTACTATTCTTCTGTATTTTAGCGCCCAATTATTTTTGTACAAACTAAAGAACAACTAAGTTGTCTTTTAGAAGTGATTATAATAGTAGCCTAATAAAGTTTTGTCGCTTACTAATTTATACTATTATTATGTGGTTTTCAGTCGACCATCCAAGATCTATTCAATGTCGATGTGAGTGAAAATGACGCCTCCAAACGAATGGCTGAAGTCTTGGACAGAGAAGCGGAGAGAAGAGCGCAACTTAACAGCGAGGATACTCAGGTATGGATAATATCTTTATATTTAGTGGCGTGAGAGCAGCATATTTTAGCTGAATTGATTCGAGTACATTGTCAGAAAACTGAGTTAAGCATTTATTATTTCGGTATTAATGTAGCCAAGTTTCCACAATCGCAGAAGAAAATGCTCTAAAACCTTCTACACTTAATTGAATAAATATTTCAGACTCACACTCCTCCAGTGATTATATGATAATTTAGTTACAACTCACAGCTTAAATCAATATTACTTATCTCCAATAAGCTATGTGTTGGAGACAAATAGTGAAATTATCATGTTTTTATTCAATTATAAATGTGTAATGTGATTTTTCAAATTCCTAGGATAGTACAGTCTTGCAAACTCTGCACCCAATAACCTAGGAGTTAAAATCTCTTGCTGAACTTAAAAACATTTCTTCACAAGGTCCACAGAATCCAATATGAATGTTATATACAACCTTGTTAATGGCCCTAGTAAAGAACTATTGTACTCTGTAAAATATCTTCAATATTTACGTAGTATCTTTTGCCATTTAGACCTAGGGCACAGATATACTATTACTTTGTGGAGCACGCTTTTAATGGAAGACACGATAGTTAGCTCTTTCCAACAGTTAGATAAATAGTAGGACTAGGTTATAGTAACCTATTATTTAGGTAATAAGTGACACTATTTGTTAAACCGGTATTATTTATCCTATTCATTAAACAACACCCACATCTATGTTGCAGCAGTCTGGGGCCAGCAGCAGTGAGGAGAGAGCAGCGCTGGGAGTGTTGGAGACGGCCATGGCCGCGGCGGAGGACGAGACTGACGTTGCGGCCGCTAAGACAGCCAAGGCAGAGGCAGTAGCGGACCTGGCGGAGTTTGATGAGAGTATCCCGTTCAGTCACATGGACGAGGAGATCAGTAAGGCAGAGCAGGAGGTCAACGCACTAGTCGAAACGGTAAGAAAGAAATAATATTGGTCAGGGGAGCAATCTTTTGTGAACTGATTTACAGAAAGCTATTCTTTTGTGGAAATAATCATTTGTCTTTGGAATACATTTGAGGTTACATTTAAAAGTGATTTTTAGTCCCTTACTAAATTGAAATGTTCATCATCAAAGTGTTACTCAATAATTCAATGTGTTTAAAGCTGAGTGGAGTAGAGCGATACGCCATGAAATTCATCGAGGAGACAGAAGCTGCTTTTTCATCTGAGCAGTTGGCAGCAGCGGAAGCCGAGATAGAGCAACAGAAGCGAGAGTGGGAAGAGGAAAGGTTGGCAGCTTTGCGGATGCAAGAGGAGGAGGAGGAACGCAACGCTGCAGATGCCTCAGAGGAACTACTGACGTATTCCCGTGAAGACGCTCAAAATCAGGTTACTAACTCAAACTCTCAAACGCCACAACACCGAACGCGATCACGAGCCACGGTCCACATAGACTTGTGGACCCTGGACGTGAGTCCTATCCCTGGTAATCCATCCGCCAAAAAAGATAAACCTCCACCTCCGGTGGAAGTGAAGAAGGAAAAGAAAGTTCAAAATGTTAATTCAAACATTAATTCGTCTTCCCCTGTTCCAACTCCCCAAGTCCCTGCACCTTATTCTAATCCTAACCTGGTGATAAGGACCAGGAGAGCTTCCTCCAACCCTGTGTTGGGCAAAACGTCCTGGGATATAAAAGATTTAAACAACCATGTCTCCGACCCGTGCTTGGTAGGTAGAAAAGTGGCAAGGTTGAACCGAGCCAAGCGAGCTAGCATCGAGGGGACAGGGAACGGGCCGGTTTTGTGATCTCGTCAGAAACGCTAACTGCAGCATTGTCAGTTGGCCAAAACTGTTACTCATGTTGATAAATGTCAGACTATTTTTTTCAAGTTTTTCCCCTGGTGTTATTTTTGTACAGTATTCATTATCCAAAACAATTCTAACTTGATATGATTTTGTAGTTCAGATTAGTTCTATTTAAGCGAAAACAATAATTGCAACTGACCTGCTTTTAGGTGTATGGACTCATATTGTTCACATTTTGAGTTCCTTAAATTATGTAGCTAAACAATTGTTTGTGAGTTGTCTACTCTCAAAACAGCCTTTTCATACAAAATTCAATCTTATAATTTGAAGTTGTAATAAATTATGTAGAAGTATTTTCAGTTTTTAAGATACAAACTTTCTAAGTTGTTAAATGACATTTTACCCCTCTTTTGTTGAAATACTCAACATAAAAAATAATTGTGCTTTGCTATTCAGTTTTTTTTTTTTTTTAATATCCGTAGACTTTAAATCTTAAAAAAATTAAAAAGATAAATTTATACTCTTTACTTATGTAACAAAATATTGTATACTTTAAATCATAATGCTTGAAATATTATCTCAATACTTATAGAATAATACAGAAAACAATTTTAGTTTTTTTCCTTTGTACAGTTATATGAACATATAAACTTAAACTTTATATTGAATGGTCTGTACATATTCCATTATTATTATATCATATATAATAATTTAATTTTTTATATTCACACAGTATATTTTATCCACTAGGCTTGTTTACTAATTTATTTGAAATGAACCCCAAAATATTAGTCTTATGGTAATTCATATTTTTATGCATGATGTATGTTGTAAAAAGGGTATTCATTTTTTGTGCTAAAAGAAACAAAATTCTAGAAATGATATAAACTAAATATGTATTATCGGAATTTAAAAGGTTATATTTGAAATAAATTTCTAGTTAGTTGTACATCACGCAAATGTTGCAAATTAAAAAAAAAGATTATTCTACTGATATTTATTTTCTTTAGGCGTATACAAAATCCCAAAGAAAGAATAAAAACCTGTGATGTTATTCCTATTAGTTTTAATGGGTTTTAATATTTAAAACATTTATGGAATACAAATTATGTATTCAAACACTGTTAGTGCTATTAATAATATTAAAACAATCATATTGTTACAACAATTTATTTTAACAAAAGGTAAACTGTGTCCTATGTTCGAACATTGTTCGCCCAAAGTTATTTTTAACTCGTGTATATACTTTATTGTAAATAGCTTGTATAGTCCTCGATAGGAAACTGAGACACAATCGTGCAAAGTTTTGTAAATTTTGTTTATTTTTTAAACCTATTGTTATCGTTTTCTACAAGTATTTATGTCGCGGATTATAACGCTCTTGCGACTGTTGTAATCATTGTATATAACTATTGTGACATGTTGTCACCAGATTTAATCTTAGTTTTTATATAAACTGTCGGATGTGGAAGGAATAAACTTACTGCCTCGTTTCTCTGTGTTGTTTTGTTATTGCCTGGTGTGGATCAGAGAGGGCTCTGTTTTGCGTCCGAACTTTGCTCTTTGTGCTATGTTTTGTGGTGTATGTGCACGGTTCTATACCATATACTGATGTGTGGTACAGAATAAAATAGTATTCAAATGAACAGAAAGGTAACTTAAAAAACTTTAAGAATCAAAAAAAATATTGGAAAAATTAAACCTAGAATAGCCGATTGGACATTTTATGGCCGATAACTGATGTTCCGTAGTGCCAACGCTCACAAAATGACCTATCTAGTATTTGACATATTATATTCAAGCTCATAATCAGTTTTACTTAGATGTAAAGTTAACGAAGTTGGCCATCCTGCTGACTTGCCAGAATTGTTTTGTCAGGTCTGCATCCTGCTCCAGTTGATTGGATTCTTTTTTTGTTTGCATACTTGACAGCTCGTAGCCAGCTGTGTCATTTTTAAACAAAAAAAATTCAATTATTACAGTAAAAATTTACTATATTTAATACCTATTTTTTTAAAAGAATTCATATGTGTTTATTTTATATGACCCATAAAAGTGTCTATATCGTTCCAATGGAATACCTAATCGGCAGTTTCAGGATTAAGTTGTCTAAAACTGTACCACACTATGTATATCGTATGATACTGGCTCGGCAGAAGGTACTATCTGAATGCGATAAATCCATGTCAAAACTCAAGTTTTGTCATGGAATTGTCACAGTTGCACATTGAAAGTTGCAATGTGCATTTAGTTCCTTCTGGCAAGCAAAACAGTATGGGGTGTGGCAAAGGGACCAAAACACTGCCCAATCTTGTCATACCGACATTAGCATCGCACAGAGAGCCGAGCTCGAGACTGATAGGCCCGTCTCCCGTCCAATCCCCTCCTACTGTCCTAGTTAGGTTAGGTTAGGCTGCTAGACACGCATCGGAGTCGACGCCAAAGCTACGTTGGTAAGTCCGCTAAAATAGATGGAATTCACCAAAAAAACATTTGATCAAAGGATTATTTTGAAAACGATATAGAAATCGCTTACCTTAGTTGACTGATGTAGATGTACAATAAAAGTAACAAAACATAACTGAGAATTACGTCCTATTATAAGACTTCTTGAAAGGTTAAAGAGAAAATTAAAAATAAGCTCAACTACTACCTTTATTTTTAAATTTATGAATCAAAAGTAATTTGATACGGATAATCCTTAAAATTTTGACAGTGAATATATCAGAATGCGTATTCACTAAGAATCCCAAAAATGGTAAGATAAAATTCTGAAAAGTGAATTGACATTTTAATTCTACATTTCAAACAAGCGGTGTCCGAATTTATGAGCATAAATAGCCTACGTCATATTAACATAAAAGTGGTTTGAATGTATTAAGTCTTCAGAGAAAAAGTCAGTCTAACTAGACATTCCATTCACATGACTACATTGTAGTTGGATAACAATACAAACTACATGTTGGATTATGTTGAAGAAAATTACTAATTTCTGTTATTTATATTGTTGCACTTTATAACCAAGCCTAACTAAAAATACCCCCGCCGCAGCAAACCTGCAGACTAAGCGAATTTCAACTCGTCTGATTACATTTTTACTAAAATATTTCCATAAATAAGACATATTATTCCCTATTTAAATAACATTAGATTTAACGAGTGCTTAGGTTTGCTGCTACGGGGAAGGTAAAAAGTGTTTTTGACCATACGTCAATAGTATAGGATGAAATAAATAAATTTGCCAAATTTTATCAATATATACCCATAAACAAGTAAACTACAACAATTTTCATTTTCTCCATAAGAATAACATGGGAATTTTTAATTACACTATTTTTGAATTTTCTTCGTGACCGTTAGGCATACAACAGCGCTTCAATATACTAAATTATTTCTTTTTTTAAGCTCTACAAAACGGTTTAGAAAGAAATCGCAAAATATAAATACAAGGTTTAAAAATATTTCATTCCAAAAAATTCTAAGGTTTAAAAGGGAATCAATAAATTATGGATAATACTACAAAATTAACCCCTGTCTAAAATGTCCATACACAAAGTACTTAATTTCGGGATAATGGAATGTTTTGGTGTAAAAGAAAAATATAAGCAAAAGCAATTGAAAATGTTAACTAAATTAAAATTCAAAACAGTAAAACACAATAAATGTATATACCATATCGTAAAGAAAAATGAAGATCTGGCAAACAAATATTTAAAAAAATTATAACTAAAGGTTTGCAGAGAGATTTGGTAATCGTGATCCTCATGCAATCGCAGAGATATCATCATCAACCATGTAGTTCTCGGTGGTGTAGTGGATAGCGCACCGGACTGATAAATCATCATCAACCATTGCTGCGAAATCTTGAATATCTTCTGAACAAACTATCTGAATGCCTTCCAAGGACAATTTGTATAACTAAATTGTTGGTCATATCACTTATAAAAAGACTGTTTTATTATTTTTCCAATTTTAATTTTTTTTTTCCTTTTAAATATTACCCTGCAGCCATCGCATAATGTGTTTTCAAGCAGTTAATAATATTTTTTTTGCTTAAGTACAGTTATTACATATTAAAACAGCAAAACCAATTTTGATAGGTCACAATGACTTCTAGGAATACAGTTTTTTAAATATTTTAAAGTGAAATTGGAAATTGATTATCACTTAGCAGTCTTAAACTATCCAACCTAAATCAACCGCATCTAGTTTGTACTACATGAACAATAATAACAAAACCTTTGTAAAAGTTATTGTCCTAATCAATCCTTTTGAGTTTGTAATTTTTTCTGTTTTGAAATTTTGAACTCACCACCACAAGTAGGTAGAGAATTTTAAATGTGTGGGTTCAAATAAAATCATCTTTATTCTAAAGACACAAATTTTACAATAATATTAGTTTAAGGATTGTGTAGTATGCAGTGGTAAAAAAGCCTACAAACTCAAGTGTCAATGCCAAACACCCCTAAAACTAATAAATCCCAAGGCCAGCATAAGGGGTTTTTTCAACGTACAGTTATTCCACAGGGAGAAATCGTGTGATTTTTTTTAGATATTCAAACACCTGGAGGAAGTGTAGAACAATGAGACTGTACTGTTTAGTTTAAACTAATTAGGCTAGATTCTTTTTCAATTAGGGGTGTGCGAAGCAGCGAAAAATTTTCAATTTGATTCAAAAGGTGATTCCAAGCAATACAGCATTTTTCTATTTTTTACTTGTCCATCGAGTAAAGTGAACAGTAGGCTGATAAAAATTACCACATTTGCGTAATGCAAATTTTTGTTGTGGTGGTACTAGGGCTATTCATACATATGACATAAATGAATTTTAGGTGAAAAGATATATTTTTTTTAAATCATATATTAGAAGAACCTGTATTGCTGGAAATGTCAGTGAGCTGCTTTACTTGCCTATTCCATAATTTTTATTTGCAGAATCATATTGTTAGCATGTTACCTATTTTATTGTATTGATTTTACAAATAAAGATATGTTCTGGTGTAAACAAATAAAAACATTTGCAAGATTTATACTGAAACTTTCAATTGGTTCAAATTGATAAAATGAGAGGATAGAATCAGACCTGCAAACAAACTACAAGGAATACAAAGCAGACAAAAAAAATACAAAATTTATTAGTCTAATACATCAATTACTAGTTAATTATAAAGTAACAATTTTACAGACTTGTGTTTTTTTTAGAATGATTTTGGAGTGGCTTGTTTTAGCTACTGTATTACATTAGTAAAACATCTCTCACGTTGCTTACACTCAACAAAACTTCTCATAATTTGCAATATCAAAACAAAAAGTTATAAAACAATTTAAGCAATATTTACAAGCAAAGAATTAATTAAATAAGAATGACTTCGCAAAGGAAACGCAATATCAACACGCTCCTGTGTTGCACATTGTGTTGACTTTCTGCAGGCGTTTTTCGTATAAATGGAAAAACTAACCTCATAATTATACCAACGTTTGTATGTGCTGTGTATGTTTTTGTAGAGTAAAAAGACATTAAGGCCCCTATTAGACGAGGTAGCCTGGCGACGTCGCCAGCGACCAAACTGGCTACTCAGCTTGTCATGGGGCATTGATTCTTATGGATGTTATTACACGAGGGTAGCCAGCGACGCAGCCACACTTTGGCGACCGACTGGCTACCGAGCCCCGTCGCCACTGCGGTAGCCACTGGCTACCCATATTGGCGACGCTGCGTTGTAGCATATGGAGCCTATTACACTAGGTCGCCAGTATCACGTCGCCACTCGGTCAGTTCATATCACGGGGGTACTTGCACACTGTTGTGCTGTGTGTTGTGAGACCTAACAACTCGAAGAAACTGGATTGTGACATATGAAAATAATTGAAAAATTGTGTATTGTCCGCACAGAGCTCATCAAAAAGGGTGTAATATAACCCTTTCGATTCTCTTGCACTAAGCATTGGATAAAAGTGAGAAGATACTTATAATCACTCACTTTTCAATGTAAACATACCGCTCATAACAAGTACAAGTACAAGACAAACACTCACAACAAAATGAGTAACGGCGGTAAAATTCTAGCTACTCAACTGGCTACTAGGTTTGGTGGCCAGTGCGTCGCCAGCTACTGTCGCTGGCGACGTCGCCAGGCTACCTCGTCTAATAGGGGCCTAAGAGGCAGAAATCTACACAACAAGAAAGAAAACAAACAGATTAATTTCTAATCAAGTATCAGCACTAATCATAATGTCATGTTGTAAGCAAAATGTGTTCAAGGCAGTAAATAGGTGGCAGACTAAACAGTGGTAAAAATATCTAAAAGATGTTTGAAGAATTGCAGTAAACTTACAATGTCTTTATTTGTTAGTTATTGTTTTCTCTTTTCTCAGATCTGGCTATCACAGAACGGACGGGAACAAATGCCTGTAAGTACATCTTCTTAACTATGAACGTTTATACACACTGATTTCTGGTGCAAGTTTTACTGTTTTTTTTTTATATATTGTTTAATAAAAACTTATTTGCTGTCATTTTGTCTTTTTTCTAAATTATATTTTATAGTCTGTGAGGAAGGCGAAGCACTCTGAGGGATTAACGTCCCTTCCACCAATGCACGCGCACTCGCCTGGCGAGTGCCCCCACGGCACGTGACTCATGTGTGTGTGTGTAGGTGTATCTCTGTGTGTGTGAGGGCTGTAATCCCTTGGAGTTCTTCGCCTGCCTCACGGATTGTAATTTAAGTTGATATTTCATGTGATCTGTTGAAATTACTTTTTTAAATAATTTGTTTAAATATTTAACTATTAAGTTTGTTATGGCATATTCTGAAAAATGTCATCCATACAATTTTCCGTTCCAATTAAGAAAAAAACAATTGTAAAAAAAGGTCTTATAATGATTTACAATAATAAGTAATTTTTACTAAATTAAACACACAATATATAAAACTGTTAAATTCTTTGATCAAACAAACAATTTAACAACAGCATAATAATTTACAAGTTTCCCTTTGATATTGATCAAAGTCATAATCCCTAAATTATAAAATTATATTTTCATTTTTTCAGTGAAAGATTGTAAATAACTTAATATTCCTGTGATATTTGTATTTTTTTTTTCAGATTAAATATCCTAAATCCATTCAAAAAGTGATCACATAGATTCTTCAAGCTATGCATGAATGGATTTTACTTTTCTGTTTCTATATTTTTAGAGGTTTTATAAAGTGTTATTTGTACAATATTATAAAATCACACATCCCATGCTTTTTAGGGTCCGCTTTGAGCAGTTTGAAATTGAGACAAATAGTAGTAATGGCATTCATGTTGCTTAACTGTAATTTGGTGTCGGGTTGATGTTGTAGCTCCAAATGCCTTGTCTTCCTTAGATCTAAGTTAGTCCTTTGACAGATGAACGATTCCAATATTTTCCTCCGGCCTGCTCCTCCTTCAAAACCAAAACCTTCCCGAACATCCAAGTCCACTTCCCGTAGATCTTCCAAGGTAAGTTGCAAACTTATACATTTTTATAGCTTTTTAAAGTTAAAGATTGGTTGAACACTTTACTCAATCTACATTTTTTATTATTGGGATGTTTCACAGCGTTGTCTGTTTTACTGTAACTTATAAATTTATTGAAATGTTCTCCCATTTAATTTCTTCTAAAGATACCTAGAAAATATGGGCATTATTTTATTGTTTTGTTACTGTACAAACAAGTAAGCTTATCTTTGACAAAACTCATATTAATTTCAGAGATCATTCAACTTTTAATAATTGCTTTAAGAACTAACTTGCATACGTAATATGTATATAGTAACCAATCTATCATTTCACTAAAAAACTAATTCAATGGTTGGGATTTTTTCGGTTAGTTCAAATAGATCCAAAACAGAATACAAAAAATTGTTTTTCTGAATTTTATCTTATTATGATATATGTTTTATCTGCTCCTTTACAATCTGTTGGCCAAGGAATCTGAATTAACTATACACCACGGGGATAATTTAAGTTACCTAAATTTCTAATTGATTATTTTAATCTCTTAAATGTTTTAGTTAATCCGTATTTCAATTTAATAAAGTTAAACGAGGTTTCACCTTAACTATGAGTTCCTATGCATTATAAAACACCTATTCCTATCCGTTCAGTGATTGTATTTTCCTATCATACATGTAGACAAGTGTAACGTAAAGTTCTGTTTTATATTTCAACTGTTGTGATTGGTCCAGATGTGGTGCCCACCTACTCCGCCGGTAGACGACAGTGACGTGTATATTGACTACACTATGTGTTTCCTGTACGAACCAACCACCATGTCTGAGGCCCAACTACCACCCGTGTACACCAAGAAGGATCGGAAACGCTCCAGGGTCGAGTCCACCAGTGAAGGTAAAATGATTAGAGGGGCTGAAACAGTCTTAAGTAAAAGAATTCCAATTATCCGAACTCCCAACGCTGATTATATGGATTACCTTTTGAAGGACATAGTTGGCTGCGTGACAAATAATAAATTATTTTGTCCTTAACATAACGTTCAACATTGAGTTTATGTTTTGTGGCTAGAGAGCAAAGGGAAAAACTTTGTTATGGCAAACTTCAATTTGGCATATGAAAATTACTCTCTGTTTACATACTCTTGATCGTCTTCATAAATTAATAACTACTTTGTTTTTATACTAAAATTTTGGTTTTGTTGTTTATCTAAAACATTTTATTGGTAAGAATTAATTTAATGTATTTACAGATGTATTGTTATCTGGGGGTTAGGAAAACTGCAGGGCACAGTAAAACTTCAATGAATCAGCTGTTTTGCAAACTAATTCAAAGGAAAACAAAAAATACACCAATTTTTTAAAATTTGTGTTGGTACTAAAATTATTACAAGACAAGCCAGTGTCTCTCTCAATTGACCTTATGTATAATTATAACCGTATGATTCCTATGCAATAAATTTGTTTTATATACATGTATTACAATATCTATTTTTAAGTCAATTGCCAGGAACTGACTTTTATTCTAATGTTTAACAAGAATTAGAAGTAGTTGTGTATTTCAGATAACTTTATAAATTTAATTTTGAGTATTCAATAAACTTTTGAAGTAGGTAACGGATTAAAAGACACAATTGTACATTCCAGGACGCAACCCTATCAAGGCGGCACGGCACCAACGCGAGGAGCTTTCACTGATGCACGCCCCCCGCTCACTGTTTGACCGTCCCTCCCCCGCCCTGATCAAGATGAGGCATGACCTGAGGCTACACAAGTACCGTGGCGGGGCTCGCCCCACGTACAGTCTACCCCAGACCCCGACACAACAGCTGGTGCCCCGCCCTGTCAAATCTGAGACGGACCTCGGACCTGAGTGGATGATATATGAGGACTGGGCGATACTGCAGGTTAGTCGTAACTCTAAATCAGTCAAGTCAATGATGTCCAAACGTTCCACAACAATCTGTCATGTAAACTCACCTTCACCTAAGATGCATTTCAAATAAAGACCTTGTATTGACCAGTTGTTTTCATTGTTTTCAGGCTGT
Source organism: Macrosteles quadrilineatus (assembly GCF_028750875.1). Classification (NCBI taxonomy): domain Eukaryota; kingdom Metazoa; phylum Arthropoda; class Insecta; order Hemiptera; family Cicadellidae; genus Macrosteles; species Macrosteles quadrilineatus. The sequence goes on from NW_026542594.1 coordinate 190,536,442, forward strand.
ACAGCAGGTGCAGGAGTTGACCCTGAATCTAGTGGTAGTATGTCCTGGACACACCCCTAACTGGGAGATGGTGGCCGACATGGTCAACATGATATCACACATCTACAGGTCACCGCGTCAGTGCAAAAACAGGTAGGCCTACAAAATCTGGACAACATTTTCATACTTCAAATGAAAGCTACAAAAATTCAACTGAACCTAAATGAGAAATATTTAGTAGAACTATATTTTTCTCAGATAAAATTCCAACGGTGTATGAACAGATTCAAGAATGTATAATCTGTGTCAAAAACCAGTACCATAACTTAGTTTTCACAGGGGGAGTTTTCTTTTTGAATTTGACTGCTATTAAACATTTTCAACTATCGCCCAGCATTGCATGATTTGTGTATATATTCAATATATTCAATTGTGTGTGTGAATGTATTCATGGCCAAGATTCCTTGGCATCTGAAGATGTGATCAGATTTCAGATCTCTGTACTGAGTTTTCAAAAACAAAAATAATGTGTTGGTTGTTGCAGGTATGAAAGTGTGATTATTCCCAGGGAAGAAGGCAAGATGATAATGGATATGAACGCTAAGAAACCCAAGAAAACCAAGGGAATCTACAAACTGCCTCAGGTAAGACCCTCAAGTATTTTACAATTTTTTTGCAGACTGTTAAAGTCACTTGCCCAAATACTATCACTGGTTTTCAATTGCTAGTTTGTTGTTTTACTAGGCCTATACTGTAGTTTTGATTAATAAAATAACTTTCATTAATTTAATTTAAAAGAATGTATATTTTATTTCTTATTGTATGGATATGAGGTTAACACAATGCAAAATATTTTGAGCTATGGAAACCAATGTTTTACAAGCTAATGATAGAAGCTTAAGTTTGAGTGGTTCAACCATAAAAGGAGGGTTGAGGTTATGTCATTTATCTCTTTTTAGATCATCTGATTTCTTTCCTTGCCTATTTCACTCTAGTAGTGGATATTAGGATAGTAGAATAGTAATTTAGTTTATTCCCCCAAACGTTGGTGTATTTTTAACTCAATGTGGGTTTCCCTTTAATTAACATCTATAAAAAGTCACCCTTCCATACATTATCCTAACCGTATTTTACAGACTAAATGCTCTCGGCCGATGAAAACATCCCAGATGTACCAGCAGGACACGAATATGTCTTACACCCAAGTGATGAACGCAAAGTTCGAATCCATCCGGACCATATCTAACAACCGCACTCCCACCATGAAGCCTGTACTCAACAACAAGCCGGACATGAAGAACCCGAAGCATGCGGAAGTGTTGTCCGGCTGTGGGATAGACTACGACAACCCGATGTCACCTGTAGACGTGGCCACCCGTCGGGCTGAGAGAATCAGCAAGGAGAAACAGTTGGTGGCTCAGCAAGCGGTGAGTTGTTCTTTTACTTCTCTTTGTAATAGTAAACAACCTTATTTGTAGCTCACCATAATGAGTTTTGTTTATATTTATCGAATGGGAATGGTATTCGAAGTACAAACATTATTGTCCTTCCTTAAGGCAATCTCTGTAGTGTGAACTGTAAATTTATTGAGCGGAGCGAGCGAAGCTCTTATACGTCGACTCTTATGCATTTCGTAATACGCAAACTCCTCCTAGACGGCTGAATCAATCGTTTTCAAATTTTGCATGGTGAAAAAGACCATATCGGTGAGTGCCAACATCTATATGGCGTTAAAAAAGTCTCTCAGGAATCCGCCCCACTGGGTCTCAAAGTTTCAATGTAATCCTTATGGAAGCAGTATTTGACACATAAAGAAAGACATATGATCAGCTGTTGACTTTTGAATGCAGTAGATAAAGAAATAGCTGATAGAATTATTCCACAGATATTAGAACAGAAACGGTATGGATCATAAATATAATCAAATGACGACAATAGCTTGAGTTCCGTGGCGTATGAAGTGGTTAAGGAAGTAGTAAAGGTGAGCAGTTTGGAGTAAGGAATCTGTTTATGACGATTATATTAAGGTATCTGCATTCCTAAAATTCTATGGGAAGGGAGGAAAACAGGTCCGCGGCGTAGGAAGTGGTGAAGGAAGTAGTAAAGGCGAGCAGTCTGGAGTGTGGAAACTGTTTATGACGATTATATTAAGGTGTCTGCATTCCTAAAATTCTATGGGAAGGGAGGAAAATAGGTCGTGGTGAAAGAAGTAGTAAATGCGAGCAGTCTGGAGTGTGGAAACTGTTTATGACGATTAGATTAAGGTATCTGCTTTCCTAAAATTCACAAATAAGTTATGTAACAGTTCAATAATTGGTAAAAGAGAGACTAGGATTACTCTTGACTAAATTTATCGATTACATTTTATTAATAGGTATAAATGATTTCTATGATATAAATGGTTATGATTCAGTGGAACCTCAATAAGAAGACCCTTATATCTTGATAACAAGTCTTATTCAATAATCCCCATGAGAGTCTTGTTATCGAGGTTCTACTGTAGCTTTGGTTTATCCAGCCATCATGGGTTCTACAGTAACTAAACTATATAAAATACTCCTTTGTTCAGTTTTACATCCACGTGTTTGTTATTTCCTAGTCATTGTTGATGTTGATGTTCTAGCAGCAACAGCTGGCTTTGCTGCGTAACCAGATGGGAGTGTCGACTATCAGCTCCTCGGCTGCTATGAACAAAGCCATCGTAGCTGCGACTGCATCACCCACCCAGACTCCCACGACTGCCAAGGCGTTTGTACAGGCTCCACTCTCTGTCCAGGTACGTGGGAGAACAGCGTTAGTCCCTCTCAATCAGAAACCCACGAGGTAAAAGTCCAAGACACGGGGGTGAACACAAAAATGAGTGGATATGTTTCAAACCCGCACATTCTGAGTGCGGAATTTGGTAAAGCAGTATAGTCAATTCCCTCTAATCCGTCCGATGGTCCATCACTTTACTGCAATTAGCCTAGCCCGATAATACGGCATGGGTCTTGAGGTTCAAACCATTTTTTAAATGTCTTTAAAGTACTAAAATACCAAACTCAAGTAAGGTAACCTACGCTTATTAGCACATTCTACGGAGCAGTGATTGGCAGTCACAGGGTGCGATTTGCAGACTTTGAAAGCAATCTGCAGATATCGGTAGACGTGGTACAAAGAGAGACGTTGGTTGTATTTAGGGGTGTGCGATGCATCGAAAATGCATCGAAATTTCGATTCGATTGGATTCGATGCATCGAATCGCGATTCGATTCAGTGGTGGTCAAAAAACGATTCGATTCACGAGGGAGTCAGTATCCATATACAAAAAACGCCTGCAGAAAGTCAATGCAATACCCGCAATACAGGAGCGCGTTGCTGTTGCGTTTCCTTTACGAAGGCGTTCTTATTTAATACATTCTTTGCATTAAATATAGCTTTAATTGTTTTATATTTTTTTGTTTTGACATTGCAAATGATTAGAGGTTTTGTTTTTTGTCTTGATGTAAGCAGTGTGTGAAATATTTTACTACTGTGAACCTAGCCAAAACAAGGTAGGTTACTCCAAAATCATTTTAAAAATAAGTCTGAAAAATTGTTACTTAATACTTAACTAGTAAGATCAATGTTATAGACTGATACATTTGGTATTTTTGTTAGGTGTCTGTCGGTCCCCGTCCCCGAATTTTTGTTGGGGCAAAAGAAAAAAAAAGAATAATTTATTTCCAAAGAAACACTCTTATATTATTATATCTATTACAGAGGAATTAAAATGTTCAAATGAGAATTAAAAATTAAGTTGGCTCACGACCTTTAAGAATAAAGACACAACAGAGCAATTGCCGCACTGCCACTAGCCAGAGCCAGGTCTAGTCCTACTGATAAGAGTAACAAGACAAAAGCCGTGATGCAACACTAACAGTGCAAAGAAAACAAAGTCAAAAGAATAGAAATACAGAAAGACTATTTATCCAGACATACTAGTATAATCATTTATTGTTCATTCAATACCTAATTAAAAATATATTGTAGTATTTTACATAATAAATTATAAACAAAAGAAATATCTGATATAGTGAAGATCTGTATCTTGGTTAAATAGGGTTAAAAAAATATATTTCTAAGATCCAATACAATATTTACGACTCACAAATTACATTGAATTAATTTCTTTGAAAATAATCTCTAACAGTTTTGTGTTTTTGAATAAAGAAATATATTTCTTTGTCTCTACTTCCTTGTTTCATCACTTGCATTTTGTCAGCAATTGAAGCAACTGGGTAGCAACCGGGTGGTGTAAGAGGGGAGGGGGAGGGTCTATGACCTTGAATTCACACATCGTTGCCCGGGCCTGGCTGGTGAGACTGATTCATTGTTTTTGTTGACATACTACTACCCTTCCTTAAGAGAAAAAGGCCCTGCTGTTCCAAAAACATTGAGGGTAGTTTAAAAACATTGACCTGTGTTGCCAAGGGCACTAGAAGATAGCATTTAACTTTCTTGTCTCTTGATTTAATATTATTTTAATCTTCTATATATTATTTAAGAGTTACTTTTCGGGTACCTAATTAGTTGTGATATTGTTTAGCTTCATTTTATGGATTTTTAATTCTTTTCATTCATTAGCTATCAAAATCAGTTGTTTTAGGATTTTAATCTCTTGCAGTACCGGTAGGTCTATACTACTGTATTTCATTTCATTTCATTTCAATATCTTTATTCAACAATTGTACATTGTACATTGAATAGTGTCAGATTCCTAACCTAGTAAATAAAGTTATAAGCTAAAATTACAATTTATATAATACTAAGAAACTAAAAATAAAATCAGGTTAATTGGGGAAACACCTCTTTAATGGAGTAGGGAGCGATTTCTATGAGATAATTTTTTAATTTGTTTTTAAATTTGATTGAGTTGCCAATGGGTTTTAAATGATTTGGAAGAAACCGTAACCGTTGTATGACATGATATGCATTTTTTAGTCCTTATTAATTATACCATAAACAATGTTTGTATGTTATTTACTGTTTTTGAGTTTTATAGGAAATTAGTTTACACAATATCTTTTCTTCAATGAGTTCTCCACTTGACATGTTGCTTCTAGCCTATTACTATTTTAGGCCCTATAAAAATAATGCCTATGTAAAGCTGTAGGCCTACTGATGCCAATAATAATTCTTTATTTATGATGATGTAACAAATAATGTAAGTGTGAGGTTATTATACTAAGGAGGTTAGGAGGCAGGGAATGAATGATACATGTTGCATGGTGGAAACATATTATTTTTATTTTCTTCTTGCTTGCAGTCCTGAAGCCGGTCCACAGGCCCTAAACTTGTGATATGTAAATTTATTTCTTAATGGTCTTTTTATATTAAGTTCCATTCAAATTTGTTGTAATTTAGCTACCGGTACCTATTTAGTTATTTAAACAGTTATTAAAATGAGAATGAATGTCTTGATAAAAAAAATATTTTCTTCTTTCTTGCAGTTGAGCCAATTCCAAGTAAAAATTATGAAATAGGCAAGTAAAGCAGCTCACTGGTATTTCCAGCAGTTATTCTAATACATATGATTGAAAATAAATATTTTTTCACCTAAAATTCATATGTAAGTATGAATAGGCCTAATACCACATCAACAAAAATTTGTATTACACAAATGTGATAAATTTTAATTATTGTTAATCCACTCAATTGACAATTATGAATAGAAAAATACCGTATTGCTTCGAATCGAGTTGCATCGAATCGAATTGAAAATCTTTTGAATCGAATCGTTGCTTCGAATCGAAAATTTTTTGCTGCTTCGCACACCCCTAGTTGTATTCAATAAATTTTGGGCACGTTCAATTTTTATTTTATTTTAAGCATTTAATCACTTTGAAATAAATACAGCTTAATAAAAAATTTAGTGACCTGTCTGCTTATAATTTTCCATTGATCTAAAATTCATCTTCTGTGTACCTACCACTAGACCACCTTGCTCCTCATAAGAAATTATTAAACACCTACCAATTATAAATTTCAAGGTGAATAAGCAAATAATACTATACCTGCGTATTGCTTGCAAACTACTTATATTACTGTACTGCTTCCATTTTAATGTAATTCTGATTAATATTAGGATAACAGAGTAAAACCTTCAATTTGATTGTTGAGATACTAATGAGCTGGTATTGCAGGAGCTGGTGGTAGCAGCTGGTAGCGGCGGGGGGCAGGTAGTAGCCAGAGCGTCTACACCAGGCCCCGCCGTCGCCTCTCCACAACGCACCACCATAGTGAGCCAAGCAACCACCACTGTAGCTGCCAAAGGTGAGTCCAGGATGTCCAGGTTCACCTCAATCGCTCCTCTTGGTTGATTTTGTTCTATGAATGTTAGGGTAGCGATACAATTCTGTTTGCATTAGAAACAGTTACCTACGATATCCCCCCATCTGGACTCAGTTTGGATTGCCCAATTGTTCTAGCCAGAAATGCTGTATAGTATAATCTTTAACTATTAATACAACTAGACATTCCATCCCCATGTTAAATTTGTAGCCAGTTTTTAAACCATAATCGTCGTAGTTGAGAAGTTCAAAGGTGCCACCGACAAATTGTGCTGATCTAAGTTACTGATTTCTGTTGAATACACAATCTTTTTTGCCAATTCAAACTAAAGGAATAGTCACTAGCACATTCTGTGACCAGCTCACACAACTACTTTCTTTTTTAACAAAAAATTGGCCACAGCTCGTCCATATAGATGGGACGTTTACTTCAGTATCCAATAGTCAATGGTATAATATAAATCATTGTATAATTAGCCATTTTCCACAACACTGTGGCTTACTCGATGACGACATCATTATCCCACATTCATCACACATTCATCATTATCCATTTCCCGCAGTCATGGAACCAGCCGTGATCACCTCCCACAATTTAGTGTTTTTCTTAAAATACAGCAATCTTAAAAGAACCAATGGAACATCATTAATGAATGGACACACTGCCATAGGCTACTGGCAATATTCATATTCCTAGATCCATACAAAATTTGCGCACATTACATTCCACTAACTTTTTTCCTGGGCATAGAAATTCATGTTTAGGCTAATTCCTAGTTTCCCTGTTCTGCTGGACACCCTTTTTATTTATTACACAGCATGCATTATTTTACATTGCAAAGTATACAGGAATAAACTTTCAGGAGCTTTGCAGCATGAATACCGTAAAAAAAACCAAAGTTCTCACAACAGGGTATGGACTAGTGTGACGGTAAAATATTAATTACATTTTCAATTGAAAAATCATAAAATGGTAACAGTGTAGAGGTACATTTCAATTTCATTGATAGGTTAGATTAGAAACCTTGTTTATATTTAACAAACTGTTTCATAGTATTTTTGTATCAGTTGTTTTCTAAAAAAAAATGTAGATTAAATTAAAGTTGTAATATCAATTAATTTTCAACAACGTTATACTATTACATATTATTTTACTTTGATAGTTAACTTTTAATGTTGAATGTATAATGGCATTCATGTCAATCTTGTCAAAACTACTATTGCTGTATTTAGTCTAAGCAGTTAAAGATTTATTTTTTACGTTCTGTGTGTCTGTCAGTTCTAATCAGCTTCCAACTTTCATCACAGGTAAGCTTGATCATTCCATTAAAATAATAGTCTTTAAACCTTGATAAGTTTCATGCAACTTGTTTCACAAAAAAAAACCAAAACCTCAAGAAACAACTGAATCAATCAACACTGTACTTTAAATCTCTTAATCAATCTAAAATAGCTCTAAAATACAACTTAAATTTGATTTACTTTATTTTGTAATTTAACACTTTTATGGAACAGTGATCATTTTGGGTGAACAAAATTGGACCGAACACACTACCTTGGGAAACTCCATTAGCATGCAAAAGAAGAAATTTTGTATGATTTGAATCTAAGGATATACTCTCTACTATGAACACTGAGCACAGATGTTGTGATGTTGGTTGTCATGTTGCTTAGTTGTTATGTTGTTGCTTAGTCGTGCCGAGTAAGCAACTGAACCCAGCGCAACTACAGCTCTACCAGAAACAAGCATTGTTGCGTCAACAGCAACTGAGAGCGGCGGCACTGCAAGGTAGAGCTGGGGCCGTCCCCGTCACCTCACCGTCCCAGCCCAGGATTCACCAGGTAAACATGAGGTAGCTTTCCTGAGAAAATAAGGGAGAGGATTATAGGTGTTCAATAAAAGGTCACTTTTTTTTCTTTTTGTCCTAGGACGCTAGACATGAGCCTGGGGTTGTTTTTCACATTACTTCAGGCTAGACCTAGGTCAATAGACAATAGACAATAGACAATAGACAATGTTCTTTATTTACATATTCGTGGGAGAATAGTACATGCGTCAAAACAAAAGATTTTAGATTGTCAAAGTTATACAATGCTCAAGATTTTTTTTTTTTTTTTTTATAAATGTGATAACACAAAGTTAAAATTTTGATGCCCAGAGAGAGCTCTTGTCAGCGGCGGCGCTGTGTCAGGTGTTCAGGAATTCTGATTCTGAGTAGTAGGGTCTTCCTTGGAGCCATTCCGTTAGCTGGTTCTTGAAACGTTGGGGTGGCTGGCTTCTTAGATGGTCGGGTAGGTGGTTGAAGAAGAGCGCTCCTTTGTATGAAGGTTTCTTCTCGAAAAGCGTTAGGCGGTGTAGTAGGAGGGTGAAATTTGTGGCATGTCTTGTGTTGTATGTATGTAGTTCATGATGTCTTAACTGTTGTGAGGTCATTACCTTTTATTCACTAGACTCCAAATGTTCTCATGTAAACTATCTAAAATCTATTTCTCTATCTTTAACATTGTTTTTATTAAAATATTTGTCTTCAAAGTAATTTATTAACACTGTAACTAATGCTGATCCTGATATAAGAATTCTGTTGTCTAAAACAGCCAAATAATGCTTTTCAATAAAAAATTTGAACATAGTGTGTTTAAAATTAACAAAGCTAATAATCAGCCACTCAAAATTTCATTGATAAGCCATAGGTTTCATTTTATACTTTTGTTCTCCGCCGCCATGACCTAGGTTTAATTAATTATGCAGATCATTAAGCCCTACCAGTATTTTAACTTCAAATTATACTAATATTGACAAATAAAAAATACAATTTCCAAAAAAAGATTTTCCTTTTTTTTCTGGAAATTGTAATGTGATACGATTGCGAAACAACCGATGTGTTAACATCTTAAGGGTTCCAATCAGGGCACTTTTCAAACTAACTTAATTGAAATAACCTTTTGACTACAATGTCCCTGTGTTGTGCAGGTGAAACAGGTGAGTACTGTTGGGACTGGTGAGGTGGCAGCTCTGATCAAGCGCCAGGCGGTGGCAGGCAAGACTGTGACCCCGGCGCAGATACTAGCTCAGGCGGGGCTGCAGGCGCAAGGTGGCAGCGTGGCGGCTCTAGTCAAGACTGCTTCTGGACAACACCTGCCTCTCACTCTGCCCCAGGTAGTTACACGATTAGAATCCGTAGTTAACATCGACAAATGTGTCTTCATGCTTCAGTGGTCTTGATTAACCGAGGTTCCGTGTTGAGCATGAGCTAAATGTGTAAATATATTAGTTTTATCTGTATACAAGCATCATTATCAGAATCAGTGGTGAAAACGCTACAAATTTGAGTTGGGAGTAGGGTGAGACTTGATCTGCAGCTACGCCTACCAAATACTGTCAACACGAGTTAAGTGAGTCTAGTGACGAATATTGACCGATTAAGCGCAATTGAGAAGGCACCGTCTATGCAGAAAAAAAAGAAGACAATGCCGGCTACTAATTATGATGTCGTCTACGCTGTTTGGCGACCAAGAAATGAGACAGAAAATTGTATATACTTAAAATTCTAACTTTTTTATATAAATAATTAGCTCTTGTATAGTATGTTTCAAACTGATCCATTAATGGTAGATACAGTACAGCTGTTTTCTTATTATGTTTTTGGGCTTTTATTAGTGTTCCTTAATGTCTTTTTGATGTTGACAAAGGATTTAGTAATCCCAAAGTAGCCTTAACCCCAGTTAATCAAGACTACTGTAAGAACGAAACGACTCAACAACCTCCAACTGACAACACGGTTGCCCCCAAAAACCGCTATTGATTCTAATGACACCAGCTGATGATACCCATCTACCCTGGACTTATCCTTGAAGGAAATAATAAATCGAGAAACAAAATTGAGAAGCTCTTTAAATTTTGAACTCTATTTACAATTCGACATCATTCAATCAAATTTGTTTTACAATTTTCTGACAAGTCAAGAAGAAAAGAAAAGAATTTATTTATAAAAATAAATACGCCTGCCTTAAAAAATAAGGTTGCCAATGACACAGAAAAAAATGTACACTTAAAGAAGGATTATAACAGCTATAAGACTGATTAATTTTGATGTTTGCCATATAAATGATTTCTCATTATAGTCAATGAACCTCTTAACGTTTCATCGATAATAATTTTCAAAAGGGATAATTTTAAATGAATCCAACTTTTATTTAATTTTGACTGAGCTAATACAACTTGTATATTGTTAATTCTGGCTGAATAAATGATTTGATTTAAGTATTACAGTTTTGTTTTACTGTTGCTCATGCAACAAGTTTCTCTTTTGTTGTTAACGTAAATATAAGTTATAGATTCAATATCATTTAATTGTCTAGTTAAAATCTATAATTACATTCTTCAGTGGACTCAGAAATATTCAGTAAAGAATATAAATAACAGTTGGAATTATTATCTACACAGGAATATCCCATGAAGACAGAATCACATAGTTGAGATTTGGAATCTCGTTTCTTTAATATTTGCATCAAGGAATGTTAACAAATTTTCCTTAAATAGAAAAACAATGAGAAATATGAGCTTACTATCACCATAACACATTTATTACAGCAATTTCTAATTATTGAGCAAGTTCTGATTTTGTAATTAAAGTTAATTTTAAAAATTGCATCTTTCAATTCTTATTGCATGGCATTTTATTGCCTATTTATTGTAACATAAACCAAGAAACTAAAATAATATTTGCATTTGGGAAGTTTGGGTTTTGGTTTCAAGTATCAAGATTTGAATTTTCTGGTTTTGACTACCACTATTGTGGTTTTCTCATCATGAATGTAATTTGACAATCAACACCTCAAGCTACAAGACAGCAGATTTTAGTTTTATCTCAGTAGTTTGACGCAAATTGTATGTGATGTAATATATTTTTATAGAATAAAAAAAAAATTAAATTTAAGTTGTTTAATATCTAAAAACTGATGCACTTGTTGAGGGTAAACTTTAACCTCCACAGCTTATGAAAATTATAAACTCTAATCAGAAGACAAGAAAGAAAACCTCAAACTCTAAGAAACCCTCGCTATAAGAGTGAAAAAACAAATATCTCCTGGATTGTTTGAAAGCTGTCTTTCTACAAACTTAAAAGTAAAGACTTATCCGATTGGAAGATTCTCCTAAATTCAATGAACTTTTCTTGTGGAAGACAATTATCACCAACTGCTGATTCCCAGATTTTAATTCAAATTTAATTTTCATCAAAAAATAATTTATTTAATTTACTGTTACTTTTACTAGAAGCTCTAATATTGGTCTTTACTAATGCATTATGAAATCATTGAAACTACATCTCATGTGAATAAAGGGCATTATCCAAAGGAAATTTAAGATCCTATACAAGCAGTCACATTTTTTTCATGCAACAAATTACTAGCTTGCAGAAATATCATAAATTTAAAAATCCAATTTAAATTATATTTCAAATTATTTTGTATATTGGAAAGTATGTGTTTCATCGTTTGAAGAATCATATTCAACCACAAGAAGAAACAAAAGTTTGAAAATGTATCAGATATGTGAAGATAGAAGATGTATATATGACATTCTTGTGAATAATAATTAATTCAATAATATTCATGTAAATATTTATTTACAGACGTGAATAAAGATAATTTGATTTGAAGGTGAAAAATACATTGAAGGTAAATCCAGAAGAGGTCAACATGAATATAAAATTTGAATCAGTACAAAATAATATGAAAAATCCTCTCTTCCACATTTTTGAAAATTGAATAATCTTAAATAATTTCTCATTTTATTATTATTTGGATTTTTATTAATATGATTCGATTAAACTTAATTGTTCAAATAATTTTTACCATCATTAGAGTACCTATTGCACAATTAATTGTCTCATGCAAAAAATTAAGACGATTTATTAGTTAAAGGTTGAATTTTTATGAAATCGTTGTTTTGTTTAAGAAGAAAACACATCAAGAGGAATTTATAAAGGCAATATGAACAGTTTTATCTCAACTACTTAATTAATCTGCGGAGTTTTCTCTTCCTAAAATGTCTAAAGTATCAAGATATTTGGAACGACTAAGAATATTGAGAACGAGAACATACCTGGACAACTTTACCAATTTAGTAAAAAACTGCAATGAATATTGATGGATCAAGTTATTTTGAATGAAAAGGAGAGGTAGAGAAAACAATGGGATATGATGTAGTGGAACGCCAAGATAGAACGATGGAAGCAAGAAGAAAAAGAGCAAGAAGCTGAACAGCTGTCTACCTGGCGATAAAATACAACAGAAGCTTATAACGTTCAGGCCATTGGAGTGAACTTTTTCAAACAAATTGAACATTTCAAATTTTTTCAGTTATTTTGCTGAAACTACAAACAAACTCAAAAAATGTCTTGAATGTTTTTAAAAGACACAGTTTTGGTTTTGCTCAAGCTGATTTTTAATTTTCATCAACACTTGCACCAATATCAAGTTTGCTTTTGATTTTGGAATTTCACACTTAAGGTGTCACTAATTTTATTTGAATCGATGGATTATATTTTTACTTGGGATTAGTATAGTGAGTGTATAAAAATAGACCAATTTTGAACTAAACTCTGTGTTACGGACAGTTAACAATCATCATTAGTTAGAATGCATTATCTCTGCCAAAAATAACATTCATAAGTATGTGTTTCGCAAAGATATACACGTATATAACACAAGAAACAGAGATCAAATAGATATACCCCGGCATAACCTCACTTTTTTCTCAAAGAAAGCAACACAAATCGGATGTTAATTTCTTAATAAATTACCATCAAATCTGAAAACTAATATACACACAAAGGGATTTAGGAAATTAGTAAGAAAATATCTCCAAGATAAAACTTGTTATTCTATTGAAGATTTCTTTTTATAGCTCTATTAATCCACCCAATAATCAAGCTTATTTGCTACCAGCATGACTAGAGCTGGTTGTAGGTATATATTTACAAAAACGATTTCAATGATAAAGAAGAAAAAATACAAATTGCAAGATCTAGTGACTGGTGAGCGAATTTAATAAATTTGTCTTTAGCCTTTTGTTATGTAGGACTAACTAACCAAAAGAGTAAAAAATGTTTTAACTACATTCATAAATACACAGCATTAATAAAGGATTGTATTGCATAGATTTAGCAATGTATGTAAATAAAATAATGTTAAAATAAGAAACATAATGTACTTGTTAGTTCTTATTTCTGTGACTCTATTCATGTATGTATGTACAGTTTGAATAAAGATGATTTGATTTGATTTAGTTTGGAAAAAATTAAGCTCACACTGCCTCTAAAACCATCTACAGTTTGAAAATTTGGATGGATTAAAACCCCATTTCAAGATAAATCTTATTACAGTTGAGTGAAGAAAATCTGCCTGCAGCGGGGATATCTTCTCAATTACTTATATTTACTTGTTCAAAACAAATACTAGAGATGAAAAGATTTGTAAATTTAATAGTTTTTTTTTTTAATGTTTTACGGACTGAATTTGTTTTGTTGCAATGTATTCATAACCAAGCACAACCCTTTGGAGCTCTTACTATGATTATTTAATAATTATCTTGTTTTGTTTTTAGCAAATTTCCTGTAAAAGAAATAAGTTATTACCGTAAGTCTCATGGTAAGACCTGGCTTATTTACTTTGTTGTCATGATGTATCCAGTAGCCAAAAAGATCTTCCGTTGGTAATAAATCTGATATGTTTAGAGAAATATTTTGAAGAAAATTGAATTAGTCTGCAGGTTTGCTGCTGTGAGGGTATTTGTATTTTTGACACTTTAGCCTATATATATTTTGCAGTATAAAGATTGTTAATATTTATCGTCCGTAGGTGAAAGCAGCTTTACCGCAGGGAGTTAAGACTGCTACTGCAACTCCGCAGCAAATTAGACAGTTGACACTGCAGAATCAGCTTTTAGCACAGCAACGCAGCAAGTTGGCGGGCCAGAAGGTGGGCCTAGGGCAGGTTATGGTAAGTAGCAACGAAAAATAATCGCCCAACTTCTATAAAAGATTTGTTTTTAGTTCTTGTTATTGAATTGGCAACGTATGTTGCCGTCACATGGATATCTTATTGTTACATTTTAAACATTCTCTGTTATTTCTGTAGCCTTTATTTCAGTCATCAAGAGTAACTCAAACATTGACATGTTCTCTAAAAGTATTGGAATTAGTTTTATACTAGCACAATTCATCAAAAATGGCCAAAAGCCTGGCTCAGACTAAATAAGATTAAATAATTTTCAGTCGGGTCATGTCATTTATATACAGGCGGCTTGCAAGAAGATTGATTTTTTATATTGTCGCTTTTGCAGACACAATTGAAAATTTACGATTTGTGTGCCATTTGTTGGTCTCCTTCATTATGACCTGACCACGGGAGAAGTTAATGGTTTCCCCATGACCACAGGAGACATATACTATCCATCCACGGCGTCAGGAAAAATCAACGATTCTGTCACCGTTACTGAAGATGTTCACGACTTTGCTGCAACGTATTTCAGTAGAACAATTTTTATTTTATTATTTTTTTTATAAATACTTTCTCAAGCAACCTAATCCCAACCCAAGACCTGAAACTCAACTTTTTTGCTATTTGACCCGAAGTTAAATAGCCTGGCTCGCAGACCTTACATTTTACCCATCCTTGTAGTCTTCGTTTTCGTTTTTGTTTTCTTAAGACGATAGAAAAACTATCTAAAAACATGGCAGCGTTAATATAATTACTTTCCAAACCAAAACGTCACTTAGTTCCTGGAACAACCCTTGTTCACCCCTCGACTATTTCTGTGATTTGTATGTAATTAGAATATAGAACATGAGCAGCAGTAATTTCACATTCTGTATGTGACAGGTGACCAACAAGGGTGTGCCGGCCCAGCTGATAGTTCAGTCGCAGAAGTCTGTCCCCACCACCATGACAATGCAGCAGATACAGCAAGTCATAAAACACGTCCATCCACAGCACCTGGCCCATGTTAGTATTTCTTTTAGTTGATATAACGTTCTCACGATTCTCTAGCTCTTCCCGGCAGGGTTTTGTTTTAACAAACGTTAAGAACTTTAGGCTTGCTATAGATTCTAGTGAACAACAAATTTTCATCAGGTTTTTAATTACCATAGAATTAAACCGTGGTAAAATTCTGGTTATAGTGTCCCATCTACATGATTGCTAATGATATTTTGTGTTTTCCAGCAGGTACTCCATCAGAATTCATAGTTTTCAAATCTTTGAAAGAATGTCAATTCAAATCTTGTTAATAACAAAGCAGTCATTCACTAGTTGTACCAAAAGTTGTGATTCAGTAAATGACAGACTTCAAATTATTGTTGGTTAGGGTTTCGATTTTAAAATAAATACATAATTGTACCTCAACAAGTTTACCGTGAGTTACATACATCACAGTTTCCACCAATAATCAAAGAACCATTACAAATACAACCAACCTTGTTTGTACCAGACGCTACAGTAAAAAGCTTCATGATGAACTGGTTGGAACACTATGTTGTGTTTGTGTTGTATAAGTATGATTGACAGTTGGCAATTATTTAAATTGGAGCCAGTGAAAAGGTTCTCACTAATCAGGCTCCAAAGTTACTTTTACGGGTGTATGTGATGGAGCTGTCGAAACAAAAGGCTAAACATGATGTTCATTCTCTGGTGCACTCACCATAATTTTATCTGTTTTGCTGACAGGTCTCAACTACCGGAGGACAGACTGTAGTGAGTCAAGGTACCTCTGGACAAGTCATATCTCACACTGTCATCACCAAGAACCAAGCAGGAACCTCTCAGACTAGACTCATCCCTCAGCAGAACGTTAAACAAACCATCCAGGTACAGTTATTGTCCAATATTCATCGTTAACCCATTGATGACAGAATTGTGTTTTTATTTATCTAGTATTTATGATATATGTATTTCAACACGATATGTTAATTTTTATCCAAAATAAAACCCAAAAAATAAAATCCTTTGGTTTGTGATAACTGCAACCTTTGTGTGAGTAACCTTTGTGCACCTTCCTAGTGTGAGTAATAAGTAAAATGGTCCTAAGCTCAAGTCACCTCACTTGTCTATTTTTAGTCCTCCCAAATAGTGTTCTGCATTTGAAAGATGTGAAGAAATATTGAACATAGAATGCATATTTATGGAATATCTAGATGTTAACCTTTTATACTGTTTGACAGGTAGTTACTGCTTCGCCGGGTGGTGTGAGAACGTCCGTTCCCAACGTAACCATCGACAGATCACAAATGGCTGCTGGAGCCATCAAAGTGACCGGCTCGGCCGCCCAGCAACAGGCTCTCCTCAACCAGGTACACACTCTTAGCTAAATAAGATAGAACTAAGGGTATTTACTCAAGGGAGGTATAGAAGAGCCTTTGTCAGCTGTCGCTGTCAGATCTCTTCTCTTGAGGGAACACTATTACCGCAACGATACGGAGTAGAGCCATGAGCCTTGGTGGCGTAGTGGATAGCGTACCTGGCTGATAAACTGATGGTAGCCGGTTTGAATCCCACCGGAGCCGTTAACTTTTTGATTTTGCTTAGAATACTTCTTAACTGTACATCTTTTGTTAGAATTTAAGGCGTTTATAATTTTATTTTATGAACAGAAGTATTTTTTTATTAGTAAACCTTCATTAAAATTTTTCATCATCAGCAAGTTTGGTTAGGTTATGACAGATAAATTTTATAAAAAAATTAAGCGCTGTGCTCTCTACTACAGCGCTGTGCACGGAGGAATTTTGAATTAAACTATGATGTCATTGTTGCCTCATTTATACCTCACGTAAGTCAGACCCTAGAACTGAGGGATTAATAAGAAAATTGGGGGTTTCTTTAGAGATTTTTTTGGGGAACTTCCAGTAAGGGGCAATCGGTTTAATCGGCGGCTTATCTTGTGGGTTATAGGTACTTCGGTCAGATAATTAAAGTTGCTTGTTGGCTTCACTGAGGTATTCTGATTTATTCATTACACTGTTGTGGGACCTTTGTCGGCAGGGAGGATTATAATGATATGCAATATTTCCTATAAACCCAGTTACTATTAAACCCCTTATTTTTTATTCATTGTGTATCATTATTGGCTCTGGGCCTGACGGATGTCAACTGAACAATGCAGATATTTCTTTTCCGCCTGTGCTTAGGCTATTTTCCCTTGGAACCAAGCTGGTCTAGTGGTAAAGCGCAGGGCTTCAATCCCTGAGGTCTCTGGTTCACATACCGCCAGTCATCAATGGATTTTACCGAAGTGATAATGTCGCTCACTAGGCCTAGACTGAAGTATTTGTAAATCAGCTCCTGGCTAGAGCCTACATCTTAGGTCAAGAAAGATGAATTTAAAATTTTAATTAAAAAAATCAAATTAAAAACTAACAGTTGTTTTGTGCTCAGGTGACAGCAGTGCTACAGCAGGGTCAGCAGATTGCTGTGAGACAAGCTCCAGTGAGAATACAAACATCAGGCACCAACGTCACTGTGTCTCAGGCGCCCACGTTGCTTACTCTGGCACATCCACAACAACACAACACAGACAATGTAAGTTTCACAAATTTTATTTCAAAATTATTTCTTTTCCCATCCAAGAACATTGGATGAACATTTTGAATTTCAAGTCAAATCAAATTTTATTGTAACAAAAATGTTTATTTTTTACTGAGGGTATAGATGGTTCAGCCATTTAAATTGATTCAATTCACTTTTGAACAATGTAATTTGTTAACTTGAGAATACACAATGGAATTGGCTAACCATTGTGAGTAGTCAAATCAGATACATCTCCTGTGGGGAATCCACCCTATGGCCGCCATCTTTACTCAAAGTTGTCCATATTCGCAGGTACACCAACGTCTTCTGCCATTGCGTTAAAATTGTGAGCGTCTCCTGTGGTTGCAGATTATTTGCAAATCTCCTGTCGTCCTAATGAAATCGCTAACATCTGTGATCGTGACGAAATTGTTAGCGTTCCCTAAAAAATTGATTATCCTCCTCAGAATTTAAAAACCTTAAACAAACCCAACAAGAATCATGAACAGTTTCCTTGGTTTTGTTGAAACAGTGAGGGGCCCTAGTTTTTGCTGTGAAATTGTAAACATCTTTAGCAATCATCTTCCTCGCTTCTGCGTTCCCGAAGTCATCATCATCGATGTGGCAAAATCGTGAGCTTGTGTCATGACCTCAAGATAAATAGTGGAAGTCCACTAAAAGGCCTACGCCTGCGAAAGTTTGGAAAAAAGCAGTCTTTGCATAGCTGTAATTTTTTACTCGGATGTTCGTTCGAGTTTGGGTTTGCGGCATTGTATTTTACTAACAAAGACCTTTAATTTTATGTGCATATCAATCTGTGTATACATTTGAGATTTGTTCCTAGTGGGCCGTCCGTCCCCCTGAGGAGGTAGCGTATCACTGATTAATGTGTTAAAATGATTTTAATGCCCAATAACTTTCTGCCTAGTTTTGTAGCTATATTAAATATTTTTTTGAAATATTTATCTGTCCCGGGATTTTTTCCCACCCTGATACAGAAGGTTATTAATGTTTCCTTTGTTCTTTTCAGACACAGAATCAATAGCAGAAGGAAGAGGCTGAACAGCCTTAAACTGTCAAAACTTAAGTTGTCGTCATCTACAATTTATGTTTATTATGACATATAATGTAGATCTTACAGTACTTGTGTTTTGTACTAGAAATAACTTATGAAATCAATGTAATAGTGCTATAGGCCTACTATCATTTTAATTACCAAATCTGATTTTTATCATGACATTATTGAATGTTTAAAATCATTATGTTTTACGATTTAATCAGTCCTTAAAATAATCATGTCAATCATATGTTCTTGTTGGAAATATTGCATCTGTTTCTACAAAATCGACGATGTCAAGTATTATTACACTTTCTGACATCATGCATGTATGTTAGAGTTGCTAATTCTATTTGGACTATTTTTTTTTTCATTGAATCAATATTGTTCTGATTTGTTTATAATCATTTTAAATGTATGTTTTGTCACGTTTTGTTGAGTATTGAACTACCACAATATTTGAGATTATTTATTTACAGTACTTACAAGACTATGTGTATATTTATATTTCTAGGCATGTCCTTAAAATTGTTATGTTGTATTATGGGATAAGATTATGTTTAGTGTGTTGGTAATTTTTAGCTTTAATTGATAAACATAGTGACACGATAATCATGTTAGGTTGAGGATTTTTTAGATTATTATTTTTTTTTTTACTTTTAAACCTCTAATTAACTTTAAGTTAATTGTTGTTACAGTGTTTATTTTCATTTCTGATTTTAGATTTTTGCTCTTAGCGATTGTACAAATGATGTTTATAATTTTTGTATTTTTTCAAGTATAATAAAACAAAACTTCCATTATATTGTGTACTTTACTTTTAAGTTTATACATTTTAATAAGTATATGGAAGTATTAGCAAATTTCTATGTGAATTAGATAGTAGTGTAGTTATTGTCTGGAGCCATTTTACTTTTATGTCTCAGGAAACTTTCTTTGTTGTATTTTTATCCCTTCACTTGATAACTGCTATACAAATTATCTGATTGTGATGAAATTTTGGGGAAACGGTAAACTAACATAAGCTCCAACCAACCATGGTATTTAAGTAATGTGGGTTTTGCTTGCCAAAAAATCAGATCTTTTTTCTTTTAGACTAAAAAAGTTGCAAAAATGAAAAATGTTACCTACGCCGTGAAAAGTTTATTTTGTATTTGTTATTGTTGTTATATCATATCATATTATAGTGAAAGTTGAGTAGATTTCTTTCACAACCTTTATGTTATTATTTTTTTTATTATAAAAATTATATTTACATTTTTAGTGTACAATATTGGTAAACTGTATAAATCATTGTTTCAATGCTAAGCAAAGCAATCATTTTTAGCTATGGAAACTATTTTGAAAATTATTTAAAGCAATATATTTTCTTATAATAATTATATCTAATTCTTAGTTAGTTTTATTTTTTAAATACATTTGTTAACATTTTAATACTTTTTAAGGAAATGGCGACCATACAAAGTAGGTATTTTAAGCCAAGTATGAATGGAGATGAGTGTAGGATGAGTAGCATGATCTTGTATTCTTGATAGTGACTAAGGCCGACTTATTCCTTAGACAAAGCTGTTAGCCCATATAGCTAATGGCAACTAAGGGACCCACAGTTTATAGTAGAGTCCGAACCACATTTTTGCCTTACGAATTGGTCTAATTTTCAGGATAGTACTGCAGATAGTCGTAGTACTCACTTGTGCGGACGTTAATCCACACCAGGGAGTATCGCATCCACAGTGCATTCCTATAAATATCCACAATTCGTAACCTAGTAGCTGGATTACAGGACGACGTCACCCGTCCCAGTTCTCTCCATGAATACATCTTGACTATATTTCTCTTCTATGATAGGCCTACTCATGTTGTTAATCATCAAGATTATTTTTGTCTAATATATTTTAGTAACAATCAAATTATTCTAACATATTTTATTCATTAATTTATTGTTTCTTTGTTTCAAAATATCTTCTTTACTCTATAAATTAGACTGTTGTCTAGTTTTCAACAGATTTGGTGGCTGCTAAGCGTATTACGTTTGTAATAATTTTAGCAGTCATCAAAAAAAGCAATTAGAAAGCAATGTGAAGCATTGGTATTGGCCGTTTGCTTGGAATTCCTTCCATTTCCATATTTTTTTCATTTACTTTTCTCTAAGTGACAAGAGCTTAGAATAAATGTTTTGTGGATTATTGGATGTATTGTGGTATATGTACTGATCATTTTTCACTGTTATATTAACAGTGGCTCATTGCTTTAAAGTTACTATATAAAATGTGCTTTCGTAGTACATGTTGTAGAATCGTGCTGTTGTAAGCACTTAGTTTGTATTGTAGTTTCAAAACCATTAATTACATGTATTTTGTCAATTTTTGCTGAAATGTATATTCCTGACAATACGTCTTTTACGCTTATAGTAATCTTTAGTTGCCCTCGTGGTTTGTATTGTTGCAGATACGTATTTTTGTACAGCTCATGTGTTGTAATTATTTGCCAATGTATTGTAAATAACGCTTATCACCAGCAAGTAAAATTGTAAAAATCATTTTGATGTAAATATACATGCAAAAAATCTTTATCACAAATTTTTCAGTGTACACAAAATAAAAAAAAAACTTTTCTACTAACGTTTTTTTGTTATTTCCCATTGTCTTTCGTTTCAAGTAGGTTTTGTTATTTTTCAGACTACTAGTTGTTAGTTTAGTAGTATAAAAACACTATCTATCTATATATTAATAGGCAAGCATGTTTCTTTAAAACCTTTTTTCTCAGCTTGTGTGCATCGTGGGGTAAATCTGCGCATACCGTTAGAAAGCAATTTTCCTGTAGGTGTGCAGAATCCCTTTATAAATTTAAATAGGCTCAAAGATAAGCACAAAAAATGAGATTGAAAATTTGAAAAAAATAACATGGATTTTATGCGTTGCCATGCTGGTGACGAAATAACAACGAAATATAAACAGAAAATCAAAACAAATGGAAGAAACTCCAATCACATGTTTTATTTACAGTGTGGGGTGAAAATAGAGAAGTGAGTACATTACATATTTTTGGTCGAGTTTCGACCACTGGACGACCACTAGTATAATAATTAACACCCACTTTTTCAGACACCTGATGCGGTCTATTGTCCACAACTAAAGAAAGTGTGCACCAACGGAAAATAAAATTGTGAAAAATTATGGATACCGTAAAACGGGTTGAATAGGAACAAAACTTCGTACTTGTGTATAACTTTGATATTCTTGTAATTATATGTAATCTTATAACTATTTGAACTACATAATCAACTCCTATACAGTCATCTAGGAAATTGTGTTTAGTTTTGTTGGCATCACTGGATCCGGAATTATTCTCTGCTCAGTTATTTTTTAATTTTTTTTTGTCAATGTGATATTTTACATCAACCCTGAACGTTTCAGGTGAGCGAATATAGAATATGTATACTATATAAATAAGTGAGAAGTCATAAAAATAATACCTTTGATAGTAGTTTAAAGCTAAAGGATTGTTTATTACTATAATTTAAATATAGTGAGTTCTGCAAATTTTCTTATTTTGAAGATTAGGTTTTATGAATTTGTGGGGTGAATAGTAACAACATTGCGGTGTTGTTCACCCCACTAAATGCTTGGTTATATACATACATATACAGTTTCCTGTGTTTACCTGACATAGCTGTGTTTTTCAGGTGTCTGTTAATATGCCGAGGAAATACAAATTTATGGCCGGAGGGGGCTATAAGAGGCGCAACGCGGAAACAATTAGAAATACTGTCTCTGACATAGAAAACAGAATGAGCCTTCATGAAAATGCTGAAAAAACATGGTATTATTTATAGGAAAAAAAGTCCTACCATCAAGAAACCTGGACATGGACAAACAACATCAACCAAAGAAGAGAATAATTATGTTTGTCAAAGGCTGAAAAAAGGAAAAAAATAAAGCAATTCAAAGATAATCTACCTGGTCGGGAATTTGTGGAGTAGTTTTTACAATACAAGGACCATTTGGCTGTGAGAATACACCAGAATTATTAAACTATTAAGAGCGGATGTAAAACCTGAAACAATAAACATCTACTTTGGTGAATTATCTAATGAATTTAAAATGTCCCTCTTTTCAAACTTAGTCAACTTTTGCAACATTTGTACAACTATAAGTAAACATGACCGAGGGGGCTGAAAGGGTTTTAAGGTCTTGTACTTTACTGTTATCAACATATAGGTTCGGAACTAGCTGCTGTGCTGTGCCCTGCAACGAGAGAATATTGTATAGAAACGTTTGTTTGTTTTCATCTGTTGTAACTTACTCTATAATATCCGCTGTTATAGTTTAATGCAGATTTTTGTATTAGGTATGTACAACTCGTAACTGGAAAGTGTCAATTCCTCTAACGCTTAAGTTATCAGTAGATAAACAATATTTTTTTCATTAGGTGTAATGTTTAAGTTTTAAGGCGCACCTACCACCACGTGAGCACGCAATATATAGCTGCCCGTGTGAAAAGCATGCATTTTCTAAATTTAAACCGGCGATAGTCAGGGATTGCCCTTGTGCCTTAAACGGTGATTGTAAAAGCAAGATGCAAGGAAATTGTAGTCACTTGAATTCAAAGGGTAATTTGGATGAAATAATTCTCCTTTAAACTTACCACTGATGATCGTTGCTGCGATCAAGTTTGGTGTATTTTAAATTGTCAGTCTGGTTCCGTTGCATAGCTTGGGTGGATTTGAGTTTCACAATAGTATTATTGGATTTCCTTCTTTTAATGACAGTAATGTGGTGGGTTAATGAAAAATTAGGAGGCATTTGAATACCTGAGATAGCACACACGAATACACGATTATTATTCTCTGAATGACTTATGTTAGATTGTGGGGGTATATAACAAAAGATAAAATATTAAGGCATTGCCTTCCCTTTTATTGTTTGAAATACTTTGATAAATGTTTTTACTCTTTATGTTGACATATTTAATAGTGGAGAATGTAAATTTTGAGTGCACAGGTGTGCTGCGATTGGGCTTAAATATATTTTGACATATCCAAAGTAAAATAGTTTTCTGTGCTGCATTCTGTGGAAACATTGTGGCACATCTGTTTTTAAATTATATTTATTTGTAAACGTAGTTCCAAAATTCTGACATTGGACCTCTTAAAACCCTCTTGGCCGAAGAGCCTTTTGATGGATCTGCATCAAACTTCACAAAACCATCCTTAAACAATGCTTAAATGCCTGAAAGTTTCATTACAATTTATGTCAAAGGAGTCCATAAGGTATATACAATATACATACATACTTTCCTTTTTAGATATAGATATATAGACTGTGTAATTGATTATGGAGTTGAGTATAAGATTCCGCAACCCTTGCTGTACCAACTACTATACACTACAGTACTATATGAAGGCTTGTCCCCGTCCGAATTATCAAAGTGTTAAGTAGTACTGTAGTACACAGACAATAGATCATATAGTACCATAGATAAAACATACTCCCTTAGTAGATTTCTCATCCTTATGGAACAGCTGAAGACAATTTTATTGTTAGTTCATGTACGGTTTATGTAGAGGTCGTGTTTTGTTTACAATTTGTTTCCCGTTATTACAGCCATTTAAAATCTTGTTTAACCAAATAATACGATCTAATCATAAACAATAACTTGTCCCCTGGTTATATAACCAAACAGTAAAGCACAAATCAAGAAATTAACCCTAAAATAATGGAAACAAAGTCTCATCGACACTAGCGCCTTTGTGTCACGTACATGAACTAGACACGAAAAACGTGCTTCAAAATTTACAATGGGATGAGAAGTCTACTTATAGTACTTTCTTATTGCCCAAAGGGTTTATCAAGAGAAATTGAATGGTGAAAACCGAAGGTCGATATCAAACCCCTAATCAAAACGGCAGCCATTTTTATTTTTTAAGATGAGCAAGCAAGATAACGTCTGGACATCTCCAGTTAACTTTTAATATTTTAATACTGTTAAAAGGTGAATTCTCTTTTTTCATAACGGTATCCTGAGTTTAGTTTTCCTGCTATAACCTGTTATAAAGTTAATAGGGGATATTTTAAAATGACTGCCATTTTGATTAGGGGTGTGATATTGACCTCTAGTTTGCGCCATTTAATTTGTCTTGAGAAACCCTTTAAAATGAGGGGTCACATGATAGGTGTTTATATTTTAAAATTTGGGGCTGCCCCAAAAATACCCCATTTTGGGGGCTGGTGCAAAGTTGTAACTTTGATGAAAAAGTGAGATTTCTTGTGTTGTAAATATGTGCAGAGTTTGGTTTTCCTACTCCAACGCGTTAAAAAGTTAACTGGGGGGTTTCAGACTTTTGCCTAACCCTGTATAATACGTGAAGGCGATTTCTACAAAACACTATTCCTCCGTTAATAATGGACGGATTTTTACAAAAGATGTCTCAAAATTAAGTATTTTTTGTGTAGGCGCCCCTTTCACCAATTCCTGCAATAAAAGTCCTCGGTCTTTGCCCCTCAGGCCATCTAAATCCCAGTGTATTTCTTATGAAGAAAAGATTTTGTTTACTTAAGCAGACGAATAATTTGTGTTAATTGCATACTAAAACACAGCTGGTCAAAGTAAACACATAATACAAACAAAAGCGTTCGTTTTCGGTTTCGATAGCTGGAGTGGAGTGATTGATTACATTATCTATGAGTTGTCTCTTTAAGTCATCGGAAAGTATGGCCATACTAATGGCTGTTAGAAGTGTTGCAATGTGGTTGCTATAATGCCTGTAATACATTGAAATTGCTCGAATTCGAGCAACAGGTGCACTAGTTTAATATAAACAGCGATAAATAATAAGTTAACTAAGGGGTATTCCGGACCCCTGGCAGCCCGGCTTAGCCCTCCCCCACATTTTTGGGCCTAGATCCGCCTATGAGTACAACAACAAACTCTGGCTGGAAGTAACTGCTGGTAACACCTCGGTTCATTATAACATTGACTTTACCTTCCTTATCAAACAAAAACACTTAAAGTCACTAGTGCGTATAAAGCCATGGCCACCTTTAACTTTGGGCCGATGAAAGATTGAAAATAAAACATATACAACTGAAAACCAAAACGATATAAACCATTAATAGCTGCCTCCAAACAAAACAGCCGTGGATAAAACCACGGCCGCCTTTAACTCCAGGCGGCCGTGGCCTTCGAAGTGGCAACGTCAAAAGTAGGGTTGTAACAGCTGTTTTGTTTGGAAGCAGCTAGTGGTAATTTGTGTCTTTACGAAAGCTTGGTACTGGACTATCACAATATTGACTTCGCTTAAAATGTACAGATATAGATTTTTAATTCAAACTGTTTAGGTTTTCAACTAGTGGCTTGTAGGGGCAGTAGCCCCTATGTATATATTGTAGTAATTATTTTGTACAAATTATTAGTCCCATGGGTTACCCTACCTTGATTATCGTTTAACATTATTGTATATTATAATATGTATAATAGTTATTACATACCTGCATAATGCACTTTGAGGTCTGCTCTGTTAAAAATAAAAATTACAAAGGATTTTTCATGCGGTGTGTTTATAGTATAAACTTTCTAATCATAATACAACTAAGGATAATTTTCAATGATAATCTTCATGACTATTAATTAAATGTATATACATTTCTTTGAATATAGACAAATTCACTTAGATAAAATACATGGAGATAAATTTTTCAAATAAATGCCAATTTTTGTGAAAATTTTCCTTGTAAACTTAAACGGCATATTAGGATCTGTGGATATTAGTATTATTTTTGGCATGGAATACGTTTCCTTTGCCTACTCCAGTAATTACTACTAACTTTACACTTTTTCCAGTAATACCTAACACAACCAATCGTACTCCATTAACTAATCCAGACCCTAGCTTCATATTTCTAATGAGCATCACTATTGAACCAACTTTTAAAACTAATTTGTGTGGTGGCATTCCAGATCGTGCAATTAAATTAATATAGTCAATTTGTAGGTTCAACCTCTCTTAAGGGTTAGTATACATATTACAGTGCATATTACATATTACCATATGCTTTAAATAAAGTTAAACCACATGTTTTAATGTAAACAAAGCAAACATGACCTAGATTCCCATGTTATTTAAATGTGAATTATTTTATTCTGTCACAACCTTTTGGTGCATAATTAAGAAAAATGAATAATTTTCCCCAAAATTTCATGCCCAGACCTTTAAAATGAGACCCCTCCCAGCTTTCTACGCCCTCCGGTTCGCTCACAATTTCATTGTAAAATTTTGGGCTTACGGAATTAGATATATAGATTCTGTATGTTTTATTTTCAATATTTCAATAAATTTGTTCATAAATTTAAATTTAAACCAATAGTGTGCGAATTAATGAGCTGATGTCACCTGTCTGCCATGTTATCTTATTGAACGTCTGTCACTAAACAACACCACTTGCGACGTTGCCAATTCTACCAGGCCGCGGTCTGTAGTTAAAGGTGGCCGTGATAAAACCCGATCAAACTTCCTAGCATGGCTAGAAAATAGCTTATTAGTTTACAATAATCAACGCTCTGTTGTGAAAATCCTTTTATCGCTTTGTAGTCTTTGCATATTAAGAGTTTGTCTGGTTTCTTCTTCTTCTCCTCCTACACCATCCATCCACTTCCATTCAATTCTGTATTATCATTGTTTATGTTTAGAATGTTTAGATGGTGACAGACGACATAGATAGATAAGCAGACAAGAATTACGAATTTCAAACGATTGTAGTTTATCTAGAATTTTTCTCTGCAGAGAAACATTTGCACCATTATTTTAAGGTAAAATCTAGTGTCTGGTGATATACAAATTACTTAATTACTATATTTTATTTTTATTTTATTTCAACGGACATTCCATTTTGTTTGATGTGGTACTAAAGAAACATTGTACAGTTCAAGATGACTAATATTTAATAACAACTGTGAACTTTTAACACTTAGACATAGGCAACAAAACAAATAACAATAATATAGTAATTAACAACAATAATGTAGTAATTAACAACAATAAATTATAGCAAAAACATAACAAAGACGATCGTATTACATAATAACCATAAATAACAAGGAAAACAGGCATGTTTGGGAGAATAAATATTAGCTTAAGTAAGTATAACAGATTATGACTAGAGCAATTATGAAAAACTTTGTATAATATTGACAAGGAACATGCAGTTTAATGAATGTGATTTTGAAAAGAAACTAGGAAAAAAAACAAGTGTAAATAATGATTATTACCAACAAGGATATTGAAGATAAACAAACAAAAATAAATAAATAAATTAATTAATTAATAAATAAGCTAAACACTCACGCACTATTTGCCTGTTCAGGCGTGTGGCCCTTTAAAGGAGCCACCTAACACAAGCACACCATTCACCCACAAATTCCGAATAGGTTAATAGGTTAATACTAACTTAATACTATAATTTTCATACTGTTTGTTTGTACCATGACTTATGCAATATATGTAGCCTATTAGCCCGCACCCTCAAGAGCTATCCCTGCTATGCCATACGGCTTTTTAATACCTTGCCGGATAAGGTGCGGGATATGGAAATCACCTCCTTCAAAGCTGCCATCAGAGATAGCTTGGTGGATAGGCCACTGTACTCACTGGAGGAGCTGAGTAAAGAACCCCTAAAAGTCACATAAAAGCCTTCATTACAAATGGGGAAAACGTTTTATTTACCGCCACAGCCTGTTTAAGTTGTTTTGTATATGTATGTAAATAGTAGTGTTTATTTTTAAATGTATATAATAACGCAGTCTATCCGACATTGTCGGTCAACGACGCAGCACACAAGTATCAAGTAAGTAAGTAAGTATTGTCAATTTTAGCTAAATAAAATGATTTGATTTGATTTGAATACATTAATCATAGTACTTTCAGTTTCTCTGGAGTTATTTCCCCAATTTGTCCTTCCTAGTATATGCTAGTATCCAATTCCAATAGACAATTTGATTAGATTAGAGACTGTGATGGACTGAATTTGTTTTTGTTGTGGTTAATACAAGCCTACTCTCATGTTTAGGCTATAGGCCTATATTTTATATCGGTAGGTGTATGGCTCTGTTTTAAATATATAATTATCATCTCTAAATATTTTTGGTCATTCCTTAACTTATTTAGGCTTATCTAAAACTAGAATAACAGTGCTTTTTAAATTATGATGGGTACCTATTTTTATAAGGAGGGCTTGAAGAAATGTCCTATTGTAATGATCCGATAATTTATACCTAGTATCTAGGTACTGGAAACAAAACCAGCTAGTGTTCCCTATTTACCTATCAAACTTCATTTTTGTAGCCTATAATTCTCATTTTATCTGTCACGGTCCAGATGATTATACAAATGGCTGACCCTCTTATCGGTAGCCTAATAACTGGGTATTTTTTTGTAGGCCTAGTGACAAAAGCCAAAATTTACGTTGCTACCCTTCTTGCATTTGAGTGAGTACGGTATTTAACTTAATTTAAAATAGGTTCTAGACTGTTCATACCAACATACTGTAACATGTATCAAATCACCGTTACATGATACAATTGGCTTTAAATACTGAAATGAAATAAATAAGACATCTCTTGTGTTAGTTAACAGTGTTATTTTATTGGATGAAAATAGTTGAATGAGTCTTTTACAGAGTGCACTAGTGGCAAAACAATATTTTCCCTTTAATGTTTTTGATGTTTTAATCATTAATGCAATTTAAAAGTTCCTCTAAATTGTTGTAAGATATCTTATTAGATTGGCTGTTAAGAGGATAGGTAAGTTAGTGAATAGGTACCAACGGTACCACAGAAATCAGTTATTGACACACTGTCGTTGGTTCCATTCAACAACGATCATTTTTATTTTTAAAAACTAACAACATTACCTAAAATTTGTGTCTAGTGTACTATCAATAGTCAAAGATGATACTAACCAACTTGTGTTATGTTTCAGGTGTGGTGGACAGTGTTGGTGGTTGGAGGAGATATAGCATCGACTCTGGAAAGTTCTCTAGTTTCCTGATGAGGACTTGTGGATCGTCTTGTGTCCACGGGGCGTTTCAGTACCACAGCACCTGCTTGTCTACTCTTGTGTATTCTACTACGAGCTGTTAGAGAACAAGCTGCCCATATTGGGTGAGTGAATTTTCAGCATTGATTAAATAATAATATTGCTCTTGTTTGGTTGGGTCATATTATATCTGAAATTAGTCATTTGACGATATGATATACTTTATATTCATAAAGAATGTAGATAAGAACGTACATAGATATGTTGATGTAATGACGTTCATGCAAAAAGTCATACTGTACTTTTCAGGAGGAAAAAAATAACTAAAATCACCTAAAGGCTAAGCTTTGTTTTTACATTCTAAAAAGCTAAACCAGTGTTTAGTGGCAGTTCACAATAACATATTATAATATAGGGATCTTCCCTATTATAAAGGCATAGTTTCGCCACACCTAAGCCTTTTAAGGTTTTCTTGCAGCTTAACACATTAGCTGCTGACGACTCCGATCAGAGTCATGCCGTACTGGCACAGTCGGAGTAACAATGCAGTGTGTAACTAGTTGGTCTATTGTGACCTCCGCATTTATCGGGGATCAACTATGTCAAACTATGTCAGCATGTTGTGTTGGTCCTATACTTTAATTTAGTGTCGGTTGGGTTTAGGTTGGTGGTAACATTTCCCGTAAAATCCCGTCTGGCAACGCTTTTAGTCCTGTTTTCAGGGATTTTCTCTCTTCAAGCCATTTCAAAGACACTGGCTACGGATCCAGGCAGTGCTGCTATTTGTGAGTTTTGCAATGAACTACGTCCACTCTCGGGGTAACCCAGCACCATCACCACCGCTGTTTTGCCGCTGTCAAGACTGAATTATTTTAATGCTAATGCGTTCGCTGATTCACTGGCGCGCCGAGGCTGTGTCACATTTCCGACCGTACCGGTACTGCCAAAGATATTCTCACAGCAAACGTGTTAAGTGCCCATAGCCTATCCGGAGGATGCCGATCATATGCCTGTTCACTGACACCAGCTCCCTAGGAGAATCATGGCGGGATTCGAACCCGTGAACTGTGTTAAGCTCTGCACTGACTGCAGTGCAGCGGAGAGGCCTGGAACCATTACAACCATTGACAAAAGGTACTGTAAGACTTCTGCATTTTTAGAACATCAAAACCAAGCTTAGCTTAAAAAAATTTGAGTTTTTTTCCTCCTAAAAAGTAGGCCTACACTAACTTGTGGCATGTTTCAGATGTGGCAATTGGTGTTGGTGGTTGCAGGAGATACAACATCGACCCCGGAGAGTTCTCTAGTTTCCTGATGAGGACGTGTGATCGCCTTGTGTCCACGGGGCGTTTCAGCACGACTGAACCTGCTAGTCTACTCGCGCGCAGTAACTACAAGCTGTTAGAGAACAAGCAGTCCGTATTGAGTGAGTTAATATTTGATCTAGATATTTGGCCATATGGTCTTAAACAAGTAACTAAACGATGGATATACTTTATGCTGATTAAGAAGAGGATACTGAAACTTTTTTGTCATTAGGTTGACGTTCATGCAAAAAGTTGTATGTAAAAAACTGTACTTTTTAGGGGACAAATCGACCCCTAAATTTAAGCCACTTAAGGGGACACTAAAATCGCCTAAAGGCTAGGATTTGTTTTGACGTTCTACAAAAGCAAAACGAGTGTTTACTGACAGTGCACAAGAACATATTATAGTATCAGATCTTCCATATTATAAAGGCATAGGCTTGCCACTCCGGAGCCTTTCTTGGGTTTCCTGGCAGCTAGGAGCCTATCTTGAGGATGTTGATATCATATGCCTGTGCAGTCCACTGACACCAACTCCCTAGGAGCCTCAGGCTGGATTTAACCAGTGAACTGTGTTTAGCACTGCAGTGCAGCGGAGAGGCCTGGAATTACAGTATTACAACCACTGACAATGTACCTACTGTAAGACTTTTGCTTTTTTAGAACGTCAACAAAACAAAGCTTAGCCTTTAGGCGATTTTAGTTTTTTTTTTTTCTTGAAAAGTACGGTTGTTTTACATAAAACTTTTTGCATGAACCTCAACGATTTCCAATAGCGGTGAAAACATGAATTTTTTTACCATGGCATCTTTGCAGACAAGTCCTGCAATCTTGATTACGTTGCCATAGTCAAAAGCTTGGCTCGAGCTTGATTTTCTGACTAAGCATTCAAGCCTGTAGGCGATATTCTGGTCGGCTCAAACCAATAATTGGAAATGAGATATTCTAGGTTCATTACAAATTACAACCTAAACTTTGCCTTCCCTTATTCAACCTAGGTAACTTCAAAGGATTTAATGCAGTGACACAGCTGTAAAGACATGACCTATCCTCCTTGCCTCCATTTTCTGTTATCAAATGGGATTTTGAAAGTAATAGTTCAGTTTTTTTTTAGGTCAGGTTCTAAGCTAGGTTAGGACAGTTTTAATTTTATAACAGGCCTACACTATATCCCGGCTTAGCAAGAATTTATTTGTCTCTATTTCTAACAGGAAACATATATTATTCTTTTATCCTATTTATAAAAGTGGCGAACTTAAAATTGAATACTGTAAGTTATCACCTATTAGATAAATGTATCCAAATGGATGAAGCTATTACAGTAACGGTAGTTGTAAATCATTACTAATTTTTTATTTACACGTTGTTAAGTGTTCTTGTTTGTTTTGCATCATAAACTGCTGTTTGCTCTCTAATAATCTTCCTCCCCTTCAGTAGAACTTGGACTTACCCAAACCACCATCCTAATCACTCAATTAAACTTGAATTCACAATTTTTATTTGGTTTTTTCGACACAATTTTGTGTGTAATGTCTTGCGTTTAGGACTGTTAGCCTATTTCATTTTTCAAGCTAGTAAAATTATCATTTCTCTAAATATTTTTGGTCATTCTTTAACTTGAAATGAAATGAAATGTGCTTTATTGTACAATTTGGAAACATTACACAATGATACATACTTATGTGCACACAAAAAACAATGGTTACTAAACCGTCTGTTTGGTTGACACATTAATTTATGTTATAAATAAATAACAGAAAGTTTTAACTCCTTGACAAAATGACTGAAAATAAAATAATAAACTTAACATAAAATACATTTTTACATTAAAAGATCTATCTATAAACAAAAGTCACAAACAAGGAAAAAAATACTTTTTGAGATTAATTGCTTTTTTCAGTTGTCTAAAAGTTAAACTCCTGTATTAGATCCCATCTTACACTCCAAGCATCTCTTAAAAAACCAATCAAAGCCCTCCAATCTCTTCCATTTAAATAATCAAAGAATTCGTGTTCACTCAAAAACTCTGCTTTTAGCTAAAAATATCTGATATTCTTTAGAATTGGGAAAACTGCTACGTAATGAAACACCAATTCAATTTGCCTATTATCGCATATGAGAGCAAAAGAGCAAATGTAATTTTTATTCTCTATCCAAGGTTGATAATTTAATGAAAATAGCCCTGCTCTGGCCTTAATAATCCAGGATATAAGGGAAATGTCCAAGTTATCAGTGAGCAAGGGTCTGTCGCCGAGCTCAAGGTCAAGAGAGAGATATTGTTGGTGGTACAAAGACGTTATCGCTCTCCCCTCGCACTCCCCCTTCCATGCGCGCCGCTCTACCTCTACCAGACCAAACAGCCGTGTCTTATGTGAGTCTATATCATCAATATTGAAATCTATCGTCATTCCTCTTTTGCACCCAATCGATTTTAATTGCTTGCACCAGAAAATATTTTTTGAAATAATTTGTTTGGCAAGAATATGTGGGAGTCTATTTTCTGGGAGTAATAAAACTTTTAATATTGTCTTGATATGTAGCGCTAATGTATAAATACGCAATTTATCGAAACCTGTTTCTAAATATAACACTTAATTGGAAGTGTTTCTAGGTAGACGAAATCATTTTTTAAGAAAAAAGTTTTGTGCGTTCTCTATTGTTCTTGATTCCAAAAAGCCCCACACTTGTACCCCATAACATAAAATCGATCTTAAAACTGTGTTATAACAAACTATTTTAGAGCTTAGCGGAATCTAACTGCCCCTGATGAAACTAGCCCATATTGAATTAATTGCTAGTTTTGTCATAATATTCTTTTTATGGAAATATAAATTCCACAACAAAGATGGAGTAAAATCGACCCCTAGACATTTATAACTGTTTACTACCTCTATTGTTTTGCCTTTGTACCACCATTGACAATTTGTTCCAAGCCTCCCTCCTTTCCTAAATACCTTGACTTTTGATTTATTTAAATTGAGGTTGAGGTTCCATATTTCACAGTAGTTTTCTAGCCTATTTATCATGTGCTGCAGACCTGTAGCTGTCGGAGATATAATCACTATATCGTCTGCATACATCAGCATATTGACCCTCTGACCACCAAAGTTGCACCCACCTTCTAACACTGGCAGATCATTAATGAATAATGTGAAATTAATAGGGCTGATTAGACATCCCTGTCTTAAACCCATGGAGGTATTAAAGCTGTTGGTTATTCCTCCAGGAACCCATATTGACGCCGTGGTTCCCGAGTAATAGTTCTTAAATATAGTTAGTAATTTTGTTAATAAGCCTAAACACGATAATTGAACGTAAGGGCATCTCTGTCTATTAAATCAAAAGCTGATGAAAAATCAATAAAAAAACAAAATAGTTTCCCCTTATTTTCCTCTAATCTTAAGTGTCCCATACAGGTTAGGTTAAAAATATTACCTATTGTTGAGTACCCCCTCCTAAACCCAGCCTGAAACTCCGTTAATATATTTTTTTCATGCAATGGAAACACAATTGAAATTTTAAAGGACTCTGGTATTATTCCCGTTTTATAACAATTATTGTAGATTTTAAGTAGTTTAATTAGTAAAACCTGAGGCGCATTTTTGAAAAACCTTACGGAATTCTATCGCGACCCTGTGCTTTGTTTTGTTTAGCACTGGACAAGACGGTTGTTAACTCAGCGAGAGTGAAATCACTATCAAGGTATGCATCTACGATAAAAGGTTCTGCGTAACTTATCTTATCTACTAGTAAAGGTGGGTTGAGTAGGGTGTGAAAATGTTTAACCCACTCTGACGATGCAATTTTCCCAATCTTCTTCTCTTCCTTTTTTTTAATTACACTGACTACTTGCCAAAATCTCCTTGAATCTGATGTTTGACTTAAATTGATAACTAAATTATTTTGGTACAATTGTTTCTTTTCTCTACAAAGGGATCTAAAAGCTTTTTGCTCATGAGAGTACTGTAATTTGATTATTTGGCAGTTTGATTTCTTGTAAGGGCCTCTTCACACTGGGCCACCATGGTGGCGACACCGGTGGCGTCACTGGTGGCCGGTCAAAATGCGCATGGACCACCAGCTCAGCCACCAGTGCAGCTGCAGCCACAAAGCTCACAGTTGGACGTCGAAGAGGCAGGTGCTTAGCGTTTTTTTTTTTTTGAAATTGTGAAAACATAAGAAAAAAACATATTTTTTGTTCATCTGTTTTTATGAGATATAAATACCAGAGAGACTTTTTTAATTCACTACCAAGACCACTATCAAGAATGAGTGTTTTAAGTTTTGATGAGCTTCTGGGACGTCTGAAAGATAAAATATCTCCAGAAGAGAAACTGCTACTAACGTTGTGGAAAATTAAATAAAAACATAGTTAATATACCATTTATTAATAACACTGTAATACCTTGACTCAATGTATACATTGCAATGACAAAAAGATGTAAATGAAATAGAGTACCTATACATTTTGTTATATCAATAAAATCGTTTCCCCATATTTATTACCTTAACAACTTCAAAAGATTAGTAAACTAGTATACTGAGTAATGCCTGCTGGTAGTGACTGGTGGCGCTGCCAGTCGCTCCAATGTGAACAGTCCGATAAGAAACCATGGTACGACGTGGTGGCGCCACCAGACTGGTGTCTCTGAAAATGGCAACCCCGAGCCACCGCATTTCTGGTCGCGCGGCCAGACGCGCCACCAAAGCTCAGTGTGAAGATGTCCCATTTAAATCAATGCTAATGTAACGTAGCCACCATGGTGTCACCACCAGTGTCACCACCATGGTGGCCCAGTGTGAAGGGGGCCTAACGATTTAATATCTTGAAAACCCGTTTTCTTTGAGCAAAACATTGTTATCGTGCCAAAGCTGTTTCTTAATAAAAGTATAAGATTTGTGTTGTGGCTTTAGGTTAAATGTAATATTTAAATATAATAATTTCTATATCCGGCCAGGGGGTAAAATTCCGGTTTTTATTGTTAATCACGCTCTGTCTATTTTCATTAGACTTCCAAATCCGCGGGGATTTTTGAGCACTCAGGTCACTATGTCATAGTGACGTCAGCTTTGCCCAGGGGGTAAATTCCAGAAGGATAAAATTTCGGTGACCCGAATTCACAATTTTTTTTTGTTTTTTCAACACAATTTTGTGTGTAATGTTTTGTGTTTAGGACTGTTAAA
The DNA here is from genome assembly GCF_028750875.1 of Macrosteles quadrilineatus. Classification (NCBI taxonomy): domain Eukaryota; kingdom Metazoa; phylum Arthropoda; class Insecta; order Hemiptera; family Cicadellidae; genus Macrosteles; species Macrosteles quadrilineatus. Next base: position 190,572,877 of record NW_026542594.1, read on the forward strand.
AGGCTATTTCATTTTTCAAGTTAGTAAAATTATCATCTCTAAATATTTTTGGTCATTCCTTAGCTTATTTAGACCTACCTAAAACTAGGATAACAGTGCTTTTTTAATTATGACGGGTACCTATTTTTATAAGGAGGGCTTGAAGAAATGTCCTATTGTAATGATCCGATAATTTATACCTAGTATCTAGGTAGGTACTGGAAACAAAACCAGCTAATGTTCCCTATTTACCTAGAAAGTTTATAAAACTTCATTTTTGTACGGTTCTCATTTTATATGTCACGGCCCAGATGATTATACAAATGGCTAACCCTCTTATCAGTAGCCTAATAGTATTTTTTGTAGTGACAAAAGCCAAAATTTACATTGTTACCCTTCTTGCATTTGAGTATTTAACTTAATTTAAAATACGTTAGACTGTTCATACCAACATACTGCAACATGTATCAAATCACTGTTTATATGATACAATTGACTTTAAATACTGAAATGAAATAAATAAAATATACATCTCATCCGTTAGTTGCCAGTTTTATTTTTATTGTATGAAAATAGTTGAATAAGTCTTTCAGAGAGTGCACTAGTGGCAAAATTTTATTTTGCCTTTTAGTTGTTGATTCTTTAATAATTTTTGTGATTTAAAAGATCCTGCAGTGTTCAGTAAGATGCCTTTTTAGATTGGCTTGTTTAAAAGGTTGATGTAAACCATGGAAATTAGTTATTGACAAACACACTACCCTTGGTACCATTCAACAACGTTCATTTTTATTTTTAAAAACTAACAACAACATTACCTAACATTTGTGTCTAGTACTATCAATAGTGAAAGATGATACTAACCAACTTGTGTTGTGTTTCAGGTGTGGCGGACGGTGTTGTTGGTTGGAGGAGATACGGCATCGACCCTGGAAAGTCTCTAGTCTCCTGATGAGGACGTGTAAATGCCTTGCGTCCACGGGGCGTTTCAGCACCACTGCACCTGCTAGTCTACTAGCGCGCAGCTACTACGAGCTGTTAGAGAATAAGCAGTCCATAACTTATTGGGTGAGTGAATATATTGATTTTGATACGGTCATATGGTCTGACACTAGTAATTAGACAATGGGTATACTTATAGCTCATTAAGAATAGCACACTGAAACTTTTTGTCGTTTCGTTGACGTTTGTGAAAAAAGTTGTGTGTAAAAAACTGTACTTTTCAGGAGACAAGAAAAACTAAAATCGCTTAAAGTGACTTTGTTTTGACTTTCTTATAAAGCAAAACAGGTGTTTACTGGCAGTGCACAAGGACATATTAATAATATTAGATCTTCCATATTATAAAGGCATAGGCTTGCCAAACCGAAGCCTTTCTTGGGTTTCCTGGCAGCTAGGAGCCTATCTCGAGGATGGCGATATCACATGCCTGTGCAGTGCACTGACACCAGCTCCCTAGGAGCCACAGGCTGGATTCCAACCCGCAAACTCAGAGTAACCAGGTGAGTCTACCTAATTTTAATATCTTGTTTGTTAATTTTTTTATGGTTTGTACACCCAACATTTAAAAACATTTAATCTCCTCGATAAATTGTAATTATTATTTTAATTGATTTTACTTCAAGATAAATGAAAATAAAATAAAAATTACTTTCATAAAGACATGCCGACATGCCCCATTTCCTACGCGACAGTAAAATAAGGACAGAAAACCCAAGAACTTAGAAACACATCTTATTCTGCCCAGATTATTAGGATGTCTTATTTCATGTGACACTTGTTAGGAAGTTAGTAGTAATAAAGATGTTAACTGAATCTTAGTTCTATAATTGTTTAGCCTATCTTGGGCTAACACAATAAAACATTGTTGAAATCTATTTCAAAACACAATGTGTTATAGGCCAGGAGGAAGTAGACACATGAAATTACCCAGTGGTAGATGGAGATGTTATTCTGGTCGCCACAGACGGAGTATTTGACAACCTTCCTGACCAGGTTAGCCATAGAAATGTTAAATTGTACTTGAAAAAAGGTTTATACAAAAGCAATTATTGTCAATGGGGATATAAAATAATGCAGTGGCTGTTTGACTACACGGCTAAGCTAAATGGATGTTCGGACATAGATGAAGTAATATAATGAGATAGGCAGCCATATGGAGTTTATCGTGGGCGTTTTTATAGCCTAGTAGTGTGCTGCTCCTAGCGGCAATATCGAGCCCTACAATCTGCGTTACCAACGGAAGCGCAAACAATGGCATTGTTTCCCATTGTACATGCCCAACGCAACTTCGAGAGCCCGCTTCCCGGCTCATGGATAAAGTTTACTGTGTCTGTTGCTTGATTTTTTAACCTCGCAGTGTGCGTGTTAGCGTTAAAAATGTTATTACTCCATTTATATTATTAAATTAATAAATATTTAATACCTATACTAGTGGATATTATGTGAATGAAGTATTATTTTAATGTTAGACCTAATTAATTAATTTTAATATTAGGCCTAACTGAATTAGTATGCTATATTTATTGTACGCATGAAATGTTAACGAACTACAGTATATACAATTTATTTGATATTCTGTTATAATTTATAATACTGTATTAATAATAATGTTATAATAACATTTAATTATTTACTTGGTTGAGACGCAACAAAACTCTGTTTACCTTTGTTTGTTTACTTTTCTAGTTAAAAATTCAGAATGTCCATACGTTTTATTTTCATTTCCACCTAACCAAATTTAGATTTCTAGCGAATTTCCCTATAAGGAAGTACAGTAGCTATTGAGGTAGCACGGTAGGACTTAGGCCCGGGACCGATTAACATTTTAATTTTTATGTCCACAGAGGCTAAAAACACTATTGATTCAAATTGTTATATGCATTTCTTTGTACGTGAACGCGATTAATTTTGTCCTGACTTTCATGGAATTTGGGTTAAAGGTTTAGGGCGTGAGAAACTCAATGAGATTGAGTTTCAATTCCAAAAATTGTAAATTTAAAATTCGTATGTCATTAAGTAAACTGTTGCAGTTTGCTTGTTTATGGATATAATATGTTGCCCAACATTTTGAAAATCTTATTTATTTCATCCTGTACTAAAAATTTTGTAGAGAAACAATTGTTACTTATCCCATACCAGCAAACCTAATCACTTAAATCGTAAATCTTATGTTATTCGAACTGGGAAATAAATTTGTTTTGTTTATGGAAATTTTTTAGTGCGAATCCAATTAGGGAAAATTAAATTTTGCTTCGTCAGCAGGTTTGCTGCGATAGGGGTATTTTAAATTAAAACTGTGCGCATTTTAACACAAAAAAGGGTAAGAGTTTGGAGTAAAAGTAGAAATGTTTTATTTTGAAGATTTGAATAAATATGACACAAAATCTGGTACAGAAATTTTTTTTTAAATTATGGAATGTCACCACCCACCTGCCAAGACATTCCTTTTCATTGAACAGATAAATTTTAACTAATTAAACATAAGTAACATTGTGACTACGGACACTATATCGGGGTTTTTAAACTAGCAACATTATGTTTTTGCACGTGGTTTATAATTAAAAACTAAATTTATCAATAGTATTTATATTAGTGGTACTTATAACAAATATACTTTAGTGGTATCATACAAGTGCAGAGTGACAAGTTATAAGACAAGTTAAAAATGAGTGAAAGTAAGACAAAATCGGTTATAATTATCTAGAAATGAATGTGGAATTGTCATTTTACTAAACGTTGATTCCGTACTCAGGATGTGCACATAAACAGATCCTGTATTTAACTTTTTCATCCATAATGTTTACGGGGTTTGTTAACCTCCGTCCATTGTTAAACGACCGGCGGCATCAAAGGCGAGACGAGTTTTCACTTCACCAACCCGCCTCGGTCGGGGTGGTTCGGAGTACGTGACTCGCCACCGTCCATGGGGATGACACACCGATACAACTATATGGCATGTTGTAAATCAACCAAGTCAATTCACACTTCTGCACGAGTTTGGCCACTCCTAGGGCATTTTTTTGGTGATTCTTGTGTTAGTGTTGTGCCGGACGTGGACTGAAGAGGTTCAATTCAGTTAGCCTCTATGTAGTCGCAGTAGTTTCATTAAACATTAGTTTTTATTAGTATACATGTGCCTCGTGATAGTTTTTTTTAAATACGTATCGTTATTAGTTTTTTAAGTTCTGTACAGGATTTTAGTGAACTAGTTGCAATGTGCTTTTAGATATGTCAGGCGGAAGCAAAAAGTGTGCGTTTTTATCATGTACGTCATCTCAACCAAAAGATGGATTGCGATTTTTTAAATTCCCTGTAAGAAATCCGGAAGTATGTGATCGTTGGGTTATCAATTGTGCTAACAGCCAGCTTATAGATTTGCCCCTATCTGCTCTCAGGTCTCGGGTTGTTTGCGAGAAACATTTTGAGCCATTATGCTTCAACAACCCGTCTAAGAGTAGTAAATTGAGAAAAGACGCAGTGCCTACTTTGTTTATTCAAGACACCGAAGTGCATCCAGACCTCGGAGTACACCAAACGGTCGTCAGAACAACCTCAGCCTCAACAACAGCTGATGATCCCGACAGTCAACCGCCGTTGTCTTGGATCGACCGACAACGACAGATGCACGTTGGGGCTGGTCCATCATCACTCGCGTTACAGCCTCCGCCACAGCTACCTCTGCCTGGACAATCTCCGTTCCTGCCTACGTCACCACCACAGTCATCATCGCCTCTGTCTCAAGAACCCCAGTTCTTGCCTCCGCCACCGACATCCCTTGCCAAAAGAATGAAGCTGTGCTCGATGACAGAATCAGCGCCCACAGCCGTTCACACCCCGGTCACAAGAAGTAAGTTGATAAGTCACGCATCTCCAGATACGCCCAGGAAAATAAAACTTAAAAAAAGACTATTTAAAAGCAAACGTAAACTTCACCAAATTTCTGAAAAGTCCCGGCGACAAAAGCTAAAACGTATATCAAAACATAAGGCTTATTCTACCGCTTGTGGTTATATATCAAGCGAACCTTTTAAAACTTTACTGAAAATGCAAATGTTGCATACAAGGGGTACGCAATGGTCAGAAAAGGAGAAGCAGCTTGCTGTAGAACTCCACTACAGATCACCAGCACTATACACCAACTTGATAACCGACAAACAATTTATTTTGCCAAGTCGTCGTACAATATCAAGTTGGGTTAATGTCATCGACCTTATGCCTGGAATTTCCCAAGATCTTATAGATAAAATGAAGTTCAAAGCAACGACCATGAACGACAATGAAAAACAAGTGGTTTTAATATACGACGAAATGGTCATCAAAAAACACCTGACGTTTAATGAAAAGCGTGATTTGGTAGAGGGGTTTGAAGACCTAGGACCCCACGGGCGATCTCGACGCGTCGCAACACATGTACTAATGTTTATGGTACGCGGCATATTCCACAAATGGAAAATGCCCATTGCGTACTACCTGAGTGGATCACCAACTGAAGGTAGTTTGCTGTCAAAGATAATTGTTGACGTGGTTCGAGAGGTGGGCAGAACAGGATTAAATATACGTGCTCTTGTTTGTGACCAGGGAAACAACAATGTGAAAGCTGCAAATCTCCTGGGAGTTAGTAAAGAAAAGCCTTTTTTCTTAAACGAAAATAAACAGATCTTTGTTGTTTATGACCCTCCACATCTGATTAAATCCATTAGGAATAATTTGATGAAAAACAATATACTTTTTGAAAATGGAAGGGCCTCGTGGCAGCACATCAAAGAGCTGTATGAGATAGATTCAGCGTCAACTACTGCTCGTGCACTAGTCAAGCTAACATCAAAGCACATTTCACCAAATGCATTTGATAAAATGAAAGTTAAACTGGCGACACAAATTTTCAGTCGTTCGGTGAAGGCCGCCATGACAACCGCTGTACAGACAAATCAACTCCCCAAGGAAGCCATGGAAACAGCAGAATTTATTGGCAATTTTAACGATGTTTTCGACTGTTTGAACAGCAAACTACTGTTTGACAACACTCCTCTTCGGTGTGCGCTTTCTGAAACAACCAAACAAGGACAGTTGGTAAAAGAAAAGCTTCTCAGTGCTTTAAGATGGATCGAGAACTTACAAGTAGAGAAGTTTAAGAAAGTCAGAGGGAGCACAGTCCGAAAACTTAGTAAACCACCTAGTTTTCATGGCTTTGCGCAGACAATAAATGCAGTGTTAAAGCTCTGGGAAATCTTGCATGCCGAGGGAATCACGTTTCTGATGACAAATCGTCTCTCCCAAGATGCAATTGAGAACGAGTTTTCGATGTGCCGACAAAGAGGGGGGTTCGACCGAAATCCGTCAGCTACAAAGTTTCGCCAGAATCTGAGGCACCGGATCCAAGTGTCGCTGATGAAGCCTCCATCAACCACTAATTGCGAGATGGACGACGAGGAAATGGTCCCAGTTTTGTTGGAGCAAGCTACGGTGGAAGTTGAAGCTACTCCGCCAACTGACACAGAGGACGACCCTGACGACCCCTGTGATGTCGCCGACAGCGAGGACCAGACGCAGCCCTTGGACCACGACGACGCAGACGGCTCGGATGTCGAAGAGGACGTCATCGTTGTCTCCGCGGACCCAGCAGTTACCGTCACAAGCCTGACCGTCCCTACTCTGGAGACTTGTTCAATTGAGTAAGTACACTCACCATAGCTTCAGTTTCGTACCTATCATTATAATTTACGTTTACGTTATCTGAAATCATCGTACAATATCTTTTAAAGTTACTTAGCTTCTTATGATCTTAATAATCAAAGTAATTATGAAATTGTTGATAGTAAACTCACAATATTATGACAATCTTCTCCGTGAAAACCAGAGTACATATCAAGATCCAAGCCATTTTAATGTATTCACTGGATTGGCGAGAGTGTCTTTAGTGATTTAAATATAGCCTCAATACTTTGTAAATAAAATTATGGACGTTCAAAAATGCAGTTTTGTGCGATTTTTGTCAAATTTTCGTTCAATTTTTATCACAGAATCGTCTATGAAATAACGAACAGCTGTTCGGATCAAGATTATTTTTTCTAGCTGTCAATGACATGTTTACAAATGCTGTTTACAAATACCGCAACTATTTCGAATCACGTTTTGAAAGCAAATCCCAACCAAGTGAGATTAAAAACGTTTTTCTTACATAACGGATTTAATTAATCGCAAGTGCAATAATATAGTCTAATAGTGTAACCGTAAATGAAATTAAATAACTAGTTTTGCCAGCATATCTGCAAATATGCAAACTAATTGCTGCTCTTAATCTTAAGAAGGTTTCAACTGACTACTATAAGATCCCCGTGCGTAGAACGGGCACACAGCTAGTTACTGTATAAAGAAGAAGAGGTGTCTGTGGTACTGTCCGGCAGTATGTCTCTGAACCAATTAGTCTTAAATGTTTTCTTAAGACTACGACAACGACAATACACCGATGTATATGTTTTGAAATACACGAATGTTTTCTTAGAGCTCCAGAGATTTGTTTAGAGCTATTCGTGTTTTGATATTGACATAGGGATAGGGCTCCACCCCGGTGGCTTTCAAAGGTTTTATGAGGTGAGAGATTTAAAAGTAAATTGATTGGTCTCCATGGCAACTAAAAGAAAACTCGCAATGTTTGTAACGTAGGCAAATTGTATTTAAAATGTTAAGAAGCAGAACCGTCAAATCCATTGTTTTCCACATTCCACACAGCTGGTTTAAACAAACTCAATAGTTAATACGTATATGTACAACTGTATGGTAGATTTATTTGTTCAAAAATGTTGTCATTGATTTGAGAAATACCTAAGATTCTAACCATGATTAATCCAGCCTTTGAACCTATTTTTTTAAAGTTAAGCTTAAAAGAACTATGCTTAATTATTAGAGTTTTGTGGAAACGATAAATTGCACTGCTTACATGTTTTAGTTTTACAATATTGGTATAATTTTTAAGCTTTGAACTCCTTGTCTTGAGTTAGAGTAAGGTTTAAAATGCATATGTTATGTTTGTCAGCTTAATTGTCCTAGTGAATCAAATTCGAATTTTTTTCTAACGAAATTCTAAAACATAAATAAAGAGAGGTATATATGCACTCTATTTTTGTTAATTTTTTTTAATCCTACTTTTTTATTGCGGCAGTAAAAATTCTGAGGGTTTTAGCCCAAAGGCAGCTGCAGATAATATTATTTAAACTTTCTTTTATCATTGACTTTGGGTAGTGCAAAAACGCTGTGCTAAACTTCGCATCACATTGTGAAATTGAAACCAAAAATTATTTGTTGTTTTTTACTAATTAATTTGCATTATATTTATTGGTTAGGTTGATTTTATGCTTAGCCAATACCTGTTGATTATTTGTAATAGAGCAATGCTTAGGCCTATCTATATAATTCATTCAGGTATACTTCTGTATATTACAGATACGTTGCGGGATACGTCGCCAAGGTTGTGTTGGACAAGTACCATTGCGCCACGTGTAAGGTTGACTTGACAGTGAACTCAGTGTTGTCAGAGCCGAACCAATTGTTGATACTTTACAAGTCTTACGGCACCAAAGAAGGGATATCAAGCTTAATTGCGCCTTCCCAGGACATGGTGAATTTTACTCGGGACATACTCTTGTCCTTCCAGAAACATTTTCAAAAAATGATGTTTAAGTGTAATGTTAAGAGTGGACTAATTGATTTAGCCTCTAAAGAAATTGAGGGAGGATGGCTTTTGTTGGACCATGATAACCCGTGTCGTATCCATCGTCAGTTTATTTTAAGTTTCTTGGTACGATTAAAACTAATGAAAACTGTTTTGTGGGTGTCAAAAGACCTTCGAATACCAAAGTCAAGACGCCCACAGTGTTCATCGTACCAAGATAAGCTAAAACAAGTTCAACACATGTAATTGCTGTAGCAAACACATTGAAAATGCAACAATACTCATTCTAACTGTTAAATATAGGCCTACAAGAGTCAATAGTCAAATTAAAATTGGTAAATAAATAATAACGTATTATAGCAAAATTTTCAACTTGTTAAATAGTTTATTCTTGATTGATATTATTTATATATTATTTGATTTGTTTTTTATCTTTCCTTAGTTGTGTTTGCTATTGTTTTAAGCGTTAAAAATTTTTTTGTATCAATGTGTTTAAAATTCCTGTGTTGTTGTTGTTCTTGCAGTGCGTATTAATATTAATTTCTTCTTTCACATTCAATCTTTCTCTATTTCGTAGATTATGTAATCTTCAAAATTGGTAATTTTTCTATATTTAAGAGATGTTTTGCAAAATTGTATTTCATAGATGTCTTGTTTTCGAATTGTATCCTGGAATGTGTTCGTTATTGAATATGACTTTTAAATTTCAATTTGTTTGCCCAATGTAGTTGTCACAGTAAGTACATTTAACTGTTTTTATATTTCCGATTTGTTGCATATTATTGTTGTAGGTTTGTTGTTATTGTCTATAATATTAAAAAGTTATTTTTGTTCAGTAGCTTAGTTTGATTGGAGTGTGTTTGAATGTGTTACTTATTGCTTTGTTTACGTTTAGTTAGGTTTTACGGAATGCCTATACATTTCATTTATTCTTTTTGTCTAGAATTGTCTTTAAATTTGGTTTCAATAACTAAATTTTAGTGTGTCCGAACTATACCTATAATAATTCTTTTGAGATTGGCGTAATTAACATGTCGAAATAGTTGTTATTTTCGCGATCAGGAGGCGTAAAATTTTATTTCATATGATATAAACTAATTTAACTAATTCTATTACTTCATAATATTGGAAATTTCACTTTTAAACTTTTATTTAATGCTTTTACATTTTACCTTTGCTTCTTTAGTTAAAATATAAGTGGACGATTTCTTGGCGAACGAAAATAACGGTTTTAGGATTTATTTGTGTAAATAACTATTATGTACGTAAGTAATTATGTACATGTGAATAACTATGTTAAAGTAAGGTCATATTAATTTTTGATAATTATGTTTTATTGCACACTTTTAAATTAGATGGTTGTCATTATTTAAGCGATTAAATGTTTATTGTTTGTAATAAAAACATTTTTCGTAATCGATAAATTGTGTCTCTTTGTGATATTGTTTAACTATTAAGTCCAATAATTAACCATAACCGAGCACTTATCGGCCCCGTTATTGTAATAACATAATACGTCATATTAAAGTATATACTTTCATTATTCAATAGCAAATGTCGTGGTTACTGTATAAGTTAGCGTGTCGGTAACGCAGTGCGGTTTGAGACAACGTACTGCGTTTAACCCACGACAGTGCTGCGAGCCGCGGACGGCCCGCGCAATACATCGTGCAGGCCCATCTAAAAACTCCCACGGTTTTATACACGCGGCTGCCTATCTCATTATATTACTTCATCTATGGTTCGGACCTGGCTATAATAAAAAACTGTCAAATGCACAACTCTCAACCATAACTGGTAGCCGTGCTCTTAAATTTTTTGTCCAATTTTAAGTGATCATAACTGAATTTATTCAAATTGGACTTGATATAGGTAGCGTAACCATTACCTGGAATTTAGTAAAAGGCCTACATATAACACAAGTGAAAAATAATTTGCTACGCATAACACTATAGCAATAATTAATGTATTTTAAAATCAATTGGTTTGGATTAAAATTAGGTTCTCATTTTCACAAAACCTTTATAAAGAGTGTTTTTTTAATGTGCAGCCTAAATTAAATGTGCTGTGAGACATTTGAATGACAAAAACAAAGTTATTTTTTGATATTCCTGTATACTTTACTACATCGCTGATCAGCTAATATGCATTGTTGTAATCAATGAGGTTTGGTGTTATTGGGAATTTATTGTAAATAATACACAACGTGGCATTTTCCCAATCTAAAGTGAATAATTTGTTTTATGCCAAGAAAAATTTGAAGTTCAAGTGTGATTCCAGAACCTAATAAATCGCCTGTTTGACGTTTACTAATTGAAGGAAACCAAATCTGAAATTAAAGCTAACTTAAATCTCTAGATTTAAGTGGAAATCAAATCAGGCAAATATAAATTTGCTTATTCGACATGTTGTCTCAGTATTTATTAGTAAACACCACAAAATCCATTATCTAAATGGTCGTCTGATTTTGGCATTTATGACTATCTTACCTATGCATAAATAAATACACCTTCATATACCCTGCTTCCCGACCAGAGGCGGATTTATAAATATTTCCCCCCTAGGCACTATCCTTAGTGCCGCCCCCCTTCATAGTATGTTTCGTACCTAGGACCAGTTCGGGACCAAGTCAAGAGCTGCAAAATCCTTTCGGCCCGTGGTACGAACACCATTTTTCACCACACTGTACAAAAATTGAGGGTCTTAAGTTGTCATTTTCACACTATAAATGCATATAAACAGTTAACACAACTACAACTTAAAGGTTATGTGAAGAAATAATCTAGGGTCTGACTTAGGGGAGGTACGATTGAGGCATTAGTTCAAAATTCCTCCGTGAACAGTGCTGTAGTAGAGAGCACTTTAGCAATGAAGGTTTACTAATCGCAAAAATAGTTCTGTTCATAAAATAAAATTATAAATGCCTCAAATTCAATTTTATTATTTTTTAATTATAAAATTAAACTATCATAACCTAACCGAACTAACCAAACTTGCTGATAATGAAATAATATAACAAAAGTTTAGTAATAGAAAAAATAATTCTGTTTATTAAATAAAACTAGAAATTGCTCAATTAAAATATAATGACTTAATAATAAAATTAAACTGTCATAACCGAACCAAACCAACCAAACTTGCTGATAATAAAAAAATCTTGGACAAAAAGTTAATGCTACCAGCGAGATTCGAACCCGGGACCTTCAGCATATCAGCCCGGCACCCTAACCATTAGACCACCGAGGCCGATGGCTACAAATCGTTTTGTTACGGTAATGGCGTTCCCTCAGCTAATAAGAAGCCCACATCTCTCATCGTAGCCTATTCTATACCTCCCCTGAGTAAATACCAATAATCTAGAGGAACCAGCAAAAATATACTAATAAATAGTTGCTAGGCAGTGATGACATAAAATGCATATGGATATTGCTTGTATATTTTATTTTATATACATTGATGTTTTAAGTAAGTAAACGAACAACTGGTTTTGTGACCCTAGGGCCGTAAAAACCAAATCGGTCCCCAATGACGATGACAGCTGCCATTTCGGTCATGGACAGCAATTACATAGCTTCCAGCCTCCAATTAACGTTTTGTAAAACCGCTAAAAACATCTTTGTGTGGTGAAATTTATTATTTTTTAAATTTGAGTTGAATATAAGAAATAACGACTTCGAAATTATATATTTTCACATAAATAACTTTGTAAAGTCTTCATTTGAGTCCTTACAATTATTTTGTAATTCGACTTCCTCAACATTTATTTAAACCACAATGTTGTTTGTCAAATATAGGTTATGTATCCAGATGACCAATAAAATAAATTATTCTTTATTATAAGATGTTTGGAAATAACATTCAATTTGCCCAGGGAAAGCGAGACCCAGTCAAGATACAGAAGGTGGCCAACTTCATCGCGTGGATGGCTCGCAACTTTAGCGTTTGAAGACAATCTCTCATTATATATCAAGTCTGCAATGGCCAATGGAATACACGCCATAGGTATGTTTGCTACTTAATAACTTAGTTACTAGACTTGTTGTACCAGCTAATGTGTGACTGTTGTGTAGTCAAGTCACAGCAATATGATTACTATTGAACTGAAATAATGTATACATATCATAGGGCTACATCTAGACATACCACTGGATTGTCAGTAGTGTGTTTATTCACTTTCACTATTTACTGTAAATTGTAAATACAGCTTAAACAAGGTATTATTTATTTTTTAATGGTGTGCTCTAAAATGCCCCTTTTCGCTTTTGGTTGTACTGAACTGTTCTAAGGGTAAAGAAAACCCCTGCAACAGCAATCCTGCAGTCTAAGCAAATTTCCATTTGCCCGATTGGATTTTCACTAAATATTTTCCTAAGCAGACTTCCCTCATTAAGCTTATAAAACGCTTAGATATACATAATTATTTTTTTTCTAGACTCGACAAAAGTTTGTAAAGAAATTGTGAAATTTAATCTTTTGAGTGTGAAAAATTGAAAAAAAACCCACTTAACCCCATAAAACCCTGTTGCCATATTCCGGCCATGTTGGTTAGCAAACTCGTTTTAAGAATGAATGATCGGATTTACACATTTCTACCCAATTTCTTCAAAACCATATAAACTAGCGAATTTTCCATGTATGGAATATTAGCGTACAAGTACCTATTTCCCATTTTATCAGAGACCAAAAACACCATTCCACCAAATTCATACACGTCCAAGGTCAATTAACCTCTTATTTACTTTGTTGAACATTCATATTTTACCCCGTTTATAGAATTTGGCTTATCGTCCCATTCTAAGGAATAAGCAATTCCGTAGGTCTCATGGTAAGACACACCAGACTTTTTTGTTTCAAGGTTCCCAGATTAAAAAAAAAAAAAACATTCTTTCAAATTCATTTTTATAATATACAGCATGTGTCCGATAGCAGGATAATGAGCTGGTTTTGATGAAATTTGTTACAAATATGTAAACCTACTTTTAGGCTATTTGAACTAGTGATGGGCGATACGGGTCAATGTATCGATACTGTGTATCGGAACGTGGTGTATCGATACGTGTATCGTATCGTATCCTCACGTATAGATTTTTATCTGTATCGGATAAAATATCGTATCGTATTGTTTATTTATAATTTATATAAAAAAAATTAAATATCTCAAATATACAAGCTGCATAGACAAATACTATGTTACTTACAAGCTTGTAAAGAGGGTTATAATAGGTTATTAATAACTTATTATATTATAAGACCTTCCTGTGTCTTTTTATTTGTATCAAACATACATACATAACCTCCAAATTCCGGTAAACCCTCAAATTGGAAAACATTTTGTTATTGTTTTCCTAGTTTTTACACAGGGATAATTAATTGGACCAAAAAGTACTAATAATGATGGTGGGTATGCCACTTACACATTAAATAGTGTGGAGTTAAAGGCGGCCGTGATAATATGGACAATGAGGGTCCCCACTTCCATTAATGGTGGCCCTAGTTTTGAGGTTATTTGCACTGAAAATACATGTTTTATCAGTGTTTTTGAAGATTAGGGTAAAATATCACATTTCCAATACTTCTTTTGAGGGGAGGAAGATGGGAAGACAAATTTCTTACCATAAAAATAAGATTTATATCAATAAATAAGCAATACGATATTCGATACGATATTGGCTATAGGTGTATCGATACGGGCATATCGATACACTCCCACATATCGATACAAAATATCGATATTTTGCGGTCCTTGTATCGATACGTATTAATACGCACATCACTAATTTGAACCAGACGTTAGTAAAGGGGATTTGCAGGGTTGTATGGCGTAAAATGGAGCTTTTTATTTTTGACCCTCAATGCAGAAATCTATGCAATTTGATTCAATACCGTTTCTTAGAGCTGGAAAAATAATATGTTTTACGTCAAACGATTAGGCCTACATAGAAAAGTTCTAAAACTGCATATATTTCAAATATCTAAATTTCCCTTATGGACATTCAGTAAATTATTGTATGTTTCCTAGGTTGCAGGATGTATATTAATAAAATTAGGCAAATTTATTTCATCCTGAGCGAATAATATTTCATTAAGTAACACACCTTATTACCTTGCCTGTAGAAGCAAACCTATTTATTCATTAAACTATGTACCTATTATTAAATACGTAATAAATCTAAGAGTTTTAAGAAAACATTTTAGTGGAAATTTTAATTTGCTTAGTCTGCAGCAAGGGTAATAAGATTGTGATGTGATGGTGGTGTGGAGTAAATTTTTTGTTTCATTTTTTCAAATCTATTTAAATAAACACGAGATGTTAGCCCGTCCTACGTACGGGAATTCAATAGTCAGTTAAAACCGTGTACAATTCAGATCAGCTAGTTTACACATATAAAGACAAAGTTTCTTGCAGTTTTAATGTAAAAAATCATCTAGTAAACAAATGTTGTGTGACCAAATATGTTTTTATTCCATCATAGGCCTATACGATATGCATTTTAAATCCGTTAATTTTAAAATAAAACAGCAATTCTGCAATTTTTACGATGTGAAAAGCGTTGAAGTAAGATTTGCAGCTGATTCGCACAGACGCACACTGATTATAAGTAGCCTATTGTAGAGAGAGTAATAGTCAAAATTGAGAAGTGTATAGACATAGACCTAGTCAACGATACCACCTTTCATAGCATATCTGCCTCTTCCATAATTATTATCACCACAATACAACTACTATACACAATTTCCAGTAGGTCTGAATAGAAACGACCTAAGATAAAACGATAGTATCCGATAAAATTCACAGTACACATAATTTAACTTTGGTGTCCTAACATCAAAACTAATCGTCACACCTATCCTTTATATCAATTTCACTGCATTAATTGCTAAATAAATAAGCGTAAACAAAGAAAAGTAAAAACAATAACAGTTTGTTTTGAAACAGCTGTTTGGTTCAAATATAACATTCATTTGAAAATAAGAACTGGTCACATGTAGCAGGAATATAAAAAGTAAACACGCTAGTAAAGCTAATGACGTAATTGTCAATGTTTATTATCTATACCGTTTTCAGTTCTATCCTTGATAATTACAAACCCTCATTGAATAAATGTACATCTTTATTTCCCATATTAGTTAATTTAAACTGCAATATATTCATAGTTGAAATAAAAGTGATATTATTTTCACGTTTGGGGGCGCTGATATAGGTGCCCCCAAACGTAACCACAACTGAACACGATTTTATGTAAGGATGGTTTGTCTAATTGCAGTATCCTAGGTCAATGTTGACGTTGTGTTCAATCTATGTCATCCATCTGTTTATCTTTGTATAAAACCCGGCTGAGGTTGTGGTGGTAATTTAAAATCGTGATTCCTGATTATTCTTGATCTTCTTTTTATGACATCAATATTTCCGGGCCTAATCCATACAAAGTTAAAGCAGACAAACATTAATTGTAAACAAAAAGCTACCATGAAGAATTAAAACATGTAAACATTGTTATTTTTCTAATCTTTCCTTGAAAAGTGGAGCAGTAAAATAATTTGCATTTATCCTTTTTTATTAAGACTCGTGTACAGAGCCTCGATTTGTACTGTGGTTTAATTAATATTGGTTTAAACTGTGGTCTAATTATATCTACTAATCTTATATATTTCTTATAATCAATGACAAAAATAAAATAACCTCATAGTTCCATAGTTTATATTTAACCAGCTGTTAGTTAAAACAAATTATATTGCTCTAAAACAAATCGAAGATTACAAAGATTGCTTTAAAAAATAATTTGAACATCCTAGTATTTTACTATGTATATTTAATTAATCTGCCATCCTCTTACAGAAGAATTGAACGTATCAATGATTAGCATTACACATAGTATAAATAAGTCAACCCTAAGTATGTTTTTACATTTTTATCCAAATGCTGAATTTGTGACACAAAAGCTGAATGTTTACATCTGTTATGTTAAGCAAATTATTTTATGCCAAAAGCTAGTTTAGAATCTTATCGTCGGCTGCTAGACTTTTTAAAAATTTAAACTTAATTTCTAAAAAACTGGGACCCTAAACTAAAATTATGGCTTCGACATTCCCTAGTTCTCAAAATTATCTTTCTTTCAACACAAAAATCATGAAAATCCGTCGAGTGGTTGATTCAGAATCGTGAAATAAAAAAACACACTTTCGTTTTAATATTATAGATTTGTTTATTTTCACATGAAAAGTAAATGTGAGTCAAGGAAAGCAAAAGATCAATCTAACTTAAAGGTTTTATTTGACAGAAAATTAATAACAACATAAGGATGGGAACAATCATGTTGTGCCAAATAAACATCTTCAATGAAGAGGTGAAGAGGGAAAAGCATCAGCGGCGCAACCTTGGATTGGGTCTATCTTCCAGCAATGTGTAGACCATTCCTGGCCTGGAGTCCCGTAAAACAAGATCACGCTGGCGTAACCTGAAAACCAGATCAAGGATAAAGCGGTATGTCAGTAGGAAATAATTACTAAGGAGGGCAGTGGGGGATAAAGAAAGTTAGGTAGAGCAGCGTTAGGTGCAGATGGAGCCAGTATAGCCCAGGAATTTTAGAAAAAATAATGCCCTAAAATAGAACAAATTAATAACTAGCTGATTTTTGGTGTGGTGTTAGTATGTCATTAGGTAAGTATTTTCTGAAAGTTCCCCTCAGTTCCTCCACTTGCTTCACCCAGTAAAGGGCTAGAAAGGGTCTAAGTGACATAAAAATACAAAAAAAATTATTGAGTGACACCAATGTCACCAATTTTAGTGGTTTTAGTCTTAAATCATTCAGAATGAAAGTAGTCATGCTAAATAATCATCGCAACAATAATTCATAGCACTTTAGGGCGTTTTATTTTATATATTTTAATTTTTATAGTAAATTTTAGGTTATTTAAAGCGTTTTTGCTGAGAATTTCAGTTTTGACAGCTACTACCCCAACTTATTATTTGTTATTTGTCCTAAAATATATTCAAGACAATTTTAAAATCAAGGAAACAATTATATAAATCATTAGAGTGATTTTGGATGGGCGTAGTTAGACCAAAATATAGATGTAAAGTTAAGAGCACCGATCCGCAGCGTATAAATCCTTCGCGCATTTTTGACTATTTAATTTCTCATTTATTAACTTAAAATGGTCTAATTAATAAATAAACTCACATAAAGAATGCTAGTAAATAATAATATTAAAAACCCTCATATCCATGGATACGAAAAAATAAATCATAAAAACTACAGGGTGTTGAGAAATTTAAGTTTGGATATTTTGGGTTGGCAGCTCTGAAAAAAAAATGTTTGCCCAACAATGCTTTCACACCTGTTATTATGTACGTACACAGCTTTATACGTAAAATACCCCTGCCGAAGCAAACCTGCAGACTAAGCAAATTTCCATTTGCCTCAAGCAAACTACAACAGTTTACTTATTCTTCATAAGAATAACATGAGAATTTTAAATTTACAGTTTTTTGGAATTTTCTCCGTAACCATTAGGCGCATAATAACGCTTCTATAACTTATACTAAATTATTTGTTAATTTAAGCTCTACAAAATGTTTTGGAAAGAAAATGCTAAATTTTAAGTTTTTAGGGTCAAAACTGGGAAAACCCAGTTTTTGCTTACCATGAGTACTACGGTAATAGCTTATTTCCTATAGGGGAAATTCGCTAAAACATAATTATGTTTGAAGTTGTTTTAGAAGACTCGTGGTACAATTGTTCATTTACAATTTTTGATGTGAATAAGTAGTAGAACAATTTTGCTTTATATAGGTGTTGTGATTGTTGACAAGTGGAAAATGGCGTGGATCATCACTTAAGTCTATTTTTTCACACAAACTTCATAATAAATGGACTTGAATTAAAATACAGTTTTGAAGCTACGCATTTTTCGCTTGGTGTCATGGAAAGCTGCATCTTGGGTGGAGAGAGCCTTCTCGAAGCAGGGAACCTGACAAAATGTCGTCACCCGAGGTATTCCTGCTATTTTACATGCCAGTGAAGAGCGTGGGGACAACGTTCGACATATTTAGGAAGGTAAAACATACTTAAAGGTCCATGAAAAGTGTCAAACATAGTATACACGACCATCGTCCATTGATGCAGCTAATTGCGTCGTAGCGTCAGTCATCTGATTCGTCCTGTTCGGATGCAGAGGAGGGCCCTAGTCGTCTCTCTCTCTCGTTCAAGCATCGATTTGGTGTTTGACATTAAAGTTCACTGTTTGTTTTGTGGCAAAGATGCCTTGAACCGTGCCAGTACAAAACTCCCACAAAAATATAGAAAGGTTGTGCATGAAGTGCGTACCCTACCAATATTTAACTCAGTCAAGAAACCTGCTATAGAACGTAAAGGTGAATGGGGTCAGTTAATTTTATCGTGAATAGCCGGTGTTGGAGATTTACTAGCCGCCCAAGCAAAGTATTGCCGTGACTGTTATTCAACATTTTTTAGTAACCCATCAGAAAAAGGTGTAGGTAGACCGGAAGACGTCACTACAAGATGCATTTTTTAAATTATGTTGTTACATTGAAAATAATTACGAATCCCAGTTTAGCGTCACTGAGCTATTAGAAAAATTGGAAGAATTGTTACCAGGAAAGGAAATTTACAGTTCATAATACTTAGTTAGGAAGCTGTCCGAGCATTTTGGGGAGAAAATTACATTTTCAACTTAGGTGGGAAAGGGGAAATGTAACAGTTGTAACGTTGAGTGATATTTCTCACAAACTATTACGGGGGTCATGGAACGTTGATAGAATGACGGATTTGGAGACCAAGCGCAAGAAAAAAGTTGAAGAAGCTGCCCAGATTATTAGGGAAGACATTAGAAAATTAGTATATGACTCATCTGTTCATCCATCGCCAGATTGTTTATCACGAGAAGAGGCATCTAAACTCAACTTGTTCTGCCATGTGTAGCCGCTGTTTTGGAGGCTGCGCCAATGGACCTCCCACATCTCTGTAGGATGATGAAGATGTTGATGCGGGATTGTAGTTACAAGAAAGATTGTATGTAGGTAAAGAATATGCTTTATTTTGGACGGGTTGAAATTCGCCCCAAGAAACTGATCCGTACTTTTCTGAAATGTGCAGGAAAAATTATTAACTTATCTTAGCTATTTTTTAATTTGTTGATATGTGAGTATTAGTTGTATATAAGATTTGAAAAAACTAATGTAAAGAAAGTTATTGATTAAGTTATTGAAATTATTGATGGAACCTCCACGCACAGGCTTTGCCTTGGAGGCCCTAGATATTTCTGAAATATTAACATGTGTGTACAGTTAAAATTTTTAGTTTATTTGTGTTATTAGAGTAAAGTATCACTTTCAATTTTTGAACAGGGCCCTTTTTTACATTGAGGCTTATAGTTTAAATTATGGTTTTTATTCTAAGTTTATTTAATAGTGATTTTCATAACCTGTATATTCAGCTATTATTACTAAAAAGTTATTAATGTAAAAACCTTAGATTACTTATAATAGTGTAATATATTATACTTTACGTTGATGACAGTGTATTAAAAACTGTGCTATGTATTGTTGTAACTGTAATTTTTCAGAAATAAAAAACATTCATTCATTCATTCATTCATTCATTCAAGTCCAATATTACATATCTGACAAATGATGCAAGAGTTTTATTTATTTTTTTACATATTTTTTTAACAAAAAATAAAATATATCAAATAAAACGCCTTAAAGTGTTATGAATTATTGTTGCGGCAATTATTTAGCATGACCACTTTCATTCTGAATGATTTAAGACTAAAACCACTAAAATCGGTGACACTGGTGTCTCTCAATAAGGATTTTTGTATTTTTACGTCACTTAGACCCTTTCTAGCCCTTTACTGGGTGAAGCAAGCGGAGGAACTGAGGGGAACTTTCAGAAAATACTTACCTAATGACATACTAACACCACACCAAAAATCAGCTAGTTATTAATTGTACAGCTAGGGTCAGTAGGGTAGGGTACAGCCAGGGCCAGTAGGGCTGGGTAGGGTACAGCCGGAGGCGAGCACGGCAGGGTAGGGTACAGCTAGGGCCAGTAGGGCAGGGTAGGGTACAGCCGGGGTCGAGCAGGGCAGGGTAGGGTACAGCTAGGGCCAGTAGGGCAGGGTAGGGTATAGCCAGGGCCAGCAGGACAGGGTAGGGTACAGCTAGGGCTAGCAGGGCAGGGTAGGGTACAGCCAGGGCCAGTATAGCAGGCTAGGGTACAGCTAGGGCCAGTAGAGCAGGGTAGGGTACAGCCGGGGTCGAGCAGGGCAGGGTAGGGTACAGCTAGGGCCAGTAGGGCAGGGTAGGGTATAGCCAGGGCCAGCAGGACAGGGTAGGGTACAGCTAGGGCTAGCAGGGCAGCGAAGGGTATAGCCAGTGCAAGCAGGGCAGCGTAGGGTACAGCTAGGGCCAGTAGGGCTGGGTAGGGTACAGCCGGGGGCAAGCAGGGCAGGGTACAGCCAGGGCCAGCAGGACAGGGTAGGGTACAGCTAGGGTCAGTAGGGCAGGGTAGGGTACAGCCAGGGCCAGTATAGCAGGCTAGGGTACAGCTAGGGTCAGTAGGGCAGGGTAGGGTACAGCCAGGGCCAGTATAGCAGGCTAGGGTACAGCTAGGGCCAGTAGAGCAGGGTAGGGTACAGCCGGGGGCGAGCAGGGCAGGGTAGGATACAGCTAGGGCCAGTAGGGCAGGGTAGGGTACAGCCAGGGCCAGTATAGCAGGCTAGGGTACAGCTAGGGCCAGTAGAGCAGGGTAGGGTACAGCCGGGGTCGAGCAGGGCAGGGTAGGGTACAGCTAGGGCCAGTAGGGCAGGGTAGGGTATAGCCAGGGCCAGCAGGACAGGGTAGGGTACAGCTAGGGCTAGCAGGGCAGCGAAGGGTATAGCCAGTGCAAGCAGGGCAGCGTAGGGTACAGCTAGGGCCAGTAGGGCTGGGTAGGGTACAGCCGGGGGCAAGCAGGGCAGGGTACAGCCAGGGCCAGCAGGACAGGGTAGGGTATAGCCAGGGCCAGCAGGACAGGGTTAGGTACAGGCAGGGCCAGCAGGACCGGGTAGGGTACAGCTAGGGTCAGTAGAGTAGGGTACAGCCAGGGCCAGTAGGGCTGGGTAGGGTACAGCCGGAAGCGAGCACGGCAGGGTAGGGTACAGCCAGGGCCAGTATAGCAGGCTAGGGTACAGCTAGGGCCAGTAGAGCAGGGTAGGGTACAGCCGGGGGCGAGCAGGGCAGGGTAGGTTACAGCTAGGGCCAGGAGGGCAGGGTAGGGTACAGCTAGGGCTAGCAGGGCAGCGTAGGGTATAGCCAGTGCAAGCAGGGCAGCGTAGGGTACAGCTAGGGCCATTAGAGCAGGGCAGGGTACAGCCGGGAGCGAGCAGGGCAGGGGTAGGGTACAGCTAGGGCCAGTAGGGCAGGGTAGGGTACAGCTAGGGCCAGTAGGGCAGGGTAGGGTACAGCTAGGGCCAGTAGGGCTGGGTAGGGTACAGCCGGAGGCGAGCACGGCAGGGTAGGGTACAGCCAGGGCCAGTATAGCAGGCTAGGGTACAGCTAGGGCCAGTAGAGCAGGGTAGGGTACAGCCGGGAGCGAGCAGGGCAGGGTAGGGTACAGCCAGGGCCAGTATAGCAGGCTAGGGTACAGCTAGGGCCAGTAGAGCAGGGTAGGGTACAGCCGGGAGCGAGCAGGGCAGGGTAGGATACAGCTAGGGCCAGTAGGCCAGGGTAGGGTACAGCCAGGGGCGAGAAGGGCAGGGTAGGGTATAGCCAGGGCCAGTATAGCAGGCTAGGGTATAGCCAGGGCCAGCAGGGCAGCGTAGGGTACAGCTAGGGCCAGTAGGGCTGGGTAGGGTAAAGCTGGGGGCGAGCACGGCAGGGTAGGGTACAGCCAGGGCCAGTATAGCAGGCTAGGGTACAGCTAGGGCCAGTAGGGCAGGGTAGGGTACAGCCGGGGGCGAGCAGGGCAGGGTAGGTTACAGCTAGGGCCAGGAGGGCAGGGTAGGGTACAGCTAGGGCTAGCAGGGCAGCGAAGGGTATAGCCAGTGCAAGCAGGGCAGCGTAGGGTACAGCTAGGGCCAGTAGGGCTGGGTAGGGTACAGCCGGGGGCAAGCAGGGTAGGGTACAGCTAGGGCCAGTAGGGCAGGGTAGGCAGACAGAGTAGGGTACAGCTAGGGCTAGCAGGGCAGCGTTAGGTATAGCCAGTGCGAGCAGGCAGCGTAGGGTTCAGCTAGGGCAGTAGGGCTGGGTAGGGTAAAGCCGGGGGCGAGCACGGCAGGGTAGGGTACAGCCAGGGCCAGTATAGCAGGCTAGGGTACAGCTAGGGCAGTAGGGCAGGGTAGGGTATAGCCAGGGCCAGCAGGACAGGGTAGGGTACAGCCAGGGGCGAGCAGGGCAGGGTAGGGTACAGCTAGGGCGAGTAGGCAGGTTAGAGTATTGCCAGGGCCAGCAGACAGGGTTAGGTACAGGCAGGGCAGCAGGACCGGGTAGGGTACAGCTAGGGCCATTAGAGCAGGGCAGGGTACAGCCGGGAGGCAGGGTAGGGTACAGCTAGGGCCAGTAGGGCTGGGTAGGGTACAGCCGGGAGCGAGCAGGGCAGGGTAGGATACAAGTAGGGCAGTAGGGCAGGGTAGGGTACAGCCAGGGGCGAGCAGGGAGGGTAGGGTAGCCAGGGCAGCAGGACAGGGTAGGGTACAGCTAGGGTCAGTAGGCAGCGAAGGGTATAGCAGGGGCGAGCAGGGCAGCGTAGGGTACAGCTAGGGCAAGTAGGGCTGGGTAGGGTACAGCTAGGGTCAGTAGGGCAGGTAGGGTACAGCCAGGGCCAGTATAGCAGGCTAGGGTACAGCTAGGGTCAGTAGAGCAGGGTAGGGTACAGCTAGGGCGAGTAGGGCAGGGTAGGGTATTGCCAGGCGCAGCAGGACAGGGTAGGGTACAGCGGAGGCGAGCACGGCAGGGCAGGGTACAGCCAGGGCCAGTATAGCAGGCTAGGGTACAGCTAGGGCCAGTAGAGCAGGGGTAGGGTACAGCCGAGGGGGCGAGCAGG